>NC_051190.1:87621448-88265703 GCF_015220075.1 Falco rusticolus
TCATTTATTTTCTGCTGGCCATGTAAGTTTTTGTCATTTGTAGCGGCTGTTTTATAAGCAATTTTTGATGGCTGCTATTTATTTCTCTGTGGCTGTCAAGGGGTCACCATCAGGGTGAGAACCCTGTTGCAGTGTCCTAACACAATAAAAAGGCCATCCAAAAATATGACTCAAGTTTACTTTTAGTGTAGTAACTCTTATACGAAAAGGGTACGTGCAAGGAGGCAGGCTGGATGCACTTGACTAACTGTGGCTCCCTTTCAACAAAAGCTTTAGACAAAGATTTTCTCTGAAAACTATACCTGTAGCAATTTATGGTTGCCAACATTCAGGGTAGACTCCCTGAAATGGAAGATAATATCTTTGGCACTGTTTACTTTTTTTATGCTGCAACAGGAAAAAGTATCTACAAAAAATACAAACCAGGAGTATGATGGAGTGGTTCGGGAACGTGAGAAACAGAATTGACATGATAAAGGTAAAAATATGCGCTCTGACTTCATAACAATTAGAAAACTCCTGTAACATTGGCTGAGGCTAAAGGGCAGAGCCATGTGGTACGTGCTCAGTTGTAATGGGTACGTGAGTAAGGGCTTTGCCTGGTTTAGCCACTTTGTCTTAACTACTTCGCTTCCCTGTATGCATGAGTACCACAAAATGTAAACCCAACAGAAGACCCATTCCTATCTCATGCTGTAACAGTGGAAAACAAAAAACAGGTGAGTAAAAGTATTTATGACCGTATAAAACATTAGTTGTTAAGAATTCATACTAATAGGGAGTTGTCTGCAGTACACAAGTAGAGATAAAATGCACCACAGTGATCCAAGCGCTATTTTAAAACAAAGTCAAGACGTATAGATCATGAGGATACAAAAAGCCTAAGTTATGAGAGATAGTGTAATGGCAGCCTTGTGATAACTGCCTTCATGCTCTTAAAAAATAGATTCACTGTTTTATATACTTTTAAAACAAGTTTTACATGGATGTTTTTCTTTTCTTTTAAAATATAAGAAATATACATGTGTGCAAGTTTTCTGAATGAAAAGTCAAAAGAATAAATATTTTTTTACCTTGTCCTCAGAAACTGTAGCAAGGCAAGGTAGATAGACAGAGACTAAGCTGAGAGTGACTTAAAAAGTAATTAATTTTCATCATGATTTAAACTGATACTTTTTAAAACTAGCATTTAAACCGACGTTATGCTGTAAAGTGTTAGGAAAACCTATATCCAAAACTTTATATGAACATTCAGCATCTACCAGACTATAATGTTCTCGCAAGTACTTAAAGAGAAGAAAGTTATATTTATTTGAATAATCTATTGACATAATTTGAATTAATTGTGTGCATAAATATTTGAAGCATTATGGATACAATTGTATTATCAGTAAAAGAACCTCCTCTTTCATTGTATCTATAATTTAGGTACAGATCTTTTTCTACTTTAAAAAATAATTGCTTTGGTGAAGACAATGAAAGATAATTTAGACTTTCAATAGGCTAACTTAGCACTTGCCAACACCTTATTTAAACAGTCCAACTTAAAGAAAAAGAAAGTAGTTTACAGTGTACCAAGACCCTTTTTAAACACTCAGAAGAAAGGTTCTCCAAAGCATCCAAATGAATTAGGACCAGAAGACCCACTGGACTCAGGCCATACATCCTCAGGGAACACAGCTTGGCTGGACCATTTCAGATTTCCTCACACATGGCATTTCAGTATATGGAATGATGTTGATGATTAGTATTAGAATCATGGAATCATTTAGACTGGAAAAAAGATCAAGTCCAACCATTAACCCAACACTGCCAAGCTCACCAGTATAACCATGTCCCTAAGCACTGTGTCTATGTGTTTTTTAAACACCTCCAGGGATGGTGATTCCACCGCCTGCCTGGGCAGCCTGTTCCAGTGCTTGAGAAGAAATGTCTCCTAATGTCCAATCTAAACCTCCTCTGACGCAACTTGAGTCCATTTCCTCCTGTCCTGTCACTTGTTACCTGGGAGCAGAGACCGACCCCCCCTGCCCACAGCCCCTGTCAGGCAGCTGTAGGGAGCCATCAGGTCCTGCCTGAGCCCCCTCTCCAGGCTGAACACCCCCAGTTCCCTCAGCTGAATGAGGCAGAGACCCCATGACACAGGACATGGAAAAGGCTGAGGGAATGAACGCCTTCTTTGCCTCAGTCTTACTAGCAAGACCAGCCTTCAGGAATCCCAGGCCTCAGAGATTAGGGACAAAGTCTGGAGCAGGGGTGTTGGACCAGATGACCTCCAGACATCTCTTCCATACTCATCCAAGTTGTGATTGTGTGATTGCAGAGACTGCATGGGCTATTTACCTACTGAAAGAGCAGTTGAGATTCATTTTAATCCCATGGGCAGGATGTTGTCAAAATCACATATTTGTCCTTTGCCGAGATAAGCATTTTAAAATATTAAAGTATTTTTGAGGAAAAAAATATTTTGCACCTCAGGTAGGTCTCCTAGCCACTAGGTCTATCCCTTCATTTACTCCATAACTCATTAAAAATGCCACTATGAAATGAGATAAAGAATGATATAAAGAATGAGATATTCAAAGTCATTGTTTCCTCATGATCTAGTGATCAGAGCATCCACAGATGCAGTAGAAGGTAGGTATCTGAAACTCCTGTGGGCAGAGGAATGCACTGGGAACATCTGCCAAGTCTGGCCACATAAGGTAGGCAGAGTGACGCCTACTCCACTGAAACCAGAGCTCTTCATGTGCTACTCAGCTGTTACAAAGGTGCAGGCACATCTGAGCATGCCAGAGGGTACATCCTGAGGAAATTCCTTTGGAAAATTCAGGCTAAGCCAGGCTTGACACACTTTCCACTAGGTGACAGCTGAATAGGGTGTTTTGGGTATCAAAATTTCGTACTGAGATGCTTAAGCCTGCTGGTGGATCTAGCCTTTGACATCTTGTCTTCAGGAGACACATCCAGTCATGAAGTCAATCAAATTCAGTCATAACTATTGAGAAGAGAGGAAGCTTGTCTCCTAGTTGGTTGTGGAAGATGTTGCCCTTAACCCTGTTAAAAGCAGAAAACTCAGTGACTAAGCTGGGCTGAAGAAGTCAACTGAGGTCAGTGGCATCCCTACTACTTACCTCATGAACTAATGCAAGAAGGCACACAATCACTTCAAAGAGAAGCAGGATGAGAATGTCTTTACCTATAGTTTGTTGACCTCAGTTCTGCAAGTTAATTTTTTTTCAAATTACAGGAAATTACAAAGAAAATGTAAAATAATGGAGTTACCAGTTTAATGACTTAACGTCCAGATTTTACCCTGCAGTTGAGCAAGGTAGGAGTGGACAAAAAGCCAGTAAGTGAGTCAGAAAACACTTTCTAATGTGTGACAGAACACAAAGAATATGAAAGCATATAAAAGATTTAACAAAGTCAATGTAATAGATAACCTTCTTTAAGTTAAAAAAACCCTCTGATTTTGGGAAGAAGAGAATTGTTACAGATCTAGAATATTTGATTTTCTTCCAAAAAGAGCGGAGGTGGAAACCAGAATTGCACACAGATTGTTGATGAGATGGATGAAGTACGGGTCATCAGAAAATTAAAGGACCTCTAATTTGTTTTGGGCCCAGTCCTATTTAGTGTTATAATGCATAACTTTGCACAAGAAGTCAGTATATGCCTGATTTTTTTTGCCAGTAACACAATGTTGGAAAGGTCAGAAAATAACATATAATAAACAGGATCCCAGTGTGATCGGCCAAAATTCCTGGGACACAGTGGGCAGGCTACAATTGCGTTGTACAAGGCACTAGTAAACCATTATCAGAACTAATGTGAATAGCTCTGATTACCTGTGTTTAAGAAAGAAGACTTAAAGGTGAAATGAGTAGGGAGAACTTTATTAGCATAAGCAGGGAAAGCAACAAGACAAAATATCTTATGAGAAGAGGTGACATGAGTTTGTCTTGATTAACATAGCAATTAAAAACTGAGAGAGGATATGATTGCTCCATAAATACTCAAGGGGAGAGTAAATGCTAGGAAGGGAAAATAATTAGTTCAGCCAAAGAACAATACTGAAAGAGGAATGAATGGCTATAAACAAATGAGACAAATAAAAACCCTTTAGGAATTAAAGATTTTGAACAAACAAAGGTGCAAGTCTGAAACAGCTGTCCAGCTAGCAAATATTGAATTTTTATAGAGAGTTGAACAAATGTAGGGAGCTAGACATGGATTATGCATCATGGTTGTCTGTGACAGCGAGGGTCTAAATTCAAGGACCTAGAAGGTCTGTTCCTGTCACATGCCTAAGACACCTGGTAATTTTGTGCAGTATAGTAAATATTTACTTTCTGCAGGAAAAAGGTCAGCCCACATGAAGAAAGTAAAAGCATATGCAGTTTCAGCATGTACTGAAAGTAGGCTGGAAATGAGGGTGAAGACCTGAGATGAGCTAGTGAGTGGCAGGGCTAGCAACAGTTTGCTATGTGTTGCACGTATTTAGCGCAATGCAAACCAAAGTTAGGGAGAAATATGCTTTTGGAATGCCAACCAGTTCCCACCTTGAACTTTATGTGAGCTGTAACTGATTTATGAGACACTGCCCATAAAATGACTATTAAAGTGGCATTGTGGCAAGGAGAAAACATCCCAGCACCCTTGAAAAGAAAGAGGCAATGCCGAGGGGATGCTGTACAGCACTGTGCACTGCAGGGTCACAAAGGCTGCACTGACATTCAGGCAGACCAGAGTAGAGCATCCTGTGCCCCACCAGAGTCCAAGGTAGTTGCAGAAGAGCTACTGATGGCCTTAATTTCCCCACAGCACTATCCCTAGGATTTTCTATCAGTCAGTTTTAGCCAGCTCTCCAGCTGGGATGTTTTTTGCTGCCTTTGGCTTGCTCCCACATGCCAGCCTGGGCACCTGTCCCCACCTGCTAACTGGGAACAAGGACACAGGTGAAACTGGCCTTCTCAGACAGGTCATAAATTGCCCTGTTTGCCTATCAGGCCTTTCAGTATCACCTCCTTCGTCCGAAAAGGACTATTATCTTGAAAATAATGGTGCTTGCAGTTCTTCAGATTAGATTTTTTTATTTTTATTATTATTTGTAACTTTCATATTGTCCTGGAACAGGATGAGAGTTTGCAAATACTGCTGTAAAAATATTTGGGTCAAAAATTTCCCTGAAGAAATGTAATGTTTTTCCATTTAATTTGATAACTTCTTACTGGTCTCTGGGATGAAGAGATTCCTCAGTGTCTTATGAATTCTTTGACGTGTGGCTAATGCAACATGCTCTCCTAGGGGGCTGTTTTTCAGAAAAGTGACCTTCTACTAGGAAAGCAAAGTAACAACTCAATTAAAAGGAACAACAAAGGTCACACTGTTTTCCCTACCCAGCTAGAAAAATAAAGCAGTGGAAAATGTAAGCTGCATTTACGTTAACGTATGGGAATTTAAAGAGTATCATGTGGAAAACTCATTGATATGGTAGAATTCCATTTTAGGGTGCCTCTGGAGAAAGAAATGATGAAGTTATTAAAATTTGTAAGAAAATATAATCAGCTATGTGTTAGAGTACTCAGTCTGTAGGAACAAATGCTGTCTGGGCAGAAGCAAAGAGCCATGGGAATCATGGTCCCTGGTCTGCCACTTCTCGTCTGATTTTGAAGAAGTGACTTACGGTTCAACTAGGCAGCCCAGAAATAGCTAAACGCAAGAAGCAATGCAGGACCTTTCTCTTCAAATGAAAACATTGTGTAACAGAGTGCTGTCAGTATCCCTTGCCCAGAGCAGGCAGGCAGACCCATCCAAAGCCACACCGCTGCTCTCATTAGCGAGCTGTGCCATGCAATGTCTTCCACAGCAGCCGAGTTCACCGATCGCTCCTTGGGGAGGCCTTTAGGGCAGGAGCATTGCAGGGGTTATCAGCCAAGTGGCATATCTGAATGTAGGGGTTGTAAATATGTCTAGCTTTCTACAATAAATTAATAAGAAAGCTCCTTCCTCTCTTACATGTTCATGCCAGGATAAAACCAAGCTGACCTTTATCTCTCTAAGCCTTTTTTTTTTTTTTTTTTTTTTTGTGGCAAAACTGACTTGCTGTTTACTTCCTTCAGAATAATAACGGTGAGACAAAATTCATTAGCATCTGTAAATTGCTTGGGAGTGCTGGGATGAGGGAGCAACAGAAGTGAGCAAAGTATTTTTTTCAGTAGAATTATATGATAGTGTTATTAAGGATGTTTTCTGGAAACAGTTTAATTCAACACAAGCTTTCTAGAGCAAAAGTCCTGGTAATCTGATACAAAACGGTGATAGTAGATGCTTCTTCCCAAATTCTCAGAAATATGCCCCTTCCAAAATTTGCTTTCAGGAATAGATCTCTTCCAAAACTTAAGATTTCTCTCCATCAGAAAATTCAGATGTTGTCTATTTGACAAACATTTCACAGGTACGAAGGAGCAGGGTTTTTGTAGTCATAACTCTCCAAAGTCTTCAACCCGCACTCCATAAATGAACAAAACCATACCCTTGCTCATTTGACCCGAATCAGACATGTTGATATACAGCCGGATTTTAGGTAGCCCCCTGCCTGCTGCCCAGTTTCACATTTGGATACTGGAGTCCTATTTCCCTGCACTTCAATGGCTCTAACCAGGCTCCATTCTGCAAAGCAGACATTTCCAGGGAAAAGCAACTGCAAGGAAGAACTCAACAGGAAGGGGAGCTGAGAATCTTCAAGAATTCACAGCAGGATTCTTGGCATGTTTTGTTTGGCAACATTCAACCCTGATGTGCTTAAAAAAGGGACCATTTGGATCGCTGGTGAAGACCTGGAGGATCCATGTTGCTTTTGGCTGATGCAGAGGCTGCTGCTTCATCTCACACATGCTCGGTCTGCTCCTGCCCTCTGCACCAAGGGGACTGGGGTAAAGCCAAAGGATGGATGACTTAGGGCAATGGCCAACTGAACTGGTAGTAGCAGGTGGGTCTCTTATGGCAGATATATGCATCTGATGGACCACACAGCTTATTTCAGTTCGCAGAAGTGCCACATACTACATCCAACTCCCTGTTACTTCTCCAAGCAAGTGCCAGCTCTATTACACATCCCCAATACAGTTATATGGAGAGCAGGTGCCAGATTTCATAGGTGCCTGGGTGAGCAAACGAGGAGCTCTGAGAAAGGTGCCAAGCAGTTCCCTAAAACGACATTCAAACTTTTTGTGGATTGTGTTTATGAAAGGCACTGAAAATGAACTGTCTGAGACTTGCCCTGGCAGGCTTTTAGACAGCAGGTTACAATCCTCTGGTACAGGTTACAAGCAGGTCACGGTTAAATAAGGAAATAATGCCCATGGCAGTAGGCTTGAATGAATGAAAAATGTATTTTTATAGGAAGACTGGATTTCAGGTTAAACTCTCCCAAAAGTGTATAGGAAAGCTCTAAAAGAAAAAGCATATTTTTGTTTGTTTGTTTGTTTGTTTGTTTTTCTCTCTTTAAAAAACAGTTTTAATTTAAAAAACATCTGGAAATTTTGACCAGTGACAAAGGTTTCTGGAAGCACTGCCATACAGAAAAATATATACCTCACTCAGCTACCTCCTTCCTAAGCCAACCTAGTTACTGTCAGCTGACCAGCCAGCTATAAAAATAATGGGGTTCTGCAGATTTACTGATGTATGTAAAAATTGAGGCTTCAGGTAATTCTACATCTCTGCCAACAGTTCCATGAATGGTGACAAGTACGAGCCTGCCAGAGGGGCTGCTTGATAAATGGGATAACTAAAGACTTCAGCTACGTTCACAGACTTTTAGCATTGTTTTTTTCATGGCAGGCTTCCTTGTCAGCTGTTTGGAAAAGCCGTTTCTTAAATCAGAGAAACATGTTCTTCCCTTCCTGTATTCCCCCTCTCCTCTGAGACAGCAGTCTGGGGCTTTGCTGAAGGCACATGATGTTACTCTTCTAGATACCACAAATTCCACCTCCTTTTCTTATAAACCTAGAGATTTATCTAGAGATTAGGAAAAATCTGTGCAGTCATTAGGCCTTAAGAAGCTCCAAGACAGCACACCAGTAAAACCACGTAATGAGGGACTACTCTTGTGCTTAGAGTAAACACACAGTAGCAAACTGCTTTCCAAAGTCTTGAAACTAAGAATTTTACAGACCGAATGATTTGTTTCCCTAATGCATTCACCAAGTGCAGCAAGCCGATTAATATATTGCATATTGTAGAACCTTTCAGCTCCTGGTCTGCAGAGCTAGGCTTACACATCACTATATATCACAGGTACACACAGGGATTTCACATGTAAGGGAAGAAGAAAAGAACATTTGCGCTTTCCACTGGCAGAATACTCATTTCAACATTTTCTTTTGGAACTATAAAAGGTAAAGAAATCAAGAACAGGTTTTGCAGGAAGCCATTCCTCTTCAATGAGAGGTGTACCTGATGAGAAGGCAATGACAAAAGCGATGCACCCACTGAAGAGCAGCAGTTCGCAGCAGCTTGTGATGATGGCCATTATGCAAAATTGATACATTTGATACCAAACAGCCCTTCTACTAGAGAATGTGATGGGTTAGCTAGAAAGCAGCTTGTCAAAGGAAACCTGCTTCAGGATTTAGGGGCAATTCTGTAATTACCTTACTTAACCTTATGTTCCTATTAAGAAACAATTATTTTTTACAGGATTTCTGCAAAGGAGGAAGTCCTTTAAGAAGCAGCAGAGTCTACTGTAAGCCATGTAAGTAACTTCGGAAATTCAGAAACTTTACTTCTCATTTGAAGTAATTAAAAAAACCCCCACAAGTGCAGACTAGAATGAAACAAACACGAAAACTGTCTAAAACAAACATTCATTAAAAACATGTAATTCAGAAGAAAGAGTTTCTTTTTGTTACTACACCTACAGTATTAAACTCTTCTTTAAGCTGTTACTGGTAAAACATTTAAGTCACAGAAAGGTCGATTTTCTGGGGCTCTGAAAATGTCAAGCAATGGCTTCCAGGAAAGACAGGGTAGAGTAAATGCACTTATATTGAATGACCTTCTTGGTACTTTTTAGCAAATACAGTCAGGATAGTTTTAATCAAGAGTATTTTACTACTTTAAACAGCAATAGCATGTTTGACCTTACAGACTTTTTTTATAGATGATATTTCAATTTCTGCCATTGAGAATTTGTAATCTAAAGTTTAGATTCAGGGGCATGAGGCAGAGGTTGAATTTATGCATACACCAGATCACAACAAAGTCAGTGGATCTCAAAATAAGCTTAAAATTAAACTCCTATTTAATGATATTCTGGGTATACCTCCACATGCATTCTTGAAGTAGTGGATCTATTCCACAAGCCATACAGCATGATTATTATTTAAACTGTGTCATGCGCAAATAATTATAGTTACTGCCAACTCACTTTCATTTGCTATTGTTGTCATCTTCTAGCTAAGCAAACAGCATGGCTGCTGTGGTAACTACAACAACTAAGAACACCTTGCACACCACAGAAGACCAAGAAACTCTGAAAACACCCACCCCAACTGACTGCCAAGTACTACTTAAACTCAAAGTGAAATTAGAAAGAGCTGCCACTTCATTATTAAAGGGCTGTGCCTCCTGTTAATACAAACAAGACCTCCCTGCGCCTCAGTAGGAGCTATTTTGATTTGCCCCTGTTACAGAGTAACAAAAATTAGGATTAAGCACCATCAACTTAATTCCGTGTAGAAAGAAGGGAAGATGCCATCATCCGCTTGGAACTTGGCACTTTACTCTTATCCGAGGCAAAATTTAGTTAGATTTTTAAAGGGGTCTCCTAGTGGTTTCTAAATATCCATATTCTAATTTGTGTGTTTAGACTTTGAGAAGTGTTGAAAATGGCTTTTTGTTTTAATATTGATGCCTGTATAATCAAATTGAATCTGCCTAAAAATAGATTATGTGGGTATGCAAACAATTCCTTTTCTTTCAACACCAGTGACTTTTGATGCTGATTTTTGTGCATCGATATTTAGAGCTGGGTCCTTGGCATCCACAGGTAGGTTCTGCAGCAAAAGCAAGCACAAACACTTTTCCCTGGTGCTAGAGCACAGGGAGGCAGCTTGCTGTGCTCCTGTCACCCTGCTGCTGTAACGTGCTGCTAGAGGCTGCAATAACAGCTGCATGTAGCACAGCAGGCCTGTCACTGCTCCTGTTTAGGGCAGGGTAAACTGGGTCGAGGGAGAACAAAGGAGGCATAAAACATTCCCCCCCCCCCCCCCCCCCCCCCCCCCCCAATTCAACTACTTCAATTTCACTAAGCAGAATTCAGGTACAGCTGAGGATTTTAGCATTTTCCTTGGAAAGTTTGCCCCTGGGGCGTTAAAATGGTCTAAATAATAAAATTAACTTGTCTCTTGATATAATTATGCCCTCTTTTTTGGATCAGCAATTTATTAATAGATAATACTGATAAAGATTTATCTTTATGAGATATTTAAGAATTTTAAATATATGTCAATTTTCAGCTCTTTGGCTCCTTACAGTGCTGATTAGAATGGTCTCTTTTTTCTTTCTTTCCCTATTTCCAAAATGATGATGAGAAAACAGGAAAAGCACACAGAGCTGAAGACACACAATTTAAAGAAATCTGGCATGGGATTTTGAAAAATCTTTACAGGTCAGTATCAATTTTATAACTGATGGTAGCAGTTCAAACCTTCTTTGTATTTCTCCCCTCAATAAACAATCCAAATATACTTCAATGCTCCTCCCATGTAAGGCAACTTGTGTCAAGCAGCTCAATTGGAATTTTTTCCAGAATTTAGTGAACTTACACATTTTACTGAATGATACACATTTCTTGAAACCTACTACCTGACACAATCCCATTTCAGGTGCCAAGCTGAGTGATGGGAAGCACATACTTACATTTCAACTCCAGTTTGATGAAGTCAGTGTTCCCCAGATTCTCAAGAAACACCCCGTCTGAGGCTGATGTTTTGAAGTAGAAAGAGATGTCTGCGCTGGTTTCCCCTTGGAAGGTGGAGAAGTGAAGGTAGGATGATGAAGTAACAAAAGAAGCCGCATTCCAGTAATTTCCTGCATGGGATAGACAGGAAAGACACGTTTCAGTGCTCCCTTGAAGCTGTCTGAAAAGTTGAAGCTTTTAATGTCAATATGTTATACTGCTGTCTATGCTGAAAAAAACCCCAAACCAAACACCTTGATTCTACAGCCTTGTTATTCTGGATATGATATGTCAGGTTGCAGAAGGTAGAGCAAGTTAATGGTACATTTAGTATCAAGTTCCTAATTTATCATTAACTCATACACAAATGTGTTGTACTACACATTTAGTATACTAACACTGAATTCATGGGAGATCAAGCAGGTGGGCAAAACATTCATCTGGTCATTGCCTCACCTTAGGCACGTGTTTTACTTTCATACATTTGCCTCACATGTAACTTTTCAGTCTTCAGATTTACTCTGCACAATTACACCATTTCTTCTGAAAATGTAGCCATGTCTGCTAGGAATCTACTCATCATATCACAGGAAAAATCCAACAAATGAAGCTGAGCAATATGGACACAATTATGATATGCCCCTAACAGTCCACTAATACATTTCTACTGGAGAAATATCATAATTAATAATATCCAAGAATGGTAATGGTACTTTAGTTAGCATGCTAGTCAATATCTGTGCAAAGTAGAATTACATTGCAAAGTAAAAAAAATTCCTAAGGTGTAGATGATATGGTAAGCCAATGAACAACTGAAACAGCTGATTCTAGTTTCATCAAGGTGTTTGCTTATCCATATTAAAAAAATTATTAAAATATCACTAAAATCACACAGCTGAGTCCTTACTATTCCAGCTAATAGACACAATAAGAAACTACTTTCCATTCCAGTCAAAACTCCCGAAGATCGGTTTTCCATTATTTGATTACTGAACTAGGTGATAACACTATTATTTCTCTGGTTAGCGTTGGATGAATATGAATGAGCATGCTAAAGCCCCAGAATCTCAACACTGCTTATATATAGCACCACTGGCCCACACCCAAGTCTGGAGTATTATAATTTGTGTAATTTATTAATCTCTATTCAAATTGAAATTGAACATCTGAAATAACAGAAGAAGGCTTTAGGTTTAAATATGTGCATATGATTGCCTTCCATGTTTCTATTCCATCCCTTCCATTTAATTCTGCCTCTCAAGAATGCAGAAAGAGAGGCTCTGGAAAAAGAAGCAGCTTTCCATTTACTTTAATGTATCCCAGGAGGAAAGCTGTAACGGATTTCGTGTGTGCGTGTGTGTGTGTACATGTACGTGTGAGCAGTGAGAAGGGGATGACATGGGCATTCATAGCACAGATACACAGCTTTGTGAACTAACCAGTTAGGCTAGGTCAGCTGGTTTTAACATGTATTACTATTTACCCTATTTAGACAAACTGGCAATTTTCAGATTGAATATTATTAATATTATTCTAAAGAAATGTCAATAACGTCATCTCGTGAACAAGCTTGGGCAAGAGAAGTCTGCTAATTCATTGCAAAGTCTTTCTCCGAAAACATACCTAGTAAGAAAACAACACAGATAAAAAAGGTCTAGAATTTTATTTTCATTCATGGTATCAGGTCTCTCTCTGTCACTTTTCAGAGTGCTCCGTCAATATTAGGGTTGCTTGTGGTCTAGGCACAGGAGTGCTTTGTCAATAATCTGTTAGTACAGGATCCCGACGGAGTCCAGTATATACTTTCCCACTTGCAGATGCACCCGGACATTTACATCTCCTTCTCCTGGGAGCTACAGGTATGCTAGATGCTGGGAGACTCTAGGAACAGGTTTATTCCACTTGCTGAATAAACTCATGTGAAACAAGCGGGATTCAGACAAAAAGTGAGGAATATATTACAGCAATGCTTGTTAAGGAGCTAATTTAGCCGCCCTGAATAACCTTGTCGAAAGGCTTGCATATCCTTACAAATGAAGTATTTAGTCCCCTAGCTTTACATTCTCTGAATGTTACTGAAGTTACAAGCCTAAAACTCAAAGAACCATGACAAGCAAAAGAGTTGTGAGAGCTACGGGGAACCCACTATGAAATTCAATTTCAAATGGAATTTCAAATTCCTCCTGCATGAGAAAGGCTTCCCAGCCACCTCTGCCCCACGTGAGAGCAGAGTGAGCGTGCAGCTGTGTCACTGTCTGGCCAAGCTGCATGGCTGCCCCGGCTCCACTGCCAGGTGTCCTCCCCTGGCCAGGGGTGCTGTGTAGGGACCAGCCCTCCCGCCAGCATCTCCCACACCAACCGCTGCCCGCAAGCCATGCCTTCGCATGCGCACACACCTCCTGCGAGCATCACAGCTGCAGAACTGCCAGTTAGACACCTCTCTTAACTGATCACTGCCACTGTTGCACTGACAACAGCGGTGTTGAAAGCATCATGGGTTTGTTTTATTTTGTCACATCCTGGCACAATGACACCGTAGTCCCTTAACTGCAGCCTCCACTGCAATATAGTAAATTATCATTACTATTGCAATTAAGCAAATAAGAGTAGGAGTTGCTATACAAAGCAGCTATTTATTTGTAATATTTTATTTTGATCTTTTTATGATCTTGCAAACTTGAAAGCATTGATTGTAATTTGACTTGGACTCAGTCTGCGATGCCAGGTTAAATCCTTAACCATGACAGAGCATAACCAAAATGCAGTTTGCCTTTACAGGGAATTAATTTCAGTTGTATGTGACCTTTCATCTGTACAGTCAGAGGAGGATCATAGGATCATGGAATCATTTAACTTGGGAAAGACCTTTAAGATCATGAAGTCCAACCATTAACCCAGGACTGCCAAGCCCACCACTAAACTATGTCCCTAAGCACCACATCCATGCATTTTTTAAATACCTCCAGTGAAAGTGATTCCACCATGTCCCTGGGGAGCCTGTTCCAATGCTTGACCACCCTTTCAGTGAAGACATTTCACTTTCTTAGTTTTTAAGTAAAAATAGATTTCAGAGTTTTTAGGACTGCTATTGGTTGTGGGTTTATTCAACAGGGTGCAGCTATACAGCTGAGATTTCAAACCATCACCACCGTATGCTTACAAGCAGGACTGCCACTACCAAGCACAACTGCAGGGCCCGACAGGTGGATGCGTTCCTACTGAAATGCATGTCACCATTTTGTTGAAAAAAAAAATCAGTCGATTTTTGTTTAGTGCTACATCTAGTCTACTGAAGAGGCCCATCATTAAGGATTTACATTTCATTTGAAATGCTGTGATTTTGCTCTGCGGAAAGCCTTGGCTGCAGATGCTGCTGGTGAAAGGATAAATACAAACAGTGCAATTGAGAGGGAAAACCTGCAGCATGAGAGAGACATTTTCAAAGACTTTTCATAACAAATTCCTATAAAGATAAAATCACCTTTTCGCACATTGGTATCCATTCATCTTAAAACACTTTCAGGGGAAAAAGACATTTATTAAGAGCACAATGAAAATGTTTTGCTAAATATACTTAATGATTTTTATCATCAAATGGTTCTTTTGGTAAGAAAAGCGCTGCAGAAGGAAATCTGTAATAAAAATCCAGTTTACAAACATTATTTGTTGCTTGCTGTGAACCTTTGTCAGTCACTATGCCTCAAAATTTCTTTGGCACATTGTCACACTCCTTCCCTCAAATGGTTTCAACATATTGATCTACAGGTATTTTCTCCCACTTTAGGCTGAGCAAACAGTAAATGGAGGCAACGGGGACTGGGACTTAAACCCCAGGGTAGATGTTACAGCAGCAGGGACACCAAACTAATGCAAGGTGGGAAAGGGAGTTTAGTTAGAAAAAACACTAAATGCTTAGTTTGTAATTCGTCCCGTTAATAATTATCGTGTTATGATTATTACCTAGGAGTAGCTGGACTTTACAAAATGGTGTGCTTATGTGACATCATTGAGAAGTCTTGCAAGAAATGTTCTACTTTGTAAGAATATCACTCAGGCTAGGAGGGACAGTATTTTTCAGGGTTGCGGTAGGCTTGGAAACATTAAGCTGGGGAAGGCAGAAGGGCTTCTATTTTGAAGATGGGAAGAAAGAGGTGCCTGGAGACACACCATCCTTTCTTTGTCCTTTCTCCCTCCAGATGCCTAAAATACCACAAAAGCTAAGGAGGACTTTTACTGTAGAGTATGGTCTAAAATATAACATATTTTATTTTTTTTCTTTGTTACCTCATCTATAATCCTATAATCAAGACCACAGCTCTGTTGTTTTAAGGTTGCTTAGTGTTTAAACTTGATTTAAACCAATTAAACAGGTATTGAGCATGCTCTATAAATGAAAAAAAGTCATCTGACAAGCCTTTTCAGTTGTTTGCAATGCAAAATTAAGTGCAAAGATCCACAAAATATGGCTGTATTTCTCACAAAGTTGCATGTTTCTTGGTGATGCCATTAAGCCTTAGGACACGGAACACACGGAAGCAGGCAAGGGGAGACCTGATGACAGCCCCAGAGAAAAATCATGGATGTTTGCCTGGATCCAAGCAGGGGTCAGAGCAATAGTTATGCCAGAGGTGCTTCAATGGACCACATAACACTTCATGATTCTTTTCAATTTGTGCCAAGGTTGCACACAGCTCTGGTTATCTGCTGTGGAAATTAAGCTCCAACTCATTAAGCTCCTGCAAAACAGCCTTACCTCTTTCTCATTAGTTTTGCTAACCCTGAGTTACTAAGTTACTGTGTTCTTTGTAATTTGTATGGTACAAAGCGTCTCTCCTACTGCTCCATAAAGACTCAGTCTCAGACAGAATGTTGTACTATAATTACAAAGGTATGATTTTTACAAGAAGCACAATAAGTCTTTAGCCAGAAGAAATCACCCAGGCTACAAAGATTAATGAGCAGGGACACTCTAAATCTCAGATAAGAAGCTGAGTAAAGACTTGAAGATTTTTCCCATGAAGTCCCACCTCAGGGCAGAGGAAAGATATGGTTGCCATAATACTGACAAGGACAAATTCACCTCGTCCTGAGTTATGCAACATGGACTGACATCTTTTAATGTGTAGTAGCTCTGTAACTCGACAGCACGGAGTCACTGGGCTTATAGCAATCCCTTTCAGCTTCTCCCTTGCAATATTTTTGTCCAGAACTCCCTTGCTAGCTCCCATCAATACCTTCTTTCTTAGCATGATTGAAATTCATGCTTTAACACCATCAATTTCACTTTTACATTTAAACCCCATTGAAATGGATGGCAATAGCAGAACTGTAAAAGACGTCAGTGCTTTTAGCCCTGCTAGGCGATAGCACTAGAGAACGAATGCTGCAATGTCAGGCAGTTCTCATGTATTACAATAGACCAAAAACCTCCAGGGCCCTCATCTGCAGCAAAACAGATTTTCTATCAAAACCATTATGTGAATAAAATGTAAGAATAGTCTTCTATTTCAGAGAAGATGGATGTGTGAATGGAACACTGCTCTGTGCCACAAAGTAATGGATTGAGATTATCCTTACAATTATGTTCAACAAATCAAAGTTTTTTTCCCTTTCTTCTTTTTCCATTCTGGGAGAATCTATCTGTGCACTCTCAGAGCAGTTTGAGTATCAGTACAGCAACAATCGCAGCTGATTCAAGTCTTCAGATCTGCGTCACAAGTGGAATTGGCCCTAATGAAATCCAAACTCGCTGTTGGACTTTAAACAACTTCACAGTTAATAAACAAGGTGGGGAGAAGGAGGAAAGGTATTCCAATCAAAAAAGAATGTCATCAGTTATTCAGGAAAAAAGTCAAAGCAAACCGGCAGTGTTTTTTGCACAGAGTGGTACCTTATTTTGAGAGGTGTAACCGCAGGTGGGAAGCAGGCCCTCTCCTGTCAGCGGTGCGGATCTGAGTGGAGCTGAGAGTGCAGCTTCAGCCTGAGCAGGACTGGCATGTGTTGGGGACAGAGGACAGCAAGGATGGGGAGCCTTCAGTATCCTGAGTCCTTTGCTGGGAGGACTACAGTGGCGGTGGCTTCTTCTCCCTCACTGAAGGATCTGCTTGGTGTCATTTTTGGTTGTGCTAATGTGCATTTACATCTTTGTTCTTCACTGGTCTGCAACTCTGAGCCATGTTTACTCTATGTTTTACTACACTGCATTTACTACATTTAGTTTACTGTACATAGGGTAAGTTTTGCATATATTCTTCCATTTCTTTGGTACCCCTGAAATCAGTTTTGCTCAGCTCCAGTCCTGAATGTATTTGATTGCTGCTGAATTGTTCATAGCCCTGGGGTCCCCTATATCAGTCAGTGCCCAGTCCTGTGTCATCCCATACCTGTACTTCTCTGCCCTGAGTCCCATGTTGCCACTTTTCAAGGCTGCTGCTATCGTACCAATTCTGTATTCCTCTGCATTGCACCATCACGTTAGTTATCTATATCTCATTCTGCACAAAGTAAATACTTTTTACTAGTGCCTATACAAAAATGTGGTTATACCATAAGAAGATAAGAAAAAGTAAAACAAACTAGGCATAGTCCCCCTGTCATTAGAAAAAATGCTGGTTCAGCTAAACTAAATGAAACAAAACTTGAGGCAGGGGGCAAAAGACTGCAAGCCTGGCAAGCCTGTGGTCTTGCAGCCACAGTACAACATCCACAGACTGTAACTAGAGATGGCAATATTGTATGTCTTGGGCTACAATACAAATTATCAACATCATGGCAGAAAACCATTTCAAAAGAAGCATGTTAATTACTACTTAATTTAAAATTAAGATGCTAGTGTCCTGATTTACTTAATCCAAACATAAATCAAGAAAAATAAACTAAATGGAATTGTTACACAAGATACTGGCTTAATAGCAGATAAGTCCTTTGACACAGGAAAATCCCCAATTCAAGAGATGAAAAGAGCATTAACACTGCGTAACGGCAAACTGAATTACACCCTTTGAGGATAAATAAAAATACAGGTCAGATTTCAATTTTCAAGATAAAACTAGCTCTGCATCTTTCAACAAAGTAACAAATGGCTCGAAGTCCAGAACCAAACCTGCTGAGGATATTAACACATCTAAAGATGAGTTCAGAGTTAGCAAAACAGAAAAGTTAGCACTGCTGTGGTGACTGACATAGGAAAGAAAACAGATTTTACAGGATCAGTGCTGGGTTTTACAAAAAACCATAATTTTTTAAAACAATTAACTCTAGTACGCTGTAGCATTGTAATGAAATGCATTTACAATAGAATAGAATAGAACAGAACAGACTAATACAGTTGGAAAGGAATATAAAATGATCTAGTCCAGCTGCCCGACCATTTCCCAGCGCTGACCAAACATTGAAGCATGGTTATTAAGGGCATTGTCCAAATGCCTCTGAAACAGTGACAGGTGTGGGGCATTGACCACCTGGCTGTCCAGATGGATGGAGAGGGACGTCCAGCAGCTGTGCCCTGTGCATGGCCACCAAGGGCAGGGACAGCCACCGGGCCTCCACCCCAAAGCCCTTCCTCTCAGGGGGGCTGGGCAGGGGATGGGGTGGCGCTTGGGGAGGGCGTGTCACCCCTGTGTCAATGTGTCACAGTGCCATCACCTGGCAACGCAGCAGTCACAGTGCCCCGGGGGAGTACAAAAGGGGCCTCGTCCTGTGTCCCCTGTCCAGAGCTGGCCTGGCACCGGCCTGAAGACACCCGAGAGGAAGGCCTGGAGGGGCCGGTGGGATTCCCCGGGGGCTGAGGGAGGAAGGCCGGGGGACACTGGATATGAAGTTGCTGGAGCTTCTCCACTTCAAGGGCAGCTGTGACAAGGCTATGTTCCAAGTTCATCTGATGGATGGAAATCTCGCTTGAGCCTTCAGGGAGCAGACACAAGCCCCTCAGGGGATGAGAAGAACCACCAGCACCTGGAGGTGCTCAAGGCTATTGGGCTTTTTCAGCTGGACAGCCATGGCACCACCAAGGGAACGCCTTCTTGAGGAGCGCTGCAGAGCTCACCGACTTCATCCCTGTGGAGCCAGGGGCGGTGGCCGTGAGTTATGGGATGCAGAGATATTGCCAGGGGTCCCAGAGCTTTGGAGCACCCACTGGTGCCCTGCCAGGCACGGGAAGGATTCTTGTCCCCCCAGGTCGATCAGGCCAGGGGTGTTTGGTCACTCTTGGAAGCCCCTGAGGTGGCTCCGGGCTGAGGGAGAAGAGGGCTGGGGCATCTCCCGGGAGGCGTGCCCGGCCCGTGGGACGAGGAGGCCGGTCCCGCTCACGTGCTCAGGGAACAGCCGATCGCCAGCGCTGCCTGGGGTCAGGAAGGAATTTTCCCCCGGGGCACATTGGCACTGGCCCCCGGGGGTTTTTTGCCTTCCTCTGCAGCACTGAGCGCGACCACTTGTCAGGGCTCCTGCGGTCCCTCGGGCCAGGTCACCGCCTGCTGCTGGTGCCCCACGAAGGTGGCCTCTCGTGCCCCGCAGCTGGGGGGAGGAAGGCTTTTTTTCCCCCGCGGTGGGCGAGCAAGTGTCCCTGCCCGGGGTTTTTTGCCTGCCTCTGCAGCACCGCGCAGGGCCCCTGGCCAGGGCTCCTTTGGGCCATTCTGGCCAGGTGCCTGCTGCTGGTGCCCCACGAAGGTGGCCTCGTGCCCCGCATGCGGGGGGAGGAAGCTTTCGAGGCTCCCAGGGGGCCCCCAGCGTGGCCCCCGCGGGTTGCTGCTTTTCCTCGGTAGCACTGAGCACAGCCCCTGGCCAGGGCTCCTCGGGGCCCTTTCGGCCAGGTTCTTGCCCGCTGCCCTCGCACCCCCGAGGCACCCCCGTGCCCTGGCGCTCTGGCTCTCTTGCCCATCGCAAGCCTTGGCAGGAGACAGCTCTGCAAAACCATCTCATTGTCATTTTTCAACCGGTGGTGAATGCCGGGAACAGAAGGCTCTCCTTGTCATAGTGTTTATGGTTGGCCACTTTGGAGACAAGACCACTAGGCCACGGACGTCTGCTCTGAGGGAGTACTGCTGTTCTCAGGATATTGAGGTTTAGCTGTTTTTTCTAAGGAAAACAGCTCAGGCATTTCTAAAAATGGGTACAAGTGGGATAAAAAATCCATGGGGAAATGAGCAGGTATTGCTCACCTCACAAGGCTTTGCAGCCATTCCATCGAGGAGCTCATGCTGCTTCAGATGGAGTGCTCGATCTCAGCCTCCCCAGGGTCAGAGATGTGGGGTTTTGCCATTCTGTGGAAACCCAGTGAAACTGGATGAACACAGAACCCCTTCACAAACCGCCCGCCACACCTGCTCTTTGCAAATTTGCCTGGATGGTCAAACGATCTTGAGGCAATGCAAAGCTCTACCTACCCCAGGAGGGATGTGCCTCCTGCCCACAAGGTGACAGAGGCAATGCCCAGGCTGGGACACGACTGCCCATTCAATCCCTTCTGCTGGGGCAGGGCTGGGAAGAAATGTCAGCAGAGATTTCCTCAGCCCATGCTGGTAGGGAAAGGAGGTAGGAAGAAAATGACGAGAGAAGAGAATATTGAAGCTGGAGGGGACGTACAACAATCATTGAGTCCAGCTGCTGGTCGCTTCCCAGCGCTGACCAAAGTTGAAGCATGGTTATTAAGGGCATTGTCCAAATGCCTCTGAAACGGTCGTGACAGGCATGGGGCATCGACCACCTCGCCAGGAAGCCTGTCCCAGGGATTGACCATTTGAAGTGTGATCAAGGAACAAAACAAGTTTTGTACGTTTTCCCAAGAGAATGACCTCCCCACAAGCAGGGCAGGAACAAATGTCCCTTGGTGCATCGGTAAGGAGTGGTGAGAGAATCCTGCGGGGGGCTGCGTCACCCCTGGTCACCCCCGTGTCACAGTGCCATCACCTGGCAACGCAGCAGTCACAGTGCCCCGGGGGAGTACAAAAGGGGCCTCGTCCTGTGTCCCCTGTCCAGAGCTGGCCTGGCACCGGCCTGAAGACACCCGAGAGGAAGGCCTGGAGGGGCCGGTGGGATTCCCCGGGGGCTGAGGGAGGAAGGCTGGGGGACACTGGATATGAAGTTGCTGGAGCTTCTCCGCTTCAAGGGCAGCTGTGACAAGGCTATGTTCCAAGTTCATCTGATGGATGGAAATCTCGCTTGAGCGTTCAGGGAGCAGACACAAGCCCCTCAGGGGATGAGAAGAACCACCAGCACCTGGAGGTGCTCAAGGCTATCAGGCTTTTTCAGCTGGACAGCCATGGCACCACCAAGGGAATGCCTTCTTGAGGAGCGCTGCAGAGCTCACCGACTTCATCCCTGTGGAGCCAGGGGCGGTGGCCGTGAGTTATGGGATGCAGAGATATTGCCAGGGGTCCCAGAGCTTTGGAGCACCCACTGGTGCCTGCCAGGCACAGGAAGGATTCTTGTCCCCCAGGTCGATCAGGCCAGGGGTGTTTGGTCACTCTTGGAAGCCCCTGAGGTGGCTCCGGGCTGAGGGAGAAGGGCTGGGGCATCTCCCGGGAGGCGTGCCCGGCCGTGGGACGAGGAGGCCGGTCCCGCTCACGTGCTCAGGGAACAGCCGATCGCCAGCGCTGCCTGGGGTCAGGAAGGAATTTCCCCCGGGGCAATTGGCACTGGCCCCCGGGGGTTTTTGCCTTCCTCTGCAGCACTGAGCGACCCTTGTCAGGGCTCCTGCGGTCCCTCGGGCCAGGTCACCGCCTCTGCGCGTGTCCCACGAAGGGGCCTCTCGTGCCCCGCAGCGGGGGGAGGAAGCTTTTTTTCCCCCGCGGTGGGCGAGCAAGTGTCCCTGCCGGGGTTTTTTGCCTGCCTCTGCAGCACACGCGCAGGGCCCCTGGCCAGGGCTCCTTTGGGCCATTCTGGCCAGTGCCTGCTGCTGGTGCCCCACGAAGGTGGCCTCGTGCCCCGCATGCGGGGGGAGGAAGCTTTGAGGCTCCCAGGGGGCCCCCAGCATGGCCCCCGCGGGTTGCTGCTTTTCCTCGGTAGCGCTGAGCCAGCCCCTGGCCAGGGCTCCTCGGGGCCCTTTCGGCCAGGTTCTTGCCCCTGCCCTCCACCCCGAGGCACCCCCTTGCTGGCACTCTGGCTCTCTTGCCCATCGCAAGCCTTGGCAGGAGCCAGCTCTGCAAAACCATCTCAGTTGTCGTTTTTTCAACCGGTGGTGAATGCCAGGAACAGAAGGCTCTCCTTGTCATAATGTTTATGGTTTGGCCACTTTGGAGACAAGACCGCTAGGCCACGGACGTCTGCTCTGAGGGGAGCAGTGCTCGCCAGGAAGCCTGTCCCAGGGATTGACCATTTGAAGTGTGATCAAGGAACAAAACAAGTTTTGTACGTTTTCCCAAGAGAATGACCTCCCCACAAGCAGGGCAGGAACAAATGTCCCTTGGTGCATCGGTAAGGAGCGGTGAGAAAATCCTGCGCCTGGGGGCTGCGTCACCCCTGGTCACCCCCTGTCACAGTGCCATCACCTGGCAACGCAGCAGTCACAGTGCCCCGGGGGAGTACAAAAGGGGCTTCGTCCTGTGTCCCGTCCAGAGCTGGCCTGGCACCGGCCTGAAGACCACCCGAGAGGAAGGCCTGGAGGGGCCGTGGGATTCCCCGGGGCTGAGGGAGGAAGGCCGGGGGACACTGGATATGAAGTTGCTGGAGCTTCTCCGCTTCAAGGGCAGCTGTGACAAGGCTATGTTCCAATTCATCTGATGGATGGAAATCTCGCTTGAGCGTTCAGGAGCAGACACAAGCCCTCAGGGGATGAGAAGAACCACCAGCACCTGGAGGTGCTCAGGCTATTGGGCTTTTTCAGCTGGACAGCCATGGCACCACCAAGGGAATGCCTTCTTGAGGACGCTGCAGAGCTCACCGACTCATCCCTGTGGAGCCAGGGGCGGTGGCCGTGAGTTATGGGATGCAGAGATATTGCCAGGGGTCCCAGAGCTTTGGAGCACCCACTGGTGCCCTGCCAGGCACAGGAAGGATTCTGTCCCCCAGGTCGATCAGGCCAGGGGTGTTTGGTCACTCTTGGAAGCCCTGAGGTGGCTCCGGGCTGAGGGAGAAGAGGCTGGGGCATCTCCCGGGAGGCGTGCCCGGCCCGTGGGACGAGGAGGCCGGTCCCGCTCACGTGCTCAGGGAACAGCCGATCGCCAGCGCTGCCTGGGGTCAGGAAGGAATTTTCCCCCGGGCACATTGGCACTGGCCCCCGGGGGTTTTTGCCTTCCTCTGCAGCACTGAGCGCGACCACTTGCAGGGCTCCTGCGGTCCTCGGGGCCAGGTCACCCTGCTGCTGGTGCCCCACGAAGGTGGCCTCTCGTGCCCCGCAGCTGGGGGGAGGAAGGCTTTTTTTCCCCCGCGGTGGGCGAGCAAGTGTCCCTGCCCGGGTTTTTGCCTGCCTCTGCAGCACCGCGCAGGGCCCCTGGCCAGGGCTCCTTTGGGCCATTCTGGCCAGGTGCCTGCTGCTGGTGCCCCAAGGTGGCGTCGTGCCCCGCATGCGGGGGGAGGAAGCTTTTGAGGCTCCCAGGGGGCCCCCAGCATGGCCCCCGCGGGTTGCTGCTTTCCTCGGTAGCGCTGAGCACAGCCCCTGGCCAGGGCTCCTCGGGGCCCTTTCGGCCAGGTTCTTGCCCGTGCCCGCACCCCCGAGGCACCCCCGTGCCCTGGCGCTCTGGCTCTCTTGCCCATCGCAAGCCTTGGCAGGAGCCCTCTGCAAAACCATCTCATTGTCGTTTTTCAACCGGGGTGAATGCCGGGAACAGAAGGCTCTCCTTGTCATAATGTTTAGGTTGGCCACTTTGGAGACAAGACCGCTAGGCCACGGACGTCTGCTCTGAGGGAGCAGTGCTCGCCAGGAAGCCTGTCCCAGGGATTGACCATTTGAAGTGTGATCAAGGAACAAAACAAGTTTTGTACGTTTTCCCAAGAGATGACCTCCCCACAAGCAGGGCAGGAACAAATGTCCCTTGGTGCATCGGTAAGGAGTGGTGAGCAAATCCTCGCCTGGGGGGCTGCGTCACCCCTGGTCACCCCGTGTCACAGTGCCATTACCTGGCAACGCAGCAGTCACAGTGCCCCGGGGAGTACAAAAGGGGCTTCGTCCTGTGTCCCCTGTCCAGAGCTGGCCTGGCACCGGCCTGAAGACACCAAGAGGAAGGCCTGGAGGGGCCGGTGGATTCCCCGGGGGCTGAGGGAGGAAGGCCGGGGGACACTGGATATGAAGTTGCTGGAGCTTCTCCGCTTCAAGGGCAGCTGTGACAAGGCTATGTTCCAAGTTCATCTGATGGATGGAAATCTCGCTTGAGCCTTCAGGGAGCAGACACAAGCCCCTCAGGGGATGAGAAGAACCACCAGCACCTGGGGTGCTCAAGGCTATTGGGCTTTTTCAGCTGGACAGCCATGGCACCCAAGGGAATGCCTTCTTGAGGAGCGCTGCAGAGCTCACCGACTTCATCCCTGTGGAGCCAGGGGCGGTGGCCGTGAGTTATGGGATGCAGAGATATTGCCAGGGGTCCCGAGCTTTGGAGCACCACTGGTGCCCTGCCAGGCACAGAAGGATTCTTGTCCCCTCAGGTCGATTCAGGCCAGGGGTGTTGGTCACTCTTGGAAGCCCCTGAGGTGGCTCCGGGCTGAGGAGAAGAGGGCTGGGGCATCTCCGGGAGGCGTGCCCGGCCCGTGGACGAGGAGGCCGGTCCCGCTCACGTGCTCAGGGAACAGCGCGATCCCAGCGCTGCTGGGGTCAGGAAGGAATTTTCCCCCGGGGCACATTGGCACTGGCCCCGGGGGTTTTTTGCCTTCCTCTGCAGCACTGACGCGACCACTTGTCAGGGCTCCTGCGGTCCCTCGGGCCAGGTCACCGCCTGCTGCTGGTGCCCCACGAAGGTGGCCTCTCTGCCCCGCAGCTGGGGGGAGGAAGGCTTTTTTTCCCCCGCGGTGGGCGAGCAAGTGTCCCTGCCCGGGGTTTTTTGCCTGCCTCTGCAGCACCGCGCAGGGCCCCTGGCCAGGGCCCTTTGGGCCATTCTGGCCAGGTCTGCTGCTGGTGCCCCACGAAGGTGGCCTCGTGCCCCGCATGCGGGGGAGGGAAGCTTTCGAGGCTCCCAGGGGGCCCCCAGCGTGGCCCCCGCGGGTTGCTGCTTTTCCTCGGTAGCGCTGAGCACAGCCCCTGGCCAGGGCTCCTCGGGGCCCTTTCGGCCAGGTTCTTGCCCGCTGCCCTCGCACCCCCGAGGCACCCCCGTGCCCTGGCGCTCTGGCTCTCTTGCCCATCGCAAGCCTTGGCAGGAGCCAGCTCTGCAAAACCATCTCATTGTCGTTTTTCAACCGGTGGTGAATGCCGGGAACAGAAGGCTCTCCTTGTCATAATGTTTATGGTTGGCCACTTTGGAGACAAGACCGCTAGGCCACGGACGTCTGCTCTGAGGGAGCAGTGCTCGCCAGGAAGCCTGTCCCAGGGATTGACCATTTGAAGTGTGATCAAGGAACAAAACAAGTTTTGTACGTTTTCCCAAGAGAATGACCTCCCCACAAGCAGGGCAGGAACAAATGTCCCTTGGTGCATCGGTAAGGAGTGGTGAGCAAATCCTGCGCCTGGGGGGCTGCGTCACCCCTGGTCACCCCCGTGTCACAGTGCCATTACCTGGCAACGCAGCAGTCACAGTGCCCCGGGGGAGTACAAAAGGGGCTTCGTCCTGTGTCCCCTGTCCAGAGCTGGCCTGGCACCGGCCTGAAGACACCCGAGAGGAAGGCCTGGAGGGGCCGGTGGGATTCCCCGGGGCTGAGGGAGGAAGGCCGGGGGACACTGGATATGAAGTTGCTGGAGCTTCTCCGCTTCAAGGGCAGCTGTGACAAGGCTATGTTCCAAGTTCATCTGATGGATGGAAATCTCGCTTGAGCCTTCAGGGAGCAGACACAAGCCCCTCAGGGGATGAGAAGAACCACCAGCACCTGGAGGTCCTCAAGGCTATCGGGCTTTTTCAGCTGGACAGCCATGGCACCACCAAGGGAATGCCTTCTTGAGGAGCGCTGCAGAGCTCACCGACTTCATCCCTGTGGAGCCAGGGGCGGTGGCCGTGAGTTATGGGATGCAGAGATATTGCCAGGGGTCCCAGAGCTTTGGAGCACCCACTGGTGCCCTGCCAGGCACAGGAAGGATTCTTGTCCCCTCAGGTCGATTCAGGCCAGGGGTGTTTGGTCACTCTTGGAAGCCCCTGAGGTGGCTCCGGGCTGAGGGAGAAGAGGGCTGGGGCATCTCCCGGGAGGCGTGCCCGGCCCGTGGGACGAGGAGGCCGGTCCCGCTCACGTGCTCAGGGAACAGCCGATCGCCAGCGCTGCCTGGGGTCAGGAAGGAATTTTCCCCCGGGGCACATTGGCACTGGCCCCCGGGGTTTTTTGCCTTCCTCTGCAGCACTGAGCGCGACCACTTGTCAGGGCTCCTGCGGTCCCTCGGGCCAGGTCACCGCTGCTGCTGGTGCCCCACGAAGGTGGCCTCTCGTGCCCCGCAGCTGGGGGGAGGAAGGCTTTTTTTTCCCCCGCGGTGGGCGAGCAAGTGTCCCTGCCCGGGGTTTTTTGCCTGCCTCTGCAGCACCGCGCAGGGCCCCTGGCCAGGGCTCCTTTGGGCCATTCTGGCCAGGTGCCTGCTGCTGGTGCCCCACGAAGGTGGCCTCGTGCCCCGCATGCGGGGGGAGGAAGCTTTCGAGGCTCCCAGGGGGCCCCCAGCGTGGCCCCCGCGGGTTGCTGCTTTTCCTCGGTAGCACTGAGCACAGCCCCTGGCCAGGGCTCCTCGGCGCCTCAGAATCTTCGGTCTGAGAGTGTACTGTTGTTGTCAGTCTCTTGTGTTTTAGTATGCTTTTCCAGGGAAAACATCTCTTAACTATTTCCAAAAATGAGTACATGAAGAAAAAAAACAGTCCACAGGGAATTGAAAAGGTATTGCTCACTTCCAGAGATTTGCAACCGTTCAGGAACATGTCCTGCTTCATACTGATGGCCTGGTCTCTGAGCCTCAACAGGGTCAGTAATGTTGGGTTTGCCATCCTGTGGAAATGCAGCAAAACTGGATTAACACAGAAGACTTCCAAAAACCTGCGCTTCACTCATGGTTTTTAGAAATTTGTTCAGATAGTCAAATTATCTTGAGATGATCCACAGCTCTCATGCCTATCAGAATGTACATACCTTCTACTCTCAATATGACAGAGGCAATTGCCAGGCTGGGACACGACTGCCCCTTCAATCCCTTCTGCTTAGTGCAGGGCTGGGAAGAAATGTCCACAGAGATTTCCTCAGCACGTGTTCTTCGGGAAAGGAGGAGGTAGGAAGATGAACTGAGAGGGGAGTGGAGAAGCAAAGCAAAGGGAAGAGAAAAGAAAAGAAAAAAGAAAAAAAGAAAATATGAAAAAGAAGAGAATGGTTCAGCTGGAAGGGACCGACAACAACCGTCTAGTCCAATACCTGGCCTCTTTAGGGTTAACTAAAGTTAAAGCATAGTGTTAAGGGTGTTGTCCAAATGCGTCTTAAACACTGACAGGTGTGGGGCATCAATCACCCCTTTAGGAACCCTGTTCTAGGGTTTGACCGATCTCTTGGTAAAGAAATGTTTTCTTGTCTCAATTTTGAATTTTGAGCCGTTCCCAGGTGTCCTGGCACTGGCTCCCAGGGAGAAGAGATCACCTCCCTCTCCTCAGCCCCTCAGGATGCTGTAGAAAGTGGTGGTCACCCTTCAGCCTTCTCCTCTTCAAACTAGAGTGCTCTGCTGCTCCTCAGAGGACACACCTTCCAGCACCTTCCCCAGCTTTGTACACTCCTCTGAAGAGAATTCAAGTACCTTAATATCCTTTTTAAATTGTGGATCCTGATTTACAGATTGCATTTACCTACTGTGACTTCCTACAGCTATAGCGAATTATTTCAGGATGTGTTACTTCAGCATGCATTTACCTTGTGGGGCTCCTTTGAAAAAAAGAAAGCAAAGGAATAATCAGCAGGATTATCAGCAGGATAATCAGTGGGGTGATCACGGGTATAATCACCTTTGGATGGGCTGCTTATGCTGTATTTAATGCACCCCAGGATGCAGTTTCCCCTCTTGGCTGCCAGGGCACACTGCTGACTGCTGTTGAGCCTGCAGTCAACCAGCACCCCCAGAGCCCTTCCTGCAGGGCTGCTCTCCCGCCACTCCTCTCCCAGTTTATGGTGCAAAATTCAGCAATGCTTGATTGAATCCTGGATTGAACCTGCAATCCTGGTAAGGCTAAGTGGAGATTGGAAAATAGGCTTTACTTAGTCTTTACAGAGCTTTTTGAGTTTGGAAGAGTCTGCATTTCAGGATGATCTGGCTTAGTAACTTCTGCAGGTCAATTCTGGCCAAGAACCTCTCTGCCTGACAGATCATGATTTTCTACCTTGTGGAATGAGATTTAACATCATCCCTTTCTTTGGCTGGTATAGGTGGTGTCTCTGCCTACCTAAATGTCATCTGTGGATTGTAGTAGCAGATGTCTACCTGCTCCAATACATTGTTTAGATCTTTTGGAACATGGTGTGAGGTATGAATTTTGTGAGGTCGGAAGACAACGTGTAGTTAATGCTGCAATACTGGACATTATTTTGTTCCAAGCCTTAATCATCAAAGACATGAGGGTATTTCATGACTTCATTCCCAGAGAATGAAAGATCTTGACCTGAATTTGCAGTGTCTGTCTGAGTTCCAAGAGGAACTTCCTTTTTTTGGGTGCATTTTTTTACTTCATGGGTGTGTTGAGAGGATAATGGCAATTAGAGACTGCCATTGCTTCTGAATAGGAGAAGAGTGAAGCTCTATAGGTGCTTAGACATACCTAAGACCATGCAGTGTTATCTTCATACTGAGAAGTACTTCAGGATATAGCACAAGCTATTTAATTGTAGTTAAAGAACCTGTGTTTCTGCTACTCTAACAGAACTTTGCAAGAATGAGCTGAGACCCCAAAATAGCTCTATGAAAATAGCTCTAAGAAAACCAGATTATCTGCATAGTGGGAAATACGAGATACGGAGAGCCAGACAATACTAGTCTCTGGAACACTGAAGCTACTACCTTGTCTTTAGGTAACTCTCATCAGAGCATTTGGAAAAGAGACAAACAGTAAAGGTGCATAACTGGCATATTTTGTCAACACCAACTGAACCAAAACACTCAGGGAATGGAGGTGGAAAATGTCATGTTTCTGGATCCCAGGTGGTCACAGGTAGCATATAGGTACCAATCTGTTTAGAGCTCGTTGTGAAATGTGATGCTGTACTTGGCTTTGAGAGATGTACCTTGTTGTAGGGCCTTATGCATAGAGCCTGACTGCGGGGCTGGAGAGAACTTGAAACATGGGGCTGGAGAAAATGTGCCTTTGTAGAGTTACCTGTAAGTACATACATATACACGAGGCTACCAGGCACATTAGTGGCTTTTTTTAGGAACCTGCACAGGCGTCAGCAGTGTAGCTGGAATTACTCCACATTTGCAATTCAGAGGTACCTGAATTCTGTCTGAATCCTTCAGAGTGTAGGTATCTACATGAAAGCACACGGTCTAATCTCATTTTCATCATGTTCTAAAGGATAAACCTGTTTTTGGTCAGATTAATGGTCAGAAAAGGCTGTTAAATGCACAGCCATATATATATATGAAAAATGCTGTTGTATTTCTCCTCTACGATTAACATTAGCACAGGTCTTTGCATTCTCCTGCTGCTCTGAGATGAGGAGAGTGAAGATGACAAAAGAGCAGCAGGAGAATGCAATTTTTGTCTGACAGTTTCAGTAACATGAAAGATGCAGAATGACAGTGGAAGGTTTTTAGCACACAGCTGCTTAAATCTGAAATATGTTGACTGGCTTAGAAACCAAGTGTACTGTTCTTAGGGGGTACATCAAGGGACTGCATATGCATATATATAGACAGTGAGTAGGGACACAGATAATTCCTCTGGCACAACTTCACTTTAAGTCCTAGGAAGTTATGTTACATTTAATTACCTCATACAAACACCTCAGCTTAGTCAGTCAAAAATAACTGAAGGAAGCTTATCTATCTCCATCATGTATGTAAGAGACTACCTTATTTCCCCCTTCCCTTTAACTGGATTGTAACATAGCTGCAAGGGGATGCGCTGCTGTTTTCCAGCTGGGCTAGCAGGCTGTGTATGCCTTATGGAGACTCCTCTCCATGACTGTGTGTGTACAATTGGCTGTGAATGGTATATCTGCTCAATATTTGATGCACACACACTGTAGAAAACAGGGTTATGTGTGTGCTTGTCACTGCAAAGAGGAACTCCTACCAGTTTTATCTGCGTGACAAACCACTGGAGGCACACAGGCCATTTCAGCATGTCTCAGCCACCAGCAAGAACACAAAGCCAAGCGTCGTTCGAACAAAGTGCTTAAGGGAGGCCAACCTGAAGCATCCCTGTTTCTGATTGGACTCCTATAATGTCATTACCTACAGATACTGTCAGACAGAGCTGGAAAGGGCTGTTTATTAGGAATCCTGTATTTGGTCAGCTGGTGTTGAAGGCAAAGATATGTACTTTAGCAGAACTGAACAAATAAGCGGTTTTGTTAGAAACTCAAATAGGTACCAATTTTGAAGGCAATGTCACATTACATCATACCCATTCCAAATGACTGGAAAAAGGCTGGATTTGAGTGAGCTGTAGAAATATAATTAAACTAAATATTCACTTCTATGTAAAACAATGCATGCAAAGTTACACATTGATTTTTAAGTGGGTCTTTGGCACTTGCATGAACATTAACCTGAAGAGAGAAGGATAAAGAAGAAAGGGAAATAAAATGCCAGAATATTATATGAAGTAGCAATAATTTTATTAATTTATTAAATGAATTATTATTTTTTTGGTTTACTCTGCGATGTATCCTTTATATAAAAATACATAACTTTGTTTAAGGTGAAGCATGTGTACTTTTTCAAAGGCATGAAGCTATTAACCCAGCCAACTTTGGAAATGTAGGTGCCTTGCCTTCTGTTTAGTACATGGTGAGATGTCACTGTTTGCCGCTTAGTCATTTGGGACATTTCTAGATGAAAATCTTGGATACAGTTGTGGTAGGGTCATGGTATTTGAGCCAATAGAACTGAAGGAACAGCTGGGTCAAATTTTGAAGGAAATCTTATTAGTCCTAATGGAGCATTGTAACAGGAGCGCTTCATTCAGCTTTGGGCTATCTGGAGTCAGTCTGCACACTTAACGGCCTCACCTGGGAGGACTCGAGTCTGCAGGGTTTTGACAAACAGAATAATTTCTAAGGATAAGTATTAATAAGAGAGGCCACGGTTTATAGAAATTCTATGGGATCAGCATCTTACAGGCCTGTGTACCTTTGCAGGGATTTTGGGTAAGTGGATTCCCATAAGCTTGAGTCTCTAAAGAGAGATATTTGCTTAGAGCATAATATTTATAAAGTGGTTGCAATGAATTTTCCTGTCAGCGGTGAGTGAATCACAGCTCTTTTGGACAGCCTAATTTGTACCAGCTCATTTTAAAGTGAAAAGCTCTGCCAGCAAATTTTACCCTTTTTAGGAATTAATCTGGGTGTTAAAACTTCTTTTTCAAACCTTTGGAGAAACATCAGTATTTGACAATCATGTTGGCAGAGTATTTGCAGATTCCCCATGTTTTTCCTGTGTTTCAACAGTTTGATTTTGCTAGCAAAAATACCATATTTTAGGAGTACTTTCTTTAGCAGAGTAGCAGAACTGGCAGTCCATATCTAAAAACACCTTTCTAATAACTAAAGCTGTAATACTTGTTGCAAAATACTCTGATAAATGAACTATATAAACTTTCTTTTTCTGAAATAAGTATAAGAAACTCAAATTAATAAGCATTGTTTTAGTACTTCAACTGTGGTGATTGATCACTGGATCCTCTCCATCTGCATGCTGTATATAATCTGAAATAATTATGAAACAGGGTCAGATAATTTTGATTTAAGTACAAAAATTAAAGGAAAAAGGTTCTGGCTCTGGCTACATCCAGTGAATCTGGCAGATTGTTAGACTGAAAGATACAGTGTTTTGTGTAACATGCAATACTGTCAATTTTGCTGTAGGGTGATGGTTTAGAGATAGAAATAAAGAACTGTAATAGGCCACAAATATTTCTGATGCTGCAAAAGTATACTAATGAAACTGGAGGGTTTTCCTGAGGAAAAAACTACATTTGCTTAGATGTATCAAGGATCAAGTACAATGGTTTACACTAGTTGAGGCTTTTATTAAAAATTAACAAAACCCAAACCCTGGTAAAAAGCAAGAATACAGTCAAATGAATGCTTGAAAGAGCAAAGACCTAGATCTGCATCAGCTTCTGTATTTTCCTAAATATAATCACTGTCTGATTTGAGTCTGTCAGATGTCTTTACCATGCTGTGGATTGCTACAATTAATAGTCCTGGTTTCCAGAAGTTTTAAGAACATTAAATTCAAGAGAACAAACACAGCTAATCAAGTAAAATTTATAAAATGGAGTGCAGCTTAAGTAACATGGATTCCAGAGACCACAATGAAGTGAATTCTGTTAAAAACACCACATGGCTCATCTTGTGGGGTTTTTTTTTTCCTTCTTTTTGCAAAAATACCCCTGTTCACATTCTCCCCCTGAATGTCTGTTGATTTGGAGTGAAATCTGAAAACCGAAGGATATAATTTTAGTCTGAGATCTGAGTCTTAATTTCAGTAACCACCATAATGGCAAAATTTACTTGGAAGACTGTATGTAGATGTGATAATACTCTTTAATTATACTGCTGCTCAGACTGTAAAAGTGCCAGAGTTAGAGAGACACTGGAAAAGGATCAGTATTCATCTAGTCTTTCAAATCTAATTATCTGAATATATCAGCAGCTATGGAAAGTACATGGGGGAATTACAGTATCTCTTTTATCAGTACTTAGCCATTAGGCTCTACTGCATTAAAAACAGTAAATAATAATAATAGTAATTCCTTTTTTCTCTGAAATGAACTTGTGCAATTAGACCAAAATATGTCAGTCATTATAAGTTTCTGCTCACAGTAATTCTATTTTTAAAAAAATCTATGTGATTGGTTAGCTTAAAGAAAAGGAAAAAAGAAGTAGATAAAAGGTATCCAGACGAATCCAAATTTGTAGACACTAAGAACTTAGATAAAATGTCTGACTGCTGTTAACTCTGCGTGAAAAGATGATTATGAAGGAAATAATTGTCTCACTGAAAATACTTGAATCCTACTATACATATACCAATAGTCTTTTAAAAATCTATTTTAAAATGTCTCATACTTCTTCAAGGAGTATGAAAAACTTGAAAATATGAGTTTGGATCTTGTTTAGACAGCACACTGTGTGGCGTTTCATGGGTAGAATGGAAGAATTTAATAAAATCTACTGCAAGATGTAAATGTTATGGTATATGCATATGAAATGTTACGGTAAAGAACGAATACATTGGGACCTGCTTCTCCCAGACTGACACAATAAAAAAAATTGCTAACAGGAGACAACAAATGTGCTCACAACATGTTGCATAAAAATTATGTACAGTAGGCATCCTGAGATCCATCCATAGGCATCCATGCAGGCATCCATAAATCCCTCCTGAGGCAGTAATTTGTATAGTTAGTATATGGGTTTCTGTGCAGTGATTATCTTCCATATTACTGAAGACCATTGCTCCAAAACAATATACAGTATTGAAAACCTGTCGTGATAAAAGACTATAACAAAACCCCCAAATCTTCCAGGGTATAAGAAGAAGATATATACGTTCAATAAACATACTGCTTCTGTAGGTGTTTTCTGCATGCATATTTAAATAGTTGGCTGTGATCCATACTTCTGAAAATGCTGCAAATTTCTACCTAGTTAGGCATTGCAGTAATGCAATAAGGGTTGGGGTTTTTTTTGTTTTTTTAATTTTATTATGTATTTTTAAAACTGTTGTCTTCAAAACTATCACAATACTCAAAGCAATTTATCTGAATTCTATATTGTGTTCTTTATTTTGAAGTCCCTTTGCAGAGTTCTGTGCCCCCATACTGAATGTTTGGTGGTTGTTGAGTTAAAAAAACAAGTCTTGAGTAGTATGTTTGATAGATGATGCATTGTTGTTGCTGAGAGCATCATCTGCATAGTACTTTTTGAAACAGAGACAGTTGAAACAGAGGTTGGTTAAGAACTGCAGTTGCTTGAAAATATTAACATTAACATTAACGGGTATCTCACTTCAAGCTCACAAATGTGAAAGCTGTGATTTCACTGGGTTAGAGGTGGGATAATTGTACAAATTCAAACTGTTTTTTGCATTTCCTAAATGTATGGTATTGATAGATTGTAATGAAAATACACTTTTCTATCAGCGTACTTCATGGTAAGAGATCAGAGTTGGACTCCTTTGCTTTCAAAGCAGTAGCAGGGAGGACCAGCACACAAGGTGTTTCCTCTTTTCCTCTTCTGGATGTTAAGTGTGCAGATGACTGTCACCTAAAGATGGTCATGATGAGAACGTTCTGGAAGAAGCATGTTAAGAAGTAGAGAAGTGTACCCATTGCAAGCCATTTTACATTCTCTTATGAACAGCCAAAGAAATACACTTCTGGATCTGATCCTTCCTGGTCCTCTAGTACATTTTCTGTTCAGCTCAAATGCCTTTGAGAACAATGATGGAGATAGGTGCTCTGCAGTCTGGAGAATTTCTTTTGCACCTCAGCAGGTGACTGTCTTAACATCCTCCTTTAAAGAGGTTAATCTTCATTTTAGCTCAACGGCTTTAAAAAAATGTCAGTCAAACATAAGCACCACCACTGCATTTCTCCACTCTCAATGCAGATTACAGGGTCTTACAGACTTTTGGCCTCCAGAAATATACCAATCAGCATTTAAGGTTCTTTTGTAATGTTGCTGGTATTAATAGCGTATCAGCAGATGGAAAATATTATCTATCCACCTTTATCTTGACTTCTAGATAGGTTAGAAAGAAGTATATAAGGAGAAGTAAAAAGAAACGGTCACATTTTCTTGAGAAAAATGACAGAATTGCTAGTTTATGGAAAACTTGATGGAAGTTTTACAGCAGCTGTAACAAGTGATGGCAAAAATCATACGATCAATCTAAGTATTCATTATATTAGTAAAATTAATTTATACAATAATAGTTACACACTGGTGTTTTCCCTTGGTTTCCAAATTTCCCCAGTGTATTGAAGTAAATACTGCAGAGGTTTTATAACACAAGTTGGGAAAAGTAGGATGAATTTTTCATACTCGTATTCTTTTGTGCCCAAAGCTATTATTAAAATCAAAGTGTTCAGAGGAGAAAGGCCAATGCACTAACCAATTTGACCACCCAGTTTACAAGCAAAAATAGAAGCAGCATTCTCTTTGTTGAATATATGCTATTCCAGCTCATGGGGACACTCAATTCGACAGAAAAAATGTGGTTTTTGGTCTTCCAAATATTTCTTATAAATGGAATGCTTCACTTCTTTTTCCCCTTCTGTAATGTACTACCCAGGAAAAAAAAGTCTTGGAGTGAAAAAAAAAAAAATGATTCATGGTATCTCTCATGAAGCATTTTTTCAGCCTTCAAGGATACAGCCAAGGGAATAGATACTTAACTGGGTTTGGTGGAATTTACAGATAGCCAACCATACAGCATGGTCAGCATCCAACTAAAGTTAGCTCTATTTTGCACTTACGCAATGCACTTTATTGACATGGAGAATGAATCTGCCACTTATGGTAGATCGTTATCACTTGTGATTCATGTACTAGGGTTTCCAAGTCATTGTTTTATGGATGACTTCTGTGGTGTGTTTCACTGATAGCCAGCCCAGACAATAAATATCCTTGATCGAAACTGAGTATGACATTAAGAGTAAAAGCTTCTCTAGAAGCTCCTTCCAAAGCTTTTTCAGTCCAGCCAGGAGGAAGACTCCTACCATCAGATGTGAGCTGCTTCTCATTTACTATGATGCAGAGGAGATGTGAGGGCAGTGTAGAAACCCTGGCCCCATGGTGGCATGTGAGGTGTTGGTATCGCCATTCCCACAGCAAATCCGCATCATTTGTCCACTTACTCAGGGGACCACGCAGGTGTTTGGGAGGCAGCCTTTGCAAGAAGAGAAGACAGTGAGGTCAGCATATGCAAGCTACAAAAAAAATGTTATTACTGATGTAACCTGAAAATGAACAGCTGAGAGTGAATGATGTTATCTCCCCTGCCTTCCAGGGCTCTGTGGCCTTGTCCCTCCTGCCCCGGGGCTGAGAGGAGTTACTTGGAGGCCTCACAGGAGGCCTCCCTGCTTGCTTGGGAGCTTCTTTAATCTCAAGCCTTGGTCTCAGCCCACACAATGTCATGGCTGCGTCGTGTCCAGCGATGTCTTTTCTGCCAGCATGGCTTTCTGGCCAGGCCTCACCCTGGGCCTGTCCCTGTGGCCTGCTGGTGGCCGCTGGGCCCCCTGCCACCCCACCCGGCTGGGTGCTGCAGGGATGGGGGCCTGCTGCCTTGCTCCCTCACCCCTGGATGCTAGGGAAAAGCTGTTTAACCTATTATACATGATTTCATGCCTCAAAAGAACATCACATGGGATTATTATTTTCACAAGCCTGTGATTACTGACAATGCTTCTGTCCCATTCCCATTACATTAAATAAACCACTACGAAACAGGGTGAAAGGATGTATTACCAATACATAACTTAAAAGCAATCTCCAGGGCAAATGTCACTTGATGTTTGTAAGTTAATAGCAATAAAAGCAGAAAAGCTAAATTACCTGGTTAACCCAGGATTTTTTTAATTGAATTGAAGCTAGTGAGCAAACTTGAGTTAAAGTGCATGTGTATCAAAATGCAACCTACCGGTCAGTACTCTTCTGACCTGGGAATTTTTTTATTTTGGCTCAAAATTTCAGTGTCTTCAATGACTTCAGCTGCTTGTAAGCATCTACATTTCCATAATTCTTTCCTGACTTGTTCTTAAATGTGTTAAGGAACTACTCACGCGCCAGTGAGGTCAATGGAGGTTTTGATCCACTGACCTGCCTTTGGCTGGATCATGCCAGAACCATGACATTTATACAAAGCAAAAATTGGATCCAGCTCTGAAACTGGTGGAAGAGAAAGAGCAAAGCCAAAATACAGTTTGGCTTTGACTGCTGTTGCATTTTTGATTCAGCATTAATAACACTAACTCAGACTTTTGACTGCCATCACAAATGAAGCCCCAATACTGTGGGGAAATTTTACTCTTTTCAGTGGCTGAAGGGTATTAAAACATGAGTGGATATTGTCAGCTGCAGAACTTTCAAACCAGATACTTGCTTCTTGCACCAATCTTTGACATCATAGAATTGATTAATGTATGGGCTATCAGTCTTTAGCTAGACACCAGCCTTTTGGAAAGTCTTGTTTTTGAAAAAGGAAATACATGGGATTTAGAGGTCAAAGAAAAGGGTGGGCTGAAAAAATTACCTGAAATGAAATCTCAGTTTATTGTCCCTTTACAGATAATAACGGAAAATACACCTGAAATCACAGATGCAGAAGTCTGTGTCAAACACCATTTCTTTTTTAAAACATACTACAAGTTCCTGTTAAATTCCCCCTGCTAAACATGATGTAGCTGAGACAGGCACAAGTCTTCCAAAATGGAAGATCCCATATAATAGCAGCCCATATATGAGAACAGCAGCAGTAACAACTAAGCATGCTGCAAGCTACACACTTCCTGAGACTGATGATCTAGACAAAAGTTAATGACTGCTCCTAATGTCACCAATGCATACTGTTCATTAGGATCCCACCAGAGACTGCTCATATCAGAACAATCATTTCAGTAACTCCCAGGGTCATATGATCAGTCTCCTCAGTCTTATTTCCACTCTCTGGGGTGAAAAAAGTGCCTGAGAAAAGAAGAAAATGGAAATATTTATAACATTGTGTTATGTGTTTCTCTATTAAGTAGTTAGCAGGGTTTCTGGCTGCTGCAGTGGATTAGAAGCATGCAGTGACTACCCTGCTCTATTTATATTCCTCTTTTGAGGCTAGCAAAGAGTCATCTAAGCAGTTGACAAGGACAACACAATTCATAAGAAATGTAACTAATGGTGTAAGGTCACTTTTGTTGCAGCTGACTTATAGTGTAATTCATGGGAAAGTTAGGTCATTTATATTTCAGCTGGCTTGTATTTTTGTGGGAGTGTGAAGAAACTGCAGAATCCCAAGAGACTTCACTGGGCCATACTCTAGCCTAGACTTTTTTGGACTGATTTCTTCTGAACATTCAAATGACTCTGCTCGTGCCTAACGTGAATGTCCTTTGCCCCTGGCCTGGGCTCTTTGCACTGATGCTGAAGTGCAAACCAGGCACTCCCCAGGTTTCGTATATACCGGTTTGTCCATGTGGACCAGGTTGAAGGGTTGGCCTGGTGGATATATTTGCCCCATTAGTCACCGTGATACCTGAAAGCTGCTTTAACTTGTGTAATGACTAGGCTCAGAAGAGCAAGCTGATCCTTTCTCAGAAAGGTGCCTTGTTTTGGATCTCTGCCAATACAGTCAATACGGAGAGCATTAAGGACAATGCCCAGGTTAAACACACATGGCAATAATCTGAACAAGGGAGCCTGCCACTTTCAATTGATTTTACAGGTTTGGGCAATGGGAGTCATTCATTAGTGCAGATGTTATTAGAATCATGCAAATTCTCTCAGATGTTCTGTGAAGATATCTGATTATAGCCCTGAGTACTTTTCCAAAATTATTTCTTATATAAAGAAAAAAAAAAAAAAGTGGTTGCATTAGCCAAATGTAACAGTGAGGGGATGGAAATTTGCATAAAAAGTAAAATACATGATTAATTATTTGTGTGTCTTATTTTAAAATAAAAGTATGTGGAAGTAAGGTAAGAATTTTATTACTTACCAGGTACATAAGACACATTACCAGACAGTTGCACAGTACGACACCAAAAATAAATTCATTTTACTGGGGAATGTTTATTAGTGATCAAAAGCTGAGAATTATGCTGTGCTGCTTTTGAGAATTGGTCTTTATGAGTTCTGAGGATTTCATAGATCAGTAATCTTCACTGAATGGAAACAAAAGCACACAGTAGATGTGATGGTAATTTAAATAGTCATAATTTGCTTTATTTTGTTCAAAACAGTTGCTTTCAGTTAGAAGGAAGTCTATTTGCATTGTTGGTAGGAAATTCTCCATATTTCTCTGCCAAGTTTTTTTAAATGGCTGATGACAGAACTGTGCCAAAGGTAGATGCTGTGAGAAGTCTTGGGTTTTCCAATTAGGTTTTTTATTAACCACATTCTTGCTGTTGTGTAACACAGGAGTTGGAAATATTAGGTAGATTTAATAGGTAGAAAAGTTTAATCTAGTGAATTTCTTCACATGAAATATGGTTAAATTGTGGAACTTTCTGCCCCAGGAAGTTGCTGAGATCAAAATTTTAGTAAAGCCAGTAAAACCCAGATTGATTTACTTGTATGAAAAACAAGAATGCTAATATTACCAGAGTTTTTGTTAGTTTTGGAGTCCATATAGGTTTCTGCCTTGAAATCTAAATAATAGAATATATAATTGAGAGTGGCTTTGGAGGAGCAGCAGATATTTGTGTATATGCTTCTTGTTCTTGATGTATAACTTCCTACTTTCATTTAGTTTCTTGAATCCAATATTGCCTGCTGGAGACTGAGAAGGCATTTCAGGAAGAGAAATACTAGCTTTGTTGACTATGACCTTGGAGCAGAAAAAGTAAGTTGCCATTTAGCCCAGAGAGGATTGTACTTGAAACAAGTGAAATTTTCCCTAAAGGAACTCTTTGGGCTCATTGGCTACAGCTAAGTCTCCAAGCAATTTCTGTGAAGGGAGAAAGGAAAGAGTAGGGGAAATTGTATTGCAGAGGAATGAAGGTGGGTTAATTAACATTGATAATATACAGCTGTGGGCTGGCTTCAGGGGCGGTGGGTTGGCTGATGTGGATAAAGTGCAGCTGTGGCTGGTTCCTGCTAAGCAGTTAAATGGCTCTGAGGGGTACAGAAGAGGAGCGCTGGATGGAGAGAGACCTGGAAGAAGCGGAGGGAGGAGACAGTATGCAAGAAGCAGGGTGGACTTGCCTGAAGAGGATGAAGAAACAGCACAGACAGTAGGTGAACTTTGAAACCTTGTGAGGGATTGGTGGCTGTGCTGGAGCAAGGTGTAGGAACTACTTGTTGAAGTAAACCTGGTATGGGATGGTAAAAGCTAGTTTGGATAGTGTTGTGACAGCAGGGAAGCAGAGAAGAGTTCTTAGCAAGTTCAGCCTCTGACATTCCCCCACTTAACCAAGGGTAAAGCTACTGACAGCAAGCAAAATCTGTCTCCTGGACCGCTGTGAAGGAGCTGACTGAGGCATATTAGAATAGGTATCTTTGTTAGCATGTGAACAGTTCTGCCCTACCATGTAAGGCATTTTTGCCAACTCAGTTTGAAGTTTATTTGTACACAATGAGCAGGTTACGAGTCAGCTAACTTCTGAAAAGGTTTGATGTGTTTGCAGTGGTAACTGAGGTGCTGGTGATCCTAGAATGGAGATGGGATGGCTCTGGTGACCACTAACCACCAATAAGTAGCTACTACTTACTTAGACCTCTAACTACTTCTAAGTACTTCCTGCATTGAGCACTGTGCTTTGTTTTTTGCATACTTGGGGTTACTATAAATGATATACTTGCAACAGTGTAAACAATATTGAACATGTAAGGGATGGGCCCAACCTAGTGAAAAATGAACACTAAATGGTTGTGTAGGTGAGTTGCCATATGATGTATTGTAGGTAATTTATGGAGCAGCTCAGGGTTTTGTCATCCTGTCATGGACATTTGAGAAGAGAAAGTGCATTTGCTTCTAATCAAGGCCATTACTTTCAGCAAGACTTATAAATTAAACTTAATATCAAAGTATTAAAAAGAACAAGCATTTGTTTTAAGGTGACAACATATCTGGCACCTAGAATTATGAGCAAGTTGCCAAACCCTCTTTTAATAGGCTTGAAATTATGTGTGATTGCATTATCACTGGTCAAGCCCTGAATTTGGGCCACAAAACTTAAGTGCTTATTCTAATAGTCACCTCTTCATTTTCAGCCAGGACCATCCCATAGGCCTTTTCAGTCTTTTCAGAGCTTTTGGAGCTCTTTGGGATCTCATCTTGCCCTTAATGTTCTCACAGGAACTGGCTTTGACACTGATGGAAACTTTACAGAGTGTGAATGAGGTTACGCCCCAAATATGGAGAATACGGAGTTTTCCACATGAAGCAATGGTGCTCGGTACTCCTTACCCATTCCAAGGCTGTGACCCACTATTAATTGTGCCACTTTGGAGGGGAAAGAGTTGATGTTTGCTTGCTTCTTTTGCTCAGAAGGGGTTGATTGCCTCAGTGCTCAGGACTATGTTGTTACAGATGACTGTACAAGACAGACATGGACCTGTCAGAGCAGGTCCAGAGGAGGACCATGGAAATGACTGGAGGACCTCTCTTGGGGGAAAAAAACGGTGAAACAGTTGGGATTGATCAGCCTGGAGGAGAGGGGAGACTTTACTGTGGTCCTTCAACATGTAAAGTGGGCTTGTAAGATAAGGCAGGGAAAGACTTTTTACCAGGGTGGGTACTGACAGGACAAAGGGCAACAGTTTTAAACTGAAAGAGGGTAGGTTTAGAATGGATATAAGGAAGACTTTATTTTTTTAAGATGAGGATGGTGGCACCCTGGAACAGGTTTTCAGGAGAAGTTGTGGATACCCCATCATTGGAATTGTTCAAAATCAAGTTGGATGGGGGCTTTGAGCAACCTGATTAGTGCAAGATATCCCTGCACATGGAAGGGGGATTGGACTGGATCATCTTTGATGGTCCCTCCCAACCCATTCTGTGATTCTATGTCTCTATGAGATATTTGGCTTAATCTTTTTTTTGATTAAAAAAACCCCCATAGTTCCCACGCCTTTCTCCAGCACAGCCACCAATCTTCCACAAGGTTTCAAAAGTTCACCTACTGTCTGTGCTATTTCTTCACCCTCTTCAGGCAAGTCCACCCTGCTTCTTCAAAGAGAACTTGATTCACTGTCAAGTTACTCCAATTTTATTCTGCTGTAATCCTACTGATTCAACTGAGCAACCCTGAAGTAAAGTTTAATGGTCATGAATTATGCCTTTTTTTTTCTTTCTAAATGTAAAAACTATGTAGTAAATGTTTCCTTCTCACAGAGTAACTATGAGGGGAAACATACTTTCCCTGAATATTAAAGATGTAAATTGGCAGCAGTTAAAAGTATTAGAGTGTAGAGGGTTGGATTGGATAGCTCAGTGAATTATTTGTTTAGTAGTACTGCTGTTGACATTCTTGCTTCTCTCAGGACACCTTTGGAAATAAATGAATATATCTCTTGGGGGGGAAAAAGGCCCATGAAGCAGAACTAGGGGAGAGATTATAATTAAATGAATTTGGAACAACTCGGGTATATTTTGTTCCCATAAGCAAAAAAGGAGTTTCCAGATTCAACCACTGTGGTCTGTAATTTTCTATTACCTTAAATTGTCCAGCTTCTCAGACAAACCTTAAATTGCCCGGCTTCTTCAGCTTTAGGAAGCTACTCAGTGCTTCCTAAAACTAGGGTCCTTTAAGGCTAACAGTGGAATCAAGCCTCCTGAGCCTAGCTCTGGTGCCCTGTTCCCAGGACCACATTCCCCTGAGTGTTCGTTGAAAGATTAGTTGGAATATGCAACTTCCCAAGTTTTTGCCCTGTTCTATTGGTTCCAATGCTTTCATTCCATCTTGAATACAGACACATTCTTTATGTTCTAATTCATCTTCCTCTTGTTAATTAGTTCTTAATTTTGCAAGTAAGCTTCAGGCAACTTAGTCTTGCAGACTTTGTTTCTAATAACTTCTGTGCTCATTTGGCTTCTGCCCCATTTACCCAAAGACCACACTGTGATTCTGTAGGCCTGTCTACTGAGGTGGTCCACCAAGTGAGAACAGTTGTATTTTACTAGTTGTCTGTATAGATTCAGACAGTTATGTAAGGAATATAAAATTTCCCTTGGACTGTTCACAATCAGTGATACAAACTTCACAATTAAAAAAAAGTAATATTTAAGTAGGACCAAATGACAGTTCTAATGAAACATTCTCCTCTTCGCAATGTATGAGAAAGAACGCTATGATACGTCTTACTTCACCAGTGTGGTGTCTTCAGGGAATTGGTAAAGGTTTGACAACTTAAGTCCAGCTGATAATGATGCATAATAATAAGTGTTATGTATGCATAAGTCATTGTAACTGATGTTACAAGTGATGGGCACTAATGGATATTTTTCACTGCTATATGTGAAACTGCTAATATCCGCATTTATGTTGCCAATGTTACAGAGGATAAAAGTATTAGTCAATTCTGTGAAAAAATAAAATGGAAATCCTGCATCCTATTTTTCTGTTAGGGTTTAGGCTAAAATATGATCCCTTCTGTAGCATGATGAAGATTTTTTTTTTCAGTTTGTTCATGTGCCAGTTCTTCACAGCATATTAATTGCCTGTTGAGAAATCTGTCTTCAGCATTTTATACCTGTGTGTGGTCCAGAATTCTGGTATTCACAGTCCAGGATTTGCTGCAGAATTTGACTGCATCTTTTCCCTGGGAGGAAGAGTTTCAGGATGCAGGCCTACTCTTGACAAGTGCAAAGACATTGTCAGCTTCCACTTCACGATATACATATAATCCAAAATTTATTTGGACTTTGGAAAAATCTATTTTGCTTGACACAGACTGACTTTTTCCTGCAATGAACTGTAAATAGTACGCTATTAACAGATGGATTACTCCATGTTAGTCTTTCATATGCTCTTGCACCAAAACAAGACAATTGTTTTTCTGTAATAAGGATATGTGAGGTCTTACACAGCTTCTGAGCTGCATTCTTTATCTGTATCTGCCTGATGTAATTTTTCTCCTTGGAAAGATCATGGATATCTTTGTTTAATACCTGCTACAGTAATTATAACCTTGAGTAGTTACATGGAATAACATGTGCTAGCTTTCCCTGCCCCCCGAAACGAATGCACCCAATACTGTGCAAATTTAGTCTGTTAAAAATTGCTGCAATAATCAAGAGAAGCTAAGTGATGAACAAATATGGGGCAGTAGTTTATCAACTTGTTGAAATGTTGATTTAGCAGAGATGTCAAAAGACCATTTATTAGCTAGACTAATGAAAAACTTTGAGTAAACTTGGATTAGTCATTTAAATTTTCTATTTCTGACTTGCTACATATCATAATAACCTTATGGCTTGAATCCATTACCATTAATCAAAAAAAATGATGATCAAAATAGCAAATAGACAAATTTATAAAGGTAGGTTCATAAAAGATTATTAAATACTCTAGTCTGATGCGAAACTTCTGATTGTCACCAAGACAGTGATTTCTGGAATCTGGGAGGAGCTCGTAGAATTATATTCTACACTTACCTTATTTCTTATACTTATTACTTCATGGGTCCTGTGAGGGATCAGCAGATGGTCCTTTGGTTTCATCAGCAGAATTTGTCTTATGTAATCCTCATGTACAGTTACTGACTTCAAGGGAAAAAGAATCCTATCCCATCTCCTAGTGTGATGGCTTTTCTCTATGCATATAGTAGGGAGATATTTGACATTGGTGGCTATGTAGTGGGTTGATATTTAGCTCTTTTGAAATGCTGTATGTGGTAGAGGAGTGGAGACAGTAGATGAGGGCTTGGAATTCTTGTTTGGAAAGTTTGGAGATGCAATACAAGGACAAAGGTTAACTACTGAAGCTGAGTTTCTGGTTTGAGAAATTAAGAGAGTTGAAGAGCATAGTCAAGGGAAGAGAAGTTGTTGCTGTCATTCTTACCATTGATGGTACCAAAACAAAGAAAGTTAGGGTATTCATGAGCAAAGGCATTTAAAAGACTGAAAAAAGTAGTTCTTTCAGGGGTCTGAGATCTTCCACTTAGAATGATCCTGAGGTATTTTTGATGCAACTGTTTGACAGCTGCTCGATTCTAGGGCTTCTAGCATATGACTTGGCTGATTACTGTGAATGGATGTTCATAGTGATTTCTCCTATGACAAAAAATGATTCCTCTGAATCTGTGAAGACAGCACTAAAGCAATCTTCGAAAAGATTGGTTCCCTATCTGGGTTTGGGTTCATTAAATGATTAGCAAACATATTATTTGGTATGTTCAGAGAATATAATGTTAATAATAAACCATTGCATTTCTTCTGTACAATAGTAATTAAAACATCCCTGTAAAGTAATGGTTGCTTGATGAATTAGAGTATGACTTTGAATGTGTGTAAAAGAGAAATATTGGAATGAAGAGAAAAGCAATAAAATCTTCAGGGTTTTTTTTTTAAGTTGCTCTAAAACCTCTTGCTGGATCAGTTAGATCATGTCTTGTCAAGATACTAACTTCCCATCTGCAAACTATAATTTCCAATGGGATTTATAATAGAAAGCCTGGATACAAATGTAATTTGACTATATTTCACTTTTCGCAGGGAGTTTATAGCATCTTTGATTTGGAACCTATTCTCTTTTGGAAAATGCTACAAAACAGCTGTCTTATTTTTCAATTCATAGCTAAGTAGAAGTAGCTGTAAAGCTAAGCTTCAAATCCTGTACTCAGACTGCTGCATGGGGACAGGAAAACTGCAGTATAGATCAACTGTAATTCTGCCACAGAATCTGCAGCAAAGAACAACACATGTCTTTAGGTATTAGGTTTTGGAAAGCTTTTCAGTGGCTGCTGTGTATACGGATCCAAGCGTGATGTATGGCTTTGCATTCTGTTCATTTTACATGGAACTGAAGAGTCTGAGTATGCTCATAGTGCTTAGCAATCACATGGGTAAAGGAAACGTTGCATTTTTGAGTCACATGCTGAGTTTCCAGAAACAGGAAAAAATATTTTCACTTGTACACTGGGTTAATTTGATTTTTTTAATTGACTGTCAGAGGCTGAATGCAGGAATCATAGTATCAGTTTAGGGTAAATGCAGTCTTAAAAATCACTTCTGTGAAGTGGTGAGTTATCTGACTTTCATCTGACTTTAGAATAGCATTCTATTATTTAGCATCTATTAAAACATACTCAGCATTTTACAGGGTAAAGCTTGAAAAAAGATCTACAGCATTAGTAACTTCAATCCATTGTGGGAATAAAAAAATATCTGACTGTATCAGTCATTAAAAACCATGGGGTTCTTTTTGGTTGAGTGATACTCAGATGTTCCAGTATATAGTCTTTTTACTCTAGCTCTCTCACGGTATTACTATATCACTATCTAATCTATAGGCCACTTTTCAGAAGTGATTACCTTTGTGGTTCCCTGGGAATACGAGAGGGATAGGTATTAAGTCAGAATAGATGAAGAGGCCTCAAATCTATGTACCCTTATCATAAATTACTGTCTGTCTGCTTTAGAATAAAGTTTAAGGAAAGGATTCAGCAACATGTAAGAAATGTGGAATGTTTAGTTGCATTGCCAGCATATGGATATAATGATGACAGTATTATAGTAAATATACTTACAAAGAACACTCTCAGATCAGAAGAACAGCAAGAGAAATCCAGATCAAGCCCTTTAGATTATGCAGGTAATAAAGAACATAGTACATGCCATCTCATGGAGTATGAGACTATAAGGCAATAAAGTAAATGCAGTGGAAAAAAGTATTAAAGAAGAAAGGGGAAATACTGCAATTTACAGAAGCTTACAGTGTAAATGAAGTAAAAGCTTGGCTCAGTTGTTTACAGGAAGATTATAGAAAAGTATCACAATGACTTTGTGATCCTGAAGGGGACAAACTCTGCTTTAGATTCCCTTAATCTAACTGACCAAAGTATTTCTAAATGACTGAATAACTTGCCTGTAGCAAAATACTTAGTCTTTATTGCATGGTTAATATGTAGTTTTGGATATGTAGATAAAAAGGGGTGATCTCTGATCCCTCTGAACTTGAGCCTACTTTAATTGTTTTTGTTCCAAAAAGGAAACATGCTCATATGTGTCCATTATGAACCTTCCAGACTTTCTGAATGCACTTAAATTCAGCACATGCACAAACAGTATCCCTTAGTTATTAGTCACCTTAGGGAATGTGGAGAATGAACACCAAATGCTTATAACTGACTTATAAATCCCAGGAAGTTCAGAACAAAAGTGCTGAAAAACTCTTATGTGTAGTGGTACAATGGCATTGCCACAATAAAATTACCAATGAGTTTCATTAAAATGGAAAGAATAGCTCTGTGGCTGTGAGGAAACATGTCAAAAAGAAAAGAAAATCAATACTTACAGAGGGTAATAACTAACTACTTGTTTTCTTCTAGCACAAAGTTAGAAAAAGGCCCCTATCTCATTATGAAAACTAATTATAAAGGGATTAAACCTCCAGTAAAACTGAGTCATTTCAGCTTTATTCGGTGTCTTAACTATAGTTCTACAGATAAGGATAGCAGCATCCATTTGACTGAATCCTTATTTGAAATACTTGGTTCTTCTATATGTCTGATAGCATGGTCTCCTTAAAAAGCTAGACGAGTAGTTGGCACTGGGCTACCTACAGGAGCCTGTGCTAGCGAAGTTTAGATCCTAATGGAGTTAGCAGGAAAGTAAGGAAACAAAAGAACCATTATTTCAACATATTGTCTCCCTCATCAGACTCTAACAACTACTTTCTTTTTTTATTGCTCCCTGCTGTATAAACGAGTTTGATAGTGCATTACCTCCAAGACCATTGTTCTCTTGAACAAATACTGCAAAGATAAGCGTTTGCCATGTGCTTGTTTTGTTTGAACAAACATGCAAACAAGAACAAAGTCTTCTAAACTAAACCCACATTTAAATCATATACTGGGTGAAATAATCTTTAATCAGGCATCACCTGATATAGAATAATTACTATATTCCTGCTGTAATGTGTGACAATGAATTACAATTGTTTTTACTGCTAGAAGCAAAGCAATGTCATGCAAATCTGTATTCTGTATCTCTTTAAATACAAAATGAAGCTTTTTGCAAAACAGAATGTAAAATTGAGACTAGTGGAAGAAAATACTGACTGGAGGCAAGGGCTTTCCAGTTGTGCTGAGTTTATTTTGCAGGAGATGACAAGCAAAGGTGACTATGCAAAAGACTAAATTAAAAACATTCAATTCCCTTTCTTACAGTACAAAAGCATAGTTTCAGCTACATTTCTAGTTTCCATTGTTTCTTCCTAAGTGGCAGGATTTCATATGACTGCACTTGCAGTCCTTTTTCTGTTTTTCCCATAAAGTGATTACTTTCCTTTAGGCAAAGACTGAATTTACAGTAAACTTGGGTGTTCCAGGATATAGTAACAGCTTGTAGTGACTCCAACCTGATTTAGCTTTTATGCTGTGGTGGAAATCTGATTAGTGTCCTTTGAGCAGAATATGAAGTCAGCTGTCTGTATCAAGACATGAGAGACATTCAAAACAAGACTATTTTGAGGCCTTCCTATTTAGACTCTACCTAAACTGTTCATGGAAAAGAGTGGAAGGTTGTTTGTATAGCCTCATCTCAGATGATCGTTATTACTTGAGGTTAGTACAGAAATTGGATCGGCATAGGAGGAAACCTCTTTTTCTGAGTAACACAAGTGGATGTCCTGTCTAAATTAAATATCTTCTGTTCAAGGATTTGGCCAGACATCTTGCATGTATTGTTTATTGCTCCAAATTTCCAATCTTTAAAATTAGAAACACTGTCTTCCTGCTCCTCTATAGAGAACACACATCTGCATTGAACAGTTGCTGTAATTAATGCTTGCATTTTCAACAGCGCATGCAGGGCACTTATAGGCGACTGTTCACAAGTAGGTAACTTTTGCTATTGCCATAGCCTGGATATACATGGTATGAAACACACAGCCTCTGGGTTTTGACGTAGAAAATGTATATGCATGTGGTCCCATTAAGAAGAATAACTTATGGACTGATGGATTAATTTAGCTTTTGGATTCTGTGGTGAGAATTCCTTGGTGGCTTAATTGTCAGCAAATCTATGAGTGCTAGTATAGAAGCCTGACTATGAAAGTAAATATGAATTCTCTCCTGCTTGCAGCTTGGAAGTTTCCTCACGGGCCTGGCAAAACAAAAGCATTGGCACATTAGAAGCTGATTTTAATATGGAAACTAATTTTAAAATGGAAAGTATATTGACCAATTACTTTGCGCTTTCTAATTAGTACTTCTCGAACATTCGTTGAATGTATTCTGTTTAAGGATTTTAGCAGCTATTAAAACTAGAACGAATTCCTATTTTCAGCATCCATGTTTTAAGTTCAGAATTTAACTTCTTATCAAAGTTCATGCATTTTAGCTGTATATTCTGATCTGTTGCCAACCAAGACTTTCAGGTAACTACATCTAAACTGTTACCTAACAATGTGATTATGTATTTGGCCTTGGACAATCTGCTCTGATTCAGTTTTGAGCAAGAGGGTTTGACTAGACAATATCCAGAAGGACCTTTCAACCATGGTGATGATCTGATTCAGATTCTACTCCTCATTGCAACTGTAAGCTTCCACTTAATTTCACAGATTCATCTGGGGGTACCTGCATTGTGTGGATGTGATTTGTTTAGGAAAATTCTTGGATGAAATTAATGGGTTAATTTTATTTACCTCTTTTCCAGGCTTGGTTTATGGAGCTATACAAAGAAAAAGATCTTTGACTGTGTAGGAAGGAAGGGTTATTTAAAAAAAAAAACAAATTATGTCATTTAAGAAATTGTTGTTGATATTCTAGCTGTACCAAACGAAACTATTTCAGATGTAGTGTGGGCACATTATTCCTTAATCTACCTCTAAATTAGCTATGTTCTATGTCTGAGAATTTTCTTAGTTGCTTGACTCCTTTGCATTTTTCTAGAAATAAACTCCTTTGCTGTTGCAAGAGGACTTCTCACTTAATACTTTCCTCCTGGGCCATGTCTATGTATGTTTCTCAAGGCAAAATCCCATAAATTTCAGAATTTCCATGATTTTCTATGAGCAGAAATGACTGGATTAGTCTAGGAAGTGTTAGAACTGAGTAAAGCTTACTTTGCAATTGCATGCAAACCCAGAATCAGCCTTATTAGAAAAAGTCAAATCATTAACATGCTTTTAAAGTAGGTTTGAGAATCAGAACATTTGCATCTGTACTACATATTTTATATTTGCAGTCCAGATTTAACTCCCTTTTTATGGTCTTGATCCAGTAGAATGTTTTCCCTTCAGAAAATTTGGATCCAAAGGTGACACTGTGGTTATTTCCCATTAAGAGTATTTGATATCTGGCTTGATTCAAATGCTTGAACTGCCCAAAGCTAAAACTTCAAAACCTAAAAGAGAAGGACTATTTCCATTTTGAAGGTTTCAGGAGATATTCACAGTCAGTCCATTTCCTCATGAAATCATGTTCACTCATTGGCAACAATTCCTCGGGGACAGGGAGACCTATTTCAAAGGCTGCAGCACCTGGCAGTCTATTGTCCCTGCACACATGGGCCAGCATAAGAAGATATGACAGAAAATGTGGAAGAAACCTAATGAGTTAAAGGGCTGGTCAAAATTTGTCTGCAGTGCTAGCAAAACCAAATATTTCAGAGTGAAGATTGTTGGAGTACAGTGTGGCTCTGGCATCATTACCTATGGGAATGGGAACAGCCGGAGCTGAAATGGAAACCTGGACAAACTTCCTGATGAGCTGAATGTGGTGGTCTTGCTTCCATGGGGGCAAAATGTGATGCAGAGGAGTAACCACTGTCCTTGGAGTAGCAGGCACCTAAATTCAAATTACCTGTCCTCTTAAACACTCACACTCTTTGTGGTTGTTGGAAACGGCAGAGGTAGCAGAGGAGCCATGCTGTGATCTTTCCTAGCATATATAGTAGCCACCTGTCTCTCTAGCTGTGCTTAAGAACAAATTAGCTGAAAATGAACCCTGAGGTAAGTGCAGGTCATGCTCATCACATGAATCTTGTGCTCTAGAATCACAGATTAATGTAAAAATTTTGTTTCTGTAACCTTGAGAGAGACCAGCAAGTATTTTACATTAGCTGAAAAATTATCTGTGTATATATTTTAAACAGAAACCGCTTGAGGGATTGCTCTTGACATTATACAATATGTGTAACATACATAATTGTAGGTAGCGGTCAGGGCCACAGGGTGGTAAGCAATGAAGCTGTGGAGTGTTAAGTAGTGGTTCCTATCTTGAAGATGTTACAGTCTTAAGGAGACAAAGACAGTGAAAGACAAAGACAATTAGAGGACACAAAGAGCCACAGAAGGAAAATAAAAGAAAAACTTAGTAATGATGAAAATAATAATAGCTTTTCTTTGGCAATATATTGCAGTTTTAGCATCTCAAATTACAGATTAAGCAATTTAACATCAATATGAAGAGGATCTTGTCATAGAAAGTACTTATGTTTTATTTCTAACTCAACTATCTCTCAATGGAACTTTGAACATGCATCTTATTTGCAAATTCTTAGTTTTCTGCCCACAAACTGGGCATAATTTATTGCTAATAGTCCTGAGCACTGAAACTGTGCTTGACAAGTAAGAGGTGTATTTTCCATGAAGACATCCTCAGCTCTATTTCTTGATGAAAGTTAGTGGAAGTCATTGATATCAGAAGCTTATAACATGAAGAAAAGGTACTCAGCTGCTTAGAGTTTATGCTTTGCTTCATAACCCAAAGACAGAGGGGAAGGTTTTAAACACAAACCTTTCCAACCAGGCTCTTAGCTGATGTAAATTACTTACAAGGATGGAAATGATTTACAGCTGCTGATGACCTGCCTCAAATCATGGTGCTGAGTTTTGATCAGCTCTTGCTTTGACTAGTGCTCTGTTTGAGTGTGCCTAGCTGTCTACAGGAGGCTTTAGGACTGCTGGTACTAAAAGTCCTGATTTTTTTTTTTTTTTACCTTGATAGCATGAAAAACTAAAAAGTATTTTGAGGAACATTTTTATCAAGTACGGGTATAAAACATTGTGGTCTTAGCAAGAGAAGAATCAAACTGGATATTGTCCTTGTAATCTTCAGGTTATACTGGAATTGCATATTTTAAGTATTTGGTTTTATGTAATTGGAAACACTTGCAATCCTGGCTTCCTTCCAGTGATTCACAAACTATAAGAAAAATGAAAGCTCGAAAGACACGAAGTCTAGCAAATCCCAAAGCAAAGCATGATATTTTACCTTATATCTACTGTACCTTATAAAGATTTATCTTTCAGAATTTTTTTGGAGCACATTGGGGATGTAGTGTTATGTATCAGTTAAAAAGCAAGACTTTCCTTCAGCAAGATTGGAATTCCTTTCCAAAAAGTTATCAATATGTTAGCTATTCTCATTATGAAAAGAACAGCAGCTTGGCGGCATGAGACCTTATGTATTTATGAAGTGGATAATATCATTGCCTGACTAAAGAATCTGAAATAGCATCCAAATTGGCAGCATTACTGTAAGCAGATTCATACATGTTAGACCTCATGAACTTAAGACAGGTAAAAAGTGACGTGCTTAGTAAGTACGTTACTGATATCTACAGGAAGATTTCCAAAGTGTTTATAAGCTATTTCTTTTGAAATATAGAAGCCAAGAGAAAAATCTTATATGGAATTTCCCACTGGTGTGAATAGCTATTTTGGGCCTGATCCAAACCCCTTTGAGCTCAGTTCACTGATCCCTGTGGGCCTCAGTCAGCTTTGACACTCAATGGAGATTTTGCACCTTATTTCGAGTGTAGAAACATGCTGCAGTTCTGCTCCATGTTCTTCCCTACAGCACACTCTCCAGGACTTTTCTATGGGTTTTCCAGAGATCTAGCTAGTGCACTCAGCTCTTTGAGGTGTATAAATCTCTGGAAAATGCTCCCACCAATGTGGTGGATTTTTATTGAATATTTTAATGCAAATACTTCTTGTCCTGCAATGACCAGATTTTACAGTGAACATAATTTGGAGTTCCATGCATTGGGTAAGTGGATATATATGTAAATATGCTAAGCAAATAAATTGTGTCATGCTACAGTATCAGTGCTGAGCTGTCAACAAATTAATAACCTGGGGTGTGTCTGCTGCCTATTTACTGCATATATGGGAACCCAGCTGGCTTCTTTTTTCTCATTAATAAAAGGAGGAAATGTTTATAAGGAGTAATTTTCCAGTGATTGGCCTCAAGTCTCAGCGGGTCTTTAGTGCCTCAGACCACTCAGGTGTTGTACCTTTCCTGTTTCATCTATTCCCATTTTGTAGGCTGTTTGGGATATAAAGAATTCAGTTTGCTCAGCTGACAGTGTTTACACCATATTGAATCAAAGTTATACATACAGAAAACTGGCTTTGAAATGGAAAAAGGGAAATTAGCTGTCTTTCTGTTTAGTGGAAAACAGAAAGACAGCTAAAACTAGCTCTTGTCATCCAGTCCTGCAAGGTGATGAGACTTTCGATATCTGATGTAATCGAATTGAGAGGCTTACAGAAAGGGACAAGTTCCACAGCTAGTGACTTAGCTAATGTAGTTGTGCCTCTGCATTGCCTATGCAAAGTTCATCAGGGCTTTAACAAGGAGTTATAATTTATCATGTTTTCTTGTGTCACTGTGCAGTAGGTAATACTTTAATCTGAAGTGGATGGATGAGGTGGGTGAATAGACAGAATACATCCTTTGCAACGTTTATGTAATTCTTCAAACCAGAACCGTTTGTGTTATGTGCTGTTGTCTGATTCACTGAGCTGCTACATTACATCTGACATTTTGTACTTTTAGAAAAGAAAGGACAGAACTGGCAAAATTATGGGCTCGTCCATGCAGGCTTCATATTATTCTAGAACACAATCTGTATGCCATCCTGCTGGTGGAAGCAAGTGCTTTGCTCCCATGTTTTTGAAATGAGTTTCATGTGACACACTGTGGTGGGTTGACCTTGGTGGATGCTAGGTGCCCACCAAGCTGCTCTGTAACTGCCCTCAGCAGAATGGCAAGGGGGAAAGGGGGGGTGTGTGTGTGTGAGGAAAGAAAATAAGATGAAAAAACATGTGGGTCAAGATAATGGCAGTTGATGAAGAAACAGCAAAAGCTGCATGCATGGAAGCAAAGGAAAAGATGCTATTCTTTACTTCCCATCAGCATGTGATGACCAACCAATTCCCAAGAAGCAGGGCTTCAGTACACGTAGTGATTGCTCCAGAAGACAAACATTGTAAATAACAAATGCCTCCCTTTCCTCCTCCTTTTCCCAGGTTCTATATCTGAGCAGACATCACAGAACACATTATCACCTTCCGTGTTGGGATAATGGGGTTAATAGCACAGAGCTGGAGAATAGGGAGGTCAAGCAGCTGGGATCATTTGCTAAAGAAGGGGGCATTGACAGGGCAATTGGAAAATGAGTGCAAGCCATCAGCCTCTGGAAGCAACTTCTGTCAAGTGTGAAGGAAAGGTATCCCTACAAGGAGGATATTGCACATTGCCCAACCAAGTGAACTGTAATAGAGAAGGGTATCCAGTACTTGAGGGAATTAGCTGTGAAAGAGATGATCTATTATAACTGGGATGACCCACAGTCACCCATAGATCCTGACTAAGTCTGATGCATGACCCATGTAGTGGAAATTGGTACAGAGTGCGTCATCAGCATGTGCCAACTCGTTGGTGGTAGTGGGTTGGTCAGACACTGCACCACCAACAGTGGGTGAAGTGATTCATCATCTCAGAGATGTGTGTGCACCTTGTGTCCCATCTTTGCTGCAATCAATCTTTTCTCATCTATTTACACATGTAACCATCTGTTGCTGATATACTTCACAGGACAATCTGTGTTTTGGAACTTCAGTACTGCATAGCAATACTTAGAATTCATTGCCTTTTTACTGCCTTCTGGTATGCAGGTTCTCCATTTTTGTTACCTTTTTAGTGGATGGGAAGAATTGGTGTTTGTCAAGAACAAGTCAGGAAACTAATACACTCACATTTGTATTTAATTTATGTTTAATTCTTTGTGTCCTTTATACAAATAGGCAAAGATTTCTGCTATTTGGGCTAGCTGGTAACTGTGGTTAGGTATTATTTGCCAAAGGAGGTTCATTGTGGGGTTAGCTTCTTTTGGAGTTTGCTAATCTACAAAGTCTCATTGCTACTTTTTTCATTAATTACTAATGGTAAAATTATTACAGGGTTACTGAATCAATCAAGCTATCAAAAATCCTGAAAAATTATACATGTGCCACACACAAAAGTAGTCGATTTCAAGAGTTGCATGTGTTTTACTGCAGGGAATAGATGGTAAGGTTACTGCTGCTGTATTCTTCAACATCAAGAAACAATAGTGTTCTTTTTTACAGTTGTGCAGTTTTGTATCAGTTGTTCTGTTCCTCTTCTCCTTGGTACAAAATCTGCAATTTATGATGGTATAGTCCATTGTTTTCTTTACCTCCTATGTTTACATCCAATACATTTAAACCTAATAGATTCAGTGCAGCCCTCCATATAGATTTAGCAAGGACATTAAAAATGTTACACATTCTAGTCCATTTCTTTGTTCTGAAAATAATTGGAAATCATAGAGGATTAAAGTGAAACTGTTGGCAGTTCAGTGTGGAGCAGATGTTGTCTTAGTGTGGCATGACAGCTCTGGTGTTTGGTATATGGGGAATCCTAAATATAGCTCCATGTTCATTAGGTAAACTCATTAACCGTGGTGTTTTCTCTATTTAGGAAATTGGATACTTGCTCTACTGCATTGCTTACTCTCAAATGATGAATACTGGCTATCTGTTTGCTACCTTTTGATTTTAGTCCAGATTCCCAACTGAAAATTAGTTAGTGGTAACCACAGTCCGTATTAGTCTTGATGTTACATCCACAGACCTTGCTTGAATCTGGAGTGTGAATGTTGGAAATTAGCTTTCATCTCCCAATAAATAAACATGTGGTGTTCACAAATAGAACTCTGTCATCATGAAAAGATGTATTCAAAGCTGACATTGGAACAAACTGAAATCACAAGACAATCACTGCAGCAATTATCACCTAGGATTTTCAAAAGTAGCTAGTATCTCTAAGTATTGCATTTGTTTGGTGGATCCTGTTTAAGATGTTTTAAAAAGATTTATCTTCTGTGGCTAAGTGGCAGGCAATTTAGAAGAAACTTGCAACTGGAAACCCCAGCTCCAAAAGCTACCCAAGTGGCACTACTATTCATGTCATTTGCTGCATATAATATCTTTATTCTTTTACATCCATGTATATGTCTCAAAATGACAGATATAAAAATGTCTGCCAAATTTTCTTTTGTTCCTCTAGTAACAAGTTAGTCAAAACTATCTAAAATATGAGGTAAAGGAGGCTAAAAATCAGCTTCAGCTTCTGGCATGAAGATTCCAACACTGTAAAAATCTATCACATTTCCTGGATGAAAGCACATCGTGGATACAAGGTATAATACATGCTATATGAGGAACTTTTGAAATATCAAAGACTGGATATTCATTTCTTTGGGAAGCTTGGAACAAGCTGCACTAAAACCAGGCAAAAACCTCTTTTCAACTTTTTGGAACTACTTCTATAAAAGACAGCTAGAAGAAGACTGGAATTCTGTTTCTGACTGAGCAAAGGCAGAGACTTACAACTAGTAGGAAATAAATCCAAATTCGATGCTGAGTAATTTTCAGGTATGAAAAATTGCATTTGGGTGAGTAAAACCAGCAGGTCTCTCAAAATAACCTCAGAAAGCCCTTTGAAACTGGGCTGTAAAGCAAGACTTCCTAAATGTCACTAAAGTTTGTAATTGTGCAGTGAATTGCTGGACTTGAAAATGTATTAGGATGAGAACTGGATGCACCTTCAAACATAGTTTTTTTTGAAATGCTTAATCAATTTGGATTTCAAGAACTTGGAAGTCCTTTCCTGTGTAAAAAGATCAGAAGTGATAACACAATCGGACATCAGATGGAGGGAAGCGTACAGTGCCAGGGGATAACCAGCATGGAGGAAATTAGTTTAAATTATGACTTTGGGGATTAAGGCTTGTAGTCTTTTCAATGCAGCTAAACAAAAATGCTGTCATACCTGACTAAGACCTACCTTAAAATTTAGCTCTTTTAACAGACCTTTTCAAATCTAGCTATGGTGATAACTTGGGGTAATAAATTTGACATAATTAACATACAATGTGCAAAATTTTTTCCTACATGTTGACTTCTACTGTGTGTCTGGCTCTGAACTATAAGAGAGAATGATCCTTAGTGAATAACTTACCATCACAATAACAGCTATTACATCTGCTGTCTGTTCTTATTTATCTCATCCTAAAACTGTACAATCACTATGCCTTTAGTGTTTCCTCACACTAAGTCATTCTAGTCCTCTAACCATTTTCCTTACACATCTCCAACTTCTCTTTTTCTACTATAAAATGGGTAAGTATCATTGTAAAGCTGTTACAACCAGTTACTAACTTACACAATTCACTTATACATGAAATCTAGTGTTTATTTATAAGTTTAGCCATTCTCTTTTCCCAGTTATGTTGTACCAGATGTAAAATGTGGGTTTAATGGTTTAATGAGAACTAGAGATCACTAGAAATAGGAACCTGGGACTATAATCTGACACGTATGTTCTCCATCAAATGGCTAAGAGTTAAGAACAGTATCACAGTACGTCCTTCCATGGGTATTATTTATCCTTTATGCAGGGTTTTGTGTGTCTCCCCCTCTCTCCTGCTTCTGTAAATCAATTCATTTGAAAATGAGAAAATCAGCTGTCTAGCAGCTCCCTGTTCAGCCTTTCTGAGGACTTTGTCCTAAGATTAGCTTAAATTGCAGCCTGTAAAATCAAGGTAGAGTCACTCTAAGCAGAGAGTCCTCATAGGCTTTGTTCATGTAAGACATGGTCATGGAAGTCTTCCAAATCAGATTGTTTGCTTCAGTAAATCTTGTATGATATGAGTCAGAATGACACACTAAGAATTACACGCTGTTACCTCAGATAATGCAGCTTGCTTTATTTTAAGTAAACTGAAAACCAGTTTATATTGGCCAGAACTCTGCTCTTAATTAATTTTTTGTCAACTTAAAAAAAATAAAGTTTGTACCTGGAAAAGATGTCTGCTAGGACAGACATTGTGCCACCACCAATATTTATGGTAGCCTTCCCAAAGAAAAAGTTGGGAGTGGTACTCCATGGAGATATTTATGAGCTATTATCTTATGTAATGGCACCACCATTTCTGCCCAGGAGCTGCAGTAACCAGCTCTCAGTTTTTTTAGCTTGACATTTATTCTGCATCTATGAAGTTAAGAAATACTGCCCAGCCATAGTATTTCTCAAGAAAATGAATTCTCACATCAAGAGATGCACTGCATACAATTTTGATGCTGTTCTGATCTAGGAAGAAGCCCTTATAAATTATGAATCAAAAGGTGATATTGGCTCTATCACAAGGGAATGTTGTAAGGCTACATGGAAAATGAAGGTTAAATTAAAAAGTTTAAGCATTAATTAAAAATCAGTGCTCAAATTCATTTGATCGACTGGGAGCAGGGACTTGTAAAGGTCAGGCACTGCAGATGAGTCATTATTTATGGTCCTGCTGATATAAACTGGCAAACCTTTTCACACCTGTAGGGAAATGTTTCTTAATAAAAAAAGAGGTATTTCTAAATTGATTAACAATCAGTAGAAACCTTGTTTTTCATGTGTCCCTGCTCATCTTAAAGCTAGAGAAACCTCATGTGAGCTGTATTGTTGTTACTGTCAGCATGAGTGTTTTCTTTTGTTTCAGTGTATGTAGTAGTGTAGTCCATATTTTACTCTGTTCCTTCTATTTTTTCTTTGGTTTCCTTTTCTATACTTAAGCACTTAAATTATATATCCAGCTCTAAGCAAGTTTAGGCAGGAAATATTTCGTTATATTTCATTTTAGTAGATAAAAATTGTTCTAAATTCCCTTTAGAAAAACACACCAAACCACAACCTTATTTTAAAATAAAATTGAAAACCAGAAAAAAAGAAAAAGGTTAAAGAATGATCATGTCCCAAAGATGGGATTTGTAACTTTTGTGATGTTGGCTTATGAAAGCTTCTAAGGGTGCATGAGAGTTTTTTGTTCGTTTTTTTTTTTGTTGATGGTTTTTTAAGTCTTTGTTAGAACTGTGGAAGAATGACAAGAAAAAATTGTTGATCTGTTGCAGGCTGGCAAAGTCTTCATATTGTTCCTCATCCAGAGGCACTGAAAAGTTAATTCAGGGAACCTACTTTATTTTTGTTTTAATGAGGATAGTTAAATAAAACTAGAGTGCCTGATGTAAAGCTGATACCACAGTGTTGCTGTGTAAAGGTTTTAGTTAAAGTATCTCCTTGTCTTTGAGTTGTTACTCCCTTTAACCTTGCAGTTAGGGTATGCTGAGCATACCAGATATTTAGATTTGTTACTGAAATGAAATATTCAAAGTAATTGCTTGCCATATGGTTTTTTTTAGGATATAATGGAACTATTTGATCAAATGTTTTGTACTCAGAACTGTTTGAATTTGTAGTGGAGGCTCTGCTATGTCTAAGGGTTTGTTGCAAAGGAGTTTGTGTTTTCAAAATATGATATGCTTCTGTTTTAGAGAGACCGCCCTTTTCCTGGAGATGACATGGAAAGGTGCTACCTAGCCTTTTGCACTGCAGTCAGATAATGGTCCCTTCTTCAGTTGAGAGGAAAAAAGCAGTTATGTGACATTCCTCTGGTAGAATTCCAAGATAGTGTCAGGAAAACATCCTTTCATCATTACTGGTGTAGCTCAAGGTTTACCTCTGAACAGAGGATCTACATAATGTGTAGATCACTGCATCCAAGAGCTTTTTTTTTTGAAGAGAAGCATCTCATTGTCTTAGGTAAATTGTGCATAATTCCTATAGATCCTTGAATGATGCCCTGAGTCCAGTAATCATATGAAATGATCTAAACATCAGTGCAGTTCCTCATGAGGGACTGAAATTGTACCTTATCCACAGAAGTTTTGAAGAGTTGGGGATTTTTCAGAAAACTAGAATTAGTGTTATCTCAGCATCTACGTAGAACCCAGAAATTAAAGACAAGTAAAGCTGTTGTGGTTTCCAAATGAATGTCCCAACCAGTTTTTGATTAAAAAGACTTAGAAGATGAGCGATGCAGATCAACTTTTCAATTTAGGAGAATAAGAGTTCAACTAGAAGTGGTAAAGCTGGTAGAAAACGTCAAGCATTCTCTAGAGGCAGGTAGTCTGGGGCTAGGAAATGCAACTATAAGCAGTTACTATTGATATGGTGTCTCTCAGGCACTTCAGTAGTGAGGTACTCAGCAGCCTCAGATGTGACTGGTATTGTACCTGTCTGAAAAAAATGGTTGTTAGAGGTGGGGGAGGAAAGAGAAATCCACATCAGTTTTGAAGAGGTAGCTAAGGACTTTGAATTGCGCTAGTTTTACGTTGCTACCACTCTGCTGGCTTGAAGAGAGCTATTTCAGAACATAAGAAGATCATCTTGGTGTATATGCTTATTGGAAAGAGTAAACTTTCTGTGTTTTTACACAGAGGTTACTTGGCTAATCATAATGTTAGTGATCCAGTTAAAAAAGCCAGTAATTCCCAGGCTGAAAAATAGTTTTCTAAAATGCTAAACAATTAATTCAATTACCTGAAAATGAAACATTTACCATGAGTCTTAAGAATGTATTTTTTTCTCTTTTTAAATGTTGAAGAATTTGGGAAGAGAACTAAATTGGAGTTAAATGATCTATTGCTATTGTAAATTGATGAAATTATTTGATTGCTTTTTCTACCATTTCTACAGATATAGTATTATAACCTTTTCAGGTTCTTAATAACAAAACTCTGCCTTCTTAAAAATAAATCTTACCTAAAAGTAAATTCAAGTCCCTTACAAACTTTTTGATCTGCAAGTGAGCAAATTGTAACTTAATTTCTGATGTGAACACTGCGTGTACCCCTTTAAATTGCACGCAGATGTCACCCCTAAAGAAATAACATCTGAGTCATCAACAAAACTTAAAGCAAAAACTACAAACAGATAAGACAACATCTTAAGCTAAAAAAGCCTCTCCTTGGATTTGCCAACACAATTTGAATGTTACTATCATGTGTGGACCAGTCACAACAGTGAACAAATCCACTGCAACATTTGTCGTTTTGATGTCAACTACATGAGCTACTTGTTTGGTTTCTGGGGATACAGGGATAAGACAACTACAAGGGGTTAAGAAAGCTACAGGGTCGAGAACACTGACATCTTTTGAGGTGGTAAAGGATTGTGTCTGATCATATTATGTCCCTTGTCATAGGGGAGAGTACACAACACTGATGGAGAAGTCTTCGCCATTATTGCTGCAATCCAAAGGGAAAGATACTAAAAAAAATTGGAAAAGATCCTTTCCACTAGTTACCATAATACAGGCAGACTTGTGAAAGAAGTGAGAAAAAAAGCTGCAATTTCTGCTGCTATTCCAGGTTTCCCTGGATTAGGGGAATTCATTCCCATGGGCTTTATACTCCAGCACGAATACTAACAAGCAACAATGACAATGTTGCACTCTCATTGTGTTTTGGGAACTGGAAGCTGTGGGGATTCCCATGAAATTCAGAAACAAAGCCGCTTTTTCCTCCAATAGTTTTTGCTTTTTTGGGGGGGAGGCATGTGAGTGGGTTGGGTGTGAGTGTCGCAAAATCAACTAAACCATGTAAAATAAAACACTGGAACATATTGACCTGAACAAAGAGGTCTAAAACCGGTGTAATCAACAGATAGGCTGTTATAAACAGGTTTACAGTTCCTGAGTTCCCTAGGGAACTTGGTTCCCGAACTAATAGTAGGGCAAGTTTTTGTCAATAAGATGCAGAGCCTCAGTAATAATCCAATTTGAATGGAAACAGCAGTGGCCTAGCATGTGTGAGTCATCTTGGACCTTGACCTCCTAGATGAGGCATTTGCACCATTACACCTGGGTGGTAATGGTTGGGCAGCACTAGCTAGTGGGACAGATGGGAGAACTCTCTAGGCTTTTTTGGGAAGGCTTTTTTTCCCTTTTGGTAGGAAAGTGAAAACATTTGAGTGGAAAACCAATTGCTAAATTCTCCCCCCTGCTCCCCTTCCCAGCCTATTCTAGAGGTATTTTGGAAGAAAAGCAAAAGGAAGGATATATTGACATTTACCCAGGGAAAAGACATTTTCTAACTAGCTCTATCGGGAATATCAGTACCTGCTTCACCTAACAAGCATATTAAGATTTAAGGTTTTCCTTTGTCAAAGGATGTTACTCAATGCCCTTCTGAGTTAACCATTAAACTTATTATTTCTCATAGTCTGAAAAAATGGTACTTTATAAAGAAGTGGCTAAAGGGAATTTAGGTGGAGTAGACACGAGAACAGAATCAACACTGAGTATAATAAGATCCAAATTGTTAAGTGGGTACTGCAGGAAAACGTTTTCTGTCCTGTAACACTCTCACTCAGCTGCAGAAATCAAGTCTCAACCCTCCTGGTCCAGTAGCCTGGCAGCATGGACCCTGGGGGACAGGGCACTTATTCTAACTACTTGATGTGGCACAGTCCTGACTGGCAGGCTGGCCCCTGTGTGTAGCAGTTACACTCTGGACTCAGCCTTTTGCATGATGTCAGGTACCTGTGCATATGTTTCCCCTCTTCCTCTTACCCCTCCCCACGGGGCTACCGTCTCCATGATTTATTACTTTCTATACTGAACTATTAACGCAAACTGCCTCACTACATAGTTCAGGACAATTCCCTTGATCTTCTCCATATAAAAGACCAATCAGCAGCGTCAGTTGAGTTTTCTATCCCCTTCTGGTCTTCCACTTCAAATGTGTCAGGAAATTGTTATGTAGCTGTTGCTGACTTTGCAATGTTCTGTTGTTTCTGGTTTTCAGCTGCTACTGGATTCAGCTAGTTGGAGTTGAGCAGATGCAGTCAAACTCTTGTTTACCTGAGCAGTTCTTTAAGGCTGGCTTCAACCCAGGGCAGAAATAAATTAACGAAATATTTCCCTGTCACTCCCAGCTCTGGTGTGTGTAGCTAGAAGCTTGCCTAATCAGACACACCTTTTACTTGCAGCTCTAAAGAGCTCACTACTACGATTGTTGTCTTGGTGCTCTACTGTGCTGGCAGGGTACCCTTGACAGACCCAATGGTAGGCATTAAGAAGTTACTGCCTCCTGGTAACATCCTACTTCTCTTCCAGATGATGTATGCCGTATCACATTTTCACCACCAAAGTCTGAATGCATTAAAATGTTCAATGTTATAGTAAGAAAATATTAGGTGTTGTTGCCGGGTGAAACGATTTGTAAAAGTCATTTTGTTTTGTCACAACAGTGTATGTGATAGAGGAAAAATCCAGTGAGGGTTTACTAGCAACATTGCTTTACTGGCAGATCTAAATATCGCTTCAAACAGATGTAGGCAGCTGCAGGTAGCTGGACACACAGAGCCTGTTTAAGGTTTCAGCTGAGACTTATTATGCCCTCTGGGTCTAGAGCAAAAATCCATTGCAAGAATGATAGTGCACAAGACTAGAGTTTGGGGCTGGGAAGGATGCCATCATGAAAGCAACTAAGGATTACTTTGATTTTCTTTTTTTGTGAAATCTTAGAGAAAAGCCACATTAAGCAGCTGAGTAGGTATTTAGCAAACCAAAAAATAGGATCAGGTAAGTCCTCTGATTTTTGTAATTGTTTGTATCAGGAAAATGTGTCAAATTGGTAGCTATATAGAGGGGATAGTGTCCTGCATATGGATGAGGTGATAGGTGACAAACATAGGTGAAATGACCAAATGCTTGGAAAAAAGCATAGGATCAAATCAGGCATTGCTTCTGAATCACTCCAAACCTCCACCTCTTCTGCATTTCTTGGTTTCATTCCCAAATGAAAGACTCTCACAGGAAGACTCTGGTTCTCCCAGTATTACCAGGCCATTTCTGGAGCCAGAGGTTAGCTCTATGATTTTGGAATTTCAGCAAAGTCTGTGAACCTCTCAACTTCTCACACTTCTTAGACTCATTTGAGTTCTAATTGAAGCATATATTTAGGTCAAGTTTTTTTAAAAGAACCCAAAGTCATAAATGGGATTTGAGCTGACAAATCCCTTGGGTTCACAAAAAATCCCAAACTCAGTCTATAGTTGTCTAAGCAATTAAATAAGTAATTAAGTCAATACATTTGAATTATTTCCTTGAAAATCTGTCCATGTAAAATTAAGAACATGCAATACTTATCTGAAAAATCAGGGGTGTAATTAGCTAAGAATTTTTGCAGTTCAGGTGGATGTGTTTCTGTGAGTACCAAATATTTGCCCATTTGTTCTTTCTTCAATTCATTTCTTTCCTGTAGGCTTTCATGCTTAATTATGCTGCTATGGTATGGGCACCTTTCTTGTATTCAATTCTTTCTTTCCTGTTTATTCTTCTTTGAGAAATGATCTCAGTTCTGTGCAGTCAGTTTCTCTCGGGAGAAATGTGTTACTTTTCTGCTCGTTACCAGTTCTTAATTGTTAGTGAAAGTATGGGTGGTTCCATCCTGTGTTCCAAAAGAGCCCTACAATACAGTACCCAAGTCACTGTTCCCTTAGGCTCTGACGAAGGACGAGCTGGTTTGCTGCAGCTCTGCAGTGGTCAAAATATTTCTGATGGGCTATTTTCTTGCTCAGAAGTATTCTGCTGTTTTTCTGAAATAAGTTTTCCATATCAGTGTGACAACATTATATTTAGGGGAAAAAAATAGTTTTCAACCATGTCAAACAGTTCTTTTTGTACTGAAATGACATTCACTTCACACTTTTATTACAGATTACAACACTAAAACAAGGAAAAATAAGAATGGAACAAAACAAGTATTTCAATCCATCTGAAGAACTTTTTTTCTTGAAACTTTTCTTCATGTATTTTCTTTCATCCAGTTCTGAATGAAAACAAATTTCTAACCAGAATTTTCAGTTTGAAATTAGCTCATATGTATGATGATCTAATGAATGGTTATCACAGAATGGTCAGGGTTGGAAGGGATCTCTGGAGATCATCTAGTTTTAGCAACCCCCCTGCTATAGCAGGTTTGCCCAGAGCGGGTTACACAGCTGTGTCCAGGCAGGTTTTGAATGTCTCCAGAGAAGGAGACTCCACAGCCTCCCTGGGCAGCCTGTTCCAGTGTTCTGTCACCCTTCAAGTAAAAAAGTTTTTCCTCATATTCAGAAGGAACTTCCTTTGTTGCAGTTTGCACCCATTGCCTCTTATCCTGTTAGTTGACACAACTGAAAAGAGCCTGGCCCCATCCTCTCTGACACGTTGCCCCTAAGATATTTGCAGACATTGATAAGATCCCTCTCAGCCTTCTCCAGGCTAAACAGGCCTGGTTCTCTCAGTCTTTCCTCATAGGGGAGATGCTTTGGTCACCTCATCATCTGGACCCTCTCCAGTAGTTCCATGTCTCTCTTGAACTGGGGAGTCTGGAGTGGGACACAGCACTCCAGATGTGACCTCACCAGGGCTGAGTGGAGGGGGAGAACCACCTCCCTCATCCTGCTGGCCACAATCCTCCTAATGCACCCCAGGTTACTGTTGGCTGCCTTGGCCCCAAGGGCACACTGCTGGCTCATGGGCAACTTTCTGCTCACCAGAACTCCCAGGTCCTTCTGTGCAGAGCTGCCTTCCAGCAGGTCAGCCCCAGCCTGTGCTGGTGCGTGGGGTCATTCCTCCCCAGGTGCAGCACCTTACACTTGCCTTTGTTGAATTTTATGAGGTTCCTCTCCACCCAAGTCTCCAGCCTGTCCAGGTCTCGCTGAATTGCAGTGCAGCCTTCTGGGGTATCATCTGCTCCTCCTGGTTTTGTAACATCTGGAGACTTGCTGAGGGTCTGTTCTGTCCCTTCATCCAGGTCATTGATGAAGAAGTCAAACAGGACTGGACCCAGCACTGACCCCTGGGGAGCACCACTGGCTACAGACCTCCAGCCAGACTCTGTGCCACTGATCACAACCCTCTGAGCTCTGCCTTTCAGCCAGTTCTCAGCCCACCTCATTGTCCACTCATTTAGTGCACAGTCACTGAGCTTACCTATGAGGATGTTGTCGGAGATGGTGTCAAAAGCCTTGCTGAGGTCAATGTAAATAATGACCACCACTCTCCCCTCATCTACCCAGCCAGTCCTTCCATCACAGAAGGCTATCATGTTGGTCAGGTATGATTTCCTCTTGGTGAATCCCCATTGACTACCCCTGATAACCTTTTCCTCCATATGCTTTGAGACGACCTCCAGGATGAGCTGTTCCATCACCTTTCCCCAGGGTCATCACCTTCCATTGTCATAGAAGCCAAAATCCTAACAGCAGCACCAGCCATGAAGTCAGAATTTGATGTGCATTGTACGTCTATTTCTGGCTGCACCTTTTCCTCTTACTGGTAAAATGGAAGAAAAAAGAACTTGGTTGTGTCATATTAGAACTTCAGAAAGGTGCACACATACTTCAGGGTATTCAGGACAATATAATATTGTTTCAGGACTTATACTTTCTATAAGTTCATATTAGCACATTTGAGGTGCCATTTTTTGATGACTGTAAAGGAGTTTGTTGAAGACAATAGGTTCTGACATTCATATGTAAATACTATTTTTTTTTAACTAGACTGAGAATTTTTGAATTGGGAAATTTACATATAGCAATGAATATTTGGGAAGGTAGACATCTCTGTTGTAATTTTTAACTGAAAATTTACACATTACAGATTTCCTTTTTCTGGTTTCTCACACTGTGTTTAGTTTTGCTCTAGTAAGGCTGAATGTGTTATCTTATGTAGGAAGACATCTATTCAGCGTATGTAGAAGTCACAAAAGTATACACTTTGGCAAAATTTACCTATCAGTCTTTGGTAGGATCTTCTGTTAGAGCCACAAATTCTGTGTTTACTACTGTAACCTATGATAATATATTCAAACTATCATGGGCCTGACTGGGCAACATTCATGTTACCATCAGAGTTTCACACTGTTTGTTTTTTTTTTTTTTTTTTTTTTTTTTTTTTCCCAGGTTGGTACCGATTTATGTAAAAGAACATAAAGCTTTGGTACCTGAGGTCTCTTGTAAATCAGCTTTCTACATGCATGCTCCAGATACCTTTTTCCCATTCTCTCTTCATTTCTGTGTCTTTCTTTCTGTGAACTTATGGAGCCGATGCTTGTATCAAAACGTTGATGTATTGATGGCTTCCAAGGAATGAAGGCCAGGATATTTAGTCAAGCTTAAACCCCTTACAGTTATCTGTATAATGTCACGACTTGATGGGCAGCTACAAGGTTTGGATTCAAAATTAATAGTTATGAAGAAAAACAGATGTCACCCAGAGACTTAGGGAAATTGTAATAAACTTTCTGGGGCTCCACAGGACAATTTTTACCACTTTAATATATGAATCTTATTGCTAACAAGCAATGTTTTTACAGAAGGGAAGAAAGGAATTCCTAAAGTGTAACAAATAACCATATCACTACCTTCTGGAAAGGCAGCTGCTATATCATCTGATTGCTTACTCTCTCCTGCAGAGCAGTTGCTGTTTCAGACTGTCAGTCTTGCTGAGTAGCGAAGTCTGGTTTAAGTTCTGTTTAACTGTTGAATTGAACTAATTTCTGTTGTTTGCAATTAATTCTTCATTGACCTTACTGCTTCCAGTAATGTCAGCTGAGCTAACAAGTTTTACTATCTCAGCTGTTACACTTCATTAGCTTGAGAACTATAATGCTGAGAACAGAACACTGGTGAATCTCAGATCCTTCACCACCTTCTCACGTGGATCTCTTGCAAGGCATAAGCCTCCACCTTTTCCACCAGTATTTTTCCCTCCCAAAGTTCTAGTGTTTACACTCAGATGCTACTCGCGAAACCTGAGTTTGATGATTTCCAGGAAGAGTGAATGGACTTAGGATTTTGTAAAATCACGAAATCCCTGTAATTGATAACATAGCTCCATCCTTCACAGAGCTATTTAATTATAACAGCAACTGTTTAATTATAAAACAGCTATTTAATTAGAAAACCAACTGTTTCAGGCTGGCCCATTTTCTCTTTCTCTGTCTCTCTCCATTGCTCTGCATATCTTGGGCTCTGAACTGCTTCCTATTCCTTGGGATCAGATCAGAGTTTAACTACAGGAAAAGAAAATCAATCCTTCGAAAAGAAGTGAGCCATCCTTCAAGAGGCAGAACTACATGCTTTCCTCCAGCATGAGTATAAAGATTGATCAGGTCTTGTTCTGCATCTGGCTGGTTTCATTAGTGTAAAGAGATTAGTCAAGGACAGAAGTGTTTTAGCAAAAGTTTCATTAACTGCCCGAGATTTCAGCAGTATAAGGAAAGCTGTTTGCACATAGAAAGAAAGTTTAATAATAATGTCTCAAGTGACCCACAAAAGTTCCATTTGAAAATATTCCCTCTTTCTTTTCTTCTATGGACAGTGAAGCTCTATGAGCCCTGTGTGGAAGCAAAACATTTGTGATGCTGGGAAGAAAAAGAACCATCCCAAGTAGTGCAGGGCAGACAGGGATAAAAGGAAGAGAGTGGAAAGGTATTGGGAATCGGTTTGAAAAGTGCTTAAATGTTAAGGAGGTTTTAAGATTGCTTTGCCTGAGAAGAACTAGAGGGGAAAGGGACACTATAGCACTATAATACTGTGGTCTTAAAGCAGGATGGGATTCCTCATGCATTCAAAATGGCTAACTGTAGCTAAGATAATGTTTTCCCTGGTATGACGAAAGTCACCTTTTGGTTTATTGGGTACTTCACATACAAGTAGGAAAGAGGAAAAAACATGTACAGTAACAGGAAAGGGCAGAGTTCCCAGTTGTTTGGTTTTTTTTCATACAGCTAAATTAATGATCTACTGATCTTACATAAACATATGAGAACCTAATAGTCCCCAGAAATAGAAGACTCTAACCATTTCTGTTGTTGCTGCTGCTGCTCTGAAGAAAAAGCTTTCCTGTTTGGTCTTACTCTAGCCTCTGAGCTAAGAAGCAGGTAAATGAGAATGACAGATAACAAGAATGACAGGTTAATTTTATTTATATCACCTTTTCTAAGGTTTTGCTTGTGATAGTTTAAAACTTGAGGTCAGCAATACTGCAAATGCCTTTATAAAGCACAGAATGGCTGTTGCCACATACTAATCTTTTCTTTAAAGAAAGCTTTTTTTTTTTTTTTTTTTTTAAAGCTGGTGAAATCCCTTTAGGTGAGATGTTTTCAAAGGAAGGTGATTTCAAAGGAAGACTTTTTAATACAGAAGTGAAAAGGTTCATTTTATAGGAGTGGATAAACAATCAGGCAGTCAGACTTTGAATATGCTGCAAATGTTTTATGGACGTGACAAAGCTCAGTGGAAAAGGAGTTAGAGTAACTGTTACAAGACTAAGGATAAACTTACATCGCACATTGAGCCTTGTCTTTCTTATTTCTATACCACGAAGACCTTAAACCAGGCCACGAACACAGAGTCCTGAAGCCACTGGCTCCATCCCTGTGGAGTAGTGTGGTAGGACCAGCCTCACTGAGTTTTATGTGTAAGAAGAGCTGGCTGCCATCAGATCTAAGATGTGTGCCTGTATGTGCCCTGCTTTTCAGCTAGCAGGCATCACGGGCAACACCAATATGTCCATGAGTTCAAGATCTTAAGGTATTTTATGGTGTCAATATGACAAGAATAATCCTCTGAAGGAAGGAAGGAACTGAGGAGATAGAAACCACGAGATAAGAAATACTTCCCAAGTGAACCTGTGGGAACAAACTGGGAGAGCCAAAGCAGAAAAGCAGCCAGTCTGCATAAGGCTTATGCAGTTTTACTAGTCATTTCAGGCAGTCTGCTCCAGGGGGTGTGGCACCATCCAAAACCAGGGCATCTCACAGTCATTCACTTCTGCAGGACCGTTGGGAAATTTGCAGGGATGAGTGTGGGAAGCAAATGAGGTGGGGCAGGTGAGCAGTGGAAAAGAGGGCTAGAATTAAAAGATACATGGGAAGCACTGGGGATCAAACCGCAAGGAGCAGATAGGAAGAAAGGGAAAAAGCTCTGCTCAGCAAAACCGTGTGGTTTTGAAAGGTGAGATATGAGGGAGGGCAGGCGCATTGCTGTTGATCTTGCTCTTCCCTTCTTTCCTAGGATGTCAGATCAGTTTCTCTATGTCCTTTCTTAAATGAATGCCAGTTCCTCCTTTTCTGTTCCCCCCACACCTTCCATGATTATCCTTCCTTTTGCCTCCATTTGGCAGGCTTCTTTGGCACCTACCTCCTAGCCCGTGTAGGAAGCAATGAGTCTTCTCAGTTTCTTCTGTGTTCCAGAAATATGTCTGTCACCATCTTTACTGAACATATTTCCATGTGCAGGAACTGATTCTCTTTCCCCACACAGAGAGGTACATTACTTAGAAAGTTGTGTTACCCACGCCAAGGCAAAGGACTAAGTCCCAACACAGCTATCAGTCCTTGCTTTGAAAAGAAGGAAAGATAGCATTGCCTGTGTTAAGATGTCTCAGCTGATATTATCAATTTCTTTTGTAAAAGACAGTGTAAAACCTCTGACTTATGTGACATTGCCAACTGAAAATGTATTTCTTCCTTTGAGAAGTGAGGATGAGCCATTAATAGCAGTCACAGGCTTTGGAAGCAGGCGGCTCTGTAACAAACTCTGGAGGATTTAAATATTGGATGTTGTTTGTAACTGTCCAAGTCACGGGACTGAACTCATGTTTGCACAATGTTTTGTTCTCTTTGAATGGAAAGTACTGTAAAAGTGCTTTGCAGTAGGCTGTTTGCTTCCAGGCACCTCAGAGAGATGTGTAGCACTCCTGAAATAAGTGTATGATACAGTATAATCCTGTAATATCTTTCCAAAAGAAAGGCTGAGAACTACTTCTATGGGTAACTGAGTAGACCAGCATTAGCTTTTTTAAGATTAGAATATAGGCCAAAAATTGTTATTTGTTCTGTATAAAACCTGTTATTCGTATATACGTGCACAAAAAGAAAAGCAATAGGCAAAACCAAGCGAACTGGAAAGCCCATTGTTTTTGCTGGTTGTTTCTTGGGATGTGCCTGACTAAAGGACTGCCAAACAGCAAACAAAAGGCTCTGTTGTGCACTTTCCTTGCCAGTTGCCTGGCTCCCTCAAAACTTCTGGGAACTGAAGGATGGCAATGGTGGTTCCCTTCTTTAAATCAAAATGAGGAAAGACCAAAGACAGGGTGAACTCTGCTGGTTTCGGTTTGATAACATATGCAGCACAAAACAGCCCGGTTGCTTAGTTGTGCATTTCCGCTAGGATTGCACGAACCTAGTCACATTGCAAGAGTTGTCTTGAGCAGAAAAACACCCTTTGTTTCCCAGAGGGGATCCTTAAAAAAGCTGTGGTGTATTTTTGTTACTGTTTGTGTAGATCTCCGCAGAGGCTGACTTACTAGATGGGTTAGGAATTAAATAATAATCTACATGGATCTTCTATATGTCAGTTCCACTGCAGACCAGTGAGCATGTAATCAGACCTGCTACACGCCAAAAACATATAGTATAACTTCACAAAACCTACAGGTCTGAGAGTGGATCAGGTTTTATCAGGAGAGTACAGCATGGCTAGAGCAACCACAAAGTGGAAAAAATTAAATAAGAGAGGGAGCCTAAATAAAAGGCACCTTAAAGTACAAATAGGATCTTTGTTTAGATTACTGCTTTCAGGTGACACTTACAAACTTTCTTAAAAAATGACATGTAAAACCACCAGGTGACAGGCTTGTTGGTATGGTATATATTTATGCGACTGTATGAAAAGGTGTTGGAGCCTGTAATTTATCTGAGAGCTGCTTCCTTGCTAGGCGTTTTCTAAAAAAAAATCATGGGGTGGATGAGAGGGAAAAAAATTACAGCTGCTTGCAATACCTTTGGAGCATGAATACTGCTATTCTTTAGTCTTCTTTCAGTTGTGAACAACTGGTCTTTGTATTGTAAGTGAGAAGAAGCATTTTAGCTGTTACTAGGTGTATTTGGATGCCACTTCCATCATTCAGAAAGGCCCAGCAAGATTCTGTCATGCACTTTCCAGCTGAGCAGGCATGCAGGCATGAAACGAAAGCTTGATGACTGGAGAACTGATCTGAGTAGGAATAATGGAATATGCGATTGTGGAGAAAAAGGAAAATTTCAGTAGCTGTGACACTGACTTAACAAGATAAAAACATGTCTGCTGCACCACAGATAGCTAGACAATTTGAAATGAATTCTTAGACCTCAGTTTCTATGAACAGTGTGAGGAAAGAGTATTTGATGCCCTACAAAACTGTTGTCTTACTAGGGGGACATGGAAGGTAAGGCACTCTGACCCTGGCAATAGCAGCAGTATAATGCTGATAGAAAAATACTTACACCCCAGAGACTTCTGTTCTGGAAGGGTGAGCCAACATACTCATCAGTTGTGACTTCAAATTAATACTCTGCAAAACTTAGTTTTGCTCCCACTTGAGTATATCTGATCATACCCAGAGAAGCCCACATCTCTCCCTGGTTCTTGGAAAGCTTCACTTCCAAATGAAAGCACAGCATCTGTAAGCTCTTGCAACATGTACAATTGCAGCAATGCTACTCACGATGCAATATACTTACCAGCATGCATTGGTTTTACTTATAACTAAATCTGCAGATTTTCAAAGTAATTTTATTTTAACCAAGTTAATATAGAAACAGAAGAAAGATGTAAAATTATTTTAGCAGTTATGTGACATCATTAATATTTTTAGGTAGAATTACAGATATTTTTTCCCCATTGCATTAATGGTAGAGGTTATTCCATTGTTTAGCAAACAAAGGCAGTTTCTCTACAGTGACAATGAAAAAAAATACACACTTTGCACATCTCCTTTCCTCCCACTTCTGTGGGAGTTAAATATTTTTTTTCCCCAAAGAAGTTCCTTCAGTACTATGCAAGCTTTCCTTAATGGCATTTTTTTAGTTTGCTTTTTCAATTGCTTTAAGAGATGGCTTTCAGCCTTCTGTAATGACACTTATGATACTAGCTATATGGACACCTTCACTGGCTATTTTTTACTTCGCTTGCAAAAAATTTTGTGATCAGTGGATTAGGAAAAAAAAGAACATAAATGGCATGATGAATAATAAAGTCAGAGACTTGAAGTCCTAATCACCCATTGATCTGGCTCAAAGCCTCTGACTGATGCTAGCAAAGGTGAGTGTTGCCACCATAAAGGTCAAGATGACCTAAGTTGCTGAAGAAGCAAAATTAGGTGTTAGGGTGAGAGCAACATATTACTTCATCAGAGATTACTATCCCTGAGTAGCTTTGATTATTGAAATTAATCAACCAGCCTTGGTGAAGAGGGGGTTGTGGTACTAATGCATGAGAGTCAGCATCCTCTTTGCAGCTTTCCCCAGTTTTGAAAGGATGTGCCATTGTATCTGAGATACTCTGTATATGGATGGCTTGGGGAGCAGAAAAGAATTGAGCTATGGCTTTCTGCTGCCGGGGAAGTCCCATGCCTGCATGGAGGGCATACAGTGTATTTAGGAAAGACAGCCTGAGAAGACAAGGAGAGGGAATTTCCCTTCACGTGAGAAAGCAACTAGAGTGCATGGAGCTCTGGCTAGTGACGGGTGATGAGCCAGCTGAGAGCTTATGAGTGAAGAAGAAAAAGCAGATCAGTACTGGTGACAGACTGTCTGCTATGGGCTGCCTTACCAGGAACAACAAGTAGATGAGGTCTTCTACAGACAGCTAGAAGCAGCTTTACCTTCCCCTGTCATGGGGGATTTCAAATACCCTCGTACCTGTTGTGGGGACAACACAGAAAGCCATAAGCAATCCGGGAGGGTCCTGGAGAGCACTGATGACAAGTTCCTGACTCAAGTGAAAGAGGAGGCAATGGGTAGATGGTGCTGTGCTGGACCTCATATTCAATAACAAGGAGGGTTTTGTTGGGGATGATAAGGCAAAAAACAGCAACCATCAGATGGTGGAGTTGAGGCTCCTGAGGGCAGGGAATAGGGAAAAAAGCAAGTTCACAGTGCTGGACTTCAGGAGAGAAGACTTTGGCCTCTTCGAAGATCTGCTCAGAGAGTCTCATGGGGTAATGCCCTGGAGGGAAAAGTAGCCCAAGAAGGCCCAAGGATCGCCTCCTCCATACTCAATAGCAGTCCATCCCAATGAGTAGGAAGTTAGGCACAAATGCCAGGAGACCTGTGTGGATGAACAAGGAGGTCCTGGCCAAACTTAAACACAAAAAGGAAGCATACAAAGGGTAAAAGCAGGTAAAACTAACCTGGAAGGAATACAGAGACACTACCCAAGCATGCAGATATGAGATTAGGAAAGCCAAAGCCCAAGTAGGACTTAATCTGGTGAGGGATATCAAAGACAACAAGAAGGGCTTCTGTCAGTACATAGGTGACAAAAGGAAGACTGGGGAACATGGGGGTGCACTGCTGAATGAAGCCTATCGAAGTGTACCCTAGGCAAGTTTGATGACACCATGGAACTGGGAGGAGTGGCTGATATGCCAGAGGCTCATGCTGCTGCCCAGAGGGACCTTGACATGCTGCAGAAATGGGCTGACAGGAACCTCGTGAAGCTCAGTGAGAAGTGCAAAGGTCTGCACTGGGAGAGGAGCAACCCCACACACCGTATATGCTGGGGCTGCCCAGCTGGAAAGCAGCTTTGCAGAACAGGCCCTGGGGTCCTGGTAGACATCAAGTTGACCATGAGCGAGCAATGTGCCCTTGCCACAAAGAAGATCAATGGTATCCTGGGCTACATTCAGCAACATACTGCCAGCAGGTTGAGGGAGGTGATCCTTCCCCTCTACTCAGCACTATTGAGACCACACCTGGAGTCCTGTGTCCAGTTCTGTGTCCCAGGTACAAAAGAGACATGGACATACTGGAAGGAGCGCAGTGAAGGGCCACCAAGATGATGAAGGGACGGGAGATCTCTCCATTGAGGAAAGGCTGAGAGAGCTGGGACAGTTCACCCTAGAGAAGAGAAGGCTCAGCGAGGATCCCACCAAGGGAGGGTGTAAAGGAGACGGAGCCAGGCTCTTTTCAGAGGTGCCCAGTGCCAGGACCAGAGGCAATGTGCACAAACTGAAACACAGGAGGTTCCCTCTCAACATCAGGAAACACCTTTTCACTGTGTGGGTGACCGAGCAGTGTAACAAGTTTCCCAGGGAGGCAGTGGGGTCTCCCTCCCTGGAGATATTCAAAAGCCTTCTGGACATGTTCCTAGATAAGTGGGTCTCAGTAACCCTGGTTGATCAGGGATATTGGACTAGATGACCTCTGATGTCCCCTCCAACCTCAGTCATTCTGTGATTCTGTGTACTCAATATTTATGCAGTAGTGGGTTTCTTAACATGAAAAATGAGAATATACAGTTTGCGACATCTGAGGGCAAAAAAAAGAAAGTATGATTCCCTTCAACATGATAAAAGGCACGGTTCTGCTGTATGCAAACACAAAAGCATGAAATGGTGTTTCTGTAGAATTCTAGCTCCCAACGTTTGTACTGCAGGCTGCTGTTGTTGTTTTAAGTGGATGATATAACTTGGAAAAATATTACTAACAGGAATAAAATCCATTAATGCCTCTGCAGTCCAATTAATATTGTGAGTGCTCATTTGATTGAGGTAAATGATTTGATATTAAAAAAAAAAAAAAAGGAAATACCAGTTTTTATTAAATTAGGAAACTGGACAACTTCAGGAAAAAAAAGACTTCAAAATTGATTGCAGATAACCCTCAAGATGGAAAGGAAGCTAGAATGGATCTCTCTGACCAACTGTTGTAAGTCAGAAGAGGAAAATGAGGTTGAGTGATGAAACAGAAAGAATCATGCTATAGAAATTAATCAGTTTTCAATAAAGCTGAAAGAATGAGGCAGAAATTTAAAAATGAAAACAGCAAGACAGCTCAGAGGCATATTCTTCATGTTTCCCTGTTCACCAAGTGCTTAAGGTATGCTGTCTATGGTTCTGCCCTATTCTATCTGCATTTGTTGAGTGATCATATAATCTAGTAGGAAAATGTTTCACCAACAAGCAGTTTGATGTTAATGAGACATGCAAATGACTGGTATTAGGCATATAGGCTCAGAAATCTGATTGCAGGTTCTCTGAGTTGAGTTTAGGATCTTTCAGTAATAATTTGTGCTCAGCAAGGTGGGTTGGAGTACAGAGCCCTCCTGACACAAAATCAGCTTTGCTTCATTAGCCTCATCTGGAGTTTTTGCACGGAGCATTTGCTGTCATTGAGAGCAAAGCCAAGGTAAGAAGTAGAGATATGTTGTGTGAAGGAGAATAGGATCCTTGTATAAGTCCCTCTAGTCTCACTAGATGCATTTACTGTAGACATATCCAGGACACCATGGAAAAAAAGTAACTTTTAGCCCCCAAATACGTTCTTGTTACAAAAGAACTTGGTACTTTGTATTAGGGCGCTTGATGCAAGTGATTGTGTTGAATTGTTGAATGGGTAATAAAATATTCTGGTCCTTGTCACAGAGGAGTTGGTGGGGACACAGTTTCTGTCAGCTTTTAAGTGCATTAATCTATGATATTTATAGCAATATGTTCTTAAAATTCAATTATTTTTAAATGATTGTGTTTCAAGCAGGAAATATCACTTGAGCTCAACTGCTGTGTAACTTGGTTTAGATCAGTTGGCAGCTTTCCCTGAGCAAAAACTTATCGTCTTTGAAAAGTCACCAAATACAGAGGGAGGCTGTCCTGGTGGGTATTTTGAGGCTCCAGCATATCCCTCTGTGCATCAGTTTGTGTGTTTCACTGAAAATCATGCTGTCAAGGCTCTGGAAATAAGCCAGTCAGGCTGTGGCAAAAGTCACAGTTTCTCTTCTGAACTTTTCAGTATTTCCATGTTCTTGGTATTTTATATTGCAATTTGTAATGCAAGCTGAGGAGCTTCAAGATGTTCAGAATTGGGAGAGACCCTCTGAGCATACTGGGGGTTTGTTTCAAAGCAAGATTTTCTGATGGAGTAATTTTGACCTCCATGGAATTTTTAAGGAGGGAAAAAGTCAGGGTGTCAAGTTCCCATATTTTTCTTTTGCTTTTAATCTGCAGGTGTGTTTTTTTGCTGTGTTTTTTTGTTTGGTTTGTTGGTTTGTTGGTTGGGTTTTTTCCCCACAGATCTGCCCTTGGTTATAGGATTTGTGGTTTTCATTCCTTTTTTAGCCATGGCATACATTTTTAAAAAAATCCCCAACATTAACTTAAAAATGTTTGGTGATGGACAACATGGGAAAGACCATAGCAGATTTCTCTCCTGGTTAATTATACTCTCAGAAAAAATGAAATAAAACCCCTGAACTTGTCAAGCATCCAGCCACATGGCTTTTGTCAATGCTTGGCTGCAGAGCTTCACACTGTCAAATTTATGTTCCCTTTACTAAGATTTAGATTGATCATACTGTGTCTTGTCCACTTAAAGTGGTTTTGAGCCTTTCTCCAAGAGTCATGTTTCTTAACCTGTAAGCATTCTCATCTCTTTTCAGAGCCACTTCCAGTTAATCGACATAATTTTGCAATACTAATTAATATTTTTAGAGATAATAAAGAGATCAGAAGCTTTCTGTCCCTACTCAGTATTTCCCCTGTGTGTATCTAATACCAGATTTTGCATTTTTAGCAACAATATCACACTGGGAACTTGTATTCAGATAATTAATAGTCATGGCTTCAAAATATCCTTTCTGATTCATTGCTTCTATTTGATTAAATACTGCTAACACAGAGTCCTTCTTTTAAGTACAAATTTCCTTTATCATTCCTATACATACATAATATTTAATGTAGCCTTTTAGAAAAAAAATAAAAATTTGCTTGCCTGCATCCAATTTCCCAGCTGGCTCTGTCCTCTGGCTGTACAACTGACTCACGTACTCCTTCTGTACATGTTAACGGTCCTTCTCAGTTTTTGTCTCCTACAATTTGTATAACATTAGCAAACAATTTATGTAATGATTTTCTATATTCTCAGTTATGAATGGAAATGTTAAATTGTGGAGGGTCAACATTCACAGTACAGAATCCACTAGGTCATATCACTTAACCAGATTGTCCGCTCACTTAACTAGATCTGATTTTTTAGCTTTTTACGTCCTTTATGTATCAACGTGTTACTTCTCTCTAGGCCTCTTGAGCTTCTCTGATGATCAAGATAAACTGAAAATCAACAGCAATTCAGAGAGCTTGTCAGCATTTGTAAGCTCTTAGATGCAAGGTACTTGGACTTGTTAACTGAAGAAGGCCTCCTTTAAGTAGTCATGTAAAACTAGGAACTGTCAGAACAGAAAACAAAATTACTTCAATGTCATTGTATGTTGTAACTAGATCACACTCCTTTTGTGTATGCCTCCACCCTGTCTTTAATGTAATTGTCAACTATGCCACTTCCATCTCGTAATGCACCAAGAATTCCTCATTTTTTTCTGAATATATTCAGACAAACCTGAGTTTCTTAAGTAGTGTGGTCTATTCCTCATTAGCAGGCTACCTGTGTAGCTAGCAGAATGATTCTAAGTAGTTCTCTATCATCATTCACATTTTAATCTTTGAAGTCTCTCTGCTGCTTGTTATGGCACCTAGCTGTTCCCTGCTTTGCATGGCTAGCCCTTTAAAAGCCTGGAACATATTCACACAGTTCATATGTACTACACTGGACTTTATTCTGTTTGCAACAATAAATCAGAGCAAGTTGTTAAAATATGGGACTGTATGATTTGTGGAGTCAGATTAAACCAGTATGTTACATTAGTTAATCCCATGCATCTGATAGTTTTTCAAAATAAAGCTAACCACTGAGCCAAAATAAAGATACGTCCCCCCTGAATCACTTAAGTGTGGACTCGTCTGAGTACTGACACAGCTTTAAAATGTCAAGCAAGTGAAGCTAATGGGACGACAGACATTTAATAATGTACTCTAGACAGCTCACTGAACCAGGGCTTGGGACAGCTGTGCAGGGGCATGCAAGGAAGCACGCTTCTTGACCGACGCTGAAACAGAGCTTGTGAAACTGAACTAAAAAATCCAGGGAAGATGGGAACATGTTGTGTCTGACAGGAATAACCGGGGTTCCTCTCACCTGAAAAAAAGCAATGATGACAGGGAATAAATTTACTGGTAACTTACAGAGCTTCATTGCATGAAGATGGTGTACGATGGTCTATCAGCACCATGAGGTGATATCAGGAATTTTGTTTTTAATATTTTTCATACAAGGAATCATTCTACAGGCAGGTGAAGAGAGAAAACGTCATATTGATATCCTGTCTTGGGTGGCAAAATTATTGGTGCATTTACAAGGCTTGGAGCTGAGTTTTCTCTAGATCTTTAAACACATTTCAACAGCTTTATTTCACTCCTATGATTACTTTCTACAGCATTTGTATTCAGACTGACAATGATTTTTGAGGTTTGTTTTTGTTAGCTGTGTAACTAAAACTTGTGCTGAAAGACTTTGAGAAAAGCTGCATCATTTCTACTGTGTCAAATCCTATTCCAATTAATTCTGAGTGCATTTCACTTGTCTGCCAAAATTATCAGCTCACACTTGATAGTCCACTCAGCACCAGCGGGAGCTGTGCTGACGCTATTTCCTGATGTCATTTCGTGTCTGCTTCTCTACATCAGGGTAGCTTCAAGAAAGGAAGTTTCATTTCGAGTGTAAATGTTGACCTGGGACAGGACTGGGTAAAGCTTTTTTTCATTTAGAACTGCTGAGCTGTTGAAGTCAATTTCCTGTAGGAGAAGGTTTGTTTCAACAACTGTTTGTTTAATGCTCAAATACAGGAAAAGACCATGCAGATAACTCCTAACTGAAGTTTTGGTTTAAACATTTGAATTGATTTTTACTGTTTATTTTTGAAAAATATTTTTGCAAAATAGCAACATGTCAAAACAATTCAGAGAGATTTCACCATTAATATTTCTGCTGAGATTTTAGTTTCCCATTCCAAACTAGGACAGGAAGATTTTCACAGTACTGTGGGAGAAAAAAATCCAGTTTTTCTCCCCCCCTTCTAGTCTCATGCAGTCACTGAAGATTGGAGAAATTGTTTGATGAAGCATATTAAGAGGAATAAGTTTATACTGTTAATTTAGTAATAATTAAGTGGAGATTAAAAATATCTGTAATAAGGATAAAACCACAAAGAAATGACTGAGGGTGCTTGGAGAACTTGTTAACAGCAGTGGGATGGCATTCACAAACTAAAAATTTAGTTTGATCACTATGGTAACATTCCTTATGGTGAGATTTATGAACATTTTTAATAGTTTCACATGAACTCTCTTGCCTGTCCGAGATTGTAAACAGCCAAAGAGAATGGCATAATAGGACTTTCACATTGCTGAATCTCTTGGCTACATTTTCCCAGCTCTCATTCAGCTGTTTTCATCTTTCAGTGTACTCTTGAAATGCAGCTGCCCTTTCATGGCTGCTAGGATGTTCTTTTCAAATTTAACATTTCATTTCATACTTATATGCATTGCCTGGCTGACTTTCTGCAATGTAATTGGAAAGTCTTTCCAGAGACACTATAAATCGCTGGTTCTGTAGTATCAGTTGAATGGTTAAGAAATTCTAGTAATGAAGTGAACAGAGATGATAGATAGTTGGCACTTCCAGCTAAAACTGCTTTCTTTTGGAAAATACACTTAATTGGCCTGAAACCATTAGCAGAAATGTGCAGACTAGTTCACTTGAAAAGACCTCTCCAGCTGGAATGGCCGAGACGTCATGACTGCTAAGCGAGTGTGGAAAACAGAAGCCCTCTGCTTACTGGATCAGGTAGAGGGAGGCTGAGCTGGAGTCTTTCACAGCTCCAAGGAATGCTTTAGCCACCTGAATGGTGCTTATTCATTTGAGACTTATGAAAAATACTACATATATGTATGTATAGTTATTTAAAATAAAAAAAATGTGGATCACCAACTCTCTTCTCAAGCAAACATGGAAATCAGACTTCAAATCTGTATGCAGCATGTCATCATTTTCAACAGCACTGCCTGAGAGTACCAAAGCGTCAGATGTTCTGGCAAATGCAGCACAAAAACCTGAAAATGAATGTGCAATGTATACTCCTGACCTCTGAGGGTTGACGGGAAGATCTGATTATTCTAAGAGAAAAAACCCTACCAAAACAACCAAGAAGATCAAAAGCAATAAAAGCAACAAATCCTGGGAGGAACAGTTGTATTAGTCAAACTGTTCTATAAAGCCTTTATGACATAAAACTTAGCTGAGCTCATCAGTTTAGTAATTTTAAGGAAAGTTTTTTGTGTCTGATCTCAAATTCAGGCGAGCCCCTTTGAACTCATTTAAACTTTGGATTAGGCATCTACTTGTATCAACTTTTAGCAGGAAAACCCACCAGATCTTAGATAGCAGTTATACTTTTTGGGTTGTTAGGATACGGATAGAAAATAACCCATAAAACTCACTGCATCTGATTTACAGTAACTTCATAGCACATATATTTAACAAATGATGTATTCAAGCTTCTTCAGTGTGTCCTGGTAAAGGCCAAAAGCTAGAACAACATCATGACATGACAAGTATAGAAACTCTTTTGTCATTGTCCAGGACTCAGTTTTAAAAGGGAAATATATAATAAATGGTAGATATTGGATTCTTAGACAAAATCTGAACTGGAAGAGCAGTCCTGTCATTATTTATACTGGGGATTATTTTGGAGTGGCCCACAAGACCTGACACCCTCTCCACACACACCCAAAGACCTTTCTGAAAAAAAAGCAAAATCTTTCACATGGAGCTGATTCCAACCCAGACCATCTTATGCAGAAACATGAAGTGGCAAGTGATGCAAACAATTTCTTCTCAAGATGACTCAGCTGATACACTGACAAAAAACCTCTTCTTGCAGTTTGTTCTCAGGCCATTAGTATTTCACTAGAAGGTTCTCTCTGACCCCTCAAAGAAATTATGCAAGCAGCCATTTGTAGAGGAATGAAGGCAGTGGGTTAATTAACATTGATAATATGCAGCTGTGGCCTTGCCTCCTCGGCACTGGGTTGATTGGCATGGATGATGTGCAGCTGTAGCTTGTTCCTGCTAAGTAGCTCAATAGCCCTGAGAAGTGTGGGTGAGGTGGTTGAGTGGAGGAGGAGTTGTGTGGTTTGGTCTCTGGAGGAAAGAGAAACAGTATGGATAATAGAATCTGACTAATGGTATAAGCCTTGTTGCAGTCTACTAGTTTATTTGTGCAGTAGCAATTGCTGCCCTGTGTTAGGCTGACTGAGTTGGACTCTGACTATGACAGCTGGTATGCCAAATGTAGCTGAGACAAGCGGGAGAATCTGTGACCCCTAACAGACACTGTGAGAGGTGAGCTGTTGACAGCTAATTGATATGGGTGTATTGTAATATTTATTGTCCATCTTAACTCAAATTGCAAATTTTTGTGCCCAGTGTAGATGGGGACTAATTGACATGTGTGCAGAAGAAGAAAATTCTATGTTAAAAACACTTATAGATATATTTGAAAAAAGAGGCATAAAGTATAACAAGAAGGCAATAAGAACTTTGCTAGGATGGTGCAAAGTAAATGATGTGTTAGTTACGCCGAGAAAGGGCTCCGGCATTGACATGGCAAAATGCTGGAAAATTACTTTTTGAGGCTGGCTTGAGGGGGGATAAAATTGCAACAGCATCGGTAACAACATGGAGGCTAGTCTTAGACTTGCTAGAACAGTTAGAAGTGGCTAGGAAGACAAATTCTATATTTGCAATGCTTATAGATATATTTGAAAAAGGTGTAAAAGATGATAAAACTTCAATAAGAATTCTGCTAATGTGGTGTAAAAAGTATGATTTGGCAATTACGGTGAAAAAAGATTTCAGTGTTCAGACATGGTGAAGCATTGGAAAGGTACTTCTTGAGGCTGCCTCGAGGGGAGACAAAATTGCTACAGCCTTGTTAACAACATGGAGACTGATTATAGATTTGCTAGAACAATCAGAAGTGGACAGAGAGACAAACCCTATAATATCAATGCTAATCAACCTGCTGCCTTCATTCCTCTACAGCCATAGAATCATAGAACCCTTGCCCAGGTGGCCAAGGTGGCCAACTGCATCCTGGCCTGTACCAGAAACGGTGTGGCCAGCAGGGCTGGGGCAGTGACTGTCCCCCTGTGCTTGGCACTGGTGGGGCCGCCCCTGGAACCCTGGGTTCAGTTTTGGGCCCCTCACTATGAGAAAGATACTGAGGTGCTGGAGGGTGTCCAGAGACAGGCAAAGGGGCTGGGGCACAAGGCTGATGGGGGGCAGCTGAGGGCACTGGGGGGGTTCAGCCTGGAGGGGAGGAGGCTCAGGGGAGATCTTCCTTACTCTTTACAACTGCCTGATAGGGGCTGTAGGCAGGGGGGGTCGGTCTCTTCTCCCAGGTAACAAGTGACAGGACAAGGAAATGGCCTCAAGTTAAGCCAGAGGCAGTTTAGATTGGATATTGGGAAAAATTCCTTCACTGAAAGCGTGCTTGAGCATTGGAACAGGCTCCCCTGGGGAGGTGGTAGAATCGCCATCCCTGGGGATGTTTAAAAAATGCATAGATGAGACACTTAGGGACATGGTTTAGTGGTAGGTTTGGCAGTGCTGGGTTAACAGTTGGACTTGATCTCAAAGGTATTTTCCAACCTAAATGATTTTATGATTCTGTGATTCAAGTTAGGGGTTTTCCATTACTGAAATGACCCAGATTTTCATCAGTTCACTCCTAACCTGCCTTGCTAAGAAGGGAAGAAGGATCGGGTACGGAGGGTTTTGTAGTGATCAGGTCGGCTTTGCTCTGGCTATTTTTATCAGGCAAATCACAATAAATGACAATATGTTCCCATTATGTACTTTATAAAACACACAACATAGAAATTGAAAATTAATAAAGATGAAATAGGCACTATTTTGAAAATGTATTTTAGGGATTTTTTTTTTTTTTACTTAATGGTACAAAATATTTCCTTCCTAGAACTTGATGACTTGTCTTGCACATGCACTGAGGTGTGCACACCCCACTTAGCCCATTTTTCTCCTGTTGTTTCTTTAACTTAATAAGCTCTGAATTAACAGTCATTTTCTGGTACTCAAAGTCTGCATAATTTCTCGATTATACCAATAAATATTAATAACCAAATAAATATATTAAAAGTGGAATGAAATACTGCTATTAACTTGCAATGGAAATACCATGGGCTGTGAGAAAACTATCAGGACCCTGAGGGCTCTAACATGTCTGAGGCCCTGAGCAGCCCCACCTGGGACCCCTGCCTACACCCTCCCTGCAGACCCAGGAGCCCCATTTCAGCTCACGCATAGGCCCTTGGGCCTTGCTGAGGCTCTTTATTAAATCACTGTCTTGCGCAAAAGATGAAAGTACTTTCTAGATTAATTTATGATTTATGTCATCCCTCCCAACCTTCCCCCAAACAGAGTAGCCCTTTTTCTGGAAAGCACAAATTCTTTAATCTCTTGGAGTACTCTGACGTGGGACAGCACACTTTTTGTGTTATATCCTCTCGTAGTTATGAACGGAGATCTCTTCAACGAATCCAGCAGCATCTCTGGTACGTGTTTATTTTCAGCCTTGAGCATCCAATAGACAGAACAGTAAGACAGGGCCTATATAACATCAAGGAAAAGGTGTTGTGGAGCATTAGGTAAAAATGTTATGCAATTTTCTAAAATCTTCCTTGGCTCCCCAGGTGACTGGGAAAGAGGGCAAAGAAGCCCTTACTCATTTTCCCTCAATTGCCCTGCTTTAATTTTCTCAGGTGGGCCAGGTTGCTGATAGAAGCTTTGGTCCAAGGGATTTTCCTGTCCATCCTATCCCAGCTGATAGGGAATCTCAAAGCTTCTGGGATTGTGAGGTGGGTAACCAGTTTCAAAGGTAAAGCAACTAGATATTATGCGATAGATGGGGAGATTGGAAACCCCTTTGGGAAACCCTTTAGGGACCCCTCAGTATTTCTGCTGTTGGCCCTATACAGCTCAGTCTTCAGAGAGCAATTGCCATCACTGCAAAATAATTTATAAAACAGTAGCATAGGCTTTTCTTCGGAGAAGCTTCTGCCTCTTGGAAAGAGCTTTGAGTGCCATCCGAGCCATTGCAAGCTGCTCATTAGTTAGCTGTAATATAAACAGAAAACAATGGAAAAGAGATGAATGAGCCCTCAAAGAACTTCACACCATGTTGAGGGCAAGAGATTGCACTGGAGCTTTAAGTCAGTCAGAAGGACTAATGCCTTGGGAGTGCAGCTCAGGACAGTGGTGCCAGCAGCTATGGAAGGCTAGCTAGTGCTGGTTAGGATGTGTCCCCCATGGGGGAAGGAGCTTCCAAATGCAGTTCCTTTTATGCAATCTGTCCTTCCTAGGATTTGGTATGATGAGAGGGAGCAGAAGCAAGGTTCCCAGCTCCTCCTGCCACCTTTTTCTTTTATATCTCTTAATTCCTTACTTCTGGCCACTACAGTGAAATAATACCAATACCAATAAATTGATAATGACATTAATAATACCACTCATGAGGATAGAGTCTGCATGGCGCAGTGAAGTGTTCATCATGACTGTTGCACTGGATAAAGGACTTCATAGCTTCTTGTTGGTCCATTTAAAAAATTTCAGGCAGATCTTCTGCAGACACTTTCTTCTGCCTGCTCCAAAGAAATACAGTCCTTGTCCTGCTGAATCAAACTAGAAATCATTTTGCATAGTGCCTCTTACCCTGTTGTGGCAACAGCCACAGTGCTTCAGCAGTTGGCAGAAACAGGCTGTCTTGCTCAGGGGTAAGTTTCTGACAAAAAAAATATCCTGGAGGGTTCAGTTTGGAAAATGTGTTGGGTGCATGATCCCTTTAATACTTCTCAAAATATGATTAGACACTTGCTGGGCATCCCTAAACATTTAAATGCTTTTTGAAAATCTGATCATAAAGAGTTTAGAAGCTTGCATGAACTTTGAAAATAGAAGTGATACAGTAGTCCAAATTTTTTGGTGAATGTAGGTGTTTAGCCAATTTTTCAAAAGCATACATGTGCCTGGGCAAGCTCCAAACATGTAAATCTATGTTGCTAAATTATACATGATAGTGGGACCATATTGTTTAGGGTGTTGTTTGTTACTTTACATCCCACTCAAAACTCTGAAAAAATTCAGGTTGATGTAACTGTAGATGTTCTCATCCATATGAATGTCCAGATTATAATTTTTAATTAAGTAGTAGTCATTTGGTGTTGTATTTGTACAGAAATATTTAACTTAAAGAGCTTTGTGTATCTTGTATTAAAATGTATATAATATAATTGTAATATAATGTATTTATAAATACACAGTAATATTATATAGAAGAACTGATAATACTAAAATATTTTGGTTTATATAATAATTATGTATCAGATCTTTCACAGCAACTTTCTCTTTAAGAAGTATTCCCTTCACTGAACAGCCAACAGACTAATAATACTAGTGACTTAATTACTGAATAGAGCTAGGTACAATGACATGAACAAAGTACGGAAGTTGGAAAAAAATAAAATAAATATGCATGCAAACAATTTGGCATATGAAGCTTTGATCAATTTGGTCATAAGATCAAATTAACCTTATCTTGACATGAACAGATGACATTGTACTTGGAATTGTTATTGAAGACATGAAGGTTTATATCCCATTGTCTGTATTTGTTTTACTTTCATGTTTTCAATTTTGAGCTTAGCAGGAAGTTTATATGACTTGCTCATCTTTATGGTATGTATTTTGAAACCTGTGATTACCAAATAAATAAAGTACAAACAAGTCATTATCTATCTGAGAAGGGGTGAAGCTCTTCATGTAGGAAAAGCACAACCAGGACAGCTGTGCTAAAGCAAGTTCTGGCTCTGAATGACTGATGAACCACTCTTTTCTTCCAAAATATCTCCCTAGAACCTGCCAGTCGATTTTTTTTAATGCACACATTCAAAAAATAGCCACTGACTTTTATTTTACTCCTGCTAATTATTTATTTGGAACAGGGCACTGATGTCAGTTTCCAGATGTTTTCTCCCAGTGAATATTTCAAATTAGCTAAAGATTTGGCCACTTACACAGGGCTTTGAATGTTCCCAGCGTCTCTTTGATCTGTCATAAACTGGGCCCTAAGTCTGCATTGGTTGCATGGCTTTGCCGATCAGATCCCCTGTGCAGATCTCCTGCACAAAGGTATCCGGTGGTTCTCCTGCCTCCCTGAGGTCTGGAAGGGTCTGACTGCTATCGAATCTGTCTGAGCAATGCTATTCTGGCTTTGTCATGTGAGTTTCAGTCTTCGATTGATAGAAGTCTACAAGAAAAAATTTTGGCATTCTGTACCTTTCTGTATCTCAGATGCTGGGCTGGGTGTGGAGCTCAGCCCCTAGAGAGGCTGATGTCATGCTTGCCCTGAAGGTCCTTCTGCTCTCCAGTTGGTGTTGCTCCTTCTGTTACCAGTGTCCTTGACTTCAGTGTGTCCCCGCACTACCACGTGGTCAGGTCAGAGGGTGGATTGACAGGAACCTTGTGAAATTCACCTGGGACAGATGGCAAGTCGTATCCCTGGCATGCACGAACCTCTTCCAGTGCTGCAGAGTGCCTGCTTGGGGACCAGCTTTGTGGGAAAAGTCGCCAGGATGGAAGTGGCTGGAGAACTTTCCCGGTGAGGACAGTCTGAGGGACCAGGACTGGTTCAACCTGGGGAAGACATGGCTTCAGGGAACATGAGAGCAGCCCCTCAGGGCCTATGGGGATGTCATGGAGTAGATGGGGACAGGCTTTTCGCAGTGATGCAGGGCAGGAGAATGTGAGACAACAGGCATAAGGTGAAAGAAGAGAGCTTCAGAGTGGATGCAAGGGAATGCTTTTCCCCATGAGGCAAAACAGGCAGTAGAACAGGTTGCTTAGAGAGACTTCATGGTCTCTGTCCTTGAAGGTTTTCTAGATGTGGCTGGACAGAGCCTGGAGCAACCCAGCCTGATCTCAGAGATGAGCCTGCTGTGAACAAGTGTGAGACCTTTCCAACCTGAAATGCTCTGTGATCGTATGAACACTTATTGCCCCCTTGTTTGGGGCAGTGGACCCCTGTAATTAGTGTTAGTGAGAAAGAGGATCATTGTGCCTGTATATGTTAAAAGCTGGGGAACTACGGCAACTTCAGAAAGGAGAAAGGAAAGACTGAATATTGGGGTGTTGGAAAGGGGTGATAGTGTTAGGGTATGAACAAACAGACAATGAATAAGGATAGGGACACAGACAAGGAGAGAGTAAATGGAGATGATAAGAGGTGGGATGGGGAAATGAGTGGAATGAAGTGGGAAGCAAATCAGTTCAGGGAGACAAAGTCTGTAGCTACTGGGAACGGGAAAATGCTAGGCATTGCGAAACACTTCGTATTTCAGTCATGAAAGCTTCATTATCAGTTTGTCTTGGAGCTGCAATTTTCACAAACGTGTGTGGTAAAAGTGCCCTACCAGTGTCACGTGCAAGATCCAGAGTCTGTGTTAATTCTTAATTTTGCCTATCTTTGTGGAAAAAAACAGCACTATTGCTTTCGGATTTTTCTTTCAGGGCCATGGGAACCACCATCCCAAATATTAGTGACGGATGGCAATACCTCTGCCTCAGGAAGCCTGGTAGAATTCCCAGCTTTGTTATTATCACAGGGTTGTATTGTCTGGCAAAAGGTCAAGACTGGGTACAGTATGTTATCGGTGAAAGCACAAAGTCTGGGAATGTGAAAAAAGTCACTTTGTTTAAAGATTAAACATTAGAAAAAGAAAAAAATGTGTATATATGTTAAATATCACTGTTTATTACATAAAAACAATGGGACTGGATATTGCTTTGTGAAAATATCTGATATGAACATTAGCTTGGGGTTGTGTGACTGGGTAAGTGAACCTGGCACAAAAACCATATGGGAAGCTACCTGTTCAATGACCAGGTTTGGATTCTGTCACTCCTTCCTGGTGGCGCTTACCCACATAATCAGTTAGGTTTAGCGGTGGCATAAAGTACCATAAAGTACCAATTAGTTTTGAATAACTGTGAAAAAAATCTGGCCTTTATTCAAATTGTATTGACTTTTACTTTAAATAGCAATCCTGATTCAAAGGTCTAGGCAAAAAAAAAAAAAAAAAAAAAAAAAAAGAGGCATTTTAAACTCTCCAGCTACTTAGATTTTGTTTCTTAGGAATGTCGTCATACCCCTGTGTTCAATGGTCTTGACATCTGTCATTTATTGCATCATGTTGTACCATTATTAAGGAAACACAACACTGACAACAAACGATAAGGCTTTGTGTAAGAGCTGTTAGCAATGGGCCCTGAAGCATACAGAAGAAACACATAAGGATGATCTAATATTTCAATATTTCTTTGAGAATTTCCAAAACACACCTAATCCTTTGATGGCAGATGCTGAAGATATCTTTCAGATGTTTAGGACTAGCTTCTTTTGTGACAAATGATTTGGTTTCTGTGTGGGGGTTGTTCTCTGTTCTTTGCGTAACTTCTACTAAGTTTGTCACAAAGGCATTATTCTTTATTGACTATTTTTGAGTAGCCTACTTTAACCTTGTTTCAGGTGCTGACATTTCTATCTTGCATATCTTTGAAGATCTGAAAAGGAAGTTAAACCATTCTTTGTTCTTAAAATTTGTGTAAGATAAAGCACCTAATACTAAGAACAGTTCTAGAAACACAAGGCAAAGAATACTATAAGTTAAAGCAGCTTATTGTACGTAACTTTCCCTAAAGTTCAAGTTCTAAAATAGATGCACTTGTGCCTCCTGTCATGCAGTTGAGCAGATACTTCTGTGATGAGACGCTGGACTCCCGCACCACACCTCTCCCAGCAGCTTGGTGTGTGCTCTCCCTGTAATCTGTCATCCTCCGCCACAGGAGAACTACTTTCCCACTCACAACTCACAGGCAGCCTTTCTAACTCCAATGGTGGCACCAGTCTGTTCTGCAGCTGGTGTAGGAAGCGTACAGAGGTGTGTGCTACTGCACACTGTGCCAAGTGAGACCCGTAAGATCAGGCCACCACATGATTACAGCAGTGCCACTATTCACATTATTTGCCTTTCATCCAAACCTGCTCCTTTGTCCCACGTGTCTCTGCTCCCAGGTTGGCATGAGGTCTCAATGACCTCTGCATCAGCAGTAGGAATTGGCTTCCTCACCCTCTGCCCCATGCTCCTCTCTTTCTGCATCAAAGTGGCGAAGCTTGTTAAAAATTCTCTTGAAGTCCTATAAAATTTTCCTGTGAATGTTTGTTGTAATTCTGACCAAAGTAAAAAGGAAATCAAGAGTTCTTTGAAATGGAAGAGTTAACTTCTAGTCAGAATTTTGTATACTCAGCTTTCTGATTAGGTTTGTAACTTATAAAGAAACCTTAAAAGGTTTTTGATGGAAATCTATATATTTGGACAGAAAAGAAAGAAACTCAAATGATCAATTCTTCTGTAAATTAAGCTACCAATTCAGGAGCTAAGGGATCTAAGGCATCAAAGTTGAAGAAAGCTTGAAAAACTCAACACCTTTACTATAATAATGTATAAATATAATAGCATTATTACTATGACATTTAATCTATTAATAAGATCTAATTCACTTTGATTATGTGCAATTTTATGTATTGCTTGTAATATAGAGAAATTTCTTTAGTATTCTTTAAAAATATTGATGCATTAAAGACAATGGCGTATGTGGAAGAACAAAACTTCATGTGCCTTAGATATACATGTATAGGCCAATAAATGCAGAATTTTTTATTTCTCAGAAAGCTTGATAGAATTATATTCCCATTTCATGTTATCATTTAGTTAGGTAATGCCATATTGAGCACAAAGATGTTCTCCAAGTTAATGATAAACAGTTATCTCCTAGCACATAATTTTTTCTGGAAGTTCTGTTACATAAACAACTAGATGTAGACAGTGTGGGAACATTTCAAATTGCAACACTAGTTTTGCCAGGATCTGGCAAAGTCTCCGCATTTCTTTGGTTGTTTCTTGGGTGGTGCCTCTAGATTATGAATGTGCCCTGAGCCTTCATGAAGGCACAGACTCACCCTGAAGGCCAGATAAAGGATTTAAACCAGTTTACAGCCATGTGTAATTGCCCCCTTTAAAACTTCAGCCTTTGTGTGAGTTATGGCCTTTAGGACTTGTTCAAAACAAGTGTTTGAGGATAATAAAGAGGAGCCAGGAATTCTGTCCTGAGCATGAAAATCTCCATGTCATCCTTGGTTTATGTGAGGTCAGTCAGGAAAATAGCTGTTGACATTCTTTTTTATGGGCACCGACTTCAGCTGTTTGCAAACGGTCCCTCGTCTCCCACAGCCTGCCTTCCTGTCCACCGAGCCCAGGCATTCCTGGGCACAGGATTCACACAGTTGGTGAATACTTATAAATAGCATTCTCTCTTCATCCACAGTGTGCTACTGTGCATTCCCTCTTTTTTCCCCTCTGCAGGTATGGAAGTGCTTGCAAAAACCCACCATTTGTATCTGACCGAATCCTCATTTTGCAACAGTGCTAAAAGATCTACCATTTATTACACAAACTGGAGATATTTCAATACTTGTATAGAGCTTAAATGCTGGAGCCATTATCTTCTTTGTTGCTGAGTTGTATAAGCTGTATGCATGGTCTCCAAGATCCTATTTATAGGGCTTTTCCAACTTTGGTTTATTAAGTCTCCAGAGCCCATCAGGTGTGTTCTGTCAAGCCAAGTAAAGCCTGATGGTTTCTTTCCAAGCTGTAATAACAGGACTCCTTTACGCCAAACAGCTCTATCTGAACTCATCAAATGTTACTCCAGCGTGTTGGAAGTTGCTTGGGACCAATAAATTGAACCAACAAGAACATTCTAATTCAGGTAATTTTTTTTTTTTGAGAATTGACTCTATAAGAAACACTCAGTTTTCCAAGAAATAACAGCATAATTTCCCAACCTCTAAATTTCCAATTTGGGTTAGAAATGATCTTTGGGAAACAACATGAGCTATTCTTAGTAAACAATACAAAAACTCTTACAAAAAAACCCCCAAACAAACCAAAAAAACCTAACCTCCAGCTGCGAACTGCCTACTGTATTTTTGAGTGTGACATATTTCACACACTTCTCACAGCTATTGTTCCTTGAAAAGAAGTATTCAGATAATTTGCATAATTGAACTGTGATTAAATATTTGGTGATCACCCCATTTAAATTTCTTCTGCTGCCCCATTCTTGGTTCTCTCTTCACATCTCACCTGTCCCCTTCAGTAAGCTGGACAGGCACTTGTATGGCCATATAGGAAACGTAAGTAAACCAGAGAAGGAAAAAAAATGATATTTTTTTTTCCTGTTAGATCAGCTGCCTGTACAATTGATGATGTAACTACCCTAACAGCCAAAACGATGAAGGAACTATGGAAGAGCAAGCAGACTCTGATAGGAAAGGTAATTTATGCAGGAACTCTTGTAAAAGAAATGCCCATGTCTCTTTGGCCTCAAATAACATCACTTCTCCATTTAAGACATTTGGCATACTCAGGAAACTGTAAATGTGTTCAGAAATACACACAGGTTTTCAAGGAGATCTGGTGAGAAGTGTTGTTTGCATTACGATAGAGCTTTGTGAACCATTACTACCATCCCAGCTTTTGGATCTGTTGCACTACATAATTCACTCCCATTAGCACAACAGACAGTATGCAGATAATAATCAACAGAAACACAATGATATTTTATTTGACCTTTGAACATGCAATTGTGGCTGTGTAATATACTGTGTCCTTTTGTTTATCGACATTTAAAGATTAAAGTAGTATTTTGTTTTGACTTTTGCTATGGATTTGTGCATGAATGATAATCAGACAAACTGTGATATGAGTGATGATGACTCAAGCATTTAGTAGAAAAGTTTATGGGAATCAAAGCTGGGGAAAAAAGCCACCAGAGGAATCCAGAGAAATGTCTGATAAAACTAGGGAAAATCTGCATGTTTAGACATTTTTTGAAAAATCAAATACATACGTGTACATGTATGTATATTTTCATGTGGGTCTGCTTATGAAGAACATTCACATTGCAAATGTGCAGCATATGATACCTACTGAGATGTGTTCATTTTGCAGGAAGTATGTGGCTTGCTTTTATAAGTCAAAGACATTGAGACTTCTGTGAAGCAAAAAATACTCTCAACAAATCTAGGTTACAAGAATGTACATTTCTGTAATAAATCCACCACCTAACATTAATAGATACAAACTATAAATCCACATTTTGATGATCAAGCCCAAGCCCTATCCAGGGACTGCCTGTTCTCTGTCTATGGTTGCAGGAGTTTGTTATGTTACAAGATTTTTCCTTTTCATTTTGCAGAAACTACTTTAGGGCATTGCTTAATGTTTTCAAGGCATGAGAAACTGCCCTGGTATTTACCTGAATTCAGAAGAATTAGCTGAAGAATTAAGTGAAGAATTATTTGAAGAATTAGAGAGATTAGGGAGGGGGTGCAGAAAGGGAAGTAGAAAATTAATAGTTTTTAGAGGCTGACTGATCTGAAGGCGTGACTTAGGTGCTAGAGGAGCAGGGAAAAAGATGACTCTGTACAACAAAGAGATGATGGCTACGAAGAAAGAAAAAAATAAGGGCAACAGGGAAACACAGCAAATGCTTCCTTACGGGTCATGGAATTGCTCCAAGGGCACTGCTTTAAGTCTCTGACCTCTACAGAACCTAGATGTGTTATTAACCCACAACAGAAGTTTTCCATAAGGCCCTCCCTTGCTTTCTTGAAGTGAAACAGATTGGGTTTCAAATGCAATCACTGTGCATGCTTCTTTGGCAGTGGCTTATCAATATTTATTCAGTTTTAATGCCTATAAAGTATGAATTGCCCTTTTGCTTTGGATGTTTCCCCTACTTACCTGAAGTTTTGCTGATTTTTATGAGTGGAGATCTGTGCTGTTTATCATAATTAAAGTAGAACAAACTCTGGCCAGAATGGAGCATCTAATTAGCAAATATTTGAAGTTCCAACCTCCTCATTTTCCGGCACTATTCCTTCATATATATATATATTTATATATATGAAGCACCTATCACCATGTTGATAAACATCCTTTGGAACCACTCTTGATGGCAGAGGTAAGAACAGGAGTCAGTCTGTTAGTACCTCAGCACTTTTGTTTCTAACCAATTAAAAATAATATTAGTAAAAAACCACAAGGCTCTGCTGCCAGACTGCCTGGGTGGTGTTTAATACTGCTACTCCATCAGGGTTGGAGTGAGACCTATTGTGAATGGCAACAGTTTGAACTGTGACTTCTCTAGTTGTGCTGCAGAGCAGTGCAGGTGTTGCAGAAGGCTGTTGTATTCCTTCAGGAGCTATTTTCCTGATTGTGTCAGCCAGAAAACCCTCCAGCGTTGCCTCCAGAACCTCACTTGGCTGTACAGTGTAATAGGCTTTTCAGTGAGACCCGACGATGGGGGAATATGGAGTGATGTGAACCAAAGGTAGGGTCTAGCTACCACAGACAGGGTCAATATGGGGTTGGCTGCTCCCTCTTTCACATGCACTGATTTTTTATATGCATGCTAAAATGAAGCATTTTCACAGTGGCTCAAAATCATTCCACTTAACTTCAGGGACTTAACTGGAGCACCTATATGAAGTGCATGATTTCCTGATTCAAGTGCTTAGTTTGGGACTTGCGAACCTTTGTGCAAAAACTTGAGGAAACAGCTTGGGTCAGTTTGCTGTAGTTCTCTGTGCATGGTATGGGATGTTCTGTCATGGTGGTGGTGCTGAAGATGCTGGGAAGGTGCAAGTTCTTAGACTAATAAGTTGTCCAGACACAAACACATATAACAGATAAATACTGGGAAACTTTCAGCCTGTAATTATGATATAAAAACTACTTCCTAACATGATTATCTGGGTAATTGGAGCTCACATGCCATAGAGCTTAGATTAATCTAAGCAATCTATTTTCTTTCATCTCTTGTTTTCTGTATAAATGCATCCTTCCTTCCTTCCCCCCTTGCTGTCATCAGCCTGGGGACTCCTTGTCTGCAGTCATCCCTAGCTGATGAGGGAGTGCTTACTAAAAATAACTGAAGAAAGAAGCAATATCTGTATAAGGATATTTATGTTCTAAAAGGGCAAAGTTTTTCCCTCAACCTCATAGTAATTTAATTTCCAACTTTATCTTCAAACTTCTATCTCCTATTTCCTATGTATCCTAAATATTGACGACACAGAACCAAAACATTTCTTGCCTGGACAGAGGGAACCTGAGGTCATCCTTCAGGTACTATTTTGTGTCTTTGACCTATATTCAGCTACCAGTTCTTCCTGAACCTTACTCTTAGAGCTGCTACCTGTCTGTTAAATTGTATGAAAATGCCCTACAGCTTCAAATGTTTCCAGTGAGGCTGACAGGTAGTCAAAAGACATGAAAGACAGTTTTATTAACAGCACCAGAATGGCAGAAATATTTATGCATTTCAGACATAAAGCAGTCCAATGCTATATTGCACCATAATCAATATTTTACAATTTATAGAGACATAAATGCCACATCTAGTCACTAGAGAAGAGCAATTCTTCAAATAAATTGATATGTTTCTTGAAAGAACTGTTTGAACACCGGAAATACACTACATTTTTCAATTAAAAAACATTCACTTAAAAGTCAAAAACCTCTTTGACTCAAAGACTATTGTCAACAACAAGATTGAACAAAACCTCACCAATTAACTCTAAGGAAAATATTAATACTGATGGAAAGTCTATCTTTTGTGCATGAACATCTGTCTTTCATATTGCCTCAGTTATATTTTATGCCTAATTTTTTATCCTACAGTATGCTCTCTACTTTACAGTGTCCTCAGAAGTCACTGAACAACACTATGAGAAATGCTCAAGGTCTGGTACAGAAATCACGGTAACAAATTAATTTTTTAAATTATTCCTGCCAGTTTTTCTGTATGAATCACCTACGTATATCTTACAAATACAAAGGTACGTTTTGGTAGCTCAGTAGGTGCATGTCTGTATTTTGAACAACTGGACCTAGTGGTAACTTTTCAGATCCTTTTTAACATCCTTGGACTGGTACCTAAAATGTGACTGGGAAATACTCCCAGATTCAAGAGCAAGAAACAATCTGGAAAAATTAATTGAATTAATGAAGTTGTCGTTAATGAAGCTGCAAGAACTGCCGGCTGTCTAATCGGTTTTGATAAAGGTGCTTCTCTAAATGCTCTGAAATGTTAACATTTTTAGAATAAGATAAGGCTTGTGAGATGTGCAGGAGTAAATACCTTATATTGTGCTGAAACTGAGAAGATGAAAAGATATGCTTGAAGATCAGGGAAAGGGCAGATCTTCAAGATTTGCTATGAAGTTTGAGTTTGTAACAATGAGGAAACTGAGGAGTACAGGAGAGCCTGCCACTACAGTAAAGCCCTGGTGTTTTATATCTCTTACTGTCACTACTACCATGTGAACCATGATGCTGTATCTGAGATTGGGCCAAACTTTTGCTAACAAATCATGTGAAACTTGATTGGGTTTAGATTTCTTAACAAATTTAACCACATTTGTTAGAAGGGTTGCTAAGGTTCACAAATGTTTTGAATTAACTGAGTCTACTTTGCTGAGAATCACATGAAATTAATTATTAAAGTTTGGTTGCAAAGCAAAAAAAGCTTTGGATTTCTAGGCCAACTTTGCTCAGACTTTTTATTCACCAGAGTGTGAATCTCTAGGTAGAGACTGATAGGAATTCAAAGCACAGGGATTCTTCAGGATCATCTGTGGACCAAAAGAGATAGCTCTTGTACTAGTCTTCCTGCTTGTCACCAGTGCTGCACGTAACACATTTGGGTCTCTGCATGATGTGTGTAAGCCCACCTGTGAAGAACTGGACAGGAAAATTATGTATATGCCTGATTTTAGGATTCAGAGAGGTGGGGGTGATGCAAATAGAAACTTAAGACAAATGTTTCTTATTTGTTAATTAAGCCCAGCTGATTTATATAATAAAAAGGAAAGGAAAAGGAACAAAACCCCTTTCAAAGAAGATAAGCAGCCTGAAACTCGAATTTGAAAAGATTTATATTTTTACAGCCTATATCTCATTATGAAGAGAAAATACTTTTTAAGAATTATTTGCTTTCCTGAGTTGAGAAACACTTAGTATGTTATTCCATTGATATCAGGGACTGCTAACATGTCAGGATGGTTGCCTTGAAGGTAGTAGACTTATGCTAATGCTATATCTTATTTTCTTTCCATCCTCTAGACTTTTCCTAAGTTCAGAAGCTCTCCCAACTTCTTGCACAAAGCAATTAGCAGCTGCTGCCAACCTCAGTTCTTCATCTTCAATTTCCTCCTCTCTTATCAAAAGAGAAAGAAATAAGATGAATGCAATCATTTTTATGTGAATTTCTGGGAGTATTCTTGCAAGAACAGCTGACCTTAACCATGCTATTACTACCTTCCCTTTCCCTTCTTTTAATCCACAAGCTACAATAACTTGTGACTTCCCTGAGTATCTTACGGAAGTATTTTCCATCTTTCTCTGCCTAATGGGACCAAAAACATTTAAGCTTATGCTTTCCTATTTCTTTACATTTCGCCATTAGTTTTATTTATATCTAAATGTATTTCTTTCATCCAGTGTACAAAAATCTTCCACTGGTTTCCAAAAAGTATTCGTTTTCTCCTCCTTCCATTTGTGGTACCTGTTTCTGAAAGTTTGTACCAGGAAGATGTGGTAGACAGAATAAATGTTTTCATAATATGGAGTTTCACATACTTCAGGGAATGTTCTTTTGCTTTCTTCAAAGAACATTTCATTTGCTCTGAATTTTGAAAAGGAATCTGTGGCTGCCAGTTATTGCCAGACTTTCAGATTCTGTTCACCAGCATACTCTATTTAAAAGCTGAACTGATCTACTTATTCTGAGTTGGGCTGTTTACCATAGCTGATAACAGGATTGAACCAAATACTAACTCAATTTTTATTCATGACAGTCCATATTGCTTCCCAATTGTTACTATCTCTGCTTGCAGTATGCTTCACGTTGTTTGCTTTTTGCAGCCTTCATCTATCTTTTTATCAAAAGCTGCGTTTATCCAGACTTGGCACTAATGGATACCACAGTCTCACTAAATCGGCAGGGAATTGCTTTTGCTTGTATCGGGAAGAAAATAACTTTGCTGATGGGGAAGAAATATTGCCATGATGTTTGTGATATGAAGAATAGTGTATTAAGTTAGGATGAACTCTGAGTGGTTTTAGAATCCACCTAACGAAGGACAAAAGAATGATAGAGTTATGTGCGGCAAATGAAGAGACGGGACGCAGCTTGATGCAAGCAAATTGTCCATTTATTAGTGATTTTCTTACAATTATATACGTTTCTACCTTCTACATATTACACACTGATTGGTTAAATCTTAAGCGTAAAAAACACTGATTGGTTGATATTTAAGGCACACCGTTAGAACAATAGGAACTTACTAGTTTATCTTGACCTAGCAATAATTTCTATTCCAAGGTTAGGGAGTTTCTTTCTACGCGACTTTCTTAATTACATATTGGTGCCATCCGTTCCCTTATCTGGCTACTTGTTTCTCTGTCCGTCTGGTTGCCTCCTCAACTGTGACGGCTCAGGGGTCTGCTGTTAGCTTGTTCCTTTGCTCCCAGGGCTTGTGCCCTACAAGTTCTAACAAGTCTCTATTCATCAGGCTATCAGTACTTGGACTCTTGTCCTTGAGGCCTTGTCCTACATCTCCCCCTTCCTGTTGCACAAAAAGAACCCCTGAAATCGAGCAAAAACAAGGCACAAGTAATAGAACAAATAAAAAACCAACTAAGACATATTATCAATGTCAAAATAACCCACTGTCTTTGTTCCGTACAATTTTACAATTTCCCCTTTTTGTTTTTGAACAGCTAGTACCAGGTTTGCCATGTTCTGCAGGGCCCTTGCAAACATGACAGCAACCAAGGTAACAGCAAACAAACAATACTGCCAATTGAGTGAATGGATGCCAAAAAAGGCTGAAATTTTCTCAGATTTTGTTAACATGTTGCTGCAATGGGGCACCTAAAATCCATGCAGCACATACCATCAAAATCCTCACAGCCGTGTCCTTGAACCAACAACAAAAAGCAGTGGCAATTTTGACTCACATTCTTAACTGCCTACCAAACAAGGTGATTTAACTCTTTAATGCTTTCCCTGCTGTTACTCTGGATAAGAGAAGAACCGCTGCGACACGTTCCCATCATAGCCTCCTACTACATTAGTATCTACAGAAAGACAATTATTGACATTCAAAGTGTAAACAATATCAGCTTCTTTTGGATTAACATTATACATAGGTGGAAGGGCACACCAAACAAGAACTGGTTCAGTCAAAAAGTTCGAAACATAGCATGCCTTCTCTGAACATACCTCGGGGTCATTCCCTTGCATTCCCTCTCTTTTTTATGCAAAGAGAAACACTTTTACCATAACAGAGAAGCCCCTATTTACATCTCTGAGCCCGGACACAAACCGCAGCTGTATGCTCCACCAGGCTCAGGGCAGAAATCATTCATGTAGTTACATAGCTATATATCTCTACAAGTGTGCAGATACCTATTAAACACTAGATAACCATGTTTATCTTTCCTAGTCTCCTTCACAATACCCAGCTGTTCTCTCATCTCTTGTTAGGTCAAATATTCTCCAGCTTCTTCTCCTATATCTCTCTTCAGACATTCTCTATCCTCCTCTTTTTTGCTTGTTAATTGCGACAAGGCAAAGGTTGTGTGTAGCTGGGTGACCATGACCTGATTTATGTTACAATCAACTAAACACTGAATACAGAAAAGAAAAAAAAAAAGCATGGGAGACATAAGGCAAACATCAATAAGGTGGTTAAAGATAATTATAATAAATCCTGTAATACTTTTGAGTCATGGCCCAAAGTTTCCCAGCCGTGAGAAGAGACCAAAGGCATCCCACCCCTGGCTCTGTTGCAGATCTTTGTTTTAAGGCTTTTGAGTTTTGTATACTTTTGTAAATTAATTCACAGTGGTCACTCAGATTCACGTAACACATCCTATCAAAGTCTTCACACTTGTGTCCCTGTGCTAATAATAAAAATCAATAGCAACTCGGTTCTGTAGCAACATATGATGGACAGAATCAACATCTGTTAATAAGCCAGAAAAAAAATACAGTATTTGTAGTATTACTTTGTTTAGCGAGCTAGCAGCCTAATTTACTAAGCAAGTTAAGAGCGTGTACTATTCTTACAGAAGAGATTAGAGAAGCAAAAATTTGTTATTCTGCATTCCAGAACTCAGCCTGAGAATTACAGTCTGCTGTGAGTTCTGCATTACAATCATTTGACACATGTTGGGGTTGCGATTGTGAAAGTTGCCCGTTTACAATTTTCATTGACATTATCACAGCTAGTTTTAAAAGCAACCCTTGAGCTTCCTGATGTTCGACTTGTTGCAAAATATTCTGAAGCCAATCAATAAAGTTAGTATTAAAGTTAGTGACTCTCTAGGACCCTGCAAGACTGTGGCAAGACTCCCGCATCCTGACTGCCTTAATAGCCATCTCATTCATTTGCAAACAGTTGTCCCTGGGATACCTTGCCTGAGTCACAGAATCGGCACAGTTAATTTTCTCCAGCCAACTGCTCATAGTTAACAGCAGTTCCCCGATTAAGGTTTTCAATCAAGGCCACTACACATAGCTCACAAAAATCAAATAACCACATCATATACTGTATCAGTTAGTACCATACAAAGCAGTAACTTCCAATCATGCAGTGTGAGTGTATAAGGCTCTGCCATCACTTCAAGAAGGGACATAGCAAATGTATTATAAATCCTCCCTTCCTGCACTGCTTTGCTTAACCCTTTAACAGCCTCGTATTGCACAGGCTGCCATTCTGCAGGTTGATTTGTCTGACAAAATACTGAACATGCCATAGCGACTCCCAAATCCCCTCGCTTAAGTGTTTCCCACTTGCATTCCTGCCACCAATCCCTCAGACCCCCTTTCACCCTCCCCCAAAATACAATCAATGCATCAGGAGAGACAAGGGGGTGGGGGAAAGGTCTAGCTCCTTTTCCAGATCTATAGGACCTGGATCAAAAGGTTTATCAGTGTCAATAAAATCATTGTCCGAGTTGTCCTGTTCCCGTGCTTGGTCCTGTGTTGTGAGGGTCGCTGCAATCAGTGACAGAAGCTTTGGGGGCAGAGGAGGTGTGGACGGAATCGCCATCGCTGACGGTGTCTTGAGAAGAGTCGCGCTGTCGGTGGAATTTACAGCTTCCTCTGGTTTAGCACCGTTAGTAGAATTAGTCCACACTTGGCAAAGAGTAGTCAGAATTTGCCACCAAGATGTTAAATGCATTCCCGACACGGAGTTCCCCTCCGCGGCAGCATCATACAATTGGCTGCTGTATGTACACACTTTCATTCTTTCAAAGTCTCTAAAGTTTCTTGGCTGCTCACCTGTCTTGATGAATACAGGTGTTATCCTTGGGGTTTAGGTTGTCCGCCTGGTCCAGACAGCAAGACGATCGTTCAGCCAAGCCGTCTCCTCCGGAACGCAGCCCTCTTCCACGAGCTGTCTTTTTTCCGTCCTTATTCTTCCAAGGCTTCGGAACACCACCATAGGGGTCACCATTTGAGGAGACTGAGGCACGGACTCCCTGATCTGACTAGAAGACCCTTTATGAGTCCATATACGTCTCTTTCTGGGGACGAAGCCTGATTCCCCGTTACAGATTTCCCACAGCTCACCTCTCAGCTCCGGAGGGATTTATGGCCGGCCGGCTCCTGCTTCCTTTCAGCAGATCATTCAAAGTTCTGTGGGATTCGCTGCATGTCGCTCAGTTAGGCGATTCGAGAGTCCCTCCATGTCAGATCCTTCACCGGATCACGTCGGGGTCACCAATTTGCGGCGAATGAAGAGACAGGACGCAGCTTGATGCAAGCAAATTGTCCATTTATTAGTGATTTTCTTACAATTATATACGTTTCTACCTTCTACATATTACACACTGATTGGTTAAATCTTAAGCGTAAAAAACACTGATTGGTTGATATTTAAGGCACACCGTTAGAACAATAGGAACTTACTAGTTTATCTTGACCTAGCAATAATTTCTATTCCAAGGTTAGGGAGTTTCTTTCTACGCGACTTTCTTGATTACATATTGGTGCCATCCGTTCCCTTATCTGGCTACTTGTTTCTCTGTCCGTCTGGTTGCCTCCTCAACTGTGACGGCTCAGGGGTCTGCTGTTAGCTTGTTCCTTTGCTCCCAGGGCTTGTGCCCTACAAGTTCTAACAAGTCTCTATTCATCAGGCTATCAGTACTTGGACTCTTGTCCTTGAGGCCTTGTCCTACAGTTATGAGCTGAGGAAAACCAGAACTGTCATTTTATCTTGTAGAACCGGAAGTGAAAAGATACTGTGAATGGGAAGAAAACCCCAGCAACTGTGTGTGATCAGAACAAGCTCTTAGAGATAAAGAAGTGTATTTCTTAGATAATATTGCATGGCAATTTAATTATTTGCACTGATTTTAGAATCTAGACATGATTATTCAGAGTGTTGGGATATAGAGGAGGAAAAAAATCAGGTATTTCTGGACTGTGGAAAAACTTGGGTAATTTTGGTGCTACCAAAAAGACAGGAGAGGGTCACAATACTGTCACTATGAAGCAGAGGTGCTTGCAGGGCACCGAAGGGTATTAATAACTTGGATCCCACAGGACTTAGCTAAGGCACAGATGCCAAGATTTGTACCCAGGGGACCTGTTCAGTTGCAGAGGAATGAAGGCAGTGGGTTAATTAACATTGATAATATGCAGCTGTGGCCTTGCCTCCGCGGCACTGGGTTGATTGACATGGACGATGTGCAGCTGTAGCTTTTATTGCTAAGTAGCTCAATAGCCCTGAGGAGTGTGGGAGAGGGTGCTGGATGGAGGAGGAGCAGTGTGGTCTGGCTTCTGGAGGAAGGAGAAAAAGCACCAACAGTAGAATCTGACTAGCAGTAAAGCCTTGTTGAAGCTTGTGTGTGCAGCAACAATTGCTGCCCCATGTGAGGCTGACTGAGTTGTACTCTGACTACAACAACTGGTGCCCAATGTAGCTGAGACAAGCGGGAGAATCTGTGACCCCTAATAGACACTGTGAGAGGTGAGTGTTTGACAGCTAATCGACATGAGTGTATTGTAATATTTATTGTCTATCTTAACTCAAATTGCAACTTTCAGTGACTGTGTTTTCTAGAACTTTGGCTCTGGAAAGCCCTCCTAGGTTCAGTGAAGCACCAGATTTGATCTGATATGCCCTTGTTGAGAGCACAGCATGGTGCACCAGGCAGCTGCACTTACACAGTGTTCAGGTAACAGTGTACTAAACACTACTAGATCTGAACTGACTGCGTGAGGAGCTGCTGCCACAAGGGATAGAACGCATCTCCTCCTTCTGCACTTGAGTGCACGTGGTCCCATGCTCACTGTTCCAAGCAGGCTTCCGTTGCTCCCTTTAGGCTCTGCTCCACGTGAAACATCTGTCCCACCACCTGACCTGAAGCTCACCCTGCTGCTGTTCATGCTGTGCTGGCTCCAGGCCATTGCAGCATGCCATCTTTGGGTGCGCACTGTGGCCAAGATCTTGGGTTGTGTTTCTCCTATGACCCTGTCTTTTCACTCAATTTGTGCTGCATGTGTCAGCTGAAGCCTTCCATGGCAGCTCCCTGCCCCAAATTCCCTTCTTCCAACAGTGAGATGATAGGAATTTAGCTTGATTGCCCATCTGTTTCTGAGATGGAGATTGGATTAAAACAAGCCCTGTTTTGCCACGTGTAAAAGGATAATTATTCTGAGAATTTCTGCTGCCTAAGTGATTTGGAGTAGGAGCTTGAACTTTTGCAGTAAGCTCAGATATCCTGGTGGAGCTTTTAAAAATCTGTCCAGCCTGGCTAAAGCATACCCATCCAAGAAATACCAGTTTGCAAGTTCAGTTATGCCTGCATACAGTGCAAGTTTTCCGGCCTCCCCTGGTGCTTCCGTAGCAATCACATAGCACATCTGCTCTTCAACACAACTTAATCTGCAGCTGGCCTGGGCTTTGGGGTCTGAGTGGTACTCTCCTCACAAATGCTTTTTTCCAGTTGTTGGGGACCTTCTGACATGATGGAAGTGCTTCTCCATGCTGTCAAGTTTGCTCAGGGACAGAGGTGAGGACTGTCAGAGGAAGCTAGAGGACTTCAGACAGACACGGGAGGGTTCAAAAGCAGAATAGTTAAGAACACAGAAGAGGGACAACAAAGGTGAAAAAGTTGGGGGCTAGAGAAGCTAAGAAGACCGAAAGCCAGGGCAGGGGCCCCTGGGGATAAGAGCAAGAGACAGACTTTTACTGAAGAGTAAAGAGTAATTAGAGGAAGAGATGGAAGAGTCTGGGCGAGAGTGGAGGTGTTTGAAATCATCACAGTGTTAGCACGTGGAAATGAAGCCAAGTACTGCACATCCTAATAATGTCTTTGCTGTCTTTCCTGTGAGACAACCTGGCAAATCAAATGCTTTGTCCAACACCAGCGGCCATCCACCCCAATTAACACTTAGATAGCAGAGAGAAAGCAGAAATGTTAAGATAGATCAAGTCACTCTGAATGCCACCCAGCGATTGTAACTTTAGAGGAGAGCTTGTGTGGAACGGGCATGTGTGAGGGCTCAGAGCTTCTGAAGACCAGAAATGGGGAACCTAGAGGATAAAAGAGCTATCACCCAGTGACCCAGGTTGGAAGAGCGTAGTGAAAGTGGCTAGCTCGATGCTTGCTTCAAATCGGGGACAGAATTTCTGAACTGCTTTAAATATGAGATTGTCCTGAGCCCTATCACCCGTCTCCCTGGCTTTAACACCCACATCAAATGCATCAACAGTTAGCAGGAACAGCTTCATCCACTGCACAGCCAGACATACTCCCAGAGTAAGAAATAGTCTGCCTTGTAGGAAACCCTAAATCTGAGAGTTTTTCACTTGAATTTGCAATATTTGTAAAGATAATTGTCATTGGATATACTACTAAATATGTCTATCATTGCAGTAACAAATGTTTGTGTATTTACACACAGCAGTATGAGTGAAGTATGACTCTTCTGCAGGTGCACATATCGTTGCTGCTATTTTATAGTTTGGGATCAAAATTTCCGAGTAAGAAATTTTGCTCGTAGCTTTTACTATTTAGTGTTATTGCTTCCTTTGTGGTTCATTAAAGTGAAATAGGAGGATGCATGTATAACTATGCTTTTATATTTCTAGAATTAGTGGTGTTTGAGAGGAAAATAGATATTTTACAAGCATGGAACTGTTCCAGAGAGAATATATTTTGTTGTGTGCTAATAAACTACTATTCATTACATACTGCATGGATGAAATGATGTAGAGTAAAATGCTTCCAGGGAACTGAAATAGATTCCAGTCATAGAGAAGACTGACTTTCATAGCAATGACAGTATTGGATCTGGAGGAAAAGTGTGTACTGTGCTGGTACTATAGATAAATGCATATATATATTTTATATACATACATATGAACACACATACACAAATATAGGTATTTATAGATTCTCACTCTCATTTTGCAAAACCTCCTATGTAGATCTCTGATCTAACAGGTTTGAAGTATAGCAATTGCTTCTTGGCTATGCACTACTATAAAAGAAAGTGTTTGAAGATGTCACTTCAATAGTATATGTATTTTCCTTAGCTCAAAGACAGTTACAAAGTTTAAAAAAGGGATATTTGTATGTGCTAAGTCGTCCCCTTCTCTGGAAGCCCTTGATGATTTGCATAATTTTAGTCAGAGAAGAAGCTGCTTGAAGGATGGGAAAGTTAATATATGCGTGTCTGTAGGATAATGGATCATGATTAGGATCATCATCCTTTGACAGGATATGGAAATTCCTGACATTGAAGAAGTGGTATCATAAAAGTATCTTGTATTTAAGAATTTCTTTGAATCTTGTTAACATTTCTTAGGTTCATTGAGGAATGTAAATTCTCCAACAGTGGTTTGAGATATTTTAATAAATCTCAGTCTGTCTGCTAAACTCTTAAGTGGGTTGCAATCTATTCACCAGTGAATGTGTTCTTTTAAAAACAGCCTATTTAAGAAAGGAATTATGCATTTGTGTTTAACGTTTGGTTTAATTTTATGAAATTGTACTTGATTTTTTTGAAAGAAAGTTGTAATTAAAAAAAATTAAATAGAAAGGGTCTGATCATGAACAAATTAAGGAATTAAGATTTTCCCCATTCAGTCATAGGCTGGGTTTTTCTCCATTTTCCTTGTCACTGTGGCAAACTCAAAACACATTCAGGGATGTTGTGGTGGAAAATATTTCCATTCCGTTACTTAAAAAGCATCCTAGGACCATCCAGAATTTTAGCTCTTCAAACGAAACTCTTAGTCTGAAGTACCGTACTCTTTGTTCTGCACACTGCAGTCCTCCAACCAAAATAAACTAATAGATAATAGAAAATAACAGTATGGCCCTGAAGAACTATTATATGTGAACAGATTTATTGTTAGACTTTTGATTTTAAATATAAGATTTTAAAAAAATGTTTACAGTAATTGAATAGTATTTGGGACAGTAGCATAACAATTTTGCAAAGCAGACTGAGGTTACTCTCTGGTTTTAAACAATACAACAGGCTGTAAATACTTCAAAACATCCGTTGAAATAGAGTTGTCTTTGCTGAGTATATTTATGATGTTACCTTGTAAGGATGTACATATCTACATTCCTGTTTCTCATGCTTCCACCTAATTAGTAAAAGTGCTAGCTTTTTAAGTGGTATTTAGTTTCTGGAGGCAGGTGTGGGTCTGTCACTTAAATCAGAACAGAGTTAGAGGGTGCTGGTATTTTAAAGAGGACAATTAATTGAGACACTATTGACTATCAAATGAGGTTTCTTTCTGTTTCAGAGCTGTCATCTGGTCTAATCTTCAGAAGAGCTCTTTATCCTCTGTTTTCTTTCTAAAGGATGACAATATCTGTAAAACGTTTCGTAAAGATGGTATACTTCCTTAAGCTGACAGTGTGCATTAGGTGTTCTTCCCCTTTTTCCTTTGGGAAGGACTTTTCATTCATGTGGAATGGGTTAAGGTCAGAGGTTTGAATCCCAAACTTCTCAGTTTGGACTTGGAAAGCTGTGACAGACACTTCAATGACTTCCTCTGCCTGTGGTCATGTGTTAGAGAGACTGTGACAGGTACAGGGGCTGCTTGGTCTCTGTATCCAGTGACTCCTTGCCTTTGGGATGAGGTTACCAAAGAGACAGTGGATTAACACCCACCGACCTAGATCACAGTTCAGGACCAGACTTGTTTACTTGGCTGCACCTGGTGAGGGTTGGCTTTCACACAGTACGTCGCTGAGGCAAATCCATGCACAGGCGGTGGAAATATATGTCAAATGGAGCAATCACCTGCTTTGTAGAGGCATCTGCAAAAAGCATATACTCACATAATTCAGATATGCATTGATAAAAGACATGAATACCATATCAAATACATGCAGTGGTTGTGCAATGGTAAAATTGATTTCCTCCAGAAAGGCTAAATTCCGAACAGTGTCATGACTGAGAACACCAAGGCACCCCTAGGTCAGATGAAGCTGCAGTAAGAATGGAGGTGAAACTAAGAACGTGCCATTGGATTTAAAGCCTGCGCTGTTCTGGATTACATCCAAGTGATAGTTACTGATTTAAAAACATTTATAAAATCCTCCCTCAGAATATCAGAATGCAGCATTGCTGCCATGATACAACTGAACTATAAATTCTGACTGTATTTTAAAAACAAGAGTGTCTGAATAGCTGCTTTAAACCACACAACTGATACAGACATGAGGAACAGCCACTGATCTGGGATATACTGTAAGATGAAATAGCAGTTCTCAGCATTCTCCTAAGGCTCTCAATGACCTTCCCAAGCAGAGAGACAAAACTGGGTACAGAATACAAATCTTATCAGATTGTTGGCAAGCTGAATGCATTTAAATAGACTCATAATTCTGATTTAGCTCTTATCTGTGCTGATTTACCTCCACAAAAATGCAAAATAAAAGAATATAAATGCAGAAAAAGATAGGCATACATGAAATAATTGAAAGAAGAGGAAGCGTGAAGAAATCAAGGAAGATGCAGAAGAGAAGAATCACATTTCATCAAGTAATAAATCAGAGTGGAATCCAGTTCATCATATCTATGAGGTATTGTGTCATGATGACAGTGACTTGGGATATACTGTGCAAGCATATACGTAGAGCCGAATTCTGCCCTTTGCTGGAAGTTTATTCTTTCAGTTGAACAGAATTAACATTTGGCCCATAATAAACAGGCTCTAAAATTCTTTAACAGCTTGGGGCACTCAGTAAGGTTTTCAATCAATGAAAAGAGAAATGTATTTTTATGGGTGGTTTTTGGATGTTACAAGTCATGTTGAAATATATTTCCCTTTCATCTTTTTTTAAGCAAGATTTATGACAAAAGTTTTTGCTTCTTCTCATGATACTGGTTTATATATTCTTATGACCAGCTTACCAAAACCTGTTGATTGCAGAGTACACAGAAATTGTACTAGAAGCGTTAGCAATAATGGTTTTCTTTAAAGTTGTTTCCCCTCCCCAGTCCCCAGACCGATGGTTGAGAGTGACGAGCACGCTTAGATTGCCAGGAGTAAAAGCCCAAGACTTTAGGATGAATTACTTGTATCTCTCTGTCAAACAGAGATGGGTGGAAACTACTTGGCTATTTCAAAGCTTTTGTTCTTTTACTGTCTTCCTTCAGTGAGCTTAATAGCACCCAGAGAAAACTCGTACTTCTTTCAAACTCTTGCCACTTGTGCCTGCAGCACTGCTTCTAAGAAGGCTTAATGGTTGGATGATGTTATTTTCTGGAAGAATTATGAGCTCAAGCTGTACTTAGGCAAGACAATTTTGCAACCAGAAAGCAGACTAGGAAGCTGAGATGTTACTTGGTGTAATCCCTTCCAGCTGAAAGGACACCTTGCAATCATTTATTTCAATAGCTTATGAGCACTGAGGAATCCCTTGCTTCTTGCACATCCATTTGCTCAAAAATGAACTCCCGTTGCCTGTGGTAGATACAGAGACACGATCACTGCCAGGTTAACGGTGGTCCTGGCTCCACATAAATTTAAATTTACTGCAGAACTTTGGAAATCATCCTCTGGCACAAAACAAGGTCATCTCCTCAACCTGATGAGTAACTGCAGCTACTGCCTCTCCTCTGTAATTGTTTTGCAGCTGCACTAAATGGAGCTGAAGGCCTTGGAAAGGGCTGTTAAGGAGCATTTAGCTCAGGGATTTTTTTTCAGAAGTAACAGATTCATAATATTTGTGGCATATGAAGAGGTCTCTGTCTCTCCTGCCATTGTATGATATTTTGTTTCTGTTCCTGCTGGAGGTTTTCCACTACCCTCACTTAAAGCACAGCCATGCAAACAGTGTACTAAGTGGGGATGGATGAACTGCAGGGTTGGAAACCTTTGGCAGGAAAATGAGAGCAAGCGGCTGATGGAAGAGCCAGAATCTGATCCACTGCTGATAGAAAAGAATTTTTCCTGTTAGTAGCACATCTGAGAACATTTATGAAGATTGCACACCCCCACCCCACGCTGTGGACCAAAACCACCAGCTGTGTGGCCACAGAGACCACAGGAGGTGGCCCGTTGTGAGGGAGCAAGGAGAGACAGTCCAACCGGACAATATCTGGTTCACATTCTATTTTCCTTTAAATTGTAAACATATCTGACATCATTAGCCATACCTTCTGCCATTACTCTCAGGGCAAGCACTGCTACTCCCCATCCCCAGGTTATAGTTACTTAGGGGACTGCTGGCAGGCGGTGGAGGGGTGTCATGCAGTACGCTTTGCTGTAGCGGGATGTCAGAGCAGTGTAAATCAAAGGCCTTTTGTTGGTCTTGCTGTGGCTACTGTGTGGCTGGCCAGGTGGGAATCTCTGGAGGAAAGGGGGGAACCCAGAAGTACAACAAGCAAGGGTGGTGTTAATTTCCAACATTTTAGTTTTCTGTTTTACCCGAAAGATCTGAGCACCCTGTCTTTTGAAGGGTTATTGTGTTCTAGTTTGGTAATTCTAGTCTGAGAAACTGGAATTGCCTGTGGCTTTTGGCAAAGTTCAGTGGGAATAGGACAGGTAATTGCAAATTGAGCCTCTGGCTGACCTACAGTTCTTTCATTCTTGGCTAAATGCTCTTAAATCTATAGTACTTTTTTACTCTTCTTGTAGAATTCAGGAGCAATGTGTAGGATAGCATAAATAAGACTCTCTTCTTTGTTGCCGGATCTTCTTAAGCCCTCTTTTTCAACATGTAGGGGAGACTACATTGGTATAATCCACAGACGCTTGGTAGGAGGTGGGAAAATTTCAGGGAAAGCTGTGTTGTACACGGTAATGAGGAAGTGCTTTTTGAAATGGGTTCCAGTGTATCCTGGGGAGTAATAGCCAAATTATTATTTGTGTGTGTTTGGTCAGGATTGAGCAGGAGTGGACATGGAAACAGTTAATAGATGCTTCTCATTTGACTGAAAACACCTGCTGAAATGATGCTGTTTCTTAGTGCCCCAAGGGGTTGAATGTGAGTGGAGATGATCAGTGAGAACACCTGATGGGATAAAGAGGGTGGAAGGCATTGACTGCACCATATAAGATCATCTGCTACTCCTTTCTGGAAAGCATTGCCACTTTGTCTTGCTGCCATTGAAATCTGGATGTATAAATCCAGTGCAAATATCTTAACCGGGTGCTGTGCCAAAAGAAACTGTACTTGTTAAGTCTTTTTCTCTTTGCTCCTCTCATGAATCAAGGTTATTAAATACCTGAGAGATAGGGCTGCAATAATTTAAAGTATTAGGAAATGTAAAAATATGACAACTCCATGAAATATTACAAAAAGATGGTTACTCCAGTACAACCTGCAAAAAGGCTGAGAGAATTTAAACTCTTAAACTGGTTGAATTACAAAGTGATTGGGGAGGAGGGGAAAGCTTGATGTAGGAAAAGCCAAAGAACAGACGAGTGCCAGGAAAAACAGAGGCATCAGGCGCGACATCTCCTGTGACCAGTGGGAAGTGGGGGTATCCTCTGGATCTCCAGCTGGGTGAGCAGGGGGGAAATACTGTCGGTGTTTGCAATATGTCTGAGGCCCTTCTCTGCTAAAACACCCTGTGAAGCCTTAATTTGAAGGCTGGGGTCAAGGTGCATATTGATATTTTTCGTAACTGCGTAAACCTTCAATGCACCTGGCCTGTATTAAGAACAATGGGTGAATTGAAGAGAGCACGATAACTCCACCCGACCAACGTGGTACTGGAGCTTGGTCGGGAAATTACAGCTGACACGTTCAGCAGTTCTGATTTTACATATGTGACTAAACACATGCTGTTAGTTTTAGCATATATGTGGAAAAAGATATGACTTGTTGGCTGGGGGAAAATATATTTTGCTTCAGTTGCCAAGATAGTTATATCACAGGCAAGCATTCTTTGACGATTACAAAGATGTTTCTACAGCCTGCAAGCAGAAAGCGTGGTCTTGCTGTGGTCTGACATCAGGCTGAATGAAATACTCTTTCTCTGTAGGTCAGCTGGTAGGGTTTGAGCAAAAGCTTCTCCTACACAATGTCTTAAGGGGGGTTCGGGGGGTGGGAAGAAAAAAAAATGGTGATGTTCACAGAATTTGAGATTGCTGTGACTAAGGAGTCCAGGTGACCCCTACTGCCAAGACCTCACACAAGTTTCAGAGCAGTTTAATGGTCACATCAGTGCTATTTCAAAGCAGTTTCTGTGTGGTTGCATTTCAATATATATGTAGAGAGAAACCAGGAGAGATTGATTTAAAGAATGACTGACAAATTGCCTCTCTTTTGTAAGAGAAGACATGACTGTATTTTCTGAATTCCTTTCCAGCAGCCAACCATGAAAACTTGATGACAATATATTGGATGGAGGTCTAAGATTAGACTGTTTTCTAGGAAGGGGTATTCTTACCTAAGATGAACATAGTAAAATGTAATGCCACCTGTGAAACAGGCTGTTTAACTACTCTTCTGCTTATGTTTTCTGGCTTGTACAGATACTCTATTTCATAGCCTTTTGTTGTTGTTTTGCAGTTTCTGTGAAGAGTGTAGTTTTTCATATTATTATTTCAGACTGATTTTCATAACTTGTCTAAAAGTCCAAGGAAGGAGATAATTTTTCTAACTGCTATGTCAAATGTGTGCAATGCACTTACTTTGAAATGCAAATAGCAGTGAAGATTTCTTGGTTAAGAATTCAGCTGGTAATTTATTCTTAGCACTTCGCTCTTTCACGTGTTGACTGCTGTGCTGACAACAGTTAACAACTAGAGAGGTAACAGTTGCACAAATATTCTGGAAATATTTATTCCCATGTATAAATGAACTTATATTCACAATTTGTATGAATTTTACATCTTCTAGTTATTTAAGTGCTTGAGTTCTGTTGACATGTCCGTTCCTGGGAATGAATACTCAAGCACCAGCACAGCAATCTAGCTTAACTGTGTACCGGAAACTTCTTGTGTCGGATATGCTTAACCTTCCTTTCAAAAAATACCAGATAAACATCAACCTTACACTGAAATTTTAAATAAATGAGGGTCAAAGGCAAGTTCACCACTTCCAATGAATCAGGGAATGGATAGCTCAGCTAGCGGTAGACTTTAGCATCTGTTTTATACAGTTAAGCACAGTGGCAATGGATGGCAGTGGGCAAGGGGTTGTGCAGAAAAATTCTGGTATGTTCTCATAATATGTGATAATGGCTAGTAAAACCAGTGGAGTTACTAGCCACTCGTCCTTTGTATTAGTGGGAGTACAAAGGGCCATGAAGATGAGGGAAAAACTTACGCTTATATTTTTTGTTTCCCCAGTTTTGTCCTTTTTTTGGTATTTTCTGTGACTCCTAAACACATTTGAAATGATAGCTTAAACATTCTCACATAACAGGAAAGCAACAAGGTGAAAAAAGAAACTCTAACTGAAGTTATCTTCTTTCTTCTTTGACTTCCTTTCTTGTGGGAAGGGGAGAGGAATAAACAAATTTGGCTTACTGTTGAGACTAAAACAAAAAAATATCATATTTGCACTATTTAGAGGTAGAGTTTTGAACAATGCATTTGAAATGCTTAACGGCCAGAGGTGGACAGGCAGCTTTCTGCTGCTGGGAAGTCCATAGTAGTGTTTCTGGAGAGGAATGAGTTGAAGAACAATGCACCTGACACCATTCTTTTCAAGAGGGAGTAGCCGAAGACAACTAACCATAAAAAATCCCTAAATATTTTGATTCTCAAATTGTTTGTCTCAGGACCCTACACATGGGCATCTTGCTTTACACAGCTGCCTAGAGAGAGGGCAGGAGTCTCCCTGATGTTCACCTTACCAAATATAGCAGGGCTTGGATCCAAAATAATGACTGGACAACATTCACACTGTCCTCTTTCATAGCTTTTTTTTCTGTTTTGAAAATGCACACGAGAGGTTAGACCTGAGAAACGCTGTTGTCTTGTTTCCTCATGGCTGTGCTAGCTGGGAGATGGGGCTGGTGTAGGACCTGGTGACCACCACAAAAGCAACTTTCCCACCAGGTCTTCTGAGGGCAAGGGCTGGGGGCTGGTCACAGAGAGAAGTACCTTTGCATCTTGGCTTTGAAAGGCTTGCGGTAGCTACTACACTCTATGGCCTAAGAAAAGAGGGGTCAGTATGTGTTAAGACTAAGGAGATGCAGAAGCAGTCTGAAGTAAAAATGAAATGAAAGCCTTCCAGCTGTTGTGCAGTAAACAGCTTTTGTCCCTGTGGAATATGTTTGGAGGAAAAAAAAGAGCCACAAAATTCAACATATCTGGTTCAGATTTTGCTGCTAAAAAGATGGTGATGATAAAGGGTTATTAATAGTAAAAAATTCTGAATTTTCACTCTAAAATGCTGTGCTTTGAAAAAATAACATTGATATTGTTAAGTGGGAATTCAGAGAAAAGCATTTACTGATGACTGGATAAGCATTAACAAGAATCTGCAATTTAATTTGCACAATATTTGGAAATGTGTTGAAAAACGAAAAGCACTTCAGCATATTAGGAAGATCATTGGAGCATCATCTGAGAGAATTATAATCTTGAAAGATTTTAGAGAAATGCTTTATACTGCCATGAAATGAAATTAATCTGTTTATAAGAGGGACTAGCCCACCATAATGTGAAAGATTTACCTTCTTGATTACTTTGCAGAGCTTTATGAAAGGAAAAATGTTTTTTTCTGTTAAATGAAATTATAGGAACAGGAGTCGATTCCTGGCTTCTGAAGATAAACAAAGCCAGAAATTTCCATACACCATGAGAAAAGCTGATATATATCTGTATTCTGTAGGCAAGAAAGCAGAGTCAGGAGCATAAGAAGTGATTGCACCTCCCTTTGCCACAATAAGAACTGGTCAAAGCTTTTGGAATACCCTTGCTGCATCTGTTTGCCAGAAAGCCAAAAGGACTGTGCATGAAAGGAATTGTCTTGGTACTCAATAGTAAGTAGAATGAGCTGTATATATATTTCTGATCCTGAGTAGGGTGGAGGGAGGACATTCTGGCTGAAACACTACGCTAATCTGCATTAATCTCCAGTGGGATATAAATCAGAGTCCTTCCAAGACTTGCCTATCTGCCTTGATGCTAGAGAGTATCTTTTTCTCAATGTGTCTTACCTTGTGCAGCTCAGCTTGACCTAGAGAGTACATTGAGCTACCCGTTTTGCTTAACAGCTCATTAACTGTTTCTAAACTGTTGTATTTGTTTGCCCTATTTGATCAATAGTCTAGACATATGTTTTCTAGACATGTTTGTTATATTCACTTCAGCTATTTCATGTTATGTTGGTCAGTCACATAACTCACAGCACTATTTCTGTTCTTTGGTAGTATGACCAATATATTTAAATCAGAGAAAAAACTCCTGTGTGTAACTAAAACCAGGCATCTTATTTATTCAGATAATCATTGTTTAGCCAAATATTTAGGGTTTACTCATATGAATGTAATAATAATAATAAAATTAATTCCTGATCATCTGTTTGATTTGTAAGGATGTAAATATACCACCATTTTCTTTGCTTCTAGAACAAATACATATTATAATGAATTTGACTTTGCTTCTGTTGGAAGTGAAAGATTTGCTTTGGTTTTGCTAGAAATAAATCTAAACATGAGACTGGTTAACTGGTTTTTTGTTTGTTTTTTTTTTTTTTAAGAATAGCAATTAAATATCTGGGAAAATTATAAAGAAGCTAAAAGTGGACTAAGCTTTCATTGGTGTGAATCAAGAACAAAGTAACTGGCTACAATTCTGTATTCTGCTAAATAATTTAGTTGGTACTGATGCTAAAATATCTATTTCTTCATGCTCATGGAGTTGGCATTTAATGTTACACTAAAACATTTTCCTTTGAGTAAGTCATCTGGTTGTTATCCAACATAATGAGTCAAAGTCATTGTTAGTGAAATTTCCTATTAGTTCACTAGAAGTTCAGAAAAAAAAAACCTGGCCCTACCACTGCTTTCAGATTTGAAGCAACAGCTGATCAAGGAGAAAGATGTGGGCAAGCTGCAGACTTGGTGAGGGACCTGAAATAGCAGTGCTGTTTCCATCAATTAACTTTTTATACAGGGATGAAATTCACTTGTACCACCTCCTAATGTTCCCAAAATGACCTAAGATCCTCCAGTGAAACTGCCTATGTAATATTATTGTTTAGATATGAGGTAGAAGGAACCAATGCACATGTATAATTATACAGAGAAAACAGGGAAATTTTCATCTCTTTTTTTTCCCAAAAGTCTGGAATATATTTGTTATATTCCAGCAAAACGATATTTATTGTTATGAGGCATCCATGGTGAATACCTTTTCATGGTATTTAAATTCAGACAAAACAACTAAGGTCTGAAATTTTTCTACAGTAAACATGGAGATCCTGAGATACCTTCTTCAGCTGCTTTAGCTGCTGCGTGGTCTGCATTAGTCATTTCGTGTTCAAAGAGGAGCAGGCAAAGATGTGCGGTGTGAGACACTGGCCATTACAGAGCTTTGAAAGGAAGGGGTCTGTTATGTGGGCAAAATGGAATTTGAACCAAAAAGCCTTATTTTTCCAGTGTGAGGGAAGGTTTTCATTACTGTTTGACAGCACTGATGAGCAAGCTGGTTGCTGCCAACTTTTTAACTCAGTTTCGAGCACCTGATCTGTGTCAGGACGCGATTGTTCCTGATGTACATTAACAGCACAGGGGTTGCAGTCAGGGCCTGGCATGAGCAGATCAGTGTTAACTTCCCTGCTAACTCTTTTTATTCTCTACGTTTCATCTGCAAAGGAATCAATTTTCCTGCTTTCCTTCCTGAAAACAGAGACAGTGTCTGCCTCTCTTCAGCTCACTGCTTCCAGGTTACGTTGCCAAATGATGACTGACTATCAGATCTGTCACTGAACCATGATCTATCTCTGAGAAGTCTCATGGCACTTTCTAGTGGTCAAACAGAGCAGCAGACACATCAACAGAAATAGTACTAATGTCCAGGAAACCTTGTTCTTTTGTCTTGTTTGAACTCTGACTGTGGGAAGCCATTTACTTTGTACTTGACTTTGGTCCCAGGGGACTTGCTTTTTGGCATGTGTTGGTGTAGTTCCCACAGTGCTATGACATCCTGGCATGCCATACAGACCAGACATGTAATGCCTGAAATTTACATTGCACGTAAGCATCATTAAGTCTAGTGATACTTAATGATATTTAATATTTTCTAAATTAAGAAATGGAAAAAATAAAGCAGGGTGAGCAAAAAATATTTTTCATAGAGTACAGCAAGACAGATATTTGGGGGTTACTATTTGTTCTGGGTGCCAGTAAGGGTCATTTTGGATGGTTACATTCTTGAAAAGAAATACATAGCATGCAGACAAACTGCATCGCTCCTAATGTTTCAGTGCATTTGGACAAGGTCTTTCACTGATTTTTGTCTTTTTGATTACTCACCACTCTTAAAATATATAGAAAATACATACAGCTATTTTGCAGGCCATGGGAGACTCAAGTCAAGAGGATGAAATATTAAACTAAGCACTCTATTCAAAACTCCAGTAATACAGAAAACAATTAACTAATTAAAAAGACCAGAAAACTTGGATAGGTTGATAATGAATTTGAATTGGCTTAGCTCTGTTGGTTTGGGTCCCTCCTGACATTTTGATGAGTGTTGTAAATAAAACTGGTAACATTCATGCTGAGCTATCTGCTCTCATTAAACCACACTGGTATCTTGTGGAGGAGAAAATGCATCATCCGCTCTTGTCAACCTTTGCTGATTGGAGCCCTTACAATAATTGTGCCACTGATGCTTCACTGGTGTGTTGAAGGCTACTGTTGGGTGAGTTCCTCCATTGGGGAAGGTTATTATCCCCGTTAGGAAGGGAAAGGCGTGACTAAACTATAAAGCTTGTCAGACTTTAATGAAGAAATCTGGATCATTAAATCTAGCCAATAGCCACTGTCCCCATCTGTCCCTTCATTGAGTAACAGACTAGGAAAACTGTGACAACTTCTCGGTGCCTAAATGCCTGAATCTCTTCCGCTCTGGTTCATATAGGTGACAGCTGATCAAAAATCTGTATTTTCAGTGGTGTGAGAAAAGGTGATTTTAACAGTTTAGTATTTTTCTTGTGTTGGGGAAAGTGGGTAGGAAAGGACAGTGCTAGCTTTTGTGGTTTGGAATAAAAAATTGGCTTTTATCCCATATCAAGCACAGCAGGCAAGTGCTTTTTCACTGAAATGTGGAGTGTCAGTTTTCCCATCTGCGTTTGTGGATATTTCAGCATTGTAAAAGATCACTTCCTTTCCTGTACAACCCTTACCTCCTACAGAATTCTGTAGGGATTATTCTGAGCTGGAAACATATATACCACGTCAGGTAGATGAATCACACCCAGCTTTTTCCCTGAGAGGACCAAGGGGCTTAGTATTTGCCCCCTTGCGATTCAAAGCAGCTTGTGATGTACAACACCGGACTACATGATCAAGTCTCCAGCCCATGTTATTTGCTTTTTGGAGACTGGAAGCATAGAGAGAAGATGCATGCTTGAAATATTATGTCTGCTTAAGTATTTCTTAATTCTTGTTTTCTGCATAGCCTCACTTTGTAAGTACCAGTATGTTTGTTTAGCGTGTATATATGTTAAACAAAGACAGGAATTTACACGGATGCTCTTTTGTTCTTGAAATCAAAGCATATAAACAGGACACTTTAAATGTAGTTTCTGTCCAGGCAGATAGAGTATGTTTATATTGGGTTGGTAATAATAACTGTGGATGGCAAACACTGTGAGGTCAATTTATTGGGCTGTGCTCTGATATCTTTTATTTAGCGTAACTTTTAGTAGCTCTCTTTGCATTTGCAATGTCAAGAATTGTTCAGGAAGAACCAAGGGCTCAGAGCCTGGCCCAACAATTTGAATCGTGTATTCCTCAAAGCACTAGAAACACTTGCATTTAAAATGCTGAATAAAAGAGCTTATGAACAACAGAAATTTGAAACAAGTAGCTTGGCAAACAGCTTCCTTATATAGAAGTGCTTTAGTAAGTGCCATTTGCTTGATTTATGAACACATTTGGAAATAAAAATAATTAGACCTAATAACAAATGTTATATTAGGAAACACAAGAGCTAATTTTACAGCTGTATCCTGATCTCAGTCACTTTGACCTTGATAAGCAGTGCAACAATTTCACAGAGGTTTTTTGTTGCTCTTAAGATGATGAAACGTTTAAAAAATTACTGAGAAGGAAAGAGGGGCAGAGAAATTGACTTTCTGTTGACATAAGTCTCATAAGGACCCTGTCAGGGGCATTTCTTTATTCTACTGTCATGATGGCGCAAAAATGAAGAATCATGTCAGAAAGAGGCAAGCATCAATTAAGTGCAAAAAAGGGTCAAAATCAAAGTAACCAGAAAAGCAGATGACCCAGGGTGAAGGTACAGTTTGGGACCTGAAGATAAATGAGGTGAGAATAAAGGGAAAACAGAAGGGGCTGTGAAGCACAGGAAGGGAGACATAAACATGAGAGAATAAGATAAGGGAGCAATAGGTAGAAAACTAGAAAACTCTTGTGAAGCGATTGATGACACTGTGCATTTAAATAGGTAGATTGGGATAACCAGCTACCTTAGGCTCAGCCTCAAAGGAAGCACAGATATCAGTTTTAACGGGGCAGCGACCCACCTAAGGGAGAATCAAAGCAAAGATTGTGAAATTCAGAAGTGGTGGGGAAATATCTGGAAGCCGGGGAGGGAGTGCAAGAGGGGTGTTATCTATTTTGTTGCTAGAGAGTGCCCCCATCACATAAGCTTCTCAAGAGTTTGAAGTACCATATGCCATAACATCACAAAAATGCTGGGTGTGCGTTAGATAGTGGTTTGTGCAACAGGAAAGGATGTACATTCAGAGAAGACAAGCAGTTAGTGTTCTTACAGCCTGGTCTGCAGCCAGGATCCCTCCTTGCCACTGAAAATGTGTAATGAGAAAAATCTGACCTCTGTGTACAACAAGGAACATCTGTGCTAGGGAGGTGCTGTTGAGTAGACAGCTTGCTTATGCCACTAAGTCATTAGTGCTGTCTGAAATTTTCCCCTATCAGTTTGTGAATCTTGATCTCAGTATATCAGTTTGCTTCTATAAAATTATTCTTGCCTTGCCTTTGGCACAGGAGTCATAAATGAAAACTCACTGAGGTTCTTGGGAACATATATTAATTGCATTAAGTAAACTAAGAGTATAGTAATCAAAAGAGTTCTGTATTCTTCTTGACGCATATAAATGATGAGAGCAAGGAGGATGAATAATGCCAAGCATATAAATCTCTTAAATGGCGTTCATAAGTTAAAACAAAACAATTCAAATTAATGCAGCATGCAATTGGAATGACACCAACTTTCGATATTTTCCATAAACTTTGATTAGGGACCCTTGGCCAGTGTTTGTTCCTCTAAGAGTAATGTGAGTTGCTCATTTCACCCGAGGGCAGACATGCTGCCTTCCTAAATCTGCCTCAAGAAACGAGAGAACAAGTGGAGGATGAGAGTGCAGCCCTCTCTTCAGCAAACCTCTGGCCAATTCAAACACGCTGTTATTTCCTCTTTGTGCTGACCTCATGTCCCACCTGCGCAGTATCCTTCTGCAGCAACAGGATCAGTTGGAGCAGTGGTTTATATTCCCAGCTGCTGCCTGCTGGGAATGCTTCTCTCTTGCATAATCTTTGCTTTATTCCCCCCAATCATGTGTCGTGGTCCCCCATTCTCTCAAGCTAGCTTGAAGGTATAGGAGAGCATAAACATGAGTTCATCTTCCCATCCCAAGTCCCATGCGCTAGCTGCACATCTGCGGGAGAAATATGGAGTTCATCCCCTGGGCTGGGGAGAGGCTTACTCCCTCCCATGCACCCATGCAGCAACTCACATTGACTTTTGAACAAGGTGTATCTGAGCAACATATAAATTTAATAAAGAAACCTTGGAAATGTTGATTCATTTGTTGGAGGAGCTAGGTTCCTCACGTGCTCTGTCTGGTAACCCCTGATTTTCTGCATGCAGCTCATTTTGGCAGTGCACAAAAGGATGTGCACATGCATATTGAAGGGTCAAATCAAATCCTGTGGCTTTAATTCTGGAGCAAGATGTTTTATTTTACTAACAAAGCTTATGGGAGTTTAATTATATTTTATTGTTTTGTAACAAATTACAGTATTGTAATACTTGTCAGATTTGTTAGAAAAAAAAAAAGAAATGGTAAAAAGACAGTTTAGGGAGGGATGATCCAAGTTGCCAGTTATTTTCAAATTTGAGAACAATTCAGCTTTTCTTTATAGTTCTCCACATCACCCACTCTCATAAATTCAGAAATGCAATCTACATGCAGCAGGGAGATATTTTTCTGCTGATTTATTTGAGAATGTCACAGTCCCTTTTAGCACAGGAAAATTAATTAGGGACGCAAATGATAATGATGATAATACACAAAATAAAAGGAACAACCTAATTTAGAGATCTCAAGTTTATACAAGGAAGAATGACAGCTGAAGAAGGGCATGAATGAACCATGAGGAAACCACATCCCCACCTTCAGCACTGGGAGCCCTCTACAGCCGAAACGTCAATGACAATAAGTGGTGGGAGCTCAGGGGGCAAAGTTCCTCCTTCATAAAACCTAGTCTGAGCTGGGATGGCACCAGGCTTTCGATTCAATTCAGCTCCATGAAACAACATTAGCTCCTTTGGGGTGTCAGCTCCGAAACTGCAGTTCCCACTGCGCTCCCCTCTTCACTCTCTTCATCTATTGCCTTTCCCTGCTCGGGCATAAATTATTTCTGTAACACTTCCCCGGCTGTTTCAGCAGAGAGGCACAGAGAGAAGATCCTAAGCAGATGAGTGAGAGGGATGTGGCCCCTCATCCCTTGGGGTCTGCGAAGTGTTTGGTCCACTGGTGGTCTTTCAAACTGTGCTGCTGTCTCAGACTGAGGATGTTCAAGGTCTGTTGGGCTGCTGGAGGGCTCATGGAGGCTATGAAAGGAGTTCCTGCTCCTCTCTGGATGTTCCCATTCTGGTTGCTTCAGCTAATAGAATAAACCACCATTTCTCTTTCTTACTGCATAAGATTTTGAATGAGTATGTAAATAGCTTCCAACTTTTGTCCGGGTTTCTGAGTAAAGGGTTATTAGGTATAAGTACTTGGCTGAAAGAGGAGTAGAGCTTGGGTTCAAGACTCTCTCAGTATTTAATCCACAGTACACTCTCAAATCTGTTAAATTTGACATGGGGTGAAAATGATGATCAAATCAATATAGTAGTTTAGCACAGATACTCCCAGCTTGAGGATTTAGCTAAATCAGTCATTTCCCACTTGCTCTTGGCTTCAGTCTTGTTCTTGGCAGAGCATATAAAGTGGTATTTAAAGGTAATCGTCAATGTTAGGAAGGCTGTCTTCCAGCACAGAGCGCTGTGTTGAGTGGCTGTATAGAACTTAAGCTTGTGCTATGGATGTTTGAGATGCCAGTGTTTCCACCTCTGGGGCACTGGTTAAGTCAGGCTCAGATCTTTGAAGATGTGTACATGCTGCCCTGTTGCTCACGTCTCTGGGAAATCAGTTCCTATCCATATTCAAAGATACGGCTCTGGATGCCTCAGCTGTCCAAGGGATGGAGAGCGATGGGTTCTTTGCATCTTGTGTATGGAAGCTGTAAGATTTTCAGAATAATTTATCTATCTGTCCACAAAATAGAAGGATGCAGTGAATTTTATTCTGGTTGGGTTTTTTTGTTTGGTTGGTTTATTTTTCAGAGAAATCTGAGCTGAAAAGGAAAATTATGTACACATTAGTTAAAAGCTTGATATTTTGTGGACAAAAAAAGACTTTAATGCTTTTCTATTCAAATCATGATTGTACGCTTTTGTGGGTACATTCTGTAAAATACTGAAATCAAACGTTTTAGTCCAAGATACACTATATGGAAACTCTACAGCATTTTCCAGTCATAACTGTATTTTGCTAAATTTATTAAAATTTGTGATGTTTTCAGTGTAGGCTTTGGAACACCTTTCCATTTCTAATATGTAGGGAAATTTCAAAAATTAGAAAGGAAAGAACACATTTTAGTTAATGCTTTGAAAGCTGGTCAACTCCCTTTTAATCTCTATATCAAATTCAGGAGGGTAATGAGGACTTAGATTCCATATGGTGTTCCTACACAAACTGTATCTAATATTCTTCACCTATAAATCAGTTTACAGCAAGGATAGGAAAAAGCCAGTTTAATTTCCAGTATATGTGTGGGTAAAAATGATCCATTTTTATCTCTGACCTCTGCAGATATCCTCTTTCTTATGTGCAGGATGTAGGTGTCATTAAAAATAAACTATTCTAAATACAGAAAGCTTATAATGTCCAGCTTTGTCTTCCCATCCCTACAGTAGTGTATCCACTACAACTCAGTCAAGGATAGATAAATTGTGGTGGTTACTGGAACAAGGAGAAAGCACAGGAGTTAGATCCAGAAAGAGAAAATGTATCCTGGGCCAAAGTGCTGGCTTGTTTATGTGCAGGGAAATGGCATCGTCTTGCAGGAGGAGAAAATTAAAATACTGGTTTTCAAGGATGCTGTGCAGCTGAAATCACTGTAAGATTATAAAAGCTGCTACCTCTCATCTCGTGCTAGACTGTGTGTTAGAGAGTTCATAGCCACAGCTACAAAATAATTTATTTATTTATTTATTTATTTATTTATTTATTACTTAGAGTAGTAAAAAATCTATCACCTCTGGCAATTTTTTGTCATGAACACAAGTGAGTGCTTAATATACCCCAGCCTTGCCTTCTGCAAGTTCTGTGCTGTTTGGATCTTCAGTCAGATGAAGGCAAAGCAGATGTCAGTTGTGCCACAGGATGCGTGATGCCTACATGCAGTTGTTCTGATGGCAGATAATCATAAGACAGAGGCCAAGTATCTCATTAGCACAATCACATGAATCTAGTGATCCTTATTCTCTAATATAATATGAGGGAAAGCATTATAAATTGAATTGTTACAATTGCAGGATATTTCATATGATTGACTTCAAACAAAGCCTAGTCTCAGCCTACTTCAGTCTGAGCTTCAAGGCTCCATAAGTTCCCTTCTTTTTCCCTTTTGTTCCTGTGTCAGAACTGTGTATACTGATCCATTTTTATCTCCAACATCTACAGTGACTGACCTGTGCAGATATCCTCCTGGCTCATGTGCAGGATGTAGGTATCATAAAAATAAACCCTTCTAAATACAGAAGGTCTACAAACCATGCAGTGGGAACAACTCATGTATGGACTTTTTCTTGTATTGTTGGACAAAGTTTCAGCAAGAGTAAAAAAAAATAATAAAAAATATCCAATTTATTAACCCCTTGTGAATCCTGAAGGTGCTTGTACAATAGGGATCCTTTAACTGATGCCACTCTCTGCTGGAGATAAAGCTCTTAAGTCGTAGATAATCTCTTTGTTTACACTACTTTCAAAGCTAAATATGCAAAAATTTTCTCCAGGCTGGGCTTTCTTACAGCAAAGAAAGGTTCTGCTTTGTCCCATGTGTTAATTCTGACTGGGAAGGAAGGATGTTTTCTTGTCATGTTGGAAAGCCTGTAGGGAATGTGATTTAAATTCTCATTCCTGTTGCCTGAGAAAGAAGCTCCAGGAAAGCAAGTTAAGTAACTTTCTTACTAAGTGGATAAGATGGCTCTAAACCACAGAGATCTTTCTTATCTGATGAAGCCGTGCACCGGCTGCTACTTAAACTCAACTCCCAACAAGGATTACAGCTTGTTTTATTAAGTTATCCATAAATTTCAGAATGAGATCTTCACCTAAAATGAACTGCCGAGTCAGATGTACCTTAGCCTAAATAAAAGGAAAAAAGTTATAAATAAGGGCCAGACTGCAAAAATGCAATTAGCTTTGTGAGGCCTAAGGGAAACTATTATACAAAATGCATATGATGTGTTATTAGTAAATGAAAAAAAATAACATTATGGCCCTGTAGGAGTTGTTGTCTGAGCAAAAATGCTTAAATGCTCAGGCTTTCAAGAAGTCTGGAGCCCCATTTGAACCCCACCATTGGAAGCAATCTCTAGTCTAAACTTATTGCTTTTTTGATAGTTTTGGTACATAAAGGCTTAGAAGACAAATCAACCAAATGTAAATCCAATTATTTTTCATTTTAATTACTTTGATAGTCAAACAAAACATGTAGACATTCAGAACTTAAAATAAGCCAATTAAGCAGCCCTAGCAATACATTCAATGGTTAATCCCTTTTTTCTGTAGTTGTAGAATGCTGCAGTAATATCTTCATCCATTCCAATACAGTATAATAGTAGTGAAATTAATAATAAATAACTTCCTCCAGCATTTTACCAAAAGTCGTGTCTTGTGTGCAAAGGTATTCAGGAGGTCTAGAGGCTGCTGTCATCCCTGTTGCAAGTCTTATGTTGGCCATGGAAGATGATGGCCAGAAGATCTGAATCGGTGAAATGCCACTGAAGTAAATAGAATGATAATTATTTCCTCCAGCTAAGAATTAACCTCAGGTTTTTGTACTGCATTTCTTCATCTGTGTTATAGGAAGAATCATATTTCCTTTATCTTCTTTATCTATGGAAAATCCAAACTTTTTAATGCTTTTTTATTATTATTATTATTTATTTTGCTTTGTCTTCAAGAGGAGGGGGCATCTTTGCACCTTCCCTTCAGGTATCTATACACAGTGATGAGATCCCCCTGAGCCTTCTCTTCCCTAGGTTGAACAGTCCCAGCTCTCTCAGCCTTTCCTCACAGGAGAGATGCTCCAGTCCCCTCATAATCTTCATGGCCCTTCACTGGACTCTCTTCAGTGTGTCCATGTGTCTCTTGTGCTGGGGAGCCCAGAATGTGGCACAGCAGTCCAGGTGTGTCCTCAGCAGTGCTGAGCAGAAGGAAAGGATCACCTCTGACCTGCTGGCAGCACTACTCTCCTTCCAGCCCAGGGCACTGCTGGCCTCTTTTGTTGCAATGGTCTATTGCTGCCTGGTGGGCTCATGACATTATATTTAATTAATCCTGTAATCCTGTGACCACTGTATTAGCAGGCAGAGAACCAGGAGTGTCATAGATTCTTGAGCTGGGACTTCTACACCAGCTACTTCTACATCAGAGTGCCACAAGGATATTCTGGTGCATGGTAATCTGAATGTCACAGAGGTTTTGGAGCTACATTCTGCTCAGTAATATTTTCACTTGGATTAAAAACATAATGACTAATTTGTCCCCTGCTTCATTAGTAAGCATCAGACTTTTATAGATACATTTAATTGTCAAGTCCCACACCAAAATAATTAGTACTGCCAGACTTAGTTTGCTCATTGACTTTATCTGAAGAATTTTTGCCATGTAAATGCAAATATATGCTTATATTTTTAGGATTTTCAGTGATGTATTACAGATAACTTTTATGAAATTATTTTGCTGATTGTGGTCATTTAGGAATCTCGAGGATATTATACAATTTGGAAAATAATAAGAAATTGTTACTTTATGGAAGCTGAAATACTCTAGGTAACCTATTTTGATGGTTTAGAAAGGAACAGTTTTTAGTGGAACATCTTTGATGTAAAGTTCTGTGGTCTGTTGTTAAATCTGATGTTTTAGAGTTTAATGGAATATAGCTCCAAAAGCTCTTTTCAGGCTGATAATCTCAGGGAATTTCTACACAGATGCTGCTGCAGAGTTTCTAAGTGCTCAGCTCTGTGTTCCTGCAGTGTGTGTCTTCTCCAAAAGGCTGTCAGATTTCCAGACATCTCATTTAAAGATATGTAAAGAAAAAAAAAAGAACTAAAAATACCAAGAAAAAAAAATCTCATTTTGAAATTGCAGTTCTTATTCCTAGGGAAAATAAAGTGGTATTTGACTGATTTATGGAATAAACAGATGCTTAAAATTTCATATTTTTCCTGTGAATGGGAATACTTTCCTAACTACAATTTCTGCTAGCCTTATTATGAGAAAATTACAAATGTAAAGATTGTGCTAGGCTCGATGTCATCTTAAAACTTAGTAAGACATATTACCTATCCTCCACAGTTTGGATTTTCCATAGGTAAAGAAGATAAAGGAAATATGATTCTTCCTATAACACAGATGAAGAAATGCAGTACAAAAACCTGAGGTTAATTCTTAGCTGGAGGAAATAATTATCATTCTATTTACTTCAGTGGCATTTCACCGATTCAGATCTTCTGGCCATCATCTTCCATGGCCAACATAAGACTTGCAACAGGGATGACAGCAGCCTCTAGACCTCCTGAATACCTTTGCACACAAGACACGACTTTTGGTAAAATGCTGGAGGAAGTTATTTATTATTAATTTCATTACTATTATACTGTATTGGAATGGAAGTCACAGATTAAAATTAACAGTCCAGAACTTAAACCAGAATGAGTAAATAAGATGCTGGAATACCTGCATACTTTTAATAGAGGTCACAGGTGAGGACAAGGTGATCCATGACACAACCAGCTTGTTGTGTCTTTGGTGAAGCATTCTACTTCCCATAGCGTTCTGCATACCTGCTGCCTGAAGAGGTATGCATCAGGCCGCTATGAAAATGCATGTTGTCACCTTTGCTGGGGGTGTTCAAGGAATGAGAAACTACTCCATGTTTAAAAGAGACACTAAAAAGTGGCATACAGAGTACTGGGGCACATGTAAGCAGTTGGCATTCACAACCTGGCACACATGGTCCTGAGTGATGTGAGCAGGAAGGGGTGTGATGCTCAGCCTGAGGTTCATCAGAGTTGAGAGACAGGTGGAGGGCAGGGAAAAAAGACAGGGATGCAATCCTGGCAGTAAAACAGCCTATAGGCAATTATTATCAGAAACCAGGGCTCCCTCCTGACTGTGGAGGGAAGCAATAGCTTTGGGATTGGAGCCCATGTGAACTGCCGTGCTAGTCTGAAGTGGGTTCCCTGGTCTTGGTTGCTTGGGTTGCCTTTTGGGGTGTATTTTCTTTCCTTTTTTACCTTAAAATATGCTCAGAAGAGATGGTCTCCCACACCTTCTCTAACCGATTAAGATGAAAAACTGGTCAGGAAATGGGACCTGGCTCTTGCTGGCCTCGAGGGAACAAACTTACAGAAGAGAAGAACTTCCATTGAAGAAATATTCACCTCTCTAGTTGAATCATCACATGATGTGAAACAGAATGAAAAATTCACAAGACCAGAAAGACTTACTCCATTGAGAATAATTAAAATTCTAAGACAAAATTTAAAAAAATCCCCTATGGAATGTTGATCTTATAACTGAAGGAAAGACACATGTAACCGTAATTACTGAAGGAAAATTCTTGAAAATGAAGGGGAAAAGTACTTCCTAAATAAACCACCTAGTAGAAAAAGTTCTGAGATTTAAAATGTCATAATTAAACATGGGTTTAGCACACTTAAAGAAGCACAAAGACCGAGACACTGCAAACTTTTAGTGAATTGGGGTGTCTAATAATGTCCTCAATCAATTTTTTTTTGTAATTTGTGACTGCAGCACAGTAATTTCTGCCTAGTTGTAAAGTAGTTGTGATGAAAGGGTATAGATAGACTTTCTCTCAGTGGAAAACACATAACTCTTAGAAAGTGGGAAACCACTCTGGAGACAAATTTTTTTTCTTCAGGGAACACAAACCATATGGTTAGTGGTAGTGTAAATTTTCCCACATTCCTAAACCAATGTGCACTACAGTATTATGGGTATGTGGCCAAGAAAACAGCTGACAAAGTATCATCAAGCAACTAGAAGAGTCAGAGTTAGTCCGTGATGACTTGGCTAGCTTTGAAATATGGATTTTAAAAGCCCGTTACTAAGCTCCTAACTATAAACTACCTGTTTTTTTAAGGCCATTAAAAAGGCAAACACAATCTTAGGGCAGCTTTAAGTCAATTATTTCCCGAGTACAGTGCTTTGGTGAGACCTTAGCTTGAATACGGAGTAAATCTAATCTGCTGCAGTCCAGAAGTGCTTGCTCAGCCTGGAACAGCAGCTGGGGCAGTCATCAAGACCCTGGCTGGTGAGAAGAGATGAAAAGTGTACAGCTGGCTTAGTTTGAAGAAGTAAACAGGGTGGAGGAGAGCTAAAAGGTCATGACTGCGAACAAATTCAACTGTTTCCCAGTTTCCAGCCTGAGAGGTGCAGTGGTGTGACTTTTTAAAAATAGTTTGATAAGGGCACATGGTATAATACCAAGTGGTTGCCTGTGATTGTGGAAAACCAGGTAGAGTGATTTAAATTATTGCTTCCAGACCCACGTGGAGATAAGGACTGAAATTAACGACTTGTCAACATGTTTCTTTCAAACTTTCGAAACAATGTTATTGGACTTCTGCTCTGGTTTTGGCTTCACCTGTAATGTTTATCTGTTTTTATTTAGCAACTCTCTAATATTCAAGGCACCAAATGTGAGCAGACAGTGCAAATAGACTCTTTATTCTAGTACCTTATTTACTCATTCTGGTATCAGTTCTGGGCTGTTCATTTTAATCTGGGACTTTGTCCTTCCAGTTACGTGTACATGCTCGAACCACAGATGCTGTGGTGAAGCTCATTTCTTGTTGCTTCAGGGATCTCGGCATGAAAAGTCAGTTTCAGCTTGTGGTAAAGAATTGGGTTGGGTGTGATGGGATTCAATGTGAAGAAGATCAGGGAAAAGAAATACAATTTATTTACCTAATAGTTGCCTCAATCCCAAACGTATTTGGTTTAGTTGGTCTGGTTTTTTTTTTTCAGATGAGACACAAGTACGACGTCATAGCACCCTCTACTTTTTTATCATCATAGTTCAAATCTAGATTGAATCCTACTTCATATTTAGTCTGTTGGACCAGGTTGGGGAAATCCAAATATCCCGCATACTAATAAAGCAGAGCAGTTAAAGGTATGTCAAGAATGTCTTTGTTCCAATCACTTCATTTCAGTGAGGCTGTGAGAATGTTTTAGCTGAATTCAGTATTTGATTTAGTTTCTAACTGGCCTTTTGGGATGAACTCATACATTGCACTGCAAAAAGCATGAAACTTTTTAAAATAGAGTTTTTACAAACATATTTTCATAGGAACAGCAGGGAGGTCATGTAGCATAAGGAACTGCATTAGGCTGATGTTCCTGAGTTATTGGGACCAATCAGCCATAGTTTTCTAATGCTCTTTAAACCATCAGCTTTTCAAAACTTCTGGTATCTTATGGCAAGCTACTGAGTTTTCTTAGTCCAGTTTCCAGCAAGAATGGATATGGACCTTAAAAACAATATAATACCTGGAATAGTTGCTTCTATTTATGGTTCTGACTTTGGGTTAAATGGGTTTGGAAAAAAACCAACATGCGGTAACTTGTAGTACAAGTAGTACAAGGCTGATTTACAACACAGTGCCACTTCAGTGAGGCTTGCTTACAGGGTTCCTAGGATTGGAAAGGTGAAAGGAAAGACATGATCTTTCTTCCTTGTAATCCCACATTGTATAATGCTGCATTCCTGAGCAGTTAATTAATGTTGATCTGTTGCTTCATTCCAGAGGTCACGTGAAGCATGTCTGTGTGTGTATATATATATATAAAAATTAATTATTATTATTAATAATATTATTTTAACTGTAAACCAGAGATACTGTGGTCTGTGTGTGTATATATATATAAAAAAATAATTATTATTATTAATAATATTATTTTAACTGTAAACCAGAGATACTGTGGCCTAAACGTTTTCATCCTCCATCTTTGCAACATCTGTCGTGGAGTGTTTGCACCAGAACATGCATTATCTGTGTGCACCTGAAGTGTTAAAACTTGATCTTTCAAAGGATTCTGTGATCAGTTCCCTTGAAGATATAAAGAGAATTGTCTTATCTTCCCACACACACTCCCTTCCGCCCCCCTCTGGATATTTTCCAGCCTTTATAAGACAGCTTGAAACTAAGAGTTCTAATGCCTTTTGGAGATTTCACTTCAGACTTTAACTGTGCTAACTCCTTAATGAGTTTAGAATGAGACAAATAATATGTGTATTTTATACCCTAATATACATTTAATTTTGTCCAATAAATAGTACAGAATATATTTTATTTTTGACACTAAGGAAATTAGCCTCATCGATCACTAAATTTGATTTGTTTGGGGCTTTTTTAATAGATTCTGTCAACTAGATGGAAAAGTGCAGATTCCTAAGTTCTGTGTTAATACATTATGAGGAATTAATTAAAAATTACAGCAGCAATGAAGCAAATACGGTAAACAGAACTGCAACTGATGCCAGGCTATCCAGGCTGACAGGTACTATATTAGATATGCATATGCTGAGCTTTCTTAATTATGATAAGGAACATAGTTGAAAGATTCGGCACATCCTCATCTCATGGGGAAGTGGATATGGTATCTTGGTCAAAATAACTGTAAAACCCACAGTGAAGTTGATCAGTTGATGCCTGAAAATTTTCCAAAGGAGAAAGGACACCAGTGCATGTATATGCAGTAGGTACTCTGGTCCAGGAAGAGGGGAACACCTACAAAGCTAAACAGAGGAAAGTAGACAACTGCAATAACATTTTGTGTAGGGGTGGGGACAAGATTTCAAGAATTAAGGACAGCCTTCATTGCCTCCTATATGTGCTGATTTACTCATAAACTTGATTAATCCCTTTAAAGTTTACTATAAATGAACACTGATGAAAGATTTTATATTGGTTACATAAAACTGAACAGTTCTGAAGTTCTGAAATATAGTGAATTAAATATTTTGCTAGCCTCTAGTTTCTAAAATTTCTAGCAGCGTGTATGGCAAGATTCCAAAGTCCTGCCACTGAAAGCACAACCAATTAAAATGTGATGTAAATATTTGACTAAGAAATTTCAAGTCCTTGAGGGCATCCCCTATTCTTGTGATGGATTTAGCTATGATGTCTTCAGGTGCTGTTAACAGGAACTCAGGCTATGCTGAACACTTCACAGTCAAAAGAAACACTTCTGTGGTGGATCCTGCCTGGGATAGAAGTGGATCTCACAGTTTCTCTAGGTAAAAAATGCAGAGATCATTGCACAGACTGGGATAAACCAATTATCTGTTAAACAGACAGGTGAGGAAGCTGAGAGTGAGGAGTTCAGGAGGCACGAGCTGGATGAGTTCTCAGGGGTATCATGTCAGTAGTATCATTCAGGGATGGGTGCCAGCTCTGCGGTCACATTTCATCCTGTGCTTCTGTCCCAGTTTTTGGGCTTCCTGACAGAGCAGCATCTGTGATAGTCATGATGAGTTAGTATTTTTGATAACCTCCAGTTAAAGAACATAACTCCACGTGATGTCAAGACATTGCTGAATTTGGGATGAAACTGCTGTGCTATAACAAAGCAAATACAGGAAAAATACGTTCCTACTTGGACTGGAGGAGAAAAAAAGAAAAAGAAAAGAAAACCCTGATCAAAGCCCTTCCCTGAAAATGGGAAGAGATTTATGGAAGAATGTTGGAGGCTCTTTTTTTGTGTACTAAAATGATTTTAAATCTCATCTATATTATTAGCTCATAATAGTATGAAGTCTGTCAGGATACTTGTAATTTCGAGACATGATTAATGTTTGATATAGGGTTCATAATTATTTAGATGTGCAAGATTATTGTTAAATCAGTGGTTTAGTTTCAGTGATTTTTTTCCTCTTTACAGGTAAGGTTACAGATTACTCAACTGATTAATAGGTCATATAGTAATTATATGTTTTGGAACATGTCTTAAAGTTCTGTTTTGTTGTGGTGGTGTGTTTTTTTTTCTCTTCTTCCCTTGCCTTCTAGTAGCAGTGAAATTGCAAAATTCAAACTCAGTGGGCTGAATGACTCTTCCTTATGAGATGGGATCTCCGTGTGTCTCAGTTTCAAGAAAGTGGCCTGTCTAATATTGACTGGCATGCATTTACTGATGCCATTTGTATTACAGGTGAATTTTTATTACAATCTCTTCTGTGACAGAAAACCAACCCCAACTAAATCCTAATCTCTTGTCATGATTATAAGCATGTCTTTCTGCCTTAATGTTTAGGTTTGAGATTCTTGGGGGCCTCAGGTTCAGATGTCCCATTGCAAGTGGGAAAAAGAACTTCAAAAAAGCCAGACAACAAAGTTTTATAGAATCCTAATAGCTTTATTTTCTTGTTCCATGACTTAATGATAATGAAACATTCATTATCCATAAATTTCAGAGAAATAAAATATGTCATCAAACATGTACCCCTATATAAGTAGGTATTCAGCTACAGGGAACATTTTTTTCTGTGCTGTACTTCCAGTAATGTTTTGGGTGCCTGATACAAAAGCTCCGTGAAACACAGGCTCAGGGATTTAATCAGAGAGTTAATATTTAAGATATGTAGTTAGTTTGATGACTGAAGAATTAGTATACACACAAAAAATATCACTAGGAGTGTCTTCATAGTCATTATAGTCATAGGAGTGAGCAGGTTCTAACAGTTGCAGGAGACATTTCAGACATGGGAAGGTAAGATAGAGCAGAAGTAAGAGTAGCTAAATGAGTGGCATTTGAGGGAGAACATGAATTAGGTCAAGAGAACATTTAAGGGCAAACAAGATTAGATCAAATAAATGGTTGTGACAAAGCATCTGTGGTGAAAGGAAGTTCGAATGCATGATATACAGTACATATAAAAGCACAAAATAAAGGATAGGTAGAGAGGAAGACATGATATAGTAAGAAAAAAATGGTTTTTGGCTTCCTCATGTATAGCTATTTATAAGCCAGGGCAAACTGATCATTCACAAAGCTGGAGAAATTGAAAATGCTGTAGTCTGATTATGAGAGAAGCTACCACCAGACTGGATTCTTTCCTGAAAGCTGAAAGAAAAACATAAGCTGGCTGTTTGGAGAGGAACCAGGGTGAAGACAAGCTAGGAAAAACTTAACACCAGTTTTCAGGGCTACCCCATAGGAGGTATGTTCTTACAATAGGTCTTTCAACACTGATAGTGAATGACTTGTTCCAGATCAGCCAAAAGTTCCATTGTGCAATTATATATGTGGATTTTTTTAATAAAAAAACCTGAAAAATTCCAGTCTTTATTCTGCAGAAGTGAATATAGAGCCTTATGCCTTGGTCTAGCAGATATAATGCACCTGGAATATAATGCACCTTGAATTTCCACATGTACTTAGCAGTACACTCCACATGAGCTTAGGAGAGTTTCTCACCGAAAGTCATATTATAAAACATTCTCCCTATGTTATAGTAAGAAAACTATAAATGGAAAATATGCTGGCCTATAGAATTCCAGATTTGATACAAATGAAAATCTGTTTTCCTATAGTGTCTTGATTGCCAAGTATTCCTGACCCTTCCTGACGTAATTCCTGGCAAATGTCCATACAAAATGTCCTGTTTACCCAGAGACCACCTTTGCTTTGATTTCATTATGAGGACACTATAAGGTCATTATAAGGACTTGTCTCCAGGGATTTTGTGACGAAGGTCAAAGAAAAACTAATTTCTTGCCTCTGGCCTTTATTTGTCTGTCTTTTGGGGAACAAATTTTTCGTTGTAACAAAGTGAAAAAAATTCTCCCCTTCTCTCCTATGGCAAACCCTGGGAACCATTATCATAACACCAGGATAATTTACTCTCCTCCCTCTGAGGCTGGCATGCAATTCCTCTGTAAGCTTTTTCTTTATGCAGGTAGGACTATTGCTTTGTCTTGTAGTGTCCAAGAATTCTCGGAGAATAAAATAATTGTCATGTTATTAATGCTGTAAAGAAAAGGAAGTTTCATCCCACAGCATATTTTCGGTCTGCAACCTGTGCTTCTAAAGCAAATGTACCAGTCTCTAGTTGTTTTTAAACCTCCTGTTGCCAGCCTGAGACCATTTCTTCCTCAGTGATGGCCTGCCTTGCCTGAGTTATAAACACTGCAAATGCATAATATTACTAAGAGTCTTCGCTATATCTCATATGATTTCTAACAGATGACAGAAAGATAAAGATTTGTGTGATTTCTGCTGTCCTGCCTACAACAATTTTCAATTCTGGATTTTACTGTATTTTATTGTATAAATTGCATGTTCAAATCCTGAGTTTCTGAACTTGAGACATACGAAGGTAACCAGAGAGTTTAGTTTGAATAAAGAGCACTTATAAACTTCAATAACTTTGATCTTTAGGAGTGACACATTAAGTCTAATCTTAAAAACAGAAATTACTTTCTCTCAGTTATCTTTTGTGGAGGAATCATTTGTTGTATGCTGCTTTCAGAGGTAATTCTGCAGTATTAAGAAATTAAGAAAACACATGGATTTACCAGTATATGCAATACTTGTGGCTGGAAAAACAAACTATTTTTAGGGAGGTCGATAGCTAAATACATTGTGGCCTGGAGTGAGTTGGAGGAGTAGGGAGGAAACCACAAATTGAAGTATTTCAGAAGGCTAAAATCCATTTATATTTTAATACTTCTTGTACAGTGAAGCAGAAATTGGCTCTGATATTCCATAGAATAATCTAATCATTCCACAAGTCAATTTGCTGTAGCACGGGGAAGAATATTAAAAGCTTTCTGAATAATGAGGCACTAATTTTAGTTTCTGAATTATTGCCATTAGTGATGATAGTCTGTTGTAAGACTGTAAAGCTACCACAGTGGAAAAGAAGCCAAGAAGCATGCTTTATTTGAAATATGTTTAATGAATAAAAATTCCTTGAATGAAGAATGAAGTGGCAAGTGTTCATATGCTATGTTAATCCAAAACAGGTTGTTAATATAAATTTGGGTTTAAAATCTAAACATAAACTTTCATAAATTAATATTTAAGGATTTAGTTGCAGGGTGCTTGGTGGGGATTAAGAAGTTTCGAGTTGGGGTTCTGGATTTTATCTGAATAAATAATATCTCAGTGGAAGCATACTTCCTCAGCACTGCTCTTCTCTGTAATTCAGCACATTTGCATGCCTTTTATTTAATTTCAATCAGACTGGATTGTTGCAAGCATGCTGACTAAAGGCAACTCACTGCGGCAGAACCGGAGAGGCCCCCAGGAGAGGTGGTCATGAATTCCACCCTCACAGTTTGCATGTGCCTAGGTGCTGATAGGCATAACACCCACGTAAGCAGTTGCCCACGATTCCCAAGTTTGCCAGCTGGCACCTCTCCCTCATACCCAGAAAAGCCATTATGGCCATAGGCACAAGGGGGGCTGCTTCCGTGTCAGCTAAGGACCTCTTCTCCTGGTGGAAACCCTCAGCTACCTGCTGGACCCTGAAAGGCACTAGAACATCAGAAACGGGTGGTGGTACTGGGGTGAACTTAAGCTGAAAACGCACAACTCTTGTCTTACAGTACCTGGGGTTGGGTTTTTTTGGTTGATTTTAGTTTAGTTTAGTTTTTAACTTGCTTGCATTTTCTTATATAATCTCTGTGCTAGTAAGAAAGTTGCTTGTCTGTCTTTGGTGGCACCAGGCAGTCTGTTCGGAGGGAGAGGCTCCTCCTATGGTATCGGCCACTGGGTGTGCCTCGTGCGGAAGAGGTTGTCATTGTATCTGCGTCCTCTTGCAAAGAGCAGAGCAATTTACAGATAATTGAAAAATATGTAAAGAAATTATTTTTGTAGGGATGTTATGGTTTAAACCCAGCTAACAACTAAGTGCTGTGCATCCCCTTACTTATTCCTCCGCCCCACCCTGGTGTGATAGGAAGGAGAAATGCAAAAAGGTAAAACCCTTGGATTGAGATCAGAACAGTTTAATAGTTGAAATAAAGTAAAATATAGTAGTAATTGTAATGAAAAGGGAGATAACAAAGAGAAGAATAAAACCCAAGAAAAAACAAGTAATGCACAATACAGCTTACCGCCCGCTGACCCAGCCAGAGCCCCAGCAGTGACCAGCAGGCCCTGGCCAACTCCCCTCAGTTTATATACTGAGCATGACGTTCTATGGTATGGAATGGAGTATCCCTTTGTCGTGGCTCTGCTCCCTCCCAGCTAGTTGTGCACATTCTTGTTGGCAGAGCATGGGAAACTGAAAAGTTTGTGATTTAGGGTAAGCACTGCTTAGCAACAACTAAAACATCAGTGTGTTATCAATATTATTCTCATACTGAATCCAGAACTACAACACTGTACCAGCTACTAGGAAGAAAATTAACTCTGCCCCTGCCAAAAACCAGGACAGACATATAGGAGACAGTGCAGTGTGTGCTGGAAACCTCAGTGTCTGTGGTATTAAAAGGAGGTAGATCCCTGAGCTCTACCTGGGCTGACACAGCACACTGGCCAGTGGCTGTGGAGATGGGAGGCTATTCTGGAGAATTCTAAGGACTGGGCCATAAATCTCCCTTTTGCGAATCTGAAGCAACCTGACAAAGAGTTTTGACATGGAAGCACTTGGAGAAGTGGAAAGCAATGGAAATAAGAGCATTGCTGGCTCAGAAACCCAGGATTTTCTGGGAGAAAGTGATTGGAGCTGCGTGTGTGTGTGTGTAGAATTCAGAGAAAGTGCATGCAGTTTGCTGGTAATTATAGAGCTAAAAGTGACTCAGTATTATTTGCTAGCAAATTGAGTTAAATCATCTTGTAATTATCAGACTTAAGTGGGAAAGAGTTTTTGACACTTTTGTTTTTCCTCAACCCCTAAAGTCAAAATGTTTTGCTCCCAGATTGACTTGTGGATTGTTCATTCATTTTTTTTCTTTTTCTTTTTCTTTTTTTTTTTTTTAATGTTTCAATACTTTTAAAATCCATCTAGGAAAAAATGCTTGAAAATGAAAAAACATTTCACACAAACTTCCAAATCCTTTTTGTTTAAAATAAATTGAATTCGGAGTTTCTTTTTAACAAGACTCTTTATGGAAGCAGGTGCTTTCACATGGTTTTGTGGAGGAGGGAAAACCCCCAAACTTTGCGGAAAAATCTTTAATCAGAATATTTGCAATCTGCTGTCCTAATTTTAACATCACATCTTAGTGGGTCATCTGGGGCGAGCATGTACTGCAAGTCCTGCTGAAACAGAATGTTACTTAGAGTCACATTTCCTTTATAAACAGTGCTGAATATCATTAGACTCTTGGACTTTGTACTACTTGTTTGAACCATCTGCTTTTTATGTGATCTTTCATTGCAGGTCACTCCAGAGAGGGGTAAACTATCTTTCTGCTGTTGAGGCAAGAGAGAGATGGGAGGTGAGGAGCAGCTGGGTCGGACCTGGGTTCTGCTGAAAAGCGTCCAAGCCTGATGGTTCTTCTCTTTAAGTACTACATACCAGAAATGTCAACACTTTTGCCTACATGGGGGATAAAAGGCTAGCACTCTGACTTGGTCACTAGCAGCAAGTTATCTACGAAAATATTAGTTAATTAGAAGCCCTTGATCTATTCCTCTTCACGGAGAAGCTGCCAGCATTTTTTTCTCTTGAAGATAGTAAGTTGTGCTGAAAAGTGTGGTGCTTGTAACCAGGTAATATGGATTTTAACAGAACACCGAGCTCCAGCTGTTGAAAATAACTTCTGTACTGTTGAAACAGTTCTGTGTTCAGCACTTACTTTTGACATAACACGTCAGGCTTTATGTTGTATCTATGTGCAGAAGAAACTTTTTTTTTGTTAGGCAGGTCAGTTTCTATACAGGCTTCATGACTGTATACATGCTTAAAACAAAGATATGTAAATCATGCCCCATCTTTATAATCCGCTACTTGGTGATTTTAAGATGCTGTTTATAAAACCTCTTTTAGAAATCTGTTCACACCGATTAAAGCTTAAAGGGGCACAGTTATAAGAAACTTGATGAAAAGCCATGATAAAATAAGAAATTATCATGACATAATTTTGCTTTGATAGCATCAAATTATGCATTCATGCAAAGCATCAGCTATTCACAGTGGGACCATGACTCACCAAAGTAACGCTGTGCTGTGCAGATGATCCCTTTCCAGACGGGTCCTGACTTCTTCCATTTTTAACTCTAAGACTCCCATTTTCATTACTATATCTTTAATGCATTTAAATGCATAATTGTTATCTTTTGTGATGGTATACCACATTGACTGAAATTGCAATGCACTTTTGGCTCTTTTCACGTTGAATGTTGCTGATGGGACCTTGTATCTTTAATTGCTTTTTGATTTTTTTAATCAATATGCTCCAAAAATATTAATGAAATATTGCAAAAACCTCATTTTGGTTTTAGGGGAGGAATAAAAACAACTAAACAACCCCCCAACAAATACACCATCACAGGAAAACCTGTAATAGAGTCAGAAGAGTCTTCTACTTCCTTAATCTGCATGTTCTCTTACATATCCAGTAGCTCTCTTTCTCTTTCCTTCTTTACTAAGCAAAAAGTAATTACTACTTAACTGATGATTCTGGATGGCAGCGCTTTTTCCATCTATGTATATCTAGACATGGTATGTATTGTACTAAGTGGTCATAGCTTATTGAACAAGTAAGGAAATTTCCATTTTGCAATTGGACACAAAAAATACTTGGGATTTTAAAGTAGGGTAAAATAGTGGTTAATAGTGTTTAGCTGTCTCTTACTCAATTCAATAAATATCATAGACGCATAGAATGGTTTGGATTGGAAGGGACCTTAAAGATCATCTAGTTCCAACTCCCCTGGCATGGGCAGGGACACCTTCCACTAGATCAGATTGCTCGAAGTTCCATCCAAGCTGGCCTTGGGCACTGCCAGGGATGGGGCATCCACAGCTGCTCTGGGCAACCTGTCCCAGTGCCTCACCACCTTCACAATAAGGAATTTAATCCTAATATCTAATCTAAATCTAACCTTTTTCAGTCTAAAACCATTACCCCTCATCCTATCGCTACACTCCCTGATTAAAAGTCCATCCCCATTTTTTTGTAGGCGATTTTAAGAACTGTAGGACTCCTATAAAATCACCCCAGAGGCTTCTCTTTTCTAGGCTAAACTCAGTTCTCAGCTCTCCCCAACTCTCTCAGCCTGTTTTCACAGCAGAGGTGCTGCAGCCCTCTGACCATTTCCGTGGCCCTCCTCTGGACCCAATCTAACACAGGTCCATATCTGTGTTCTGCTGGGGGCCCCAGAGTTGGAGGCAGTGGTCCATGGAGGGCATCTCAGAAGAGCAGAGTAGAGGGGAAGAATCACCCGCCTCCACCACTTCTTTGGATGCAGCCCAGGATTCCGTTGGCTTTCCAGGCTGCAAGCACACACTGCTGGCTCACATTCAGTTTTTCATCCACCAGCACCCTCAAGTCTTTTTCCTCAGGGCTGCTTTCAATCATTCTCTGTCCAGCCTGTACTTGTGCTTGGGATTGCCCCGACTCATGTACAGGACCTTGCACTTGGCCTTGTTGAACTTCACGAGGTTTTTACGGGCCCACTTCTCAAGCCTGCCAAGGTCCCTCTGGATTGCAGCCCTTCCCTTTAGAGTATTGATCACTCCACTCAGCTTGGTGCCATCTGAAAACTTGCTGAGGGTGCACTCAATCCCTCTTTCCATGTCCATGATGAAGATGTTAAATAATACTGGTCCCAATATGGATCCCTGAGGGACACCACTCATCACTGGTGTCCACACAGACATTGGGTTGTTCACAGCAACTCTTTGAGTGCGCCCACTCAGCCAATTCCTTACCCACTGAGTGGTCCACCTGTTAAATGCATGTCTCTCCATTTCAGTGTCAAGGATGTTGTGTGGGAAAGTATCAAACAAGTCCAGGTAGATGACATCAGTTGGTCTTCCTTTATCCACCAGTGCTGTAACCCTGTCGCAAAAGGCCACCAGATTTGTCTGGCACGAGCTGCCCTTATTGAAGCCATGTTGGCTGTCACCAATCACCTCTCTGTTTTCCACGTGCCTTAACATTATTTCCAGGATGATCTGCTCCATGACCTTGCCAGGCACAGAGGTAAAACTGGTGGCCTGTCTAGTTCCCTAGGTCATCTTTTTTGGTTCCTTTTTTTTTTTTAAAAAAAAAAAAAAAAGAGGGGTTGTGTTTCTCCTTTTTCAGTCACTGGGAAATTCACCAGTCTGCCATGACTTTTATCTGATGTGTGTGTTGGATATATAACCTGACAGACATCTGTCTTTCTGAAAAGGCACAGAAAACTTAGTGGAGAGACTGGCAGTTGTACTTATTATAATATTTCACATAGTTCTTGGGTCAAACTATTGTCAGTATAAAGCATTCATGTCAGCATCTAATGTCACTGTTAGCTCTATTATGTGGGCAGATTAGCGTTAGCCCTGTTTTACCAAGGGGACATTGAAGGGGGAATGGAGAGGAAGCTTACTGGCTCTGTAAGGATACATTAGCCAATGCATCTTTTAAAACATCGCTTCAAGAAATCACTTGGGGCAGAAACTCAAATGTCATTCTTAAGCATCCCCTTGTCAGAAGAAACCTGTTCTGTTACATATTTTTTAGTTCTTTACTGAGTCATTTTCAACAATCACAGCTGATGAAGCTCATGCTGTTTCTTTGAGCTAGTTATTGCTCTTGGGAGGTGATTTCAAATGGCATGGGAATAACTAAACCTTATAAGCAGACTGAGAACAACTGTGAAAAAAGTAAACAGGAAGGCAACAATATTAAACTGAAAAGATTACACAGATGTTTTGGACAATGGTGAAGAAAAGAACAAGGCCAAGCTGGAAGGAAACTAGTGTCGTTACTATGGCTTAACTAAAGATGTGAGATAGACTCTACAGACAGCAACCTACTGTAACAAAGGTGTGAAACCTGCCTGAGTAGTGTGGTTTCCTTAACTACTAAAGTAAGCAGGGAGTAAGCCTCACTGGAGAAAGCTCAAGTGCCAAATGACCACAATTGCAATAATTTACCCAGGTCTTCCCAGCTGTCTGATGTTTAAATTGTTCTGATAACATTCTGAATAACATTAACTTCTGACTAAAAATGATGGACCACGACAGAATAGAGTAAATGAGTCTTGTGGGAAGTACTTTCATTCAGGAATAGAGTGTAGATTTCTACTCTGTTGTCCTATATCAATCATCTTAGTAGTAGTTTAACTAGATACATTACCTAGAGATGTTATCTGTGATGATACATGAGCCACAGGGGGATGGGAGAAGTCTGGAACAAGATATCTACATCTTACATGAGTCCATGAATGTATATAGCACAATGTTTTGTAGACATGTACCTAGTTCTTAATAAGTTAAGCTGGGTATCAGGACCAATATAACTGCATTTGCATAGCTACTCTTCTCCCATGTCCTGAGATGGCTTGTTCAGAGGTCAGTCAGGTTTCTCTATGCCATATGGCAATATGCCATGAAAATACATGTTTTTAGGTAAAATCAAATTATGGTAGCCATTTTTTTCATCCATAGAAAAATGTGTGTGTGTGTGATAAAAAAGCAAAGATAAAATTAAAGTTATATAAGGGGAAAGAATGAAAAGCAGAATACAATGGTTTGTCATCTGACAAATGATAACATGTACCGTGAATGGAGATAAAAATGCTGGTTGCCAAGGATGAAGAGAAAAAGAGTGAGGAAGTGACAGAAGAGTCCTGGGAAACACCCACAGAGTGAAGACAAAAAGAAGACAATTGCCATCACAGAACGGTTTGAAAAGTGAGTCAAATTGTGAAATGCAAAACACAGGAGTGATGGGTGTTAGGTATACTAACAGTTTGCATTAAAGCGGTGGTGGATAGCTATCTGCAGGGTGGAAAAATGGCTAAATAATCAGAGAACAATAAGACGATGAATCAAGCCTTCACAGGTGGTCTGAAGTAAGTCAATAATTAGAAGACCCTCTCTCTGGCCAAAAGAGAGGTCATCTAGTGCAATGTCATATGGATAGGACACTATGCAAAATGATAGATATCTATCTCAAGACTTTGAGAAATGTGGGAAGAGGGAAAGGTGACAGTAATTGAACAGAACAAAGGTTGAAATGATGTGATATTCCCTAACTGACATGGGAATCATCTTTCTTTGATGACCTGATGAGACATATGAATATTAAGAGGTAAGAATAGTAGAAATAAGGAAAAGACAAACTTGAATTACAGCCCGCCTAACAAGGAAGGTCTTATCAGACCAGATGAATGCAATAAGGGGGGAAATAATAAGAGTAGAAGGGATGTAAAGGCCTTTGTTGTTGCATTTAGAGAAAAAAAATAGAAACGATACACATATTTCACACCTTTTCCTGCTGAATTCACTGCACTGTTTGAGGAATAAGTACTGCTTTGTATGAATACCTATGGCCTCGGTCAGGCAAGACAAGAAACTGCAGTGGTTACAGGTGTGTAGGAGCAAGCTGCAGTATGTCCTTGGTTGTGGATGCCACAGGACATGCTTCGCATTGTCAGGTTCCTTTACTTACTTCATCTGATTGCCCAGCAACCTGACCTGGAGCCAAATGACGGGCTTCAATAAGAGCTGGCATATTTTTTTCATTTCTGTCAGTGGTTTCTCTTCTCATTTGTGCCACCCAGTGTAGTGTATGTAATTCAGAAATTTTTGCTTCTTGTGACAGAGGCTTCTACAGAGCAAATTGTTAAAAAACATGTTTCTCAAATTGAAGCTCCCAGAATTGCAGACAATAATCGATGCCTATGGTCATGCAGAGAGGACTTGTCCCAGGGCATGCTGTCTTTTGTATATAGTCCTGGGTGACTTGTAATTCTTGCTTTTTTGCTTCCACGCTGTGTTGCCTTCAAATATGGGAAACAAAGTGTGATCTGTTGTGTTGGGAGTTGAGATATAATGGACTAGCTCCTGTCTTCCTCTGAAATTGCTTGATGCCAGATTCCCTACAGTATAAAGACCCATATTTCTGGTCTAATCATCTCCTTAGGAGCAGGGTGGAGGAAATTCTGGATTCTTCAGAAGGGCTCCCTAAGGTGGCCCTTTCCAAGAGCCAGCGGAGCGGCTGGTGGCACCCTCCTGCCACGGAACTACTGCATGTATTGCTGGTTTTGCCTTCAGGGAATGCTCTTTTAGGGATCACTTACAGCTGAGCAAAAACTGTTTGTGCGGTATGTCAGAGCTCAGGTCTGATCCTAACTCACTGTTGTCTCACAGTAAAACCCTGGAGTGGGACTGTGAAGCCCTAAGCTGAGGTGGTAACCTCGGGAGCTCTGTATTTATTATTATTATTAAGGGTTATTCACAATGATGTCCAGTTTGGACAGAAGTTGAGGGAGAACCTGCATTTCTTGGGCAGCCCCAAGGTCCTGCTTATGCTTTTCAGCTGCGGGTGGAGCTCACTGCTTGCTCTGCCCAGCTCAACTCCTGGGAAACTGTGGGCTGAAGCAAGGGAGGGATGTTGTTCATTAATACCTCCCAGGAACAGGCTGAAAAGGGAACATATGTGCATCTGGGCTCAGAGTTCACTTTTTTCTTGGAGTGGTCTTTCACCAGTCCAGGAGGTGAGCTCTGATTTCAGCTTTGGAGAGAGGTGACAGCCCCGCTGCTGGGGCTCGGGCCGTTTCCCCAGGTGGCAGAGGCAGATGCTCTGGTCCCTGCTTTGCAATGAGACTGTTGGTTTGAGTGTCTTGTCAGCCGTGACAGGTGTCACAGACACCAAAGCCCAGACCTCAGACTAAGGTCTCCTGTAGGATTTAAGGCTGTGTTTACACGGTAGAGCAAGGCCAGACTGATGAACCAAAAGCTACTGGGCACTAAGTAAGCATAATAGTGTCTATCTTGTCCTTACTGTAGTGGAGAGATGATTGAAAATTTGGTCCTCAATAAGTTCTAAGTTCTTTCTACTCTCATCTGTCTTCCTTGCTCTGTGCTGAGACGCTTAGTTCACTCATTATCTTTATAGTACCTTAAAGCATATAGGCTGCTATAGCTGTTACCATTATCCAAGTAGGTACTTCTTCTATCCTTGAGTATACAGTTTCTTTGAGCTAGACACGGCTTCTAAACTGACTTTTATTTTATTTCATTTCCCGTTCATATGTCTGTCCTCAGGCATTTTGCATTATTATTTAGTCCATGGCAAACCATAGATTATCATCAGTGAATTTAGGTTGTTTCTAATGACTGTCTCCATAAAACGACTTACAGAAGTGCTGGTAACAAATTTTATGACATTTTGTACAAATTTTTCATCTGGGACTTGGGCTATTATTTATCAGTCCTTTAGAACATTGGTGAGCCTTCTAGAGGTTTTACAGTTCATGTTATAAATTACATACTATTGTTAGCTGGAGTTAATTTTTCACTAATGTATTACAAGGAACACAGGAAATCCTTTATCCACTTACAAGCAAATTCTATCCTTCAAGGCATATATTTTTGTTCTACTTGTATGACAATTTGATCAAGAGATGTGTTCTGGCAGTATTTATTCTTAAAGACGTGTTAGCTATTATCTGTAGTGTCAGATTCCTTGCAGTTATATCTGTTTAGAAGGTCTTCCCCTGCCCCACCATTACTTCCACCACTGCTAAGTATTTGATTCTGCACTTGAAGGATGTTAATTGTCTGCATAGTTGCGTTTCTTATTTGTGGTTTTAGGCATAAAAAAGAATGGTGCTACATTCTTTTTTCAGTTCTTTAAACAACACCTGGTTTTATTTTATTTTAATTGTTATTAAGTTTGTTTTAATTCAATTATTCTGACCCACTGGACAATGGCATGGAGCAGAGAGGGAATTAAAGCCTGCGTTATACCCTTGGGCTAAATTAATAGCACACTTTAGGTTTTTATCAGACAAAACTTAGCTATTAATTGCCACAGTATTTACAATTTCTCTCCTAAATACATTTAATCCAGAACCCTTAAAATCTGACTCTCTCTACTGTATGTGCACCTAGTCTCTCTAATGTAATTCTTAGCGTTGTGCCTGCTTTTTCCCCTTAGAACAGCCTGAGAAATATTTATTTTCAGAGGGAGCAAAAATTTATTTTCAGGTGGAGCAAAGACACTCCAAGTAACTTCAGTGTTAGACCTCCCTTTATCAACAACAGCAACCATCCATGCACATAGGTGAGCTGTAACCCATCAGTCTTTCTCTGTAAGCTTCTTGGAGCACAGTGAGAACAGTAATTACATTACAATTCTGCTGTATTAAACTGAGGTTGGTCAAAGTTGAGTTGGCTTAGCTGGGTCTGTGAGCTTGTAGAAAACCAAGAGCTGGGCAGTTTCCAGCTGAGGACTGAGATGATAGTTTGGGAAGCAAGGAGGCCTGAGTGGAACAATCTGTGCTCTTGTGCAATGAAAGCTCATAAATTCAGGAGGAGAAATTAGTGAGCAAGAGTGACACTTTCTGAAGAGTGATTATAGCAGTCCTTCCCACTTCATGCTTTTTGTTTTGGCTGCTGATTTAAAGCTAGGGCTTATACATATTGTTTTATAACTGATGGTATAAGAAAGTGCCTGTTATTTTTTGAAGGCTATTCCCAGTGAAAACTTAGTTTGTATTTTCTGTGGTAATAACTCTATCAGAGGTTTAATGAATCTTGACTAGTTTAGTCAATTATTGATTAAAAGTGTAAACAATTAGAACTGAGTTCCTAAGTATGATATTAAATAAGCATGTTGATTCATAGAGTGATTATCCTCTATAGCTAAATAAATGTCATCTACCCTTCATATTTATTTATATAGCTTTTTTAAATCTTTAAGACATTTATTCTAAGATCACTTCAGTAACATAAGGAAGCATAGTTAAGTTCTTATTCCTTCTTCTCTCTAAATAAACAAAGACAGATTCAATAAGTCAGTTAATTGCCTAAAGATGCTGATAGATGTCTGATGAATTTTCCAGAGCCATTTACATGAGATAGGTACTTAACCCAATTAGCTGTTTTCACAGCTTCCAGTAACAGTCACACAGACAGCATCTAAGCATCTGTGTTCTATTTGAATCCCAACATGTGATCATGAAAATCTTGCTTTGCTGCCAGAAATATCCTGTTCGTATTGCGGGGTTTGGTCTTCCTATTCTCTGTAAGTGAGAAGTTGGTATTTGGGGTTTGTGCAGAGGTTTGATAGGGACCAAAGGGATCTGCTCCTTGCCTAGTTCACATCTAAGTCTGGTCTGGGTTTAGAAATGGTATTCCTTGGCAAATGTCACTTGAGGGACACAGTCAAAAAGCATTCTCCTGGACAAGATGCAGGTGCTTCCCTCTCCTCCCTCCCCCCTTTAAAAAAAAAAAAAAACAACAATAGGGGAGGAAGTAAGGTTCATAGCTTTTTCTAAAAAACTTGCAATTTAAAGGATGTGGGAGACCCAGGTGCAGTTCTCTCTAACCTTCACACTTGCCTGGGGAGCAGGCTTGCATATCGAGACCCCAGCTTGACTGGGTGGAAGTGCTTCTGCCCAGGGCTGTAGCCTTGCTTATGAAAGAAATGAAAGTTCATTAGGCTTCAGTGATCACAAGCAGAAAGGGAGCATAAGTTGTCTCAAGCCCTGGCCCAAACCCTGGATCTGGATACTAGCCCTGTATAGCTATCTTAACTACACTGTTTACATATCAAAGGGAAGCATACCTATTACCCACTGTCACTCAACTGCATTTTTTTAAGGTGAGCCTATGTGGTTTTTGAGACAGAAAACAGGGGCACTGATCTTTTGCAAAACTCTATAGATTCCACACACTTTAGATACTTTACTGAGCCAGGAAAGGACCAGTTTTAACACATGCTCGTGCAATGCATTTGGCTTTGGTCAGCTCTAGCAAGTTTCTCACAGATGAGGTTGCTGTCATTCTCTTTGGTTTTCAGGTAGAATCTGTGTCTCATTCAGGAACCCAGAGTGGCTAGGGCAGAACTAGGCTGCAAAAAGTCAGAGGCCAACTGTTTAAGATACCTGATGTCACCTCAGGCACCATGTAGCCTGTGTGGCCGGCACTCCAGAAGAGTACACATGATTGGGAAGCCTTGTCATGCACATTGTGGGTGCCTGGGATGCCCTAGGCACTGTCAAAAAGCACAGTGTGCCTCTGAATAAGCAAGCTGAATCTCTCCTATAAACAGCTCTGCAAATCTGCCTTTTCTATGCTCTGGATAGGTTTGTATAGAAAGTCCTCTGCAGAGCAAAAAGTTACTCTCCTGTTTTTTTTCCAAATTCCTGTTGTTTAGCCATTGCATTAAATTTTTTCACTTGAGAAAAAGAGGTGGTTGCTTCTTTTGGAACAGTGACCTCTTACCCCTGCAAAGGTCTCCAGTTGCACAAGGATACAGGCAAGTCAGCAGGAATAAAGTAGTGGTGCCCAGCTCAGCTGAACCAGAGGCTTATGTTTATTTCTTCAGCATGTTCTCCAGTGCCTAATGGCTTGAGTGAGACTCAGACAAGTGCTTCATTGAACTGCAGATCTGCATAATTTACCTCAAAAAGGAAATATCCATATCAGTTTTTTCTGCTTTGAAGAAGCCTTTAGATATTTGGTTAGATTGACCAGGTATTACCAACTTAAAGTGTGGTTTGGATAATACCTTTGCGTTACAGAAGAGTGCATAGGAAAGAACAAGGAGAAAAATCTGACCGGTGATGTTTCACACAACGGGAAGCCCTCCCACAACCAGTCAATTGAAGAATGTAAAGGGCATCGGTGCAGCATACCAAAGCATGTAACCTTTGACTTGTGAACGTTACATTCAAGAGACTTCCAGCTTCCTTAAAAAAAATATTTGCATTAACTCCATGTTTTGACCTTTCTAGGTATTTTTTTTAAGAGAAGTTTCTTCTCTCTGTAATCCATCATAATGAGGGTAAGTGTTTTAAAACAAGGGCTGTGACATCTCTAGCATTTACCACGGAGTTAGCCCAAGTGAAAGGCATTTGGCTTAGCCTTTCCATTTTTTAAGTCTTCGTGGTGCTGCCTTCTGTTATAAAGTAAAGGCTGCCCCCTTCCTTCAGGTGGAAAGGCCACCAGCCCAAGCGTACAAGATTAAAAGCAAAGTCTGCCTAAGAGACTATGCATACTGTAATGAAGATATGTATCAAGAAGTATAAAGAACTGGATTGGTATGGGATTCTCACCTGTCCCCCCTTGCAGGCAAATGTACAGAGCCTCCTACATTGTTAACCCTGCCTGAGAGCTAATCTACTGCACTCACCCACTCTGGTGTGAACTATTCCCAACAGAGCTAAACCCATACTTCTGCATTATCAGTAAACATACTTTATTTCTGAGTTCCCTATAGGGAGGGATCCTTACTCACGAGGAAGGCAAAAGAGTATCTGTGAGGCATCTCCAGAGTTACTCCTGCAAATCTCTGGGAGTTATCTATTTATTCACCTCGTAATTTCTTCCCTCCTACTTGCAAAATCCCTTTTCTTAGTAACTGTCTAAAGCAGGTGAATTGAGCCTTCAAGGTACTGTAATGGGACTGGAATACACTGCCTTCAGTATTTACCCATTCAGGAATAGGAGTCTGCAACTGAACTAACTTTTGTTTTCCCTTTTTTTTTTTTTTTTTTTTTTTTTTTTTTTAATGACATTGTATTTAAGGACCTTGTCATAGCTGTGATTTTATCTTTGTCAGGATAAATCTTATGGAGGGATTGGGCATGTCAAGCTTGATAAAAACATGGATGGGTATCTAGGTTTATGTATGATGAATACCTTTCTTTGCACCATTTGCAGTATTGTTAAAATGACAAGTTATTTTCCTGCTGCTATAATCATATCCTTTGCTTTACAGACTTTCCTGCTCTGAAAATATGTTGAAAATATTCAGTGGCCTGTGTTTTCCCACACCTTTCTGCTTGATTGCAGCATATATGTGAGCAAGATCTCCAAATTGCTCCAGTGAGAAATATCTTGGATGTGTCCTTGAATGTGTTCCCGAGCAAGAATGGGGGTGTTTTTGCACTCCAACTTGAAGACCCTAAGAATCTTTGGCACTCCTGTTTCACTCTTATGAAGATTTTTCTAGGATTATTTTTAAAAGAACGATTCTTTTTGAGTTCATATAGAAACCATCCTGATCTCAGCTTTGTGAAGTGGCACTTGTCCTCTCCTCCCAGTGAGAGATTTCAGCTTGAAATCTATACATGCCAATTTCTGTGCACTACTTCGTTATTGATTGTTTTAGAAGAAACAAATCAGTTAGTTGTACAGAACCTGCCTTCTTTTGCTTCCCAAATGGTAAAATTGGTATCTGCTCTCCACTCAGTCTCTTAGACTTTTGGATTTGATTGGAAATTTTATTGTAGCTCTTCACTCAAGGGGTATTTTCTTCTGCTGTATGTTGGAAATCTTTTTCTGGGATGGTTATAATAGTTCAGGGGGAATATTATTCCAGTATCAAAAATTTTGAAGGGATCTCAGTATTTTACACTGTTATGATCTTTTTGATGAAAGACAGTTGAGGTTCAGTATCTGCCATTATTTTTATCAGTTCTCCTGATAAAAAAATGAGCAAAGAGATTCCAGGCTCCCTGGGGAGCTGGCCTCTTAGCTTGCTTCAGTCCTTCCTGCTTTGAGAGCTGGGTAGCTGGGAAAGAACTGTAATGGAAATTTTGCAGCACTGAAAATTTTGCATTTAGTACAGAATCCAAAAGCATTTTTCTCTCACATGGAAGCGCTTAGGTCTTCTGGGATCCGTAGCTGAACTTTGGTCTTAACATCTGGTCTGCCCTACAGGTGGGGTTTTCAGAGTTTGCAGCTTTTGGATAGGACTTGTACACTTCTTTCAGCATTTTTCCTGTGTTGCCCCTTTTCATGAGGGAGGCACCTTCAGTATCCACAAGGCTTGATGGACCATTAGAGTCTATCTGTCAGTACTTGCCATGAATTGCAAGGAGAGCATATTTCACTTCAGAAAAAGAGTTGTATACGAAAGGAACCACTGCTGGATTTCAGCTCTAAGATTAAAAACTACTACATGCTGACTTTTTTGTTAGAATTTTGTATTATTTTCTCTTCCTCCTCTCTGTCAAGACTGCCACCCAATAGCAATCATGTCATTTATTAAATAACTCTTGCCATCTGTTTTGAACACCACCCTCCTCCCATATTTTGCACATCAAACCAGAGATGGTCAAATTAATTAGCTGGAATTTTGCTTGCAACAATGTCTTGCCTTTTCAGTCATCTTGAGAATCCAGTGATACACTGCCCCTGTGCCCTGTTATGGAAGGTGTGTGTGCAGATAAAACTGTCACAAATCTAACCAGGCTGCTAATTAGCTTTTTTCAGGAAGATGGGCTGGATCTCATCACTACAGAACCACTGTGTAGTCTGTAACAATGTATAGCTGATTTTCCTTAAGATATTCTGTGGTTAAGCATCTTCAAAAGCAGGTGTCTATTCCTTCAAAAGAGTTTCTGGGCTCTGCAAGGTGTTAATGAAAGAGTAACAAGGTGATGTGAATGCACTCAGTACGGGACCCACTGGGGAAAAGGAGAATACGTTTGAAAATGACATTTTTCCCCAAGTCTGGTGGTTGTTATTGCTGTACACATGTCCATTCTCCATGCAAAACAAAGCAATGAATAGCGCAGGACTCTCCTGGATTTCTACTTGATAGGGCACTGCTCCATCCTCGAGATTCACTTCCAAGTACCAAGAAGCAGCCTGTGCTTTGCCCCCCCTTGGCCTGCCGGTGCATCTCCCGTGTCCATGCCACTGACAGGTGGTGAGTTTCTGGCAATGAAGATGCAAAGCAGCCATTTATGGCTGAGTTCTTTGCTTCTGCTGAAGGGAAAGGGCTGGTGGTTTGAGAAGCAGTTGTGATGGTGAGGAGGGGGTCACATACAGCTCTGAGGTTCTTTGCTTGGGCAACGGTTTCTTGGCTCCCCTTACCTGTAGTGGAGGTTTGTTTCTTGGTGCTGAAGGTGGGTTTTCTTCTGTAATAATATCATCTTCTTAGAAAAAGAGGGGTTTTTTTGATAGCAGTATTACTATTGCTCTCCTATTAAGAAAAAAACCCTTCTGACTTCCTTAAATAAAAACGTTAGGGTGGTGATAGAGGAAGAAGTTTCCTTCTGAATCCCCTAAAACAGAAGCATTTCAAGATGATGAAAAATTTCACAAGAAATCATCTTTGAAGAGCCATGATCTGACAGGGCAACCTTGCCAGCGGTGCAGGGCCTGTAAGCAGCATGATGCTGTGCCTCCTGCTTCCCAGACTCTCCTGGATGGTATTTCTGTTGACGGTTTAGCTGCTGAGCACCTTGGGTGCTCCCCAGCAGAGAAGTTGAGGATGGAGTCTCTCCTCTTGATTCTGCAGCTCCTCTGATCACAGAAAAGCTGGTGCCAGGACTGAGAGGTGGAAGAGCAGCTGAATGTAATGAGTGGTTACCTCTTTTTATAGGTCTGGGCTGAGGGTGTTCCTTGGTTCCTCACTCAGCTGTTAGCTTGAAGAGAGCTGGCAGTCAGATGACACGGATCAGAACTGGGCTGAAAGTACTTGCAGTGACCTCAAGGATTTAATGTGAAAAAGGTTAGTGTGTCATCTATCTATCTATCTATCTATTATTCTGCTTGTTGTACTTACTTTAATGCATTTTATTGAAACCATTGACATTATTAGGGTAAATCCTTTACTTTTAACTGCTTCTGCTTTTCTGTTTTGTTTATTTTTTTCTCCTTCCCTCCTGCCATGTTGACAAATTAGTTGCCTTGCTGGGAATGGATGGAAATAGTATAATTTATCAGTCTGAATAGCACATACCTTTCTAAAAGGAAAGAACAATATTTTAATATACAAGCATAGAAGAAGACAATGAGATCTTTCTCCAGGAATGTTTTTGATGTATGATAGGAAGCCAAGCTCTTCTAGGCACAGCATATCTATTTTTCTTTGTAACATCATCGCTAGTTTTCTTTATGTTTGGAAGCCTGTATTGTTTGATTTATTGGATTTTGCAAGCTCCAAGTTCCCTTTTTTTGAGCATCCTACATTCAACCTAGTGATGGTCAGTATGTCACCTGCATCTCTGTTTGCTTAGCTTCATCCAGGGAACCTTTCTAATTAAGTTCTTATGCCAAGATAAGCCAGGCTTTGCAAACTGGTGTGCTGTAAACACTATGAACTATAATTTTCCTGCTATATTGCCAAGACTTCATTGTTTTCCCATTTAGACTGATTCTCTTTCCACTGTGCTGTAGGCATCTAGACCTGCAAAACAGAAGTAATTTCTGAAGGTTCCAGTAACGTGAATAGCCAAGGTATACAGTCATACTAAATGAATCCATAAAGGACTTAGTCCTATAGTAGCAGTGGCAGTAAGTATGACAGTGGTGCAAAAGGGGGAAATATTTTTTTTTTGTAGATGGTAATAAAAGGTTTTGACCAGTCTTGATGATAATTAAGATGAAATTAGCATAGAGGTGTTAAACAACCAGATGGAAGTAAGAAACTAACGTATGGCTCCTGAGAACTCTGTTCACTGTCTGTCAGTAGAGAAATGAATACTCAAAGAAACATATAAGAAATATGAAATGAAATATGGCTGTAATACTTATTTGCTGAAAAACTTAAAGGCTAATGTATCTTTATGCACAGGTTTTATTTTCCCCTTTGACTAGCAAAGAACCTTGGTACTGGGCTTGCTTAGAGTCTGTTTCGAAAGGCTTGTCTTCCATGCAGGAGCAGAAGAAAGACATTCACAGATGTTTGTTTCTTCAGGTAATTTGAAGGCCCTCCAATTACCAAAAATTGGACGACATGACTTATAAAGGTTTGGTAGCCTTGTGGAAGCATGAAAGCTTGAGAAACAAACCTGGTACTGCTAAATTAAAATGAATAGGATTGGGAAGAACTAAGTCCCTTGTCAGAGATGCATGAAAACTTGTCATGTCAGGGTGGCTCATTACCTGTGGTGGTGGCTGAAGCATCTGCTGAGCTTTCGTGTTGGAAGGTACTGTGCCATGGAGGTGGCCTCAGTGGTGGTGGCACTCCCTGGTGACTGCTTCGGGTATAACTGCCAATTTACAGACGTTTATTTCAGAATGGCTAATGTCCTGTAAATATGTACGCTAGGCTGTGTCATGGTAACTTGTTTGGGCAGCACATCCTGACTTCCTGAAGGGAGATGATTCTGCAACATTTGTCCGTGATATTCTGCTGATGTTTTTGAATTTCTCTTCCCCTGTTGGAAGCTGGATATAGCATATGGATGTTACTGTTATTATGGAAATATTGGTTGCATTTTGCTTTTAAAGTGGCTGCACACCAATAGTGGGTGAAATATTGTTTTTGTGGTCTTTACTGCCCATCAGGAAGCTAGATCTTGCAGTTATCATGCTTAGCAAGTGCTTATAGCATTGCAACACATCTTCCAGTGCTTTATGTCTAAAGACAGAGCTAGACATAACTAAAAAAAAGTGGTTTTTTGCACTGTTCTTGACTTATTGATGTACCTTCCTGACAGAGTGAAACCCTTCCTCTGAGACTCCAGCTAAGCTGGAAGAGGGAGGAAATCAATGTCTCCTGTATAGTGTGTGGATGTATTTAAAGATGGAAGAAATAGACATTTGCCTGTGAACTCTAATCTATGCATCCTTACTTCTTCAATCACTTTTTGTTTATTTGCTTACATCTTCCTTAGTCAGCTAGAAACATACTGTTACACAATATATATTTAACTCTGGTAGGAAAAAATTCAAGGTATTTTTTCTTCTCAGCAGAGAAAAGTTTTTAATCTAGTTGTGCTGGACATCTATACAATTCAGAAATTCACAACTTAACATGACCAAACACACATGCAACCAATTTGTTTGTGGTCTTGTGCGGAGGTAGATTAAGATATAGGGTTAAACAGCTGTCAGGTCTGTGAATTTGGTTTTACTCAAATAAGGCCAAGGTTTTTTTTACAATGCAGGAGTTCCCAAAATGTTCAACTGTAGCATGCCGTCCTTACTTTAATGTAAACTCCCATATAAAGGACTATAATACAGTTATCAATGTGTTACAGTAGTTTTTTATAACAGTATTATCATGAAACAGCACAATGTTCCTTAAAAATGTCTGGAGGTCATAACCTCTTGTGGGTTTGCTTTTCCAGGAATGTTGTTAAGCGACTTCCTTAGACTTTGCAATTTAATCTTTTGTGTGTAAAAAATATCACACTATAACTTCCTAGTCACAGGTCTGATAATTTTACCTGATCCAGATTCCTTCCCAAACTAGTAATAATCACGTTGAATTTCTGCTGCATTTTGCATATTTGGTTATGTACTCATTTGTCTTGTTACAAGGGGACAAACCTAAACATCGCTCATCTAGTACCACCTATCAGTCTGGTCTGTAGTGTCCTTTTCCTCAGATGTTTTGTTTTGTTGTTCTTGTTACGTATAATTGGCTTTCCTGCCTTTTTACTCTTTGGTGAAATGTATAGTGAAAATAAAAAAGGTAAAACATTTGTATTAATTTTTGTAAGTCTCTTTTGTTACATTGACTTTAACTATACATAGGCTTGAGGATCACTTTGCATCTGAACAGTTATTCTTGCAAATTCCCATGTAGTTACTGCCCTAAAATCCAAGAGTTTTGACAGCTATAGATAGATTGCACCGCTACTTTTTTTTTTTTTTCTTTTTTTGCCCTCCTAGCTGTCACTCTCAGGATTTATCTCTGCTTCTCAGAAGGGATATTCTGATTTCTTCTGTACCTTAATTAGTATTTTTGACCTTCGTCTTGTTGATATCCTAGTGCATGATGAGCAGTTTCCTTGTTTTCCTTGCAGAAAAACAGCAAGAGAGGCAAAACATTGCTGCTGGCTTATGTTTACTTTACAGTGGTCCAAGACACCACTGGAAAAATTCTAGAGGTGTTGGAGAAGAAAAAACATTAAAACTTCATTTGTTCATTTCCAGCTATTGGCATCTGAGTTAAAATTCTTGTTATCTGTCAGTTCAATAATAAGGCTATCATGAACTATTGCAGAATTTTTAAAAGTATGTAAACAGCTTTCCCCATAGCAAATACAATTTGCTGCCTAGCTTGCGTCCACGCAATAATCTACAGTTATAGGAACTTTGAGATTCAGTCCAACTGTAAATGTGGTGCAGTGCCTTAAGCTGTACACTTCAGCTGGTACTTCAGACAGATTACATTTACAAGCTGTCTGCACTTAAAACATTTCATTATATAGTTTGTGTTTCAGGGTGCATTTAAATATCTCGTATCATATAATTTTGTTGATACCCTGCCTTCATCTTTAAAACCACAATATTGTGCGTATGGTTTGAGGCACTTGATCCAAAATGGATATTTACTAGTAAGTTTTTGAGGGGAAAAAACTGAAACATCAGCTTTAGTCTCTAAGAAGTTGCTTGGTGTTCCTGTTTATAGGGATGATTTATGAACTTCCTTGCTTTAGCAGAAATTTAGAGTGCTTTTGCTGAAAGGCTTTTAAGTTTCAGAAGGAAAGTTTTGAGTACTGAATTACTTGCTGAATGAAGTATTTTATTTGCTGTGAGGAAACAAACATAAACAAGTGAATAAATATCTTGATTTATAATTGCCTCTCCTAAGGCCAGGCTTGTTTGCTATCCTGGGTCATCCTAAAACCTGTGGGCAATTTGGTGTGCTGTAATATAAGAACAAAAGTTACCCCAACTGTTTCTTAAAATACATGCTGATGTCATTGAGCACTTTTGTACTGAGAAGTAACAACTCGCCTTTTTGGAGTTTGTGTCTGCTCAAACACAGCTTTTCATCACTTTTGTAAAAAGTGAGAATTAAGCCTATTTGCAGATGTGAGTAGTGACACTGAGTACACCTCCAAGGATGCAGATGCCATTGTTGGACCCAGGGTTAGAAGACTTGTTTTTTGCCTGAAGATAGCCTTTTTGCCAGGGAATAATGACCCTCTTGATCATTTTCCATGAAGCACTTGTGAGCACTCAAACACTTAACCACAGTGTTCATGTCCATTGTCAGTGTTTTCCTAGGTAAACAAAACTGAATTGCACAGTATTGCTCACTGCCTTTATCTTTAAAGTCAGTCCTGAGGAAACCATCATTTCCCATCCCAAAGACCATTTTATTTTCTTCTTGAGCTCACTTTCAAATGTCTCTGGAGAATTGATTTAATTTCATCCTAACAGAAAAAAAATATTGAGCAGACTTATTCAAGTGTGTTCCTGTAGGCAACTTCAATATTACTCCTGGTCTGCTGGATCCAGATGCCCCAAGACTACTGTCAACTGCATGTTATGACCATGTCCAAAGGAGGCAAAGGTAGAATGTAAGCCTGCCAGATCCTTGTGCTTTCAATCTGTTTTCTGGTCTAGTAAAGATGTAGTCTGACTCCAAGTTTAGGCTCAAAGCATCTACGCCGTGATCAGAGCTAAGTTTGAAGGAGTTGCTGATGGACTGGAATAAACTGAATATGAAAGAAACCTAAGACATACTTGCTTTAAGCTGGTCTGATCTCTGGAGTTCAGTTTACCTGAACTATTATACTGAGATATCAAAGAAAAGGTTTTTAAACTTCTGTAAACCACTTTTATTAAATAAGAGCTGGAATACTCCATGCCCACTCTGTTCTTGCAAGAAAGTGTTTTCTTCCTGCCAATTCAGTTTCTTAGATTTAGTTGCCTTTAGTCTTAAAAAAATTTCTTGGACTTCTCTGAGGGCTGGCTGGGACCTTCCTGACAGTTCAACAGGTTGTTGGTTTCTCTGCATGAATAGCAGCTTCCAGATCTGTGCTGCATCTCTTGAGCTAGTTGCAACCCATCACCTCTTTGGCCGTCTACCTCACTAGCATACACAGGGGAAGGAATATCTCTCCTCCTTTCATTACTGGTCCCACCCAGTTTTCATAATGGAATTTAAGAGAGCTGTGCATGAAAATACATCAAACAAAACCAAGTACATTCCATCACGTTTCTTTCAGCTTCTTTTGAGGAATGTGTTTCTAACTAGGCTATCAGTTTATTACCTGATTTCTGCCCTGCAATTACGCCATGTTTTAATAATTCATATTGCTTCTGCAGACACTAAGAAATCTGAAGTAAGTTCCAGAAATGGGACTTCTGGGTGTCATGCAGCATAAGCTGCGGTGTGGCAAAAGAAGCTGGAAACAAATAGATATTAATAGATGTATTTAAAACAGTACAAACAAAAGTAAAGACAACTCACATGCAAAATTAAGACTGTATATCCTATGGTCTTCAACATAATGCAGCCCAGCTGCTCCTGAGGATATACCATGGGTGAAGTCAATGTTGGCTAGACATGAGATAATGCTGTGAGCTAAATATTGAGCTAATTCAGCATCTTTTTTCATCTGCTAGAGAAGAAAAGTCCTCTTCCTTGTATCTCCTGTCACTTAGCTTCATACTGTGTACGCAGCAATTCTTTTCCTTTTCAGAGCTGGGATCTGAAAGTGGCAGGATATCACCTTAAGGCTTTTTTTTTTTTTTTTTTTTTTTTTCCCAAACACTGTAAGTTAATTCTTGAGCAGTCCACATTTAGTATAGCTTCTAAATAATATTTTTTTCCTTTCCATAGGAAAATGAGATGACTAAAGGACAAGTTCATAGTGTTTCAGTTTAAATAGTTTTACATTGGATGTCATGTTTAAGTCGAAGTGGGGTGGAACAAACCAATACCACAAAGCAAATAATACTTCCTGTAATATGGATGCAATAAAGACAATGTGAAATATCCTACTTTAATCATCCCAGCATGTCAAAAGTGCAAATACTTCAGCGTTCATTAGTAACCAGTGTAAACTGAATTCCTTTATTTTTAAAATTGTCGGAGGCTGGTTTGGTTTTTCTTTTTAATAATTAAGATTGTTCTCAGTGAGAATCTTATGTCTGAACACTTGTCTCATAACTCTTACATTTTAGAAAGTTGTTGATCTTTGAACTACTTTTTCACTTTAACTACCTTAAAAGTAGAAGCTACATGCTATACAATAAAGAATTGCCTGTAAAGAGAATTTTTGAGACTGACTTGTCTGAGGCTCCTTTGTCTTGATCCAAGGTAATATCAAGGCATTGGTAATACACAGGTTACATTAACTGGCCCTCTTGAATGAAAAATGTATTGATTATTTACTATTTCCACAAGGAGGGAAAGACAAGTCTGAAATATGAGCAGAATAAACTTAAATATGGATTTGCTAAGTGCTGTACAGCCTCATGCGTTACCCATTACACTTTAGTGTGGTATTGTCACTAAACTTGAACAGGAATTTTTCAGTGAAACTGGAATGTTCCTCAGGAAAGTAATTTCTACAAAACGTCGGCTCAGGGTAGTTTTCCTAACTCAAAGGGGAGAGGGAGACTTGTCCCAGAATAGGCAGTACTCTTGTAGTCAGAACATTTACTGCAGATGTGGGAAAAATAGTTTGCAGCGCAGGATTTGGGCACAGCAATCCCAGCAGTAGATGAATGTCCTGGTTACTTTGTCAGCACTGCTGAAGAGCACAGTGCCTGTGTGAGATCAGGTCTGGTGCTGCGTTCTGTCTCTAACAGTGGCAGACACCGAGGGAAATAACAAGACAGGCAAATATTGGTGATGTGATACACTCTCAGGTTCAGTGGTTTCCTGAGATGAATGTTTCTTGGTTATTAGTAGCTTTCAATGGTTTTCTCTTTACAGCACTAGTCTAGACTCTTTTGAGCTTGCATGAACTTCTAACATGTATGATGTTCTTTGGCAAGATGCCACATGAATATACTAGCCATGGTATGAAGAAACACTCCGTGTGCGTGTGTGTGTAAACATCTCAGTTTCATTCACTCTTTCATTTGTGATTTTTGCCTTTTGTTTAAAAAATGAGACCTTAGTTTCACTGTTGGAAAGAGAGAGATTTCAAAATGCTGGGTTTCTACCCACAGAAATGGTTTCCTGCAGAACACGATGAAATTATATTACAGTCTGAGGAAGATAAGGAGGCAGAAGTCGTCCAATTCATACAATGAGACCAAGATTAATCCCCATGAATGTTAGTTCTACTTCTGAGCTTAGGAAGACCAGTAAAAATGTGCAGTTTAGGATTCTGTTGAGAAAAAATGCTTGAGCATCATAACTCATTTACTGTGTAAGCTGAATGCATGTATAGTGATTTAAATGTCTGTTATTCAAAATTTACACTGAGTGTCCGTTTTCAAAACCTAGGGTTGAAGATGTGCATATCGACCAGTTCACGATTTTGTATACTTGAAATACTGCTAGTTCAAGTGGTGATGGTGAAGCAGAGGGATTGTAAAGTCCAGGGACAGGACAAGATCTTCTTTTGCTAACACAAATGTTCTGACCATATAATTTCTGGAACTTTTGTTTGGTTGGATTTGATTTTGTTATGGGAAAACATAACAGTGTGATAACATAACATAGCAGTGTGATTCTCTTATCTTGATAGCCAATTATTTGTGAGCAGTTTTTGCCAAGCACACTGAACAACTAGAAAATACTTGATATGCATGTTTCCGCTTGGACATCCGAGAGGTCTGCAGAATTGTCACATTTCTCTGTATCTCTTGGATGTACAATTGCCCTTCTCTGACAGAACATCCTGGCAATAGTTTGCAGCTTGCAAGGTGTTTGTCAGTAGCTTCTTCTTTGTTACCTGCCACGTTGATGAAAGTCCTGATGCTGATGCACTGTGACTGCAGAAAAAATTATCAGATCTACACACCACAATGTCTGAGACATTGTCTTTCTGCTCACAGGACAAAGAACACACCTGTAACGTGATTGTCCTTATAATCTCTTCTTTGCACTATGCAGCTGGGGGAGTGTTGATAAGTGCTTTGAAATCACTAAACCTCCCTGCTTAACTTGCCCTGTAGCTGAACTCTTCTACACACTGTATCACACAGTGGGGAAGCACGAGGGATCATTAATTAATCCTGTCCTAAGGGATCTTTAATGCTCTCTTCTAACACTGTCTCACAGCTTACTAACTTAGTTTCCTTCATTATATAATTCCTGCAAGTGAAATGTCTGATGCTCACCTTTATGAGTAAATTATTATTGCTGACCCTGGACTCGCATTCTATTAAGTGGTTATAGCTGTACTGAGATTGTCTTGGTTAATTCAGAAATGGGAGGGAGAGAAAAGTTATTTTCCTAGGTCAATGGTAAATACAGTTCTGAGATAAATGAGTGTTCAACAGCAAAAGGCTGGAGCTCTTTCTGGCAGTTGATGGGTCATGCACTTTTGAGTATAACTCAATGTTCTTTTAGGTTACATCCTCTTTCAGAACTAAGTGCCCTTGATTATAGTGTCATTCTGCACTTGGTGTTATTCACTCCCTGCGATATGTATGTTACCTTTGTGGTGCTGTAACAGACACTGAAAAAAGCATTAGCAGGAGTAAGGCAGGCTTCTCAGTAGTCAGGTTGTTCTGGGAGGTAAAGTGAGTTACCATCTGAGGAGGAGCACGAGAAGACAGAGGTGGTGCAAGCAGCAAGCAGGCAACAGCCGCAGCCTCTGGATAAAGGCAGGAGCAAGCAGTGGTTCAAACACCAGCTGAGGAGGCCAGTAAGGTGAGAGGCTGGCAAGAGGAGAAAGCACTATGAGTGGCTTTGGAAACTGCTGCTCAAAGCTGTATTGTGGCCCCTGTAAATCAAAATTGTGTCAAGGTCCTGAGCTGTTATTAAGCATGTGCTGAATTTAGGATTGCAGTGAAGCATGTAAATATTGGAGAGAGATGGTATTTCAGACACATCTCCATGGCAATATTGTATCATGTGCAACATTTAATAATGCTAAATGGGACCATATAATCTTAACTGAGATGTTTACCACTTAGGATCTGAAATTAGCTGTGATTTTTATGGAGTAGGGTGCATCCTTATTTATAAAGTTTGTAAGATTTTGGGGGTGGGAGGTAGGCAGGCTCCGAACCTGAATGAAAAAAAAATGGCTTTTGTCTAACAAGAGAAGGGAGAACATTCCTAGCTGAGCCCCTGTCATGGTTTAGAGGTGGTAAGTCGGCTTGGAAACTACTTGAAGCTTGGTTCTCTAAATATAACTTGTTGACTGCAATGACATGGCTGAAAATTGTTTACTTGGAGCAGAAATTGTGATGTGTCTCTGAACTGTGCCCGTGTACACTACATAGCTTTGTTTTCAGAAGCCCTTCACTTATATCACAAAGCAGGGCTCTCGCAGAACTGTAGTATTTGTGAATTTTATTTGCACTGTGACAAAAGTACTAGCAAATTACTGACGCAGAGCAGAACTAAAAGGTTAGAGGAAGGCAGATGAGAGAAATGTGTCTGCAAAACTGCACTTGCAGGTTTTTTGCTTGATCTCAAGTATGTCAATGCTCCCTGACACAGGGCAGTAACTTTTTCCTGTCTTTCAAGTACCAGAGGAGGACACTACATACATGTTACTTCTGTATGTGTATTTTTTGTAAAGTCACAGTGAATTGTGCCCTTTTCACCTTGAGAAGGGAAAAGACAAGGAATGTTTCCTTTGGTTTGTTGTATACTGATATCCGTTGGAAAGTATCTGCCGTAATGATACAAACTCAGCCTTGAGAAATACTGAAAAGCCTTGCTTGTGGGGATGAACATACCGCTACCTCTTCCAGGAAGACTTCACCTGATGCATTCTAGCACTGTATTTGTCTTTCTCAGGACTATATTATTCTGGTAGCTCATACTTCTCCTTGGCTAACCAATACATGCAAACCCATCTCCTCTTCAGTTATTTCCCATTGAGGAGATTACCATTTACAGTAGGAAGTCCCTTTATATTGATTACTAATAAAGACTTCCACTTCAAATAATTGACTGTTCAGCATGCCTTATTCCTCTCCTTAAGGCCATTTAATTTTTATTCTGCTCTACTCTTCGTCTGTGTTATCAGTGATTTCTCACTTGCATGTAATTAGCACTTGCCTATTATTTTGGCAGGGCTGTTAGTGAAAATGGTAGGTAGCTTCAATCTCAAAACAAGTTATGAAATTACTCAGCTGGTATGATTTCCTCCAGTTCAAGACCTTTCCTTTCAATACCTCTTCTTTCCCTAACTCCCTTACATGTTATTTACTTATAGCAAATTTATTATTTGTTCATCCTGGAATCCCTTTTGTGATTCTAGCGTTCTTCAGTTTTACTAATAAGACCCTGTGCTGTGGAGAAGCAAGTGCTTCACCATAGGTGAGCTATGGACCATGTTTGACTTGCCTAGAAAGTATATTCTCCTACTTAAGAGGCTTCTGGAGAATGTTAATCTGACAGAAACCTCTCAAGCCATACCTTCCACTTTACTTCACCAAAGTTTGAGTTTTTAAATCTTGCAGAGATCTGAAACTTGGTTTGTTTGGTGTTTTTTTTTTTGTTGTTGTTTTTGGTTTTTTTTCTTTTGGTCAAGATACACAGATCAAGGGTTTTTCAGAATGCTTTAATAAAAGTAGCTATATTTATTATTACAGTTTAGGAATTGTTTTTCATCTTGGCAGCATTCCTGCTGGTGAAATTATAAGCTTTCTGAATGCTGCTGTTGCTATAATAGTATTATTAAAATGTCCCAAATATTGTGACAAATATTTAGCAAAAAAGTCTGAAATGTAAGCCACCTGTAAAAGTGGAGCTGCATTTAGATTTTCACTGCTGTTGTCTCCCTTTGGAAAAAGGATGCCTCCGATGATCAGGGTTAACAAGTAATGACAGTGTGCTTAAAAACAGTAACATTTTTTCTCCTCCAGAAAACGAGCAATGCATTCTACTCAGTACTATTCTGTCTGAGGGTTTTACCTGATTGTCTTTGCTTTCAGGCTGTAGGTCATGACCTACAATTTTCTTAGGCTGATTTCTGTTGTGTTACTCCATCAGCCATTTATTGACAGTTTTTTCCCTGTGATGAAATTAATGTGAACTAAAAGAAATTCACAGTAGGTATTACTAGTGTTTTCTTTCTACTACGTTTTTTTTCTTTCTGTTAGCTTTTCTTAAGCCAACAGTGCTAACTATCATCATGTAATAGATCTAATTAGCTGTAGTGACCTGTGGTACTCATTAATTGATGCAGTGCCATAATAATATTCTAATTTTGTATTATTTTTTTTTTTTTGGATTTTCAACTCTAACATTCTCAATGGGGATAACAGGACTTCAGTGGTAGATTTCCAAGCAAAACAGGCAAAAGAGTGCATGCTTTGGGTATGTTTATTCGCAGGCTTTCATGAATGGAGCTGTATGTGACTGGGGTTTGCATTTTGGCTTGCGGTGGGTTGTCCTTGGCCAGCTGCCAGATGTCCTCCCCCAGCCACCCTTTCACCTTCCCTCAATAGGATAGGGGGAGAAAATACAGAGGGAAAGCTTGTGGATTGAGATAAAGACTTGCCATCTACTATGAAGGGCAAACCAGACGTGACTGGGGGGGAAACTGATTTAATTTATTGCCAGCTAATCATAGAGTTACTGGTGAGAAACAAAGGCAAAATTGAAATGACAGCTTTCCCCCTTCCTCCCAGGCTCACCTTCACTCCTTCATTCCCAGCTCCTTTACCTGAACCCCTATACTCTGAGGGGTGCAGGGGGATGGGCAATGGGGGGCTGCAATCAGTTCCTGCTGGCCCCTCTCTACCACTCCCACCCTTTCACATCACCCCCCTGCCCTGGCGGAGGTCATCATGGGCTGCAGCCCCCCTAGGAGATATCCCCTGCCCCGCCAGGGGCTCCCCGTAGCCCCCGGAGATGTCCCCTGCCCGGCTGAGGGCTCTCTGGGGGAATCTCTGTGGCTCGGGGCAGCCCCGGCCTCTCCCCGCTCTCTCCCCTCTCCATCTCCCCTCCCAGAGGCAGCAGACCCCCTTGCTGGCACCTGAGCAGCAGCACCCAGTATGTGAATATTTTTAAGATAAAAGCTTTGAAAATGTGTGTGTGGTTGAAATTCCTGAATTTTTTAGACGCTGTCTCTGTCCGGTATTTCTAGTCATTCTGATGGCCTCAGCACTGTAAACCTTAGATGTTTTAGAGCTTGCAAAGGTGTTAGTCAGTCTTAAAGGTCAAACCATTTTTTTTCCTTGGTGTGTATAATTTCCAGACTATTATACTCTGTGTTTTCTTTTGCTTAACATATTTATTATTTTTTATTCTGCAATTAATTATTTCTGTGATGCATAATCCCCTGTCAGCAGCTTCCGGTCACTTTTAAAGACAAAACACGTCACCTACTTGTTAATTCAGTGAGACTTCATAAGACCATTATTGCACATGTCCTATTTATACACATTTCTGCGGTATTTTTCCATCAAGCTTGCATGTCTTAGTAATTGCAAGAAGAAAAAAAAAATATTTGGAAAGGAATAGTAACAACATTATAACACAGAAACTTTCTGGAAGATTTCAGATTCTGTTTGTCTTCCATGAATGAACTTGCGCTTTTAATCTGAAGTTTAAAACAAAAGCCCTCTGGTCAGTAGCAGTACTGGGTTTTGGATGTTTCTGATGGCAGCCTTTGAGTGATGGAGTCAGACTTCTAATCTAATTAGTAAATATCTGGAGAAACGTCATTTTCCATGCACAATCATGCTGTTGCTTTACCACTCTGGCATCTAAAATATTTTTATTAAATATACCAATATATATACTTATGAAATCCATTCTGTCCTAGCAATGATTTGGAAGTATGTATAGCCTATTCTTCCTTTTAGTTTGGTGGAAAGTGGAACTAGTCTCTGGCAAATTGTATGAGCAAAGTCTGGTCTACTGCACAAATAAAATTTGTAATAACTGTGATGGCTCTGACTAATTGGAGCATTGTAATGCATGGATCTATGTAGCTGAATTGAGTTACAAGAACAAGACACTTTTTCCCTAGTTGCAAGCAAATGCTAACAGTGGTCTTGGAGTAATTCTGTTTTCCATTTATTTAATACAAAGGAAACTTTTGTAGGTTCATGTATTAAAATTTTACACCAGCTTCAAACTTCAGGAGCAAACTGTTCCTAAGAAAAAATATCTTCTTATATATAGAAAGGGGAAAGACAAAGAGAGGGGCATTCGGCTTTCCCAGAAGCAGAGAGCGAGAGGACAAAAATCTTGTGCTGTTAATTATGGGGAGAATAAACAACCACAAATATTTAATCCTGGCAGCTGCTTAAAGGGTTTCTTGGAAGTGCCTGAAAAAAAGCACTATCGCACAATAATTAAGGTCAAGATTATATGCAAGCTTGAATATAGCACAAATGAGAGTAGAAACAGCTTTATCCATGGATGAATCAAGATGTAGTATCTGCTTTTCTTAGCTCCGTACTCGCAAATAGATATGCTTGGTTTTTTACTTTAAATTTAAGGTTATGGATCTAGAAACTGTAGCCAAGGTGAAAAAAAAGCTAGTAACCCCAATTATCTCTCTCATTTTCTTCTGGTTTTTAACTACTCTATAGAAATGTGGTTATTTTTCAGAACAGATACTCAACGTATCTGAACAGTCTGGCTTATTTAAGGTTTATCAACAGACAGCCCTAAAATGAAGTTTTTTGCTGTTTTCCCACAGACTTGCCTTTCTCTTCCAAAGTTCTTTTTATCTAGCAGCAGGGATATTCCATATTATGTAGCTCCTAATAGAAGTTCAGCTTTGAACTTCTAAAGTCCCTATTGAACTTGCTATAGCACTGAAACACACTGCAGCACCACTTCACTGGAAATGTTCCTAATCCTCAGTATTTAAAGATGCCAATTTTTCCTGTTTACTTAAGTCATGGGACCGTGTTCCACTTACTGTGTTGCTGCAGGCAGATAGACCGTGACTGATTTCTGCTACCGAGTGAATGTGTAATCCTTATTACTTCTTCCCCCTTGAGCTGCCAGACCTGCCCTCCTATGCAGTCCACAGAGAGAAGGCAAAGCCAAATTCCTGCTGCCTGCCCTGTTGGCTGTTGTGCCCTCAGGCAAACTGCAACGTTGGGACCTCCTCTCTTGTCATGAGACCCAGTCCACTCCTCTTTGTTATGCATTAGAGAGAAAATTCACCACAAAGGTTCATGACTTGGAAGATGTGGCCTTGGCCAGGCAATTTGTCCTGTTAGTGCTAAACTGCATAATTGTCTTGCTCTACTTCAGAACTGAAATAGTTGAGTCCTAGAGTTCTGCACAGTCATTTTACTCCTGTTTTTAACAAGCCTAAAAGGGAAAACCCCCTTTGTATAGCTTCTGGTCAAACTCTGTTCTGACTGTGTAATCCCTGCCTTCCTCACTGGGAGCTAAATTGTATGTGGGAATAGAACTCAAAGAGAATAATTTGTATTATTGGCATCTATAGAAACACTTCTAATTGGTTAAAATTTACTATTAACTCTGGCTACCATTTATACTGTTGACATCAGTGTTGTGGAAAAGCTGGAAAGCTGTTTTTCAGAGAAGGACCTGGGGGATCCTGGTGGACACCAAGTTGACCTTGAACCAGCAATATGCCCTTGCCACAAGAAGGGTAATGGTATCCTAGGCAGCCTTAGGCAAAATATTACCAGCAGGATGAGGGAGATGATCCTTTCACTCTACTCAGCACTGGTGAGACCTGGAGTAGTGCTGGTGTCCAGTTCTGGGCTCCCCAGCACAAGAGAGACGTGGACGTACTGGAGAGAGCAGAATGAAGGGTCACAAATTTGAGGAAGGGACTGGAGCGTCTCTCCATGGAGGAAAGGCTGAGAGAGCTGGGACCATTCAGCCTGGAGAAGAGAAGGCTCAATGGCAGGTGGTGGATCTAATAGATGTGCATAGATACTGAAGGAAGCGTGCAAAGAAGAGGGAGCCAGGCTCTTTTCAGTGGTGCCCAGTGACAGGACCAGAGGCAATGGGCACAAACTGAAACACAGGAGATTCCCTGAGGAAACACTTTTTCACTGTGAGGGTGACCAAGCACTGTCACTGGTTTCCTGGGGAGGTTGTGGAGTCTCCCTCCCTGGAGATATTCCAAAGCCACCTGGCCATGTTGGTGAGCCACCATCTGTAGGTGGTCCTGCTTGGGCAGGGGTCTTGGACCAGATGACCTCCTGAGATCCCTTCCAACCTCAGCCATTCTGTGACTGAGTCCCTTGTACTGTTGGTGACAATAATTTGAGCCTGGCAGTACAGAAAATTTTTCCCCCACTGGACACTTTATTCAATCCATATTCCACAAGTTTGCTAAAACATTCTGTTGGAGAGTAGGTCAAAAGTCTTGCTACTGTCAAGGTAAATAATGTTCACTACACTTCCATCAAGCTGGTTATTTCATTATGAGACAGTATAAAGTGAGTCAGGCAAGATTTGTGATTTGTGCTTGGTAAATGTATGGTGGCAGTGCCTTATAATTTTTTTTTTTAATTAATCCTTTTTGCCTTTGTGTGCCTCCATCTAGGGGGATTTCCTTCATTATGTTCCCAGGAATGGAGGGAAGACTGGAGGTCCTGTATTCCTCAGGATAATCTCTTGAACATCTTGAAATTAAGTGCCTTTTTTCAGTCCCTACGAGCCTCCTGTGGTCATTATGACCTTCCAGAGATGATAGAGAGTGTTCCCTCAGCACCTCTGTGTGCATCTTATCTGGTGTCCTGGTGGCAGGGACTTGTTTCTGTCCAGCTGATTTACTTCCTTCCTAACATAATCTTTCTTCTGTGCATGATCTCTTAGTCCCAGAAGCTCTGCCACTAGGAGGTCCAAGAGCAGACTATCAAATAGAAGCCCAGGCTAAAAGCAGTGACAACCCCAGCCTTTTCCACACCTCTGTCACTAGGTCCCCCATCCCACTGAGCAGTGGTAATGTGGAGCAGGGTCTGCATTTTTTTCTGCCTTCCTTTTGCCACCGATGGACTTACTGAAATCTTTCTTGCTGCCTTTCACATCCCTTGCAACTCAGGGAGGGATTCAGCTGCAGCTGAGCTTTGTCTCTCCTAACTGCACCGCTGCAAGTCTGGGCAGCATTTCTGGATTCCTCCTGGGCAGCCTGCCCCAGCTCTGTCTCTGCATACCTCCTGGTTTTCCATATGAGCTCCCTCAGATGTTTGTCCCCTGGCCATCCGTGTTGTCCTTCAGCGACACTTGATTCCCATCAAAATGGCTGCTCCTGTGCCTTGGGGAAGCTGGTCTGGCAATCCAGCCTTGGGCTGTACTCTGAAGGGAAGGAGGTCACAAGGTTGGGGGGGAACACCTGCAGGTACCAAATGGGTGGGCTTGTAGCTGGGTGGGTTCTTTCTGCTGCCTTCTGATCAGTTTCCTTGTGCTGACCTTTTCCTATTTTAATGTTTTGAGAGGAATTGTAAATTTTCAAACTAGCTGTAAATTCTTTATTACTGGATCCAATTGCATTTCTTTTCCATGGGATCTTTCCTCTTTCACTGGTGTCAGTGGGCTCACTGGAAAGAGGTGTGCTCTGTGGTGATTTACTTTCTGGTTTTTGGTTCTTTTCTTGTCAGTCAGGCATTTGAAGCTTGACTTTACACACTGTACAGTATCTACAAAATTGTCGAAAGCTGTAATTACTCTTTCTTTCTGGGCTGTTCTTTTGGATGCCCTGTTCTGGTTTCTCTGCTTCCCAAATGAGAATGTCTGTTACACCAGATTCCTTTGGTGCACAGCAGTTACCTCTAGCAGCCTGACGGAAAGCTTGGCCTCCCTTTCCTTTGCTTGGAAGCTTCTTCCTCAAGTACTTGTTAAGAGTTACAAGCTTTAATGCAGACTTCTGATTGATAATTGGAAAGAACACTGAGACACCTAAAAGAATACTTGAACACCAGTTTTAGTTGGGTGATAATATCAAATACCTAGAAAATACGATGTTATTTCCTAAGCTGTCGCAGTTTCCAGATTCTAGATCAAGGTGGCAAGGACCTTAATCAATTTTCAAAAGGTGGTTGGTTTGGGTTTTTTTGTTTGGTTGATTTGGTTTTTAAACAGAATGAACTCCTCAGACCTGGTAACTGATATAGAATTGTGTTAATACAGGTCATCAGGTGGTAACGGTACCCGTGGCTGTCCCCTACCCATCTTAATATGAGGAAAAGCACAAAAGGCCCTCTTAGTGCTATCTCCATTCTTAATTAGTATGTGCTTCTTGCTGAAGCTGTACATTGAGTCACAGTTACTGGATTGTTCTTCTTAAAGGATTCCTGATTATCTGTACCAGTTTTCTATCAATATTTGTCCTCATCATCTGTTTCACTACTATGTTCCCTGCGCTTTGGGATTATCAACTTTTAGAATCACAGTTCCTGCTGCTGCTAAAGACTTTTCTTCAATTTTCCTCATATTGAACGTGAGGTCATGATCACTGACTTCACATAATAAACATACTCAGGCCACTGGTCAACTGATTTAGGTTAAAAATCTGAAGTAGGTACCTTGTGTTACAGTTGCATAATATACCATTAACAGTAGGAAAAATATCTATTTTGGTGGGTAACTTGGACATTTTACCTCTCTCTTGGCAAGACTTCCTGACTACCTGCTAAATTGAGCTCTCCCATGAAAATGCAACGATTTCCATGTATTACAAGCAGCTTTTGTTCTCCTGCCCTTTGTTATTACCATTTTCAGCTGTATTCAGTGAAGGTCTGAGGGGCTGCTATTGCTAAAACAAGCAGCAATGTCTCAGATTCAGTGATTCCTTTTTTTCACATCTTTTATCCATTCTCTCATAATTTCCAGCTAGTGATTTTTAACATTTTCAATCTGTAGATAATCTTTTACATTTTCAATAATGTTACTTGGAATATATTTGTCATCAATGATACTTTTTTCTACTTACCACTCAGACTTCTACCACCATTCTTTTTTTTTTTCCCCTCTCCTTGCTCGTTGCTGCCTTGCTCAGTATGTTCTTACCATTTCACAAACTTTAGTTGGTCCCTTTCGATCATTCTCTCATGTTATTAATCTAATGCTCTCCCCCCAAAATTCTTTCAAGCAGGTCACAAGTCTGTATCGGAACCCCTATGTTGGAAATGCATGCTCACTATAATTTTACTTCCTCTGGAATTTTTATTAATTCTGCTTCATTAAAGTCAGTTTCACCACATGTTGGTGCCTTTTTAAAAAGACATGAATTAGCAAAATGAGAGTCAGAGAAACACACCATCTTCTTCCCCTAGAGAAAGAGTGACTGTGGAGCAGGAAGAGATTAATATGGCTGTAAAGACAGCTGGACTAATCACCTTAGGGGAGGTAAATAGTTTAGACTGGAAGAAAACAAATTATGGGACAATGCCTTATTGCACTTGGAAATAGCATTTTTATGTAGGCATTAAAATCCTTCCCCCCCCCCAGCAGAAGTCTTAAGGAGAACATTACAGCAGAGAAGGAAAGTAAGTTTCCCAAGGTGGTATTAGTCACAAAATACCTAGAAAAGGGGATGAATTAAGTGCAAGGTGATTACTTTAAACCTGATAATTCCTAGCCTTAGAAGCAAACTCTTCAACCTGCCTTTCACCCTCAGAAGTTATATCATGTAACATCATATAAGAGTAAGGTCTGATTCTTCAGATCTCTCACAGGTCACAGTGAGTTGAGCTAATGATGTAACTGATGATAACAGTGTTGACACAGACCTATTCCAGAGGGAAATGTGATAACCCCCTTCACTTTACCATGGGTTTTGATGATGTTTCTTGAGGGGGACATCTTCTTGTAGGCCACGTACTAGCCTGGGACAGAAGTATTTTAGTTTGATCTGTTTAGTCCTGTCTTTCTCTTCTCATCTAGACTCCTTATATGTCTTACATCCAGTGTCATATTAAATATTCTACGTAGTCTTAGTTCCTGGCCCAAACAAGACCTTATTTGTTTTGGTTTTGCTATGTGGCATTACCAGTTCCTATATGGCTCTCTGATCATCTTGTGTCACCACTTTCTGATATCTGTCTCTTTGGACTGTTACTTCCAGCCTTGAAATGGGACAGATGCACCCCTGTTCTCCCTTCTGTCTGTCCTCTGCTCTGGTAATGCATTGTACCCGTTTCTGCTTCCGTATATACCAGACATCAGTCCTGATTCCTTTCTCTCTGCTGTCTTAGTTTTTCTCTCTCCTGGTGAAGTCTGCTTCAGGGTGCTCTTTTTCCGACACGGCTTGCTGGGTGTATGGGTAGAGGGTCTTTAGGAAAGACATCTTTGGTCTCAGAAGTTTTCTGGGTGCATAGAAAGCCATAGAAGTTCAAATTATAATAAGTATAATAGGAGGAAAACTGCTGCTTAAGTCCAGGACTGTGCACGCCAGCTATGAATAGCTGAGCAGAGCATTAACTTGGTGTTACATTCCTGAAAGACTCGGTGGAGCCTGTGACACAAACCCATCCTTCTCAAAGGACATCTTTATCAAAATTACATCTCTACTGCAAATGGCAGAAATATCAGTCACTCAGCGAAACAATCAGCAGGTTGGGTTTTTTTTAACCTGTCATGAAGTATTATGCTTTCTCATAGTCTCATTCTTAGAAAAAAAAAAAACCACCTGATTTGATTGAAAAATGGTTTCAGACAGATGCTTGATACAGAAATTTCAGTCTAAGTTGACACTACATTCTCGAATATTAAATATTGAAATTAGGGTGTTATAATGAGAAACATCAGGTAACAGGTAATCAGGCAGTATTCTCAGCATTGTTGGTTAGTATGAGAAAAAGTTCTTAAAATATCATTTGGGGTTTTTCAAAATATGTTCTTTTTTCTTGTTAATCCCAATTAGAGTTTTTTTTCTTCATTTTGCTGCCTTCTGCAGTTTTCAAATAATTGTATGTAGTTATGTAATTTTATCTTTGAATGGTTTCAAATTAAATGTATGAATATTGGGGAAAAAACATAATAGCAGAACAGAGTTTAAATTGTTGTCAGCCTGTGCAGAAGAAAGTCAGTGGAAGATTTTTCTTTAATCAGAAATAGTTCAAATTTGTGAGGTTTTAGTTGTACTTGGATGCTCGGTTACTGTATGTGACAGCAACGGTATAAAATATTAAGTCTGGCAGAGCTAGTTAAAATATTGATTTTTTTTTTTTTTTTTTTTTCCTGGTCTGCAGTGCCTACTAATGCCTGTAACTGTTGTAGAACTTTTGAATAAATCTATTGGAAATATCAGGTGCCTTTTCTCTAATAGCTGGAAGCATGTTCTCACAGTGCAGAAGCATGAGGGCCACCACCTATGTTCATTTCATCTTGGAAGTTCACACCTATTGGAATGCTGCACCACCCATATCTGAATACAGTACCACAGTCCTCAAATACCTCTCTGTTTCTATATGATTGCTTAGCATGAGTAACATTCTTGTTGACTTCAGTAGGAATAAGATTGGACAATACATATAGGTTGAATCTGATGATATCTTCCTGAGGGAAAAGAATTTTTAGAAGACATTGGGGTAGATCAAAGAAGGTGTCTTCAAGCAAATCCTATAATCCTCTTAGTCTACACTAGCACTGCATAGCAGATAAGGATGTTTATGACTTGCTTTGGCAATACTGATAAGGCTACAGATAATGCAAAAGTTAAGATCCATATATAACCACTAATTTTCAGTTGATTCAAAATATAGTAAAAATGTCTAGCCATCTGTGTTTTCACCCAAGCCTACTTGCATTTTGCTACAATGACTTTTGATTCAGAACAGTTTGATCTAGCTTTCCCAGCACATTTTCTATAAGAATGAAAGGAAACAGGGCTGCATGTTGCATTTCATCCTGAGCTATTTAGGTCGGTAACAATCTTGGTTTATGTTTTTACAGCATCTCTAAGAAACCTGCTGTCATAAAACAGTTTAAAGAATTGTTGTAAATGTCAGGTGACATGCTATACTTGAACTTGACTCTAATTCTTTCTAAAACAAATTTTTATTTTTGAAACACTGCTCCAATACTTTGTGACAAGCCTAAACATGATAGCATTTAGATTTCTTAGATTGCTCAGGCTTTAAGAAAAAAAAAAAATTGGAGCCATTATTGTTTATACTTATGTTGGGCCACCTTATAACAAGTTTAAAAATGTCAGCATCAACTTTTCAGTTTATCATACCCAGTTTCATTTTTGAAATTTCCTCGTATATTTGAACTTTGCACGTGCAGTGTACAGTAGTTTGGAAACTGAGGTGCATGCAACCTGAAAGCTGTGGTGAATAAAGTCATCTTCTTAGAATGTCTTCTTTACATCCTTTTGCATTTAATACCACAGCAAATGACCCTTTCGACAATAATTTTATGAGAGTGAAATGAAAAGTGGCTATGATATGTGACATACCTGAGAGTCAACTTACAGGAGAATTACTTTGTGCTTAGGTATTTTGAACATGGAAACTTCATAAAGGTTTTTTAATGACTTCTTAAAAAATGAGATTTTTCATAAGAGGTGAATGAGCCTTACTCAGTATAATTCCTTTCTGCTGCTTTGCAGGTTCCTAAAATGGAAGGAATCCTTAATGGATTCCTTAAAATTAGCTGCTACAAATTTATTTTGAATAAAATGCAGACATACAATTTTATTACTCAGTTTATTGAGAATATTGGCAAAATTAGAACATGAATGTATATTTAATCCATGTTTTTAACCAAAATGTAAAATATGGACAAGGTTTTCAGTCAACTGTAGGTAAATTTTGACCCACTTTTCATTAGATAAATTTAAGCCTAAAATACCTATCCTCATCAGGAAGTAAATTAGGAAGGAAAGCAAGCCCAGGTCTCCTTAAACCCTAAAGGAACTGTTTTCTTTTCCTCTGAGATTACTGGAAAAAAATAAGATGTCCTAAAGTTATATTAATGCACTGTGATAAAACTCCAGATGTATTTATTCTGACTGCAGTGTGAAACCTATAGCAAAACAGCTTAGAGGACTGCAGGTGTCTCTCTAAATTAGTGTGCGGTGTATTACAGTAACACGTTAGCAAGGAAGGCTTACCTTTATTCTGCCAAGGAAAGCTCTGTTTAAGAAAGTGTGTTGATAAGCTCATTATTTAGAAATAAAATAATGAGCTGTTTCAGGTGAGGGGTGAGAGGAATACTAAGTGAACAACTGAAGTGTGGAACATCATTAAGAACTCTGCTAGGGATATATGAGCAAAACTATTAAAATCTTTGTAAGAGATTTTACTCCCGTGGTTTTAGGGATGCTGAGAAAAGATACATTGTTTGGGAGAAAGGTAGGTTTGTGGTTAGCTTGGCTTTCATAGAAGTAGAAAAAAATCGTATGACAACAACCCATTATATTGAGAGGCCCATTTAAAGTTATAAAAACAGTCACTACTGGGACCCCTCCCCCTGACGGGGTGGCCCAGAAAGCCTCAGTACGAAAGTGGTATGCTCAGATTGAACACTATTGTAACACATTCTCTGTATCTGAAGGAGCTTTAAAAAAAATAGCTATACAAGAAGTAGAGAGCCTGGACGAGGGCCAAGACAAACCTGCCTCAGTCATCCAGGTGGTCTCTCCTTTTCCCTGTGAACAGTCAGTTAGTGCTTGGTTTACTGATGCTTCTGCCAAACGAGAAGGAAAAGTGTGGAAATACCAAGCAGTAGTGCTCCATACCTCTTCCGATGAGCAAATTATAACAGAGGGAGAGGGTAGTGCACGAGTTGGTGAATTAATTGCAGTATGAAGCGTTATTCAACATGAAGCACAAACTACTTCTACTGTTTACATTTATGCTGATTCTTATGCTGTGTTTAAGGGATGTACCGGATGGCTTCCTTTCTGGGAGCAAAATGAATGGCAGGTTAATAAGATTCCAGTGTGGCAGAAGGAAAAATGGCAAGACATCTTAAGTATTGCTAGCTGAGGGAACTTTACTGTAGGTTGGGTAGCTTCCCAACAGATAGATGGGAGTCAGCGGGAGAATGGAATAACTGGGCTGATGAGTTAGCAAGGCTTAGCTCCTGTACAGAAGGACCAGATTTCAGAAGACTAGGAATGCCTGTTAGAATGGTTGCATGTAAAACGCAAACACACAGGAGCTAAAGATCTGTACTGTGAAGCCCTTGCCCGAGGCTGGCCCGTCACCAGAGAAATATGTAAAACCTGTATATCAGCCTGCGAACAATGTCGAAGATGACTTGAAAGGCACCCTTTAGAGGATGAACCTCTGCATTTAAGGGAGGGTAAAGGCTTGTGGGATGCCTGGCAGGTGGATTATGTTCGTCCCTTTAAGAGATCGAGAGGAAAATATTTTGTGCTGGTGGGAGTGGAAATAACATCAGGACTAGTCCAGGCAGAAGCCTTTAACAGGGCTACAGGGGAGAACACCGTGAAAGCGCTGCCTGAATGGTTTGGAACTTTTCCAAAACCACAAGAAATACAATCTGATAACGGTTCCCACTTTACTGCCAGAATTGTACAGGATTGGGCACGAAGCAAAGGGATTAAATGGGTGTTTCATACCCCATATTACCCGCAAGCTAATGGAATTGTAGAAAGGACCAATGGTCCCTTAAAATGACTTTTGAAACCTCATGAGGGAAATTGGGATGTCCGCTTGTGGGAAGCTGTTAAAGGTGTAAATGATAGATGGGGGGTAAACGGATGCCCCAAAATAACCGCTTTTTGCCCAATGGCTCCTTCCTTGATTCCCTCATTAAAGGGATCAAATGACTCAAAAAAACCAGCTCACTTCCCAGGACAACCCGTTTTGGTGGCACTACCTACTGTGGGAAACGTACCACTGGTACTGAAAACTCCACTGAATGCACGTGCTTGGGTAGCCTCTGATGCCCTGGGAAAGGAACATAAGATAAATACCTTCTGGATAATCCCATCATTTTAAATCTTTTTGCCTCAGGAGGCAAGCTCTGTTGTTTTATTTTTACAGGAGAACTCTGAGGGGCACTGAGAACATGAACTATAAATAGATGAAAATTCATAGCCCTAATTTTTAAAATGACTAATAGTAAAATTGGACTGGTACTACTTTTTTGTATTTTCCCACTTTACGCATAACCAAAAGGGTGCTGAATGGCCTTGGTCTAAAGCTATTGTCGGGTATACTGGTTTTACCGGGCAGTATCCCAAGAATCACTTTCCAAATTTGGCCACTGTAGTACTGCATGATGATAAGGCCTATTCCCCACTTGAATGGGAGTGGGATAGGAAAGACTGGATAAGAACTTTAACTGGAATAATTGGAGAAAAGATTATGGTAGGATGTAGAAAAGTGGAAGGACTTCTCTATGAAAAGGCCTCTTTAATTACCGTCTCTGGGAATCTTTTGGATCCAAATTTAACAACCAGAATTCACCCCAGTATTTCAGCAAAACTTTGTCGTACTGCTGAGTGGGAATGTGATAAGCAAGAATCCCTTATTATGTGCTGTCACCAAAAGCATGTTGGCAATTATACCACCCTGGATCCAAGTACCAACAACGTTGAGATCTCTAAATCTTGTAAAAATGACAAGACTGACTGTTGGTATAACTTCACCTTGACGAGACCTGTTTATGTGGTGTGTAATTGCCGAAGCAATCCGGCAAACCGATCAGATCTATTGAGTCTGACCTTCAAATTCAAAATAAATGCTGTAACTAAAACCCCAGTGATGCTTGTTGCAATAGTCACACACCATGGCATGGACATGACCCTCACGCTGAATGACAAAAATAAAGTTTTACCCCCTTTTATGGTGGCTCAGGGTGACAACATCTCCATACGATGCAGATTAATTACTGAATCCCTTATTGTGCCAACAAACAGCTATGAAATTGAACCCCATGGTTCTATTTTGTCATGTAAAAACCAAAGCCAAGAGTGTTGGCTGAATTTGACTGCAATGCAGTACCCCTATAAGATTATGTGTGGCATAAACAACACGGAATACTGGGGGGAACTCAGAATAGATGTCATTACACCTACCACTCAACCAATGGCTGTACCCAATCCAAAACTTTTTGAAATTGGACCATATATAGTCAGAAATACAGGTCAACAACAAAAGTTGTTTAATCCAAAATGGTCTCTTAAACGAGTTGAGTTGTTGATGCAAGTTAATGTTTCAGATATTCAGCCAGCCTGCTCTCCTTTCCTAAAACCCTCTTATGAGGGAGGGATAACCTGGCTGCGGAGACAGACACCTTTGGGAAATGGACTCGGAGAGACCTCACTGGTGTTTTGGGAACAGGATTGGGGTTTCTGAATGGCATTGACTCAGAGATATTAATGACCAAATCGGCAACTACAGCTAATGATCTGGCAGGATTGCAACAACCTTTGCAATCTTCCCTATTGGCTCTGGGAACTAACCAGTGGCAGTTAACAGATGTGTTACCAAAATGGGAAAAGGTGAATATGGAAGATCACAAATTGATTGTAGATACACTTGGTATAATCCAAAATAACCTTTCTCTGGCTCTTAGTTGTATCCAGGCTCAATTATGGATACAATCAGTGGCTGCCTCGATTATTAGAGAAGGTGAAGGAGGCACTTTTCCCACTGAAATTCGGAAAGTAGTCTGGGACCGTGCCACCGATTTTGAGAGGAAACTCCAATCCTGGTGGAATTTGGTAAACTTTACTTATAACCCCACCACAAACATTGCCACCGCTTTTGTACTGACGATGTCACATGCGTCAATAAATGTAATCTACCCCATTATTGCCTTAGGATTGAACCAGAAGGGAACCACACTCTATCCTTTCGAGCACAGAGTATGGGCCCAAAAGGTGGATGAGAAATGGCAAACTGTAGATTTGGAACCTTGTATCGTGCAGGAACAACAAGGATTTGTCTGTGAAGGCAACACAATCAGAGCTCAGGACATTTGTTTAGACACTACACAGAGAATCTGCCATTTTGAGATTCGTCCTGACGATAACCCTGAAACAGTGCTTGTATATATTGGCAAGGGTTGTGCATGTTTGAGAACTGCTTGTAATTCTGTATCTGTAGATACAGTGATTGTAGATACTAAGAATCATTCCAATTCTTGCGTTTGCAATTTTATGAACATCACTGGATGTGACTTCTCCTATTTAGACCCAGTTACATCTCACTAGCTCTTGAAATCTAATTATACACTGATTCACGAATTGCAGCCTGTACCCATTGGAATGAATCTCACCTTGGTAAAACAACTGTTACAGCATCAAGACTTGATCAAGATTCTGGAAAAGGTTAGAGAAAATGGACAGAAAACCTTGATAACTGTCCATCACAATGTGGAAGAAATACACCGTGTCTTGAGAAGAGTGAGAAAAGATGCAGATCATAGATGGTGGGACACACTTTTTGGATGGTCACCGACTGCTACTGGCATTTTGAACAAGTTGTGTCACCCTATTGTTGTCCTTTTGATATTGGTCTTGAATGGTCTTGTTTTGTCAATGATATTGTATGTCTTAAATTGGAGAATGGTAAATTGACCATTTATTGACATATCTGACATCTGTAATCAATGCACATAACTTGCTGAATATCCCCTCCAATGTGGACATCCCTAAATCTATTGACACAAGGAAAATTGTATAAGACCTAAACAGATTTATGTTTAGTCATTTTTATGAATAGCATTTGATTATTGTAAATTGTTTGATATAAAGATGATTATTTTCCCCTTCTTTTCCTGTCTGTCATTTTCCTTTCCCCTTTTTCTTTCCCTGTCCTCTTTTACCCCTCTTAGAGGATTATATCATTGCCACGTGGTCCTGATAACAATGTTGAGCTTTGGAGATCTTCCCCACCAAGGATCACGATGATCGTAAGGACCGGCGGGACGCGGCCTGGACCTGGGACCATAGGGACGCCTTGGACCCGTGATGGTAGCTATAATCCTCTTTCCTTTTCTTTTTACTTTTATTCACTTTCTGTCTTTCTACCTATCACACGCCACTTTACGGGCAAGCAATAAAATTGTGCTGTTTGATTGAAGCATAACCCCTTGGCATGGTCGCCTTGATTTTTGCACTTCGAGATCATAGTTAACGAACCATCACGAGTCCACTGAGTGGACCGTGACAATCTTTGTGATAAGAGTTTTTTCTGTGAGACTTCACAGGTTCTGTCTAAATCCTGCATTAAAAAGACATTAAAACCTATTTTTCTTTGTATCTTTTAGACATCTAGGGAGTCTTCAACAAGGCTTTTGCTATCTCGTGTGTGTTGTCCTTGTACTCAAGTGCTGGCCAGAAGAGAAAACAGTGTGTACATTTCATGGGAGAGAAACTTGGGACAGTGGGGAGGGACAGGAGAAAATATAGGAGAGTGAAGGGGAAGTTTTCAGATCTTGACTAAAAATGCAGAGGGGAATATGGAGGTGATAGCAGAGTTTTTTGCAAACATGTCTGTAAATGCATATGCCAGGGTTGGAACTTGTTAGTGAAGTTTTAATGGGATAATGCTGACGAGGTCTATAATGTAAAAATGGGAATGCAGAGGACTCTTTCTTGCTGTATTGGAAGTGCTGTGAGTTCTGCAGTATCTCATAATGGCCAGAAAGCTCATGCCTTCACTTAGATTTCTAGGGTAATAATTATTTTGAAATTAGGAAATGATTTTTTAAAAATGTAGGTTTTAAAAATAAATCTATGTTTTTGCGATTTATTGTTAAAGTGAAAGTTTCTGAACTTGTGCACAAGTAAGCACTAGTTTACTATTTATAATTACCTGTTATTGCATAATAATTGGGATGATTGTACATCTCCAGTGTTCTCAGAAAGACTCAAGGTTATTAAGATTTTCTTGTTAGAATTTCAGTCATCTTTTTTGTTTCCTTGTTCCTTCCTGATGTGAAAGGCAGGGATATAATGGAATTAGTTTCTAAAGAATGCAGAACATGAGCTCAAAATCTTGAAATTTTATTTCTTTAGATTCCTTTGTTTCTTTCGCAGATTCAAAAAATGAGTGGCATTTAGTCACAGTATTATTTCTGTGTGCAAAGGAAAATTTGCATCTCTGTTCCTGTCAATCATCATCTCAGCTGACTAAGAGATGAAACGTGTCAAAAGCAGATATATGCACAGAGGACTTTCAAATGTAATATAGAACACAGAAATGTGTTGTTTATGTATAAGTTTTTGAAGTAATGACTGAATGGCAAAGGATATGACTTTATACCAGTTTCAAGTGTTACTTTTGCTCTAGTCTGCTCTGAATTACCTGAATTTACAGCAACTGAAAACTAATGGAAGATTCCAATTGTTATGCTACATGTTTAGTCTTCATGCTGAGCTTACTTAGTTAAAACATTTTTCTCTTCCTTGTTATTCAGCATTTGGAAATGAACTGCTGTCATCAGACTTTCTCAGCTGGAAACCAAATGGTACTTGGAAACCCAATCACACCTTCAACTTTTTTCTTTGAACTGCTACATAGATCCATGGGAAAAAGAGGGAAGGGAAAAAGAGCTCCTGTTTTAAGGAAGCTGTATCCCTAAACTCCTGATTTGTGCCATAATTTTCATGCACTGAATCACTCATCTAATGAACACAGGCAACTGTGAAAGAGCTGGTATTGCTGCTGAATTGAACTCAGGAATAAACCGGTAACTTCTACAGGAGCTATGATGCAAGCAGTGCATTGACATTAGTGACTTGGCCTGCTGAAGAGCTGCTTTCTGTTGTGAATGTCCCTTGCATCTTTACCTGGAGGATTGTATTATGCCTTTGACCATGTCATTCCTGCACTTTCCTTGGGTTTTTTCGGAATTTTTTTTCAGCATATTTCAGGTTCATAATTCCTAATATAGGTTAGAACAGTGTAAAGCCAAACAATGAGATAATTTTTGGAACACTCAGCCTTCCTGGCTGCCCTTTTGAATGCTTAGTTGCCTATTTACTCAATGTTTGTATAAGCCTCTTAAAAAGAGAAAAAGTGCAGAAAAGTAGTACAAAGAATTTTAACTGAGAAAAAAAATAATTTAACCTAATTTTAAATGTTGCAGTACAAGAGCAAATGTAATACCATTGCACAGCTCTTATGGGGCAATAGTCCCATTCCCTGATGGGACTGATTATTTGGCTTCTGGCTTTGCATTTTGTCCTCTTACTGCGCTGTGACCTCATAAAACAACATGACAGCATTACATGTTCTTATGCAGTATCCTCACCTCTATCATGCATAATAATTGATCATAGATGTCAAGAAATGTGATGGCAGTAAGTTTCAGTTTTCAATGGCTAAATTTTATGTTAAGTTGAATAGAATTCATGAAAATAAAAGGCTCTAAGTGTCTGTGTTGGGATCATAAAGTGTGAAATTTATTTTTAAAAAGCTCTGAAATGGGTTTGCTTTTTAAGGATGTAGATATGATAAAACAGAAGAGAGTGGTGGATAGGGCTCTGACAGCAGAGCAGCGCTGGTTTGTCCCCCTTAAGTTGTGCTGCTGCCCTGGGTACAGAAGAATTCCATGCAACCCTATATCCCCATCCATTTTTTCTTAAATTTCCTAGCAAATTCTATTTTTTGAAGTTTTTTGTTTTGGGTAGGACAGATACTCTGGGTCTTTTAAGTAGCTTCCACAAGAATTTAAATCCATGACCAGCAGATCTGCCCTGAGACTGACAAGTGTATTGCGACTTCTGATTTTCTCCTGCACTGGAACAGAAAAGCAAGCATCTTCTGTGCAAACAGCTGGGTGGCAGCACCCTCTGGGCAGGAGGTCAGACGTTTGATGCAGCTGCAACTGGTCCATCTGCCACAAACAGCCTAGAAACCTTCCTATGAAACTAAATCATAATCCATTATCCAGCCAAACCTGAACATTCCTGCAAGCAGTGTGTGGGATTAGCTGCTGGGGAGCATCACAGAGGAGCTGGGCAAAGTTAGCCAAGCCAAGAGATGAGGTGGCCCTGACAGCTTGGGACCAGCAGCCACATGGGTCAAGCAATAAAACTGTTACTGCTGTCACTTTTGAATGGCTTTAGCTTGACATGAAGTACTTCAAGATAATCTTTAAAAGAGGAGCAAATATGTAGCATGTTGGATGAGGCCAGTACAGTAACTCTTTTAGAAGTCTTATTTCCCAGAATCGTAACTTCATGTGTTGCCTGTCCAAACAGTTCAAGAATTTGTAGGATCCAAGTTATTATCATATGGTAAGGCCCTCGATATGCACAGTGTCATGCACATTTAAGAACTTGAGATTACTACTATGGGAGTAAAATGCTATCTAATTATTGTCTGTATGAGTAGCTTCTGGAAGACAGTAAATGAAAAGGCACAATAATTGAAAGCAACTATCATTTTGTGTCATGATAGAGATTTTGGCTGTCAGAGAGTATGACTGAACCTCCCTACTTCATGAAACCAAAATCTTAGTGATCACAGTCATTCTGAGAGACATGGGTTATGGGAGCACCCCGTTTGAACTGGAGTCTCCTCATTCTTAGTGGTTGCTCAAATCACTTGAAATTGAGGAGTAAAAACACATCTGCTATTTTGTTTTCTTGACTGGGAGTATTCTGAATATGTGGGGCTTTTTTTTATCTACAGAATCTTATTTGTTCTCATAATAGCTTGACTTTTTTTTTTTTTTTTTTTTTTGACAAGTCCACACTTCTGCTAGAACATCTGAAACAGACCCTCCCAGCTGTATTTCTTCCTAATCTCTAGGGGAATAATAAAGTTTCAAAGATAAGTATTTCTGGGCAATACTCATGCCATAATTACAGACTGTCTGCAGGGTCACTCTATGAAAATCACTTGCTTGTGAAAAGTTTGATGAGAGAAATAATTAGCTAATTTTTGTTGTTGCGAAGTTCTCCTCTATTTAAGCGCTGGTCAAGCTATGTTGAAAATTGTTTTCTGGTTTCTTTACATGTCCTGAGATACTACAGAAGATAACTGTCAGTTGTTAGGCAGGGACCAGTTGGTTTACATAGAAGATAGGTTATACATGAGGGAAAATGTCATGTGGAACTGCTGATATGAACATGTTAAACTCTAAACTGTTCCTGTAACATATTCAAAGTCAAATGCAGAACATGTCTCCTGAAAAGCAATATGGTGTAAGGAAGCCTAAGGAAGATGTATATACTGATGAAAGATAATATTTTTCCTTGTATTTTTGCACTGGGCTGCACTTTACAATATGCATCTTGCAAAACAAATGCAGGTTTGATTTAGCATTGCTTGCAAAAATCATTCTAAGCCAAAATGTAAAGAGATTTATTACTTTGAAATTATATCCGGCCTTTTCATAGGCTCTAGTGCCAAAGGAATTTGTCTGAAACGTATGTGTGTATGCTTCATTTCTTGCATTAATAAATTAGTTTTAACAAGTAGATGAAATAATAAGAACAATGGTAAGCTAACCATGCCAGTCTTTAGAAATGTGGGGGGTTTATGTGGGCGATAAAATACTGTGGATTTGGTTTAATGAAACTGCCCCTCCCTGTGGAGGTAAAAAATCATTTTATTATACTATTTATGTATAAAATCATCAAACACTGACAAGGAAGGTTGAGATACTTTTCTGATGATTGCACTACAGCAGGCAAATTCGAGGATCTTGAAAAATGTTACAGTCTCACAGAGATAACTAATAGGTTATACAGCTATTTGCTTGTACCTTGCAAGTTTGAATCTTGTGAATACTTATGGGATTTGGAAACAATTGAAATACTAATATACTTTGTGTCTTGGGCAGTACTTACATGTTCTGGTCCAGGACAGCCTGAGATGGGGAGATTCGATGTTATACCCGAAATAAGATGAAGATGCAAATGAGGTCAAATGCCACCAATGAGGAAAATTTATTGAACAGAGTGTTTGTAAGCAAAGAGCAATAGGAAAGGCAGGAAAGAATAGAAAAGAAGGAAACCTAGCAAGCAGTCGGGATGGAGTTTGGAAGAGGTGGTCACCACCATGGACACAGTGGCATCCTGTTGGTCCGTAGTTTCCTTGTCCAATGGTAGGAGAGGTCTCCGGATCATGCCCTTACTGCTCGATGGTGCAGTCTTTTATAGGGTATTTGGGGAGACTGTCTCCCTGACACAGCATGTACTACACATCCATGCATGCTCCCCATCTTGGTATGCTGGTTCCGAGGGGCACACGAGACAGCCATGTAGTCCTTTGTCATGGACTGTGCATGCCTCAGCAGGTTGAGGTGCTTGATCATGTCTGGATATGTCCTCCAAAACAATGTGGCCATTCCTTGACCCTGGCCAATGTCTGGTTCCAGGTGCTGTTTGCTCCTTTTCTGGTCCATGAGTGCCGAGTTCGGTTAAACCACCGGGTAGCTTTGCCTCAAGCTTGGCAGGCATGTAAACAAGCTCTGAGATAGTCAGCTCACAACATGGTCTCCCACGTCATAGTACTCTGTATATAAGATATTGAAATAAACATTTAAGCTTTTTTTTTTTTTTAATTTTACTCAAGAAAAGTTCTTTATGGTTGGACATTTATGCCTTTCTTTCTGCTACAATCTGTATAACTGTCCCATAAACGAAGCAGCTACGGACAACTAAGGATTTTCTTGTTTAAGTGAATTTATAGTAATGTAGGATTAACATGCCTATATCAGACATATTTTCTTTTCTTCAGGAAAGATGTGCTTGACTTGCTTAAATAATTGGATTCTTGCTTAAAGGCTATTCTGAGTAGTAAAACAGTAAATAGCTTGCAAATCTTTTTTTCCCATTGAAGCCTGACCACAACATGGGTGTTGTATGATGATAATTTGTGTAATGGTTTCTTCACGCTGGCCTGATACAGCTTTCAAGATTGCTTCTTTCTGCCCCATAAAAGTAAGAAGAATAGCAGATATTTTTGTTGTTGTTGTTGTTTCTCCTTGGCAAATGCTTTTTGGTCTTGTTCACTGTCTTTGAATTGGAACAGAACTTAATGGGCAGGAGTACTATTAATCAGTGTTACTCTGCTGACTTTGGAAGAGGGATCAAGAAATTCTGAGTGTACTACTCTTTACTGACAGTGCTGGATTTTTAATTTTTGGACCTTTGGTAGTAATGTCCCTCAGTCTAATGCAATTCACCTGACAGCTGTCAGTGGCTAGTTTTGATTGAGTCTTCTGTAAAGCAACTCTCTGTTTTTAAAGGGTGTTAAGCAATAGGGACTTCACTCAAAAGGATTTTTATTTAATTTAAAAAATATCCACATGAGGAGATAAACCTTTATGGCATTTACACTAAAGGTGAAGCCCTGGAAGAAGCTTAAATCTCAGATTGAGAGATCCTATGCAGATGTGCGATATTTTTCGGAATTGGTTATGAATAATAGGACTTGATAAAGGTTAAATCTCATGTTCCAGACTATATAAAATTAATCACAGTAATACAGGATAAAATATTTATTTTTTCACTTCTTTTGAGTTAATCCTCTCCTTTACTGCAGTTGAAAATAATTAAGAATAAACTATGCATAAGAAAAAAGAATATACAAAGTTGTCAACTGAACCCCGGTTTTCTTTAGCAAAGTATATGTATAAACCAACATACAACTCTTGTCAGAGGGGGTCATCAGGTCATGACATGTATGTGTTATGGTAGTTTTGTATAAACTGTGCACTTGATGCTGGAGTATTTTCCCACTGGTCAATCCGTATTTGACAGAATGACAGCTGTAATTGGGGAAGACAACTTCACCTGTAGCTGAGAACTCTTGGCAAAGTCAGTTGTGATTTGATAGTGACAGCAGATCCGAACTATTGCTACCAACTGCCAAAACGTTCCCTTTAAGCATACAGCAGTCCACAATTCTTTGGTAACGTCTGTTCTCAGACATAAACTTACTTATAAAAAGTCACCAAGAAATAAAATAGCCCTTGGATTGATTTGTACATGCTAATGTGGGTTTGAGCTGGGGAAACATATTGCAAGATCAGTCCTGAAGTTTTTCTGTATGCAGAAACTTTGATTAATTACATGCTGTGTACTCTAGGGAGAAGAGGGCAATAAACACAAGATGAAACATTTCTGAAGAAAGAGAAACAAATGTGTGTCATGATGCTTTGTTTGTTTCTGGTTAGTTCTGGGTTCTTTTGTGGATGTAGGTCATTAAGTCTAACAAGTAAACCAAAAGAGCTGTGCATTCCTGTCTCAATCTGGTAATGTCTCAATCTCATTCACATCAGAATAGACATAGTAGACACCAAGTATAAAAACATGTAAGAATTTGTATGTCTCTGGTTAAGCAGTAAACTTTGTATGCAAACTTGGTAAAATTCTGGATTGTCTTATCCTTTGGCAATCAGTTTTGAAGGTCCAGACCTGAGGTCTCACCTGAAAAGATCTTTACACTAACAGTTTTGCCTTGAGATGACTCTGTTAGTATGGATACCTTGTGCTTGTGAAAGCATTCTCATATTTTCTTTTCTCAAGAGTGAGAAGCTCTGATGCAGTTGGGTAGCTCCTGATCTTTCACTCTAATCCAGAGGAGGTAAAATGGCACAGGACTGCTGCAAAAGTTATTATTTTCCCCACTCCCTGAATAGACCAGAATCCCCTGTGGGGTTGGGCAGCCTGGACAGGAGAGCAGAAACTGATAAGCTAAGGGGTCCTACTGGTGATAAAGATCTTGGCTGTACTTTGAGACTCTTTTGATTTGTTTTTCTCCTTCTGCTAGTGGAGACCATGTAAACCAAACTCACAGTTCAGTATGATTTAGAACTCTTTATCCCTCTGCTTTTTGTTTGGTTGTTACACATATTGGAAACAAAAGTGCTAAACCTTTTTTTCAAATCAACTTTGAAAACAGTTTTCCAATGGTCTGTTTATCAGCATATTTACCACAGCCATAATTTTTTTCTGAAAAAGTTTGATTTATTTTTTCTTTCAACTTGTTTCTCTGATGAAAATTCCAAGCAATTTAAACAGTCTGCAAATCTCTGCTTTGTTGTCCATTCTTTATAAACAGCAAAATAATAATTCTTAGTAGGTAATTTGATGATCACTCAATAATTTAGCTTTGAGGCATTTTTTTCCCTCTTAAGAAATGACAGCCAAATGTCTTCCATAAAGTGGTTAGCACTAATATACCTTAACAGCATGTACAACTTGAAGACTACGCCTCTGCTTTTCCTTTGTAAATTCCCAGTGTGACTTCTGGTTCTTGGGAATCATAAAAGCTTTTTACCAGGAATATCTCTTTCTTAGTATTGAACAATGTATTCCTGTGTTGTGAGTGTGTGTGACTTTAAAACCAGTAATGCGAGCTTGATTATGTAACTGAGTCATCTCTGCATACTGACTTAGTAAAACAAGCACTACAACTCAGTTGCTTTGCTTGACGGGTTGCTCTTTCTGGATTGCTAAGAAATGCAATACTTCTGTGAATATTATAATAAATATAATAAACCTTCCCATGAACAATGTAAACTTTAGACAGCAAAAGCAGACACCTCATGAAGAGAAAATAAGGCAATATGAACTCTAATTGCATATATTGTCTTGACTAACAAGACCAACTTCTAGTATTATTCAGACGTGAGAGGAAAGGAAATTCTAGGAGTTAGACTTTCACAAAGAATGCACCGAACATCAGTGTTTATAGACCTGGACTAGAGTTTCCAACCCAAAGATGAGTCAGAATTCCTGTGTTATATGAGAAAGCTGGAGATGCATTTCCTGCGTTCAGTTACTCCAGAACAGGGAATGGCAAGATTTATTTATTGTTTGTTGTGTTTGTAAATTCTAAATGCAATTTTAATTAATACCCTTATTTTTTGTGTATATTAATTACTTTGGTGCCATTCTTGGCAAATAATGAGTCACACTTACATTGGGGCTGTAATTTAAAAAAACATGAAGAAAATAGGTAGCATATACCTGAGAAACATGCTCCCTTTCACAAGTGTTAGTAAGACTTGAGATTATCTTAAAAAAAAAGTAAAATATTCCTTTTGAGAATTTGAGAGTAGACCTTTTCATTTTCTTCCTTTTATTCAAAACACTTAAATATTAAATTACATAAGTGATTAAATATTAGCAAAATGTGTACTAGAATATTATCTTGCTGTGAAACACTTCCCAGGGGGGCCTTCTTAGGCATACCCTCGCACAGCTAAATTACATTCAAGATACTATTTTTGTGGTTTCATTTGACCCAGCATGAATCTTTTTCGTGGAGCTTGCTATTTTAAACTGAGGGTTCAGTGAATTTCACCTGATTTTCTAGAGAGGATATTAATAATGCTGGTTATTAGCACTTGCATTTTGAAGTTACTTTTTCTTCCTCATTCATACCTGAGTGTCTCTGGAGCAGCAATGCAACAGAGGATTTGACTGCTAAGAGGGCTGAGCTGTAAATTTTAATGTACTTCAGTTGCACTGTTCCCCTTTCTATATTATTTCAGACTTTATGCTTGTGAGATATTATTGTGCTGCCTTTTTTTGTATTATCTCAGACTTTTGCACTTGTGTCTTCTCAAAGGCATTTTGTATTGTACCTGTAAACAGCAGTGGAGTCTCACTGGATGTGCTTTGTTATAAAAGAAGTTGATAGAAATACCCACTTCAGTAGGAGCTCTAAAGACCTTCCACTTGTATGGTAAAGCAAATACAGGTGGCCTCTCTGCTAATGAGTAGTATACAAAACATGATCACAGAAATTTCAGATTATAAGCTCTGCTATTTGGGATAATTGTATGAGCCCAGCCTTGCTTAAATTCTGCAAAACACAGTATTTTAAAAATAGTCTGAAAAAACCCACTTCCTTGCTCTGAGACAATGCAACTCTGTCATACACACTGCCACTCAGCCACTATGGCCATTTGACCTATATGAATTTGTCTTGAGGCTGGGCAAAAGGGTATTTAAGACTTCACTATTTCTTATTTGCAGCTGGCACTGGCAATCTAAATACAGCCTTTGGAGTATTGGACAGATGAGAATTTGGTAAAATGCAAAAAAGAGACTAAACAAATCTTGGGCAGCCTGGGATTTAAGGAGCGCAGAACATTGTGCTGTGCTTCACTTCACCTATGTGACCTGAGAGAGATCACTTGGATCTTTCTGTGCTGTGTTGTAAAATTATCATCCTCTCATTGTTTTAAATATTTGCTTGTGTAACTTTGTTGTCTCAAAATTCTTGTGTAGTTTCCTCTTATGTCTCAGTGTCTTTGTGCCTAAAACCAGAACTGAAATCCCTTAAAAAGAGCAGGTTCCTGTCATAAGTTACTATATAACTATTATAACTGCTGACTAGCTTCTGAAAACAGCCTTTTCAATAGTAACTGTAAAACTGAATAATTAAGAGAACAGAAGGTTTTCAGTCCATCCAATGGGCATTATTACCCAAATAACAGGAAATCCCAAATGAAATTACACATTTTGGGGAAAAATTTCTCCGCCAACCAGTTCATAGATAAATATATATAGGTTAATTTCATTTATCTATTTTTACATTGTTTTTTTTCCATGAACTCTCCTTTTTTTAGGAGAGTGCTTCCTTCATCATTCACCCTGACAATCCAGACTCACATTGGTGGCTTGTTTGCTTCCTAGTGCCCACACACAAAACCTGCGTTTGTTCAGATGGATTAACACCGTTCAGCTGTTGTATGAACGGAAGCAATGGGAATGGTCTTGCAGCTGTGTTCTCTAACTCTCCTATTTTTCTAGTAAAGTAATAAATCACTCGGGTTCTTAACTTTCCTATTCCAAAATCCAACCTGAATAAATTCACTCTGATGAGCAATCAGTTTTTATAGGTTGTTCCCCACAAAGTTCCAGCAGACATGATTTCGGTGCAAAGTTTTAAAAATGTCACTCCTTTCCCTTGCTCACATGATCTGTTCTGTGAGAGCGAACCGAGACAAAGGCGTTCAGTGCAAACACGATGGAAAGCAGTGTCAGCAAATCTCTTAATTGGAATCTTCACGTGTCTTCAAAACTTTCTGTCTTTTAAGACAGGGGTTCTATATCACATATTGTTTGTGTTTGCAGAGAGGATTTAGATTTACATGATTAGGAGGTCATATGAGGACAGGTTGAAACAGCCAGGTATGGAACCTTCTATCTCAAGAGTTATTTACGGCTCTAACAATTATTTGAACAATCTCTGCTTGAAATCAAGACTAACAGATGAATGGCAGTTACTGAAGGGCAGGAATGAGAAAATCCAAATACCAAACCAAGGATTACCCCTGCCTTTGTGTGGAGAGGGAATTAACCTAATGTCTTGTTTATGCTATTACTATACAGATGCAACCATCAGAAATAATGACCTGCTACTTGACATGAAGCCCTTTGTACTACACAGCACATTGCATGGGATTATTCAAAGGGAGGGTGCTAGGAGATGTATTCATATCTTTGCTGCATGTTTTTAAATTGGTACGTGGTCCTGCAGGTGTCAGCTTAAAATCAGTTTAGAAATTGAAGACCTGAAACCATACAACCAAGCCTACCTTAAGGTTGTTTATTGGAATAATAAATTTAGAATGCTAAGCATCTTGTCTTCTGAATCTTGGTCTTAGGTCTAGTACATGTAAATATATATTCTCTTTATTTTTTGCAGTTTAACATGTATTACTAAAAGGAAGATTGTAACAGGTCTCAGAGTGAGGGAAATAACTGTTCAATAACCCTCTTTGAATTGCTGACTTCAGGGTTTCTGAAATGATGGACATATAGATGGGTCCTAAATGTCAAGGAATACAAAAAAAGTTTGTTAAAGCTTTAAATCACAACCGTTGAAGTGAGGTTTCAATGCTGGGTAAATACTTTTCTTCTTGTTTGTACCATCTTTTTAAAAGGTGTTATTCAAAGATGTGGAAATCAGAGGAAAGACCTGATTAACCTGGCCTTTCTTCATCCAAATGGAAATTATCATAAGCAGTTAAGCTTACATTTTACATCGATTCTACTCAAGATTATCTGATTGACACAATCTGAATATAGTATGAATAAATGTCCACTTGTTTTCAGTGTCCATTTGAGTTTTAAAGACAGTATCTTGAACTTTGCTTTTATGCTAGCATGGTGTTATGCCGTATGATATGTGAGACAATCTATAGTGCACATCTATCTTTTTGTTCTTGGAAAAATGTTTCTCTTCTTAAAGTCAGATATAACTTCATCTAAAATCAAATACAAGATAACAATTTCCCAACATAATTATTTGTGTAGTCATTGTCTCATTATCCAAATTTACAGTGAGTTGAAGAACAGAAGAGTGGCTGAACAGAAGGTTGGACTGCTAACGACTCCTAGTGCTCCCCGTAACCGTCAGTAATTCATTATTTGGGGGGTTGTTTCTATCTATAATTCAGTAGTCTAAACTTCACCATTCCTTGTGCATTTTTTTCTGGTTATCAAGGGCGCAAAATTCTTCTCACAGAAGTCCAAGAAGAATCCTCTGAGATCAGAATACTGGAGTATTCTCATCACAGCAGTCACTGAAATATGTTCAAAGAACCTTTTAATTATTTCAAAAAGTTGAAAGGAATCTATCAGGATTCCTTTCACCTTCTCATCTATCAGGAAGAAGAGATGAAAGACCGTATATTTCATCTAGAGCCGCCCTACCCTGAACAGTTACACTTTGGTTATAATTATTACTGTTGTTTCCTTTGATTTGTGAATGTGGAGGCTGAATGGCAGAAAAATGGGGTGCTGGCAATGGTTAGTGGAAGGATGGTTAAATGAGCCGTGGTGGGACGCCAGTAAGGTGGATGGTTGGGGAGTTACCTGATTTGCAGTCACTGTATCTAACTTTGAAACAATTTCTCCCATTTCATAGCCCAATTGTAACGATTGGTAAACCTGTAAGAAGTGTAAAAACATACTGTATTTAACTACTGGTATCTCAGCTACTCTCTAGACTACTGTGAGGACAGTAAACATATGGACTAATCTATTTTGTCATCTTGCAAATTTTATGATGTCTTTTTTTTTTTTTTTTAATTGGTATGTGCTGGGGTCCAGTAGCCAATTTAATGTCTGCTGCATATGAAAAAGCAATGAAATAAGATATTATAGGCTTACTAATTAGCTGATGGTAACAAAATGTTCTTATTTTAAAAATGGTTTGGTAACCATATGGTTTTAGAAATGGGTTATTTTCCTTTGGCAATTCTTTTGTTCACTTTCTCAGGAACTGCTCAGGCTTATACGCATCCCAACAAGGTTGCCATTTGTTTGAATTAAGAAAGAAAAGACACTCTTTCTTCATCTCTGATTGTGCCTGTAGTTTAGCATGTGCCATGTACAGGCTTTCAAATATCATGAAGTATGAAGATTTCACTAGTTCTGGCTTTGTTCAGAAAAGATGGAGAATCAAAGAAATTTAATTTAGAAGACTGAAGAAATATTATGAAAACTTTATTTTTCTGTCCAGCTCCAGTGAGGAAACTGACATCGTTTCTTTTACAAGGCTTGGGATGTTTTGGTCTGTGGGTGCATAATCTCAGAATCCACAAAGTGAATCCAGATTTCTGGTTTTGGGGAAGTGGGATAGCTTGTGTTATTTGAAAGCACTCAACCGCAATGACCTAGAAGAGCTATAGCTTGCCTGTAAGATCTTTTCAATCCTTAAATTATCTGTTAGGATTTTGATGGCTGTTATATTGCTTGGCTTAAAACAGAAGGCTCATTTAAGCAAAATTTTTCCTGCCCAGTCTCAGTAAACCACAGTTTGTTCAGAGAAATTTCTGAAGGCTTCACTGTCATGTGACAGATATGAAGGAAGAAAAAGTTTTAGTTTTGGCTTGGACAGTACCATAATGATTCATGTATGTGTACACTCATGACACTTTTGGTTGTGGAGTCTTAAGTCTTTATAATCTAGTGTGGCCTACATTAAATTTAACATACAGGTATCATAGAAAGTAATGCCAGGGCTTTAAGGAATTCTACTGCTGAACAGGGGTACTTGATTTCAGATTCAGTCTGGAACGGACTGAGACTGACCACATTAGCTGGTATACAGACATGTGCAATTATTTTGGGTAATAGGAGATATCTTATCTAGTAGGGTAGGTGTGTCTTCTTTCCTATGTTGTCTATTATGAATGTTGAATGCAGCAGTAAATCTTTTGCTACTTGTGAATCTCCCTTTGTATTAAACAGTTGAAGTAGGGTGATTTTTTTGTTCTAATTCAATTGTCTTATCTTTAAATATCCATTTATGTATTTGGAGTTACAATGGTGAAACTTAAGAATTTTCAGGAAAACTGGACTGACTTGTCAATGTCAGACAATACTTCATCCCACATGTTTACTGGTGGTCATATGATATCAGCAGTGTCATACAAATGACACTACTTGTGCATACATCTTGTGTATATATGGGGAAAGTACAGCAGGTTATACTTCCTTCTGTTGATTCTCTCTCTCTCTTTTTTTTTTTTTTTTCTTCTCTCCTTTCTTGTTTTTTAAAGCTTATTCAGGTTTGGGGAATCCCAAGTGGGTTGATCTGACTGCTTAATTACGCTGAGAGGCTGGAAATCAGATCTATTTTTATATATCAGTACAATGTGTCTCCTGGTATTACTGCTTATACATTCAGATATTTACCTTTTAAAAGATGTCCAGTTGTTGTTTAAGATAAGGGCTCAGATAACTTCAGACTTTTTCTGGGCTTGCCTCACATTTGGACTAGCCTACCTGACTGAGACTCATCTGTACTTTTCAGCTGATCGTCTTATGGTCTGGGTCAGGGAAAAGAAGAGAATAATGCTTACCTTATTCAGAGTTACTATATGGCAAGAAGTATTTGGGAGGGTGTAGAAGAATAGCTGCAGAAGTGTGGCCTTAGAGTCTGAAGATCTGCACAATCCAGGCCTGGTATTAGAATAGGCCTGTAATCAGAATTGTACTGAAGTTGCTGTGCTGAAGTTAACAAGAAAGGTAGCCTTGAGCTATTCTTGAATCCTGAGCCCAAGTAATTATGTTGTGCCAACAGGCCGTGGCTGTAACAAGCTACAGCTGCTGGGAAAGCAGGTGCAGGGCCAAGAAAGATAGGGACCAGTGTGGGAAAATAGGGAGTAACAAACTACAAGGCTGAAGCACAGCAATTAGCTACATGGATAGAATGCTTATTTTAGTCATGATAATTAGGGGTGTGAGAACCGCGTGTGTTTAGAGACTACTAACCAATTATATTTCTGCTTTACGAATATGCATGTGTATTGGTTCTATATAAGTAGTGTTAGAAACTAATAAAGTTGAGCAAGATGCATAACTCATATTGAGCATCTTCTTGACTCCGGCGAACCCTTCTTCCAACAGGAGGGAGGAGGGGAGGGGATGGAAGAGTCATTCCCAGAATGAATTTTGATACTGCAATAAAGAAAAGACTATTCAGATGCATCTGCATTAAAAAGGATCAAGTTCTGATTATGCATCCTTGCTTTCAAAAACTGTTTACATTTTTTGGTTTTTTTTTTTTCCTATGGATAATGTTTTTATGCTTGTGACTGACAACAGTAAAAAAACCAATGGAGATCTTCCTGAGGAGGTAGGTGTCCTTTCTTCAAGAAGACAGCCAGAATAGCTTCTAAGAAACACATGTATATTTGAGCTCCTTTTTATGGCCGGGTATAAGCTAAATCCTTTCTTTGACCTGAAAGATGAATGCTTTCTTGAGGGTTTCAAGTAGTAATCATATCCTGGTGTCTCCACTCAGTATCTTCTAACTCTGCTTTAACAAGTACCTTTCCATCCAACAGGAGTTAGGCCTGCCTGGGGCTTACAAGATCCCACACCACTAGCAGGAATGCTGAAATATCAGCTGGCATTCAGGTGTTTTTCAGGGGTGGGATGATTGTGTGCTTCAGACGTTTTCCCACAATGGTTCTTCTTGAAAAATGACAGATTTCTTGGTTTTCAACATTATTATTGAGACTTCAAGCATAAACCTCTGTATTTAGAACGATTACTGTTCAAGCCTTGTCTGCAGAAGTACACAAAATGCTGTGTGCAGTTTCACTTATTCATTATTTTATTAACCTTCAGTGAGTTTAGCACAGTGTTGCAAAGCAAATCAGACCCTCACTGCTGCCTGTGAAAATAATGGAAGAGTGCTAAGATGATCCCTCAGACCTGCTGCAGGCCAGGGAATGACGGCACTTTTAGTCTTGCCTGTCTGCTTGCTGCATTTTCAAACAGCTTTCTTTTTCATCTCTTGAGGCAGCACACCAGAGTAACCTTGTCAAATAGAACAGTCTCCACACTGTCTGCTTATGATTATGAAGAAATGTTTGTACAAAACAAACTGATACTGGGAAAGTATTTTGTCATTTCTAATGGCACCATCTGACTGGGAGGAAACTGGGAATGTTTTTCCAAAACTGGAAAAGTGCGATGTTTCACTGCTGTTGCTATGGAAACTAGTACTGGTACAGTGTGTACTTCTCATTCCTCAGTTCTTATGCCTGATGTGCAGCAGTTGCTGCTAAGACAACTCTCATGAATAACACCAGGATGCTGGAGAGATTTCCAAGCCCATTATCTCCTACCTTCCTCTTTTCTGAACCGTGATGCAGACAGAAGCAGTCTGTTGGTTTGGCATTGAAAAATGTGCTCGACTATTGCAGAATCACACAAAGCTGTGAGCACTGAGTGAGCAGACCAAGCAACGAACCCTCCCCCCAGAACAACAATAACCTTCCCCCCACCCAGCGTAGGTGGAAGGACATGATGTAATGAGGATTCCTTGCCGTGTACCTGTGGGAAAGGAAGAGCACAAAATGCTGCATTATTAGTTCCACTGTAATAAACTTAAACGGGACAGAACCACTAGTTACATCTGGAATTGAAGAAGCACAATGCCCTGTGCTTTTAACTCTCATGTCATTCAGATGTGTGCTGCTGAAATAGTCTGCTTGTTGGAGTCAGCAGCACCCTGACTATTGTTGGAAGGTGTCATGATTTCAGAAATGGAGACAATCATATTCTTTTCAGAAGTGAAAGGACTTTATCCATCCTGCTGTCACCTTGGGACCATAACAGGCTGGATCCTTAGCACTAGAAAAAACAGATGCTGTGCTATGAAATTCAGGTGCTGATCACACTTGCCTTGCTAGTGAGCGAACAGTGGTTTCCTGAATTCAGAAAAACTGAAGTTAATCTGCTTCAAGAATACTTTGTGTTCAGTGAATCCTGTGATTTGAATAAAGGATGAAGATGTATTTGACTGTTATCATAGTGGGTAGCTTGAGAACAGGTACTCCAAAAGTGGCTTCTGCCCATTGACTTCACTTTGAAATAGCAGTGTGCAACCGCATCGCCTGCATGTTAGCTCAGCCAGCCAGCAGCAGCCTGGATGTGTAGGAACGATGGGCTTCTGGGAGGCATCTCAAGGTAACTGCCCAATTTTGATTTAGAGTCCTCGCAGTCTGACTTCTAGTCAAGTCTGTGAATATATAATCTTTCGTAGCACGCAGAGAACCTCAGATTACACAGAGATTAGTAATGGAGCAGGAAACCGTGGCTGTGTCAGCGTTATACAGAAGGTGCACCCTGTCCTGGTCCTCAGCTCTGTCCCATGTCACGAAGGGGCCTGGAGGCAAAACAAGCCCCTGATAAGTTGCACAGCAATGTCTGTGGGTGTCTGGCCTGTAGCATGTTCTGCTGGTCTGGCCATTCGCTATTGAGAAGTGATAGCGCGTGGACTTACGAAATGGTCATTTTGCACTTGCACATCTAGTTACATTTTACCTTTTATTCTTCCTGCTGACATTTGTTTCCAACCCGCCAAGACAGTAAGACAAGCAAGGGGATTCTGGGTTTTGTTCTTTTTTTTCTCTCTCTCTCTGAATTGTTGTGAATTTTTTACCTTCTTGCGTGGAATAAAATTATTAGGAAGTGATAGCCCTGGCATCCTCTCTGCCCCAAAGGAACCAGCTAGAAGTTCTTCAGCTTGGTCACTTGGAAATATTTGATGACATTTAAGGGAATCCTTTTAAAGGTCTTTGAGGGTCTGTGTTCAGTTCTCAGGTTGCCCACAAGCTTCATCTTGGTCTAGAATGTCTTGCTGAGATGTTGGACAGCTAAAAAAAGTAGAAATAAGATGGGAAAATGATCTCTTGAACCTTATAAGACAAGTCAAATAGAAAAGTTTGAACAGTGATAAAGCTGACTGATTTCTAGACAGATATGGCAATGCATATGGAACCTCTCATTTGCAAATTTTAGGTGCACACAGAAAAATACCTTTCTGAAACTTTAAATTAACTTTATTTAAATATTAAGAAAATAAAGGTGATAACACCATGGAAAACAAGTGCAATAAAAATAGGCTTGTTTCATTGAGTTAAACCAATCTTCCAGGACTGCATAAGCTATGCTACATTTTTCTCTTTCATATGTCTTAAATAGCATATGTTTGTTGTGAATGACTGGCTGGGCATTAACTGCCATTTTTCTGGAGATATCTCATGTTCTGCAGTGCTGCACTGTTGGGGAGAAAAAGCAAGTACAGGGCTAATAAACATCCAGAGCTGGGATTTAACTTCCTTGTTTCCAGCTATCTTCTGATTTGTGGCTGTTGCATGACCTAGTGGTTTGTGGGCTTTATTTGTGTTGGGTTGGTGGTTTTTTTCCCCATCTGCATACAAAATGCATATGTGCATCTTATCAGGCTTTGATTAGGGTAAGTCTTTACCTTTGGCATAATATATCTAACTATATGGTCACAGCAAAATCGGTCCAAGGAGTGGTGAGTTGTATCAGTCCTCATGTGTGGAAAGAAATGTAAAATATATGAACAACCTAATTACTCTCTACCACTGGCATAACAAAAGCAGCAGTAGCTTTAGAGGAATTATTGCTGTCTCCTTTATGCCATACACCTACATTTGACAGTAAAGGAATTCTGCTGTGGAATAAGTTTCATGCATACTGCATGAGCTATGAGTGCTGAAGGTGGGAAAACCACTTTTGATAAACATAAATTTACCCTGGAGAGCTGGGAAATAGAACACTTGGAAAATAAATTTAGGAAGCATCTATGCAGAGCACAGGATTAATTTTTGTTTTCTAAATTTCTGATTTGGTTAACCTCATTTCTATTGCGGAGATAGCATAAAGTATATCCTTGGCACATTATCATCGTTCTGATCTGCTCTTCTCCAGAGGCTGATGCTCTGAAAAGTTAAAGCTGAAGAAGAGTATCCCTAATCTTTCATGTTTATCCTAGGGTTATGACTGTGTTTGTACTTGCTCCTTGTATTATTCTGAGTCCTCAAACTGCATCAACACTACAAAAATTTTAGTGGCCAGGCTCTAATATAGGTCAAATCAAGATACACCCTCGATGAGGAAAGTCATATAGGACTAAATAAACTGCTCAAGGGTTTTGGATTGGATAGCACACATAAAAGTTAATCCTGATTGTGTATCAAGGCTTAGTACCTTGTTTCAAAGACAAACAGTATGTAATTGCAAACACATAAAATTTTACCCGCTTCTTAATATAGAATTGATCTTGAAATTTTTTCCTTGAGTGCAAAGGAGTAGAAAACTTTCTTGACTCTCAAGGAATACCCCTGCATTCTCTTGTTTGTTTTGTTTGGGTTTTTTATTTTCCCTTCTCTTCCATGCTTTCACATGCACCAAAGTATTATCTGTCAGGTTTTCCTTAGCAACTGAAGGCTGATAACTGAAGTCTTTAGTTTAGTTGCCATTATCAGCTCTGGTGTGACTTGCTTATCAAAACCATTATTTCTCTCTAAACTTATTGTCATATTCATGCCTTCTTTATGTGAAAAGAGTGTATGAGAAATACTAATCAAAAGTGGATTTTTTGCTGTACTTCATGAAAGGAAGGAAGGTAACATTATTTTATTTTTTTTATCAGGAAGATATTTGTGTGTTGGCAGATCATACTACTTCTTATTCCCCTGCTCATTAAAACTCCAGCTCAGAAGGAAAAAGCAGGAGATGGAGAGGTGGCCTTTCTGAGTTCTTGTTAGGTTTTTTTGCAGTACAGAAGCTGTTTTACTGCCATTGTATGTAGAGGTAGTTTTAATATAAGTGTGCTAAATATTTATGTGTGTGAATGGCATTGGTTTTCTAGCTTTTAGGAAAAAATTATTTACTGGGAAAGGAGACTGATTGGTTACAATTGAAGATAAAAACTACATAGATTTTTTTTAAATTCTCAAACAGAATTACTTTCTCTTCCACTATTTAATATTTCAGATTTTCCCTATTTTTCAAGTTACTGCAGTTTCACATAGTTCATTTGTTTTAAGTAATTTCTGGAAAGAGAGTTCAGGGATCATTAGTTTTGAAAATATGTTTTGTTACTTTTACTTGCAGGATCTGATGCTGCTACTTGATTTTGTAACTTTAAATTTTTGTTTGCTAGCCAACTGCATGTAATGAGTCACCCAGGATACTGAGGAATGTCCATGGCCCATACCTTGATACAAATAATGTAATTTGTCCATTGCTTTTTCCCCTCCCACTATTGATGCTGTTACTTAAGGGACCAGTAGGGTCATTCTTATTTAACTATCATACAAAATAATGTCTTGAACCACAAGTCACAGTTTATGACATTAAGAACTGCAAGCACTGAGAAAAAAAACAAATAAATAATTGGGTACCTATATAAAGGCTCTTTTCAAATAGCAGGTAATAGGTTTCCCTGAAGAAAGGTTGAGTCTTTGGTAAGAAAGAAAAATGCTGGCAAAACATCAGGGTTTTGAAAGATTAGTTAAATATTCCTATGCATGAGCTAGTCTTCTATGCATTGTGTTTGATATCCTGTTGGGTTTAGTTGAAAAAGTGAAGTATCCTAAATTTAACTGATAGTCTTCGGTTCTGTTTTCCTGGGGAAAACAACCTCCCTGACAATGAATGCTGAAGTTGCCATTTACTAACTTATTGTGGCAGGTGAATCACTAGTATATCCCAACTTCTTTGAGATGAGATGTTTCAACTTCAGGGTGGGAGGAATTCTCATCAGTCTTGCCCTGCACTGTGCCTGCATCATGCAGGGCACTTGGGCAGGGGCTCTGGGCAGAACCATCCCTCAGCAACTACGCTAGATTAACCATAGTACTGAAACAGATGTTTTCTGGGTTATGAACAAGCTTAATCCTGGCCAGATGCCTTGTGTTCTTTACTTAAAGTACATGTACATTTGCAGAGAAGCAAGATTCAGGCTTCTGTCTATCCAAGCAGCGCTGCACTAAAGCTGTTGGAGGGAGATGAAATGAAGGATGTGTCAGCCTACAAGTTGTGGTTTCCAGTTTTTAAGGAAGCTGTTTATGTTTTCTCTTTTATTAAGAGGGATTTCAAGAGAGTTTATGAAATGTGGCTCTTTTCCTTGTTGTTAGACGTAGTTTATGTATAAACTGCGTAAAAAATTTTCTAAGCTATCAGTGAAAGCTAAGACATAGTATATAGAATAAAAATATTAAACAACAAATTGCTTAATAGAACAGGTTATGGTCTTGTGTCTCTGCAAGGCAGTGACTTCATTCAGAATTACCTGAATTCATAGGATTTTGAATCTTCAGGTATTTGTAGTATATTTGTATGTACATGAATATTCACTCCAAGAATTAGGCAACAAGCTTTTTCCCTCTTGTATTTTCACATGTGAAGAGTTTTGTAAGACTTACTTGTTATTGTGACTTATAGTTCTTCTCTTGTCACCACAGTAGTACGCTTATCTCTGTTAACCAGTTAGGATAAACTAGTGGGACTCTGTTGAATTGTTACTATGTATCACTCTAATGAAGGTCTGAAAATGAAAAAGGTATTCAAAAATAAGAGAACAAACCTGCAGCTGTTTCAAAGCTAGATTTCTTAGACATACATGGTTGTGTATAAATGTGCATGCATGACCCCTTTTGGAAACTACAGCATTTAGGGACCTCACGAGCTGTAACTATTGTCCTCATAGCACCTCTGAGGTCATGAAACTGTATTTCAAAGAACATAGCACAAAAGAAGATTTGGACTGACCTTGTAACTGAACCAGAGTTTTGTGAGTTATATGCAGTGGCCTTTTGGCCACAATATCCATTGACTCCTGGGAATGATAAATGAATGAATACTGAATTTGCTTTCAATCAATACGATGGTCAAACACCTATTTTCACACTATGTATTTTGCCAGATATTGGTGCTGTAAGTCACTGCACATATTGAAAAGTACAATAATATATCGTATGAAAATTGACTTGGCAGCTATGCACAACAGCCAGAAGGCAGAACTAATTTGTCAAAGAAAAACTGAGAGAAAATGACCTGAACTGAAATGGAAGAACTTGTTTACTTCCATGTCTGTAATGACTTAGGCTGAATCTTTATCAGCTTGACATACCATGTCTTCATTAAAACTATATTAATATTGCTTTTTATTCAGTAACGTTATCACAAACAAGTCCAGGCTTTTGGTTTATTATCTGAGATAATCATAAGGATATACTAGGGTTTGTAGTGTAATCAGGTCAGTCACAGTAGCCATTACCTGACATACTGGCAATCTTTCTGTTCACAGGCCAGAAATTCAGTTGGAATGGGTGTTCTGTTAAGTTTTTTGTCCTCCTATCCTTGGCTGCTTATGGAGGCGTTGCACCAGCAGGCTAAAACCCAGTCTAAAATTAGATGCCTAAAAAGTGAGGATGAAAGATGGGCCCCCTTTGTATTAGTGAAGCTTCTTATTCAGAGGGTCTTGGCTAATTACAGGCACCTCAGTGTGTCAGGCTACACAGTTTAAATGCCATGATCCTCTTCTCCAGCAGCTTCAGCAGTTAAATATTCCTGAGTTTTAAGGTAAACATGTCTTAGCTGAAGCAAATGCATTCCCACAATTTCAGTGGCTGAAGTTTCTTCATACACAATACCAGCTGGTTCCTCTCTACTCAAGAGGTCCACAACCCTCATGTCAACTTTTTCTGTTGCTTTCTAGTTAGATAAGAGCAGATGCATCTACTCAGTGCCTGAGTGATTTATTTCTCTTGAAAAGACTGTGTCTCCCTAATCAGGAAAGACTATTTTGATTGCCAAATATCTGATTTATCAGGCAATTTGTTTCTGAATGTTCCTATTAGAAAGGAACTAATTTTGAATCTGGGAAATGCCACAGTGGAAAAGCTAATGCTGCTATTATGGTTAAGTAAAAAAAAAAAAAGAAAAGTTGTATAGTAGACATGTTTAGCATTTTTTGCATGTGATCATTGAAAGATGGAACAGATTTTATTGAAACTGGGATTTTAGGATTTCTATCTGATAAAAAAGCACTCCTGCAAAACAGAACAATATATATTTCAAACAGATTTAAATCTGTACTGGTGTTTTGGTGTTGTCATTTTCAATTATACTGTCAGTGTCAACTAATTTTATGTTTTTAGAAATAAATTTGTATTTAAGACTTTAAAGCTTTGTTTGCAAGTAATTAATATTTAATTACAGTTTTGTTATCTTTTGTGGAGTGTTTTTGCTATTTCTTGTATGTTCCCTTTCTAAGGCACATCCTTGGTTATTGAAGCACACATGTATCAAGCATGTAAGAGGACATATTTATTACATAGGACAAGATAGAATCTTGAAGTTACAACCTTACTGAGCTATTAATTAAAGATGAATGTATTGCTACCACACTCAGTTTGCTGTTACATGTAGTTCTCTTGGCAGAAGTTTTGTAATTGGTATGAATGATCGCTAAGGCAACAAATGAGGGAAAGTTCCCAGCTACACAGCATGATTTAGACAGCTGGGTAGACTCAAAAATAGAACATTATTACACATGAAAAATTAAACATAGCAATGCTAATAGTATGACCTGCATGGGACAGCTAGAAAGTTGTGAAATAAAATAATTACAAAATAGAGAGGCTACAGAGACTACATAGAGGAATCCTCTTCTTTGTAAAGCTATTATTACTGTTGCTACTAAGATTTTGGCTTTTTTCTTTTCTTCTTCCTAAAGGCATATGTTTTCCAACATTATTTTTTTTTTCTCCAGTCTTCCTTTACTTTCTAAAAGATCTTCAGTGGAATGATATCTGTTTCACTGAATTGTATACAATTATACTATAGACAGCCTTAGGGCTTCCCTGTATTTTAAAACTGAATATTTCTTGATTGTCCCATTCATCTTTTTTACTCAATTAAAATGATTTCTTTAAACCTTTTCTTAGAAAAGAAGAAAAAAAAAGGGATAAAAAATGTGAAGAACTTATTTAAAAAATAAATAGGTCTTTCACAAAAAAATCTGGATTTTAGGTTCTGAGTAAGCTAGAGAGACTTGAATAAATAATCATTTTATTCTTGCCTTGGACAAGGTCCTTCACAATGGATCCAAGTTGGCCTTGCTCTGAGTAAGGGATTGGACTAGACCGTACTAAACTGTAGTGTGATGCTACAAGGTGTTCTATGGGATTTTTATAAAACTCTTTCTTTTGTATTGCTCTTCCACTTCATAAGATGGTAACTGAAAGCTAAATAGAGATAACTAGTTTAATACTGATAAACCATACTTTAATTTGTGTCCATCATTGTTCATCAATGATGCAATTTCCAACTTAGGAGTAAATTGGGGTCACGTTTAAATTTTTTTGGTTGAAAGGGTCCATGCATGTTGATATCATAGGTATTTCCCCTAGTCTAGCAGTTTAAAAAATAGCCAAATATCAGAGACATTTTTTATCCATGAAAAAAATTGTGGGTTTTGACTTAGCTTCTTTCTAGTACTTGAGAACAAAAATGAGAAGAGATGCCACCAGCTGTGATCATCAGAACTGAAGAAGTATGCAACAATATTTCATTTTGACTGAGATTTTGAAATGAGACTACAACGATGTTGTTGAAACTTTTAAATTTCTAGGTGTTTGCAATCATCTTTCCTCAAAGTAACTACTGAATGGTTTTTTTTGTGGGTTTTTTTTTGTTTTGTTTTGTTTTTTCCCCTGCTGTAGCACAACAGAAACTATTAAAAACTCAGTATCCTTTTGAAAGAAAAACCAGCATAAGGTGATGCAATAAAATGGGTCTTGCCAGTTTAAAATTATACACTCAGAGCTATTAAAGTCAACATTTATCATTCTGTGTTTTGTTCAGGTTTTCATGATTGTATTCAGTGAACTTTAAATATCTTAGCTTTGTGTATATTCTGAACAAAGATTTCTAAAGAGCACCTGCTCTGAACAATAGATAGGATATCCTCTGGGAAACATCCTCTAACATCCTCCCTGATCAGATTAATTTGCAACAGAAACTATGTTCTTTCAGATTGCTTTTGAATTATTTAAGTTGACTGTTGGTGCACAGCTTAAAATCAGAATCTTAAAAGTAGGGTGCTTTGAAATGTCTAGTTACTAAGAAATGTTGGTATCTCCATAAAAATTGAATGTATTGGGTTTGGTTCCCAGAAATGGATGCATCATGTCATATATTGATGTTTCGCAGAGTCACAGAATGGTCAGGGTTGGAAAGGACCTCTGGAGATCATCTGGTCCAACCCCCTGCTAAAGCAGCGTCACCTAGAGCAGGTTGCACAGGATCACATCCAGGTGGGTTTCGAATTTCTCCAGAGAAAGAGCCACAGATGCTCTGGGCAGCCTGTTCCAGTCCTGTGTCATACTCAAAAGTGAAGAAATTTTCCCTCATATTCAGAAGGAACTTCTTGTGTATCCATTTTTGCCCATTTCCCCTTATCCTGTCACTGGGCACCGCCAAAAAGAGTCTGGCCCCATCTTCTTGACACTCACCCTTAAGATATTTGTATGCATGTTCTCTTCTGCAGGCTGGACAGCCCCAGCTCTCTCAGCCTTTCTTCATAAGGGAGATGCTTCAGTCCCCTGATCATCCTTGTAGCCCTCTGCTAGACCCTCTCCAGCAGTTCCCCGTTTCAAACTGGGGAGCCCAGTGCTGGACACAGCACTCTGGATGCAGCCTCACCTTGGAAGAGCAGAGAGGGAGGATCACCTCCCTCGACCTGCCAGCCACGCTTCTCCTAATGTCCTCCAGGATCCCCTTGGCCTTCTTGACCACACAGGCTCTTGCTGGCCCACGGGCAACTGGCTGCCCACCAGAGCTCGCAGGTCCTTCCCCGCAGAGCTCCCCACAGCAGGTCACCCCCAGCCTGTGCACATGTGTGGGGCTGTCCCTCCCCAGGGGCAGGAACCTACACTGGCCTTTCTTGAACATCATGTCTGCCATGTTGAAATGTTGCCATGTGATGTTACATATGTTTAATATCTTCCTCCTCCAAAAATCTTTGCTATTTTTTTTTCTTCCAGTTTGTTTTCAAAATACAAATTTATTTACTAACCTCAAACTTACTGAAGGAGGATACAACATAGATTGGTGAATTAATTTCCTCTAAAAAATTTAAATCTGCTCTTTTAGTGCTTCAAAGTATGTCCTGTACCAGTCCCTGCTGACAGGCGCCACTCATGAGAAGCTGGCTACATAAGCTACATTAGGTCATGAAGCTCAACAGGTTTTTTGAGACCAGTGCTGAACGTTTTGAGGTGCTGGGCTCCAGACCATGTTAACATCTTGTTCTGCTTGATGGTTCAGACTGTGGGTGGAACAGGCGTATCTGTCTGCAGCCAGCCAAGGGTCAATAAGGTGCACAACTGCAAAGTTGGAAAGGGATGTCTGAGTTTATGAAAATTGCTGGACATAAATTGTATACCCAAAGGCAGCTGCAACCAGCTTTGTAGTATCTATCGAGCAATTAGCTAATCTTCAAACTGACTAATTTTTCAGCTGTGGAATCAGGAGCTTGATTCAAAGGAGGAGGAGCCTTCAGCAGGAGTCTTCCACAAAGTTTTGTTCATAGACAGGTTAGACTGTTCATTTGATTATTGTGGGGGAGCTCTTTGACTGAGACTTCAGTTCGCTTTTCTTGAATTTAGTAAAAAAGGAGATTTTTTTTGGCACAATTGTTCTATTGAGTCTTCTCTTCAAAAAATCAGCACAGAAACATAATTTTTTCATTGAAATTGCAGGAAAACCTGTTCTACAACATTGTCTGTTCCTGGCACCTGGCACCAGGTACTCAAGGTACTGCAGATATACCAGCATGATAGTATCTCAGATACAGAGCATAAAGTATGGTGTGTTTTTCATAGGATTAATTAATAGCTTCAAATTAAATAATGCCATATGTTTACTAATTCTCTTTGTAACATTGAACTTATTTTAATCACAGGACTTTTTAAAGGCAAGATTCTAATCTAAGCGTCAAGTTTTCCATTTGCATGTTTTCACAATAGTAATTATTTTGTTCATTTGAACACCAAATTTCAAGTGTTCAGCTGTAACAGAACTAAAAACCACATACTTTCTATTTAAGTTTGAGTTGTTGCTGTAAACTTAAACTCAAGACCTCTTCCACAGGACTAGTCTCCACTTTAAACTTATAGCAGAAGAAATCATTACTTGCAATGAAAGAAGTCTTAAAGGTATTTTTATGCCTGGTGTTTGTTGGGATCTGTCAGCTTGTGCCGTAAAGAAAGAATGTGCTTATGTGCACATTGAGTACTGTTTGTGGAAGACAGGGTTTCCTCAAACCCCGTGTATGTTATGGTTAGCACCTCAAGTATTTCACCAGAAAAGTTGAGTTTGACAGCCTTGAAGTAATGCAGACCTTTAAGAACAGAAGGGTACGATGACAGTCTCCAAACATCTGTGTATCAACACAGGACATTCCTGAAACAAACTGAATGGTCTATGACTTCATATATTTTGTTTGTGTGCTTGACTTCCTGTATTATGTTAACATTGACAGTTTTGTTTGGTTGGGGAAAAATTATAATGTGAGCTGTATTGCTCAGATGATATTTCTCAAATAGTACTTAAGCACTGCAAGAAGCAGGCCTCTGTTACGTTCCTCACGTCTGAATGTAAATGAAAATGCACTGTCTGGGTTCGTTGCAAAGGAGGAAGTTTTTTGGGTAAATGACACTTCAAGTGAGATCTGTTGGCCTTAAAAAAGTCAAGATAATAGGGGAGGGTCTCCAAGATCAATAGTGATAACACGTTGCTGGAGAGTCACAGCATCAGGACGATCAGTTCCAGATTCAAAGGTGCTTGAAGAGCTGTTGGACAATCTCAGGCCTAAAACTGCTGAGGAAGTAATGGGCCATCTGTGCTGCTCACAGTGATTCTGTCCACCATGTCCACCCAACAGAAATAATTCTAGTTCAATTAACAACTTTTAAACAGGCAAACTTTCTGGGAATTGTGGGAATCTGAAGCTACAAATACACCTAGAAAAAACTGTGCTTTCACCAAAAGCAGTAAGTGAACTTGATTTTATTAGAGCAAATTTCATTGAGTTTGTTGGTAAAGTTTAAAAGATTTGGAACTATAATAAGACAAATGGGGCTTTTTATTTGAGCGAGAAGTCAGGGTTTAGTCCATAACTTGTATCTGATGTCTTACATATACTAACTACTTCCCAGTTCTTAAACCTTGCCAACTTAGATTCATAGGAAGTTTGAAGGAAGCTTTTATGTATTGTTTCTAATGGTCAAAATCCTGCAAATGGCAGTATGGGACTTAATACAATCTTGTGGGATGGTAGTATAAGCTTTAAATAATCAATGAAAATATACCATGTCAAACAAACATGATTTTGTTGTTGTTGTTTTTAATTCCCAAGCATACATATATAATGACAGTGTGGTTAGAAAGAGATATGGAAATTAATTCCACCTCCTCAGCCCTTAGCATCACTCCATGTGATACTGAAGTAGCACCACATGCGGCTGATCCAGAACATGTTCAGTACATGTACAGTTAATCGTCTATGTCAGATAAATAGAGGCAACACGTACGTAGATGTCTGTAGGTGCATTTTAGTGTCAATATTTTCTTGCTAATAAATTGTATATATGGATGGTTAAATTTGCAAGAGACAGAAAGTTGGGTCAGAAGATACTGGGGTGTTGTGTTTCTATAGGATATTCTTATTGTGAAATTTCATTAGCTGGGACTATTTGAAAAAAAAATATTAATTTTTGTTAACTTGAATGGAGGGTTGCTCATACATCAGAGAAAGTAGACTATGTTTAAAGGATAGAAAGCCATGTCCTGTAGTCCAGGTGCACTAGAATGGCCTTCAGGTGATGACTGAAAACATACCCACAATGCCATCTTCTAGGGAAGGAACATAGCTGTTATAATTAGGGGGCTATTGAATAGGAACACGAAGGTATGTTATATCTGTCTGTGTTGTTATGGCCTTGTCATTACAGATATCAGCAAGCCAAAAGGTCAAAAATACTTCAGTGTGAAAAGGGTTCAGAAAAGAATGCCAGGACCAATTGGGCATTTGAGAAATAGGTTTTACAGCCAAACTTAGTGTGGTCAAGAGGGAAAAACGTGAAGTATTTTGATCTGTGTGCATAAGAAATTTTTGATCCTAAATGAACTTCAACATAGCAGAAAAGGCCTGACAGGGTCCAATATTCCCAAAGTTAAAAAAGCCAAATCCAGATTGAAAAACAAGAGTCAGCATTTAATCCTGAAGGTCCCTAATCAGTGGAACTGGATGTCTAAGGGAATGAGAATCTACTACGTTCTTATGTTTTGGTTTTATTCAGTCAAGATTGGATAAAACCCAAGATATACTATATGATCGGAGAACAACCACCCAAAAAACAAAGTAATAGATATTTAGTTTTATGTTACAGAGGAGGTAAGACTTAAAATGGTCTCTTTGCTTGTTTCTGAAACTAGGAAATGTGTGTAAACAAAAAGTTTACGCTAAAACTTGTTTTTGTAAGATGTTAGCCAAGCGCCTTCAATGGTCTGCAAGTATTTGTTTGAGGCAGTATATCAGTGCACAGACCTAAGGACTGGATTTGGTTAACTTTGGTTTTAGGTTTTGGAAAATATTTGACATCATAAGCTAGGCTGGAGAATATTGCTCCTTTTCATCCCCATGTCTTGTCCCCTAGTTCAGTGGCCCATATTTTTCCTATTTGAAAATTCTTATTCTTTTTCCAAGAAGGAAAAAATGAGGGAAGGTCACATTGTTTTAGCAAATTAGTTCCAGAAAGTATTTCTTGAAAAGAAATTGTTTTTAAAGTAAACAATATCCACCCCTCTGTTTTATTTTCATGGATATTTTAAGATTAAGAGTAATAACATTCTTCAGTCTGATGGATCGTTTTTCTTCAACTAATAAATTTTGACCATCACTTTCTGCTTCAAATCTTTTTTAAAGTGGAATTTCAAGGTAAAAAGATGAAACTTATTTACATCATTACACTCTGTGTCTTCAATAAGGTAAAGATTAAATCCTCTATTTTTATACTTGTGATGCAAGCAAGCTTTCTTTTTAATTTTTCATGTAATTCTTAATGGTGTGGTTCATATCAACTCTTTGTTACTGAGGTCTAGACTATTCATTCCATGGTTTGTGTGTATTAAGGACTAGAGACAAGCAGCATGTGGCTTTTGAGCTTCATGTTGCTTGTGAGTAGCTTAAGTGCTCCTCCAAACCAGGTTAGCACTAGGGCTCTGGTGGCTGGGAAAACAGAATAATACAAATAGTTACTCAGGAGGAAAAGCAAGCCATCAGTGCCCAATTCCCAATTTATTTGAACACCCGTGACTGCTTTGACTCCAAACAAGCTTCCCTGAGCCTTTTCACATGCAGCATTTGACTGTTCTGCCCTGTCTTTCTGCCTCACAATCCATATTCACAAGTGCAGGTAGGTACATCATGGGGATACTAGCCAGGGTAAAAGAGGAGTGAAAACTCTCCCACTGGAGGGTGGGGATGTTCATTCATAAAATCAGTGAAAGAAACTTTTCAAATCTTTTCCTTGCTACTCGAGTGGAAGCCTTAGCATTCTGCACTTCTTCAGCCTCTCTATTACCTCAATAGATAGTTGGTCACCACACAGAGCAGGCTGCAAATCCACAGCTGTAAAAGGAAAAAAACTTTTACAGTGTTTCAAAAGAGTAATATTAAGAATAAACATGTTGTTTCAATAGTCCACATAATTACTGAACGGCTGATTTCCTATTCAGGGGAACATAAAAATTGTTTCTGGAGATCAATGACTATATCTGAATGCAACCTTGTTCACGTCCAAAAAAATTTGTGATAAGGGTTATAGAAAAACAGGAACCTTTAACAGTTATGACATGACAATATTACCATTTTTGGTTTGCATTAATGCAGCAAGTATCAGTAGAACATATTACTAAATTTTATGTTGTATAAGGTTACCTGATCTTCCCAAAGGTTGTCTGTCATTGGGAAAAAAAAGGTATAAATTTTTTACTCCCAGTAAACCTTGCTCTGAGGGATTTATTATTTACAGGATTAAGGTAGGTGACATGGCTTGTCATACAAAAAAACTCTAACCCAAAATGTAAGTACAGTTACTGTAAATAAGAAAAGTGTTAGTTACAAGTTCAGAAATAGATATGAATCAAAAGTCATTCCCTATTAAACATCTGGCTTTCCTTTTTTGTCTCTCAATTTTATTTGGTATCCAAAACCTTTTCCTTCCTCTGTTTGGTTTTTTGTTTTGTTTTGGTTTTTTTCCATTTGTTTGTTTGGGGTTTGGAGGTTTTTTTTCAGGGGGTGGGGATGGGAGGAGTGTTTGTTTTTAGGTTGGGGGTTTGTTTTTACAAAATGCAAGACTGGATATCACTTACCCCACTAACTACAAATGTGTAGCAAGAATTGTACAGGGAGTAGACAGATGGCTAAATGCAATTCAGATGTAATTGTAATTGTTTTAAGTGAAATTATTTAAATGTGAACTAGTATTGTCAAAAAAATTCTTTAAAAGTGAAAATAATTTTACTGTAGGTTTACCCCCTTTGCTAATGGTAGTGAAAAACTTAAGTATTTAAATATATATGAAATATATTGCAATATGTAGAAATACATGCAAACGCAAAATACAGTTTTTTGAGATATCAGCAGAGGCTGTGAGCAATGATACAAGAACATATCCATAACTGATGGTCTTGTCAGATGAAGAAAATTTCAGATGAAGATTAAATGGCTAAAGCTGCAAGAATTATTTTGAACCAAAACTGAAGGAACTTCAGACAAAATAATTTGGCAGAGGGATATAGAGCCAGATCAAAGCCAAGGGAAAAATAAAAAAAGCCACAACCAAACAGTCCCAGATGTTTAGAAGCACAAGTTTAATCAACTGTATAATGACTTTGGTACCTGAGAGTCCATAATTAAGTACTTTTATTTAAGAATTTGTTGTATAACATAAGTTAACATTTCATTGCTAAGAGGAGGGGTGGATTTTCTTTTCAGGATTAGTGCTTGCTTCTGTATGCATATCAAGCAGTGGGATTTGGAAGCAGCTAGGACTGTGTAGCTGTCCATGCCATGGCTATGCTGGGCCTGACTAGTGGCTTCCCTCAGGTACCCGGGGTGCAAACCTGAGTTTGTAGCTCATGGTAACAAATCCTTTGACAGGATTAAGGAAAACCTAATTCTGTGAATCATATCTGGAAAGAAAAAGGTTAACTTTTTAGACTGTTTTCTTTTCTCAAAATCTGCCTTTCTGTATTTTACAGGTTCCAATAAAAGTGATAATATGTTGGTCTCATAAATCGTGCTGCTTGAATGCAGGCTATACTTAATTTCATCTGTTCACATCCTACCTGAATAGCTTTCTTGTTTCTGGGCTTATAAGACATGACTTTGAGTGCCAGTTGTCTGATTCTGAGCAGTTTCTGTATTTACCAGAATAGAATGAATGTGACCATCCTATGGCTGCAGATGTCCTAAGTCTTCTATGAGGACAAGTTGTGAGAAAGGGATGATTGCCAGTGAATTTCTAAGATTTTGCATTTTAGCCAGGATTTTTTTTTTCTTTTTATGACAGGGTTTAAAATATTTGTTTAAAGTTTACAAACAAAATTTTAAAATATCTGTTGGGGTGCCTCCTATGAATTTTACTTCAAACTATATTTTGCTTTCATCTCAGAGTTATTATGATGAGGATATGTATGAAATGAATTCTCCTCTCTCTGATTCAGGATAAATGGGCAACTGTTGGATTTTTTTTTAGTAATTCTTGAAATCGTGCAGTTAGATGGAGTTGGTGTGATACTACAGAACAAGTGCAAGCCTGCTGTTGTGAGAGCCAAACATTTGGACTTGCTGTGCTGTTTAACCTGGCAGCACGGCTGGTTCATTGCACAGCACTGATGGTGATTACCCTGAAGGGCAATGACCCTGAGTCTTGCCTTCTGTAGGCTCATCCTTCTGCGTAGTATCACTCAGTAATGATTACTTACATAACCCATAAAAATTGGGTAATGCACGCAAACAGCTCACCACCTGTGGCAGAATTCATTTTTTCCTTACACTTCAAGCACTGAGACCATATTTTTGAACAAAACTTAACAGCAGCAAAATTCTTAAGCTATTCCAAAATTCCTGGTCAAAAGCCTTGCCTGACTTTGGGAGAGGGAGATAACTGTGTGGGTTTAAGCCCAGAGGTGATAGTGCCGTGTTTCTCATAAATTCTGCGTGACTGGTAAGGTGAGTTGATCTCCAAAGACCAGTATCCTGCCATGGAAAATTATATCTCATAATTCCTTCCACTTTATTATTTGTGTGCAGGTCAATGGGTGCTAATGCCTCTTTTTGCTCTTGCCTCACTTGTTGATCTCCCCAGAACACACAATAGTTCTGACCAGCTTAGAGCCAAAGCCGTACTGCTTCAAAGCCATGGTCAGGAGCGTGTTCCAGTACTTCCAGCACTGTACCTAATGTTGTAGCTGGGTAGCGTCCCAGGAGAAGCTCAGTGGCTGAGCACTGGAGTCTCAGCTGCTGTGAGTCGGCAGAGCTCCACTGGAACTGGTGGGGCTTTGGTAATTAACACCAGCTGACAGCTCTGAGGACTCAAGTGTTACAGTTTGTATGGTCTCTAAGTAGTAACATTTACAATGTGTGTGTTTCCATTATGTGCACTAATGTAATTTGTGTTTCCCAGAGTGCAGATCTTTGGGTGAAATCCTTTTCTTATGTCTTGGACCCAAATATGTTCTTTTTTTTCCCAGAAATAACAGTGTTGGTTGTTTTGGTTTTGTTTTTTTCCCAAGAGGGTGGGAGGACAGAAGAAAAGGAGCAAGAGGAGGAGAAGTTTTTTGTGCCTGGAACTGAATGGCAGTATGTTTATGTTGAACAGCTTTTGCTCAGAGATGCTTTTTGCTGTAATGTTTTCAGCCTTCTGTTTGTGTGGTCTGAGTTCAGAGAGATGATTTGCTTCTGTTTCCCACAAGGCTAAGGACTAGCTGAAGATGTTATGGAAAATGTCACAGGAAGCAACACGCTGAGATGGGGAAAGAACACAAGAACATTGTGAGTAATTGCGCTGGAGACTGTACAGCAATAGCTCCAGCTTGGCTGGAAAACAAACTTGGCTAGTGAAGCTCAGTGGAATACACCCGAAACACATTACAGCATTGTTTATATTCAGTGTAATATCCATCCCACAAGGTGCAGAGAAAGGTGTATTTGAACCTTAGCATGAACAGATTTATTGAAGGAACTAGACTTAATAGCTACATTTATACTAAGCAAAGCCTGGTCCAAGCCCACTATCTACTATGAAGTTATGAGAACAGCCTTGGTCTGCTTTTTGCTTAGATCAAGTAATATGTTTCCAGAAAACCCCAAGGCAAAGTCCAGCTCAGGTTGGGAGTGCTTGTTGCACCCTGTCTTATGCAATTCCTTCAGTTCAGCCTAGTACACACAGATGGCCTCTCACAGCTCACTGTAAACCAGACACAGGTTTGGACATGCTGGTAAAAACACCATTAACAAAGGCTGCAGAGTTACTGCTTTATTATTTTTTCTCTTTACTTGAATGAGTACTGGTGTTGTAGCAAGAGGCACAGCAGGGCTGTATTGGGCAGGGAGGAAAATGGTTCATTTAATGATAGAACTCCTTGTTGAAAGGGAGCTCTGGAGGTCACCTAGACCAGCTTCCCCGTCAAAGGAGGACTGTCGCCGTCAGTACGCCAGGTCAGCTATGGCTTTACCCGTCCTGAAAAACTTCAAGCATGGAGAGAGTCAGGAGGAGGAAGAAGGGCTGGTTGCAGCTGGATCACCTGTGAGATTTATGGCAAGGTGCCTGACCCTATGAGGACCCACAATGGTATGGTCACTTAGGGCTGGGACAAATGTAAGGAACTAAAGCTAACCTACATGAAATTCAGGGCAGAAAATAGCAGTCTGGTGCCAGTTGGCATAGCCTCTCCACCAAGGCTACTCCTGGTCTGGTGCAGGGGACAGGCTCTGAGCTTGGCTCTCTGCGTTGAAAATCAGCTTTTGCACTCGCTGACTAGGAAGTAAGGATTAGTTGCAGAAGGAATCAGGAATGTGGTTTCAGATAGAGAAGTTTGGTGTCACTGAACAGTAGTCACTCCAGCCAAGAAATATAAGATCAAAAATGTTTCTACACAGGACCTTGTTGAAGACACTCAAAGTCTTCTGCTGACTTTTGTGGATTTTCAAATGTAAGTAGGTAGGATAACATAGATTTCATACTTAGCACATCAGTCTGGTGCCATGGATTAGGATGCAGCCTTGAGAGTATGCTTTAATTTCACTGCAATATGAGAATAAAGATCCTGCTATCTGAATTGCGACAAAAAGCAGTCCTGAGTGCAAGGTGATATATATCGGTAGGATCCCTTTAGAGAACATGAAACTGGGATGTGAATACCCTTGATATCCCCTCAGTTCTGTGTGGTACCACACTGAACTGAGGCTGTCCCACCTCGGCAGTGCCATAGATACAGGCAAGTTACTTTGAGTTTTGACTTTAGACTCAGCTATGGGAACAAGAAGAGAAATCAGATTCTGTTTTCCTTTCTCTTCAACCTCTGTGAAGGAGATACATTTAGTTTGAAAGGAAATTATTAATTCTGCTTCCTCCACCTGATGCATCCTCATGTAAGTATACTCATCTGACATAAAGCATGCTAATGCAATGTATTCAGGTTGTATATTCATAATCTGTGGCTTTTGGGCCTTTATAGTCATCTGGATATAGTGGGACCCAAACAAGAAAGAAGCAAAATAGGGACTTGCAGAGTCAGGCTGTTGCAATGACCAGGTGAAAGCAGACAGGAAACTAAAGCAACTTGGGTTGTTTAGTCTGGCAAGCGTATGGAGAAGGGATGTGGTTATTCTATATAAATATATCTGGGAAGTAACCAACAGGAAGGGAAAAAAATTAAGCAAGAGAGTTGGCATGAGGAAAAATGGTTACAAACTGAGCATTGATAATTACAGGCTGGAAACAGAATAGTGGGATTCTCTGTTTCCTAAGATGGGCTCTGGAGGCAAGAAATCAAATACGTTTGGATGATGTACTTTCTTGCAGTAACAGGGTATGTATCTTTGGTCTGTCATATATTTTAGGAGATAAGAAAATATCCAGAAAACCAAAATACAAAATTCAGTAGTATTTTGTGGTCATGTTCAGTGATAACATAGTCTTGTGTCGTGGTTTAACTCCAGCCAGAAGCTAAGTATCATGCAGCTGCTCACCGCCACCACCCCCCACACCCCCCCCAGCCTTCCCACCTCCCCCGGCATCAATGGATGGGGAGGAGAATCAGAAAGGAATGTAAAACTCAGAGGTTGAGATAATAAAAATGTAATAATTAAAATAAAATAGGAGGACAAGGCCCAAAACAATAATAACAATAACAACAATAATTATTTGTTGTTATTATTATTTATTGAAATGAAGGAGAAGGGGAGAGGAATAACATCCAAAGGGGAGGGATAAAAAACAAGTGATGCACCATACAATTGCTCATCACCTGCTGAGCGGTGCCCAGCCAGTCCCTGAGCAGCGATTGGCAGCCCTGGCCAAGCCCCCCTGGTTTATGTACCAAGCGTTATGTCCCATGGTATGGAATATCCCTTGGGGTAGTTGGGGTCAGCTGCCCTGGCTGTGTCCCCTCCCAGTTTCCCGTGCCCCTCCAGCCCTCTTGCTGGCAGGGCCTGAGAAACTGAAAAGCCCTTGGCTTAGTATAAATGTTACCCAGCAACAACTAGAAACATCAGTGTGCTATCAACATTGGTCTCACACCAAATCCAAAACACAGCACTGCACGAGGTGCTGAGAAAATTAATTCTATCCTAGCCAAAACATCTTGATAGTCACATCAAGATAGGGAGTAATGTTGAACAGGAAGGAGAAGTATTGCCTATAAAGGGGCAATGCACTTATGTAGATTTTTAGATTTTTTCTGTTTCTGCTTGATTTAGGGATTAAAAAAAGAAGTACACTCAGTCAGTGAGTACCCACTGAGGTGTGAAATCGTCCGCACACCTCCCTACTCTCAGATGGGTAGCCACCACCAACTCAAACATGAATGATGGCTTCAGCAGAGATTATGAAACCAATAAAGAACAGTTCCAGTTTTTGTCTGGACTTCATTGCTGAAGCTTTACCTGTAGCTGAACTTGTAAACTTTAATCTCTGTAGGAAGACTTCCTTTAAACTGATGCCAAGGTGTCATTGCTTTTAACTGGACAACTGCTTTGTTTGTTACTTTACATATCGTATATTTTTATTAGTCAATGGATGTAACCATAATAGGTTAGTCATGCACTTAGTCATATTGTATAATGTTTAGGAAATATCCTGAACTCATCTTGTGTTTCATGCTGGAATTTGTTTACAAATGGCCTTGGCTGCAAACATAACAAAAGATTATTATTTTTTTTTACTTAGTGAACAGGTCTAAGATTAAAATATAGAATCGATGATAAAAGACATTGGTCTTATTCTAAGATAATTTTGAATTCTGGAAGTTTGTCAATTTAGAGTTGGTCCACACTGCCTTAGCTTCTACTTCCTGGCAAAAGTGTCAAAATAACTGAGTAGGGGGAGGGGAAAAAAGGATAGGTGCAAAGATGACGTCCACACATCTTAATAAAAATCACAGCCATAATGAGGGCATATGCTTCTCTTAGGGGGGCAGTTTGAAGCACAAGAGTTTAAGACACAAAAGAAAAGAAAAATGGAACCTCAAAGGTCCATTAATCCTTTAATGAGGATGACAGATTGATTTTGACAGGAAAGAATCAGGAAAAATGTGTCATCAAATTACACACGTCAGGAAAAAACTTACTAAGAAAAAAATACAAAGGGGAAAGTCACAATTTTGCAAAATAAATTGTTGCAAGATGTATGTCAAAGAGAAAGATGCCCAAGGGAGGTATGAGAAAGAAGGCAGCAGGGGAATAGATACGGCTCCGCTAATTTAATACTTGACTTTTGAGCTGCTAATTCGCTAGAAAAAGTCAGGCAAAGTGAAACTATCTTGATATGTAATAGAATTTCACTCGGCAAGATGAGTGTTTTATTTAAACAGTTCAGCATAAAAATCAGCATAAGCAAGCACACAGTTCTTTGTAGGGAATGATGTTGACTAATATCCCTTATGTGTGTTTTACATCTACAATGCAAAGCATTCTGTGCATTAACTGAATTATAGTCCAAGCATTTGCCGCCAGTAATACCTGTCAAGTATAGTGAGTGGGAGAACAAGTTTCTCTGATTTTTCAAATGTTTTTGAATTATGTGGTACAATATAATGACATGTATTGTTTATTACACATAAATAACTCGGAACATTAATAGTGTTTCTTTCTGTCTTGTAGTTTTTAACTTGTAAGTAGCATGAATTTTTCTTGCAATCTTTTTGATTGTTTTCTTGACCTCCTCAAATTAAGACTGGATGCCTCCTGGGACCAAGTTTTAGCCAAGTAAGGTAATGAGTTGGTTGGGCTGAATGGAAAGGTAATATAGTGAAATTACATGACTGGTCATCATTCACAGGCATATCAAACAAAATAATGTAGTGATCCCTTCTAGTCATAAAGGTGTGGAAACATACAAATTTTTTAAAGACAGAATTGATTTATTTATTCTGTTGAAATCTGACCATGTTAAACATCATCACTTAAAACTAAAAAAAAATACTTCTCCCCTGTAGCATTCTAATCTAGATAAAAAGTCATAATCCTGCACTCATGTAGTCATAGAACCGTGGCATGGTTTGTGTTGGAAAGGACCTTAAAGATCAGCTAGTTTCAACACTGCTGCCATGGGAAGGGATGCCTTCCACTAGACCAGGTTGCTCAAAGCTCCATCTATCCTAGCGCCTTGATTATTATTTTATATAGAAAATAGTAATATTATGCATCAATGAATTTGTCACTTCAAGAAACAACCTTATGTTTTCCATCTTGAAACTGTATTTTTATGACAATTTAGGAAGAATTCTATTTAAGAGTTTCTGGGATGGTAATATGTGAGCTTTGGATCAGGTGAAGTTGCAGCTTTTCAGTCAGAAATTATTTCAGTAAGCCTTGGAGTAAACACACACAGAGAGCCTGAATGCCCACAAAATCTCTTTACCTAGTGCTTTCTTGTATCTGGTCTCAGATTCACAGAGGTGCCGAGTCAGCTAGAAGTGTTTGATTCAGGATATTTCTATGCAGGAAAATGTAGAGGAATGAAGCTGGGTTAATTAGCATTGATAATATACAGCTGTGGGCTGGCTTCAGGGGTGGTGGGTTGGCTGATGTAGGTAAGGTGCAGCTGTGGCTGGTTCTGTTAAGGGGTTGAGAGCCAATGAAGAGAGAGCAGCCAAAGAAGAGAGAGGAAGAAGAAGCAGAGGAGAATATGAGCTCTGGGTGAGGAGAGATGTGGAGAAGACAGCAGAGGGACTGGTACGAAGAGTATGTTGGTATGAGATGGTAAAAGACTTTGTTGCAGTTTGATAGTTTGGAGAGTGCTGCGACAGGAAATGAGAAATGTCTTTGCAATGCCTGGTAGGTGACTGGATGAGCAAGGCTAATGTTGCTATTTAGATCTTTACAAAGTTGAGTCATCCCAGGAGATCCTGGTGCAAAACCTCCCTGAGCAGCCTTCAGAGATGGTTTCTACTGTATTGCATTGACAACAGCATTTCAGAAGATTAGCAAGGAGAACTCAGAGCAACAATTTGAATTAGTTTAGAAACTTCCAATAGTTTTCCTACCACTTACTGTTTGAATGTTGTTTGTTCTTTCATTATTCACTTTAAAATCACATTAATGACAGAAAATGTGAAAAATGAAGCCATTATCGTTAACTTACTATGAAATTACAGACAAGCAGGAATAGTCTGACATTTTCTCTGCTCTGCACAACAGGCCAAATGAGTATACAGGATAATAATGATGATTATGGAGTTCACTTTGTGTACTATCAAACTTCAAATACAAATATTTTAAAAGCATGGTGTGTATTCAACTTCAAATCTGAAGATTATGCTGCCTTGTTAGAACAGATTGTTGTAAAGGTGGACTGTGAGAGAATTAAAAATGCTAGTTGATAAATAATGATTTTATATAATTAGATATGTAAATAAAAATGATGCTCACCAGCCACCCCACAGACTGAGGGATTTCTATTTTCAGTATCAGTTTGAAAACCACATATTTCATACAATAAAATTGTTCTGTAATACTACAGATATGCGATTAATATTCAGTGGAGGTCAAAAGAGTGCTTTCTTGAGAGTGCTTAATATTTAATAGTAAACAAGACAGAAAACATAATTATGCCATTCCAAAAATGTGATTATGTAACTATGTTTTTAGTGCTATAAATCTGGGAGATTTTTGGCCCATATTGGAAAAAGCACTGTAGAACCCTAGGGTTCTTTTACCTAGAAATAAAACCATAGAGGAGAAATTGAACTCTGTAAAATAGAATAGTGTGGAGAAGATTAACAAGGAATGATTGCATCTCACAGCACAAAACGTAGGGGTACCAAATGTTGAACTTAAAAAGCAAAGGCATAGCAATTTTGCCCGCAACAGGTATTTAAACTACATTTGAAAATTATTAAATAAATTTAGAGATGAAATATTTTTTTTTTTTTTTTTCAGTGTAAAAGGTTGGATACTTTTGGCTACATGAAGACTCCTACAATGCAGAGACCTATACTGGCAGTAGATCTAGATCAGCCTCAAGCCTTCCTGAAGGTAGTGGCATGGGCACTTGGAAGTCAAGGACAGATACCGGGAACAAGTGAACTGTGGCCTTGGTGACTTGTTTATCTCCATGAACTACAAAGTAAGCCCATGTATGTGCCTGAAAGTAATAAGGTGGCTCTTGATACCCCAACATGTATCTTTGAAGCTTTCTGAGCTGCAGTTTGGTAGAAGGGTGTATCAGAAAAGAAAAACTCTGTATCTGCCCAGCTCTTGTACTGTTTCTCCAGGCTCCCACTACAGGTCACTTGGAAAGAGGATATCAGACTACCAACAGTTTCTATTGACACAGACCTGTGTCTCCTTTTTTCTGTTCTTTAGGTTGCAGGGAACAGAAGATCCCATCACTGACCAGGTCTTTTCTTACCAGTAGTTGTGAAAATTGTCGCAGACTCACCAGATGGTCAGGGTGGGAAGGGACCACTGGAGATCATCTAGTCCAAACCCCTGCTAAAGAAGGGTCACCTAGAGCAGGTTGTACAGGATCACATCCAGATGGGTTTTGCATGTCTCCAAAGGAGAGTCCACAGCCTCTCTGGGCAGCCTGTTCCAGTGCTGCGTCACCCTTAAAGAAGATTTTCTTCATATTCAGAAGGAACTTGTAATGTTTCAGTTTGTGCCTGTTGCCCCTTGTCCTGTTGCTGGGCACTACTAAAAAGAACCTTGTGCACTACTAAAAGGAACCTGGCCCCATGCCCTTGACCCTCACCCTTAAGATATTTGTAGACATTGGTATGATCCCTCTCAGTCTTGTCTTGTCCAGGCTGAACAGTCCAAGCTCTCTCAGCCTTTCTTCGTATGGGAGATGCTCCAGTCCCCTCATCATCTTTGTAGCCCTCTGCTGGACCATCTCCAGTAGTTAGTTATGATATAATTTTTAACGTTCAGTTTCTAAGGTTGTATGCTGAATGCTTGCTGAGAGAGATGCCGTGGTTATTATTCATTTGTACTTGGGCAATGTGATGGAAATTTCCCTGGTAACAGATTGGCAGTTCTGAAAAGGAAGGCCATTCCTCTGAGACTGTGGATTCTATTGCACTGCAGAGATCAAAGCTGAGAGCTTTTCTATAAAATTTCTGGAGTATCTTGCTCTCCTTTTGCAGTTTAGCTGGAATTGAATTGAGGACTTAACAGCATTTACTTTGCAAGAACATATGAAAGAATAACTTCAGTATCAGAAAATGCATTAATATAGGCAGGTTGCTGTGGTCCTGTGTGATGATACACATTGGTTCCCTTACAGTAGCCTCTGTAACTGTATTTACCTTGTTTGGTGTAATTCTCATGGATTCTTGTAAAATTGGTTGTCCACAAAAATGAGATCTGTTTTCAGTTTGCTGACCATAGCATGTGTAGACTAAGGAGAAATTCTTATTGCCGGAGGACAGCAAAAGGTAATAAAAATTAATATTGTTGTAGTAAGTGTTAATGTTGTCTGTAGCTCAGAACTGTGTTTATGTATTTCTCAGCATTTTGCTCTGTTTTGTTTAGGTTTAACTGCAGTTAGCTAGTTTAAACTAGCTTTTGGATGTCATTTAGTGAAGAGGAAAACACTCTGTTTCTAGCACCAGTTACGCAATACTTGGAAATGTGTAACTTAGTCTATTAGGACAGACATCCCTGAGAATTGTATTAAATATCAAAGTCTTTACTTCCTAATTTCTTACACCTGAGACATATGTAAAGGTGAATAAAGAGGACTTCCTTCGTATCTCTGTAGTATCTTTTTCCTTAAAGTTCCACACCTGTAGAGTTGCACTGACATATTTCTTTGTCGGATTTTATATTGCAGTTATGAATGGGGTGGTTGCCAAACACACCATTCTGAATTTGGAGAGGTGCACTTACTGGAAATCAACCATGCTGTGACTTATCAAAATCAAGAGTTGTTCACCAATATAATCCAAACCTTCAGATTAATTGGATAAAACAGATATCGCTCTCATACGGAATCATACAGAATAATCAGGAATGCTGCCCAGTAAAAGCCAGTGTGGCTCCTGCAATGACTGCAGAATGTCTGTGATAACAAGGTGAGATTCTGTGTGTCCTCTGAATGTCTGATTTTACTGCCTTAACAGGATTTATAGCTTAGTACAATAACTGGAGTATCAGATTTAAAGGTTCAATATATGAGGTGATTGCTTTCCCTGCCCTGGTGAAAAATTTCTCCTTCCTAGTTTAACAGGTATATGTCTCTTTCAATTAAATAAAGGGAGATTAACTGAAAACACAGACTGCAACTCTGCTCCTATAATCCCAAAGTAATTACTTAATAAAAGTACTATTTCTTAGTTATGGGAAAAGGCTTCATTCATGTAACTGATTTCACCAATATATGCTTTTCTTCAAATATGAGGACCTAATACTTACCTGTAGAGTTTTTTGGTTTCAGGTCAATCATTTCAAATGATGGTAAACAATCCACTGAACACAAAGGCAAGTGCAGTGATCCGTGGTGTCTGATAGAATCATTAGACCTCACTTAATTCATTATAACAGCTCCTTTACTGTGGAGATATAAAACTGGTATACAACTCTATGTGCAAAACTGCTTCAGGACCTAGAAGAATGATGGAGAATGTCATGCTGGGTGCTATTGAAAGACTTTTAAAGAAGAATGCAATCATCAGGTACAGTCAACATGGGTTCACAAAGGGAAATTCCTGCTTAAGTGATCTGACATCCTTCTATGGTAAGGTTGCCCCCCTAGTGGGTGCTGTTTTACTGAGTTTTAATAAGGTTTTTGGTACTGTCCCTTACAGCATCCTTCAGGACAAGTTGTTCAGCTGTGAGATGAGCAGGTGGACTCTGTGCTGGGTGAAGAACTGGCTGAAGGGCAGAGCTTAAAGGGTTGTAGTGATTGGGGCTACACCTGACTGATGACCCGTCACCAGCACTGTTCCTCAGGGTTGAATTCTAGGGCCAGTTCTGATCAACATTTGTATCAATGGTCTGGGTGCAGGTGTTGAATGCACTGTTAGCATGTTTCCTGATGATACCAGACCTGATCTTCTATGACAAGGTGATATGACCCACCTCATGGACGAGAGAAAGGCTGTGGGTGGTGTCTACTTGGACCTTAGTAAAGCTTGACACTGTTTCCCACAGCATCTCCTGGAGAAACTGGCTGCTCATGGCTGGGATGCATATACTTTACACTGGGTAGGAAGCTAGCTGGACAGCCAAGCCCAAAGAGTGGTGGTGAATGGAGTTACATCCAGCTGGTGGCAGGTACCACAGGGTGTTCTCCAGGGCTTGGTATCAGGGCCACTCCTGTTTAATATCTTTATTGATGATCTGGACAAGGGGATCAAGTGCACCCCCAGTAAGCTTGCAGGTGACACCAAGTTAGGCAGGAGTGTTGAGCTGCTGGAAGGCAGGGGGGTCTGGGCAGGCTGGAGAGATGGGCCAAGGACAGTTGTATGAAGTTCAAGAAGGCTCAGTGCCAGGTCCTGCACATGGGTCACACACGACAGCCCCATGCAATGCAACAGGCTTGGAGCAGAGTGGCTGGAAAGCTGCCTGGCAGGAAAGGACCTGGGGCTGCTGGTTGCCATCTGGCTGAATGTGACCCAGCAGTGTGCCCAGGTGGCCAAGGCAGCCAACAGCATCCTGGCTTGTATCCAAAACGGTGTGGCCAGCAGGGCCAGAGCAGTGACTGTCCACCCGTACTTAGCACTGGTGAGGCTACGCCTCGAACCCCATGTTCAGTGTTGGGCCCCTCACCTCCAGACAGACATTGAAGGGATGGAGTGTGTCCAGAGATGGGCAGTGGAACTGGGGAAGGGGCTGGGGCACAAACTCTGAGGAGCAGCTGGGGGAACTGGGGGTGTTTAGGCTGCAGTAAAGAAGGCTCAGGGCGGACCTTCCTGTGCTCTACAGCTGCCTGACAGGAGGCTGTATGCGGCAGGGGGGTTGGTCTCTTTTCCCAGGTAACAAGCAATAGGACAAGAGGAAACGACCTCAAGTTGCATTGGAGGAGGTTTAGATGGGATATCAGGAAAATTTTCTTTGCTGAAAGGGTGGTCCAAGCATTGGAACAGGTTGCCCAGGGAGGTGGTGGAATCACCATCCCTGGAGGAGCTGAAAAAACATGTAGATGTGGTGCTTAGGGACATGGTTTAGCGGTGGGCTTGGCAGTGCTGGGTCCATGGTTAGAACTGATGATATGAAAGGTCTTCTCCAACCTAAATGATTCTATGATAAACTGGGAGGTGCTGTTGACTTTCTCGAGGGAAAACAGGCCTTGCAGAGGGACCTTGATATATTGGAAAGCATTGTGCAATTATCAATGGCATGAAATTGAAGAAGGCCAAAACCTGAGATTTGTGCTTGGGCTGGAGTAACACAAGGCAGAAATCTAAATTGGAGAGGAGTGGCTGGAGAGCAGCACTGCAGAAAGGGGTCTGGAGGTGCTGGTTGACAGCAGGCTCGACAGGAGTCAGTAGTGAGCCCTGGCGATCAGGAGGTCAAATCACATCCTGGATGCATCAAACACAGAATGAGCAGCCAATCCAAAGAGGTGATTATCCTATTGTATTTAGCGCTGGTGCAGCCTCACTGTATTGTGTGCACTTCTGGGTACCCCCATTTGAAATGGAAATGCACCCCAGGAAGAGCCACAAAGCTGGGGAAGGGGCTGGAAGGCATGTCCTCTGAGGAGTGTCTGAGGACACGGGGTTTGTCTAGTTTGGAGAGAAGGAGGCTGAGGGGTGACCTCATTGCTCACTGTGGCTGCCGTGGGGGGTGGGGACATGGAGCAGGAGGTGCTGACCTCCCTGGGTAGCCAGTGCCAGGAGGTGAGAGAATGGCTCAAACATTGACATTAAGAAATGTTTCGCTGCTGAGAGAGTGGTCAAACCCGGGAACAGGCTTTCTGGAGAGGTGCGATCGATGCTCCAAGCCTGTCAGTGTTTAAGGGGCACTCGGACAATGCCCTTAATGCTGCGCTTCAACTCGTGGTTAGGTAGTTGGACAAGATGACCGTTGTAGGTCCTTTCAAACTCACCTCTTTTATTCCATTCTAAGATTCCTCCTTATCTTCTGAATATGGAATAAGTGTATATAAATGAGTGTATTTTCTTAATTAATAATAAACTGTGATGGATAAAATGGCATATGTGCCGCATGTTCAGGTCCCAAGAGAAGCAGGTAGGTGGCCTATTGTAAGTAATGCAGTAACAAACAAATAACTTATCAAAACTAGCAGGAACTGCAAGAAGTTTAACTTAAGTCTCAAGCATGCAATGTTTGATACGTACTTAATTATTGCTATTTAAATTAAAGGTTCCCATGTATGATAGACTTGAACCTTCTCAGAGGGAGCGGAACATGATAGCCTTTCTTCCTATCTGCAGAGTACGTGTAGTTTATTTGCTTTTGCTTTATACACTGTGGTGGCAGGGCTACAAGTCCTAGGGATGACTCTATCAGTGCAAAAAATTGCCAGCGAAATATAACTATTAGGCTGCAATTTTATGGTTATTTGATGGGGTTTTTTTTGACCGTTTCACTTGTAACTAAATTGCTGCAAAACCTTGTAAGGCAGGTGAGTTTTTTTAACAGTAGTTTGTGATTTAGAAAGTTGCCATATGAAGTGAACTTTTGGTTTAAAATGGTAAATGAGAAGTTTGATTTGCTTGCTCTTTGTTTCTGGCCCATTTTGTACAGTTTGACAACTTGGAGGTGTTGCATAATGTTGTGTAATATATCCAGGCCTAATACAAAGATACAGTTCAGGATACCTAGCATATTCCTTTACTAGTTACCACTTCATAGCATCTTTGCTATACTGTCATCTAGGCAATACAGTTATCTAATCACATTTTAAAGACTGAGAAAAATTTATCCATGAGGAGAAATGATTGTTTATAGGTGGAAAACATATCATTACATCCATTTAAGTGGCACAAGTTGCTATTTGTGAAGAGCAGATCTTCTGTAAAACAAAGAAACAAAAAATTGGATGCTCTGCCTTTCCTGTACCCCATTTTTTCTGCTGCTGATTTCTAAAACAAGGGTAAGAAAAGAAAAGGAAAAATATGGAATGGTTGCATGTGTTCTGATACTGAACAGGAATGCAGAATGAAAACAAGACCTTTCAAAACCTTTGACATAACTGAAAAGAGGATTGTTAGTTATACGTGGGGTGTGGAAATTCTAGGATCACATCTACAGTTGAAGTCAGATAGAAAAAGAATTTAAAACCTGCTTCTCCTTTTCTGTATAACTGTCCTAACAATCTACGTAAAGAATCAGTTTCCTTGCATTGGTAAATGATATGTAAAAGTACTCAGACTTCAGCTAGAGGGATGTAATTCTATAGCTTAAAGATAAAATGTTCCCCTGCAGCATAGGTCTTGTTTCCCTATCTGAAATTCACAGTCACTCTCAATTATTAAGTTTATAACTATGTATTTAAACTAATGCTATTAAATGAAAACAATATTTTATACACCAAGCAAAAATATATTTATTCATTTTAGGTTAGCCGTTGAATATCTTAATAGGATTTGGTATGGAGATCTGAGAAAAATTACCACATGGTGCTCTGCCTTGCATGGTGACACATGCAATTGAGTATGAGTCAAATTGAGAGTAGGAGAAAAACTTGTCTGGGCTCCATATTCTCCCACCGTGGTTGCTTCTGTAGGTTTGACTAGCTGTTGCTAATACGATCTTTCAAATGAGTTTTGATTCAGTTAAACATGTTAACATAGCACATATACTTTTGACCGTACTGTTGCATTTCTGTCAGGAACAGTAATTCTAAAACATATTTAAATACGGCTACTGCAGTTGTTTCTTTAGAGCACAGCATCTCTAAAGAGCTGGTTTAGGGCATTGTTGAGGCTCACCTATTGTTAAGACTTGATGATCAACTTGACAGCTAGTCAGAAGTGTTCAGCTCTTCTGTCAAAGGGCTGAAAATCTGTTCTTGCCTTTTGCAGGGGCTTGGAGCCTTGGAGTTGCGTAACGGACTGTTTCCTGTGACGTTTGTGTAACTAATTGATCCTCCTGGTGGTGATAAGCTGTAGCCAGCACTGCCCCTAGAATTTCAGTATAGAAGTGCTGAGAACATGAGATAAGCAGCTGATAGTGGTTTCAGTAAAATGAACTAGCAAGGGATTTCATTCTCAACAGGGTGGGTAGCTCATGCAGCATTTTTGGATACTCCCTTTGACAAAAGTGGAAATTTCACTTGCTAGACTATTGGCTTTTTTGTTTTCTTTTGTAGGAAAGCTTCACAGTAGTACAGAGGTTCTAGCACAAAAGTTTATGCCTCTCTTATGACTGTAATACAGATAGATCATAAATGGAGGATGAAGAGGTTCCTAGATCCTCTGAGGCCACAAAAATAGTGTAATGTTTATCTCATTCGATATATGTTTAGAGACCTAGACTATGAATTGGAGAAAGCAGAAATGTCTTTACTCTGCTTTTTTTTTTCTTGATTGTACAAGTATTCATAATATTGTTTTAAGAGCAAAAGAAAACTCAATTAAATGTGGTCTATATTGTTTGTTTGCAAAGGAGTCAAAACCTCTGTGAGAAATCTGGCATTGTTACATCATAGGTGGAGAGGTGAGACAGAATTTGTTTTTAAATGGCTGTATTAGATGGATTAATGAATAATGCAGCAATGAGGGAATTAAGAACTCACATCCTCCTTTAATGCAGGCTGGCTTTAAATAGTGAGGAAGCTGTGCTGCGGGGTGGCTTCCTGATGCCTTGTGAAATCTGAGGCTACCTCTGAGGGTTAACTGGATATGTATCCTCTAATGAAAGGCTTATTTTAGAATTGTTGGTTTGGATAAATTTTGTTTGACACTGCTGCTATGTAAGGATTTAAATTGTTTTCCACTAGATATTTATTCTTTCTTTTGACTTTTAGTCCTTGGCTGCCAAAACCCCTGATGGAAAGTGGTTGGTAAGATACATCTTCATGTTTCATGGAAGAAGCTGATGTAGTTACTCATGTCTGCTCTGGTGAAAGGTTGGCTGTTTCATTTATGATCTTTCCAAATTCTTTTTAATGCAAGTCCTTATTTGTCTTCTCATTGACCAAAGTGACAGAGAAAGAAGCACTTTGAATTTTATAGTAACATAAAGTGATTTTTACTGTCCAAACCTCACTGTTGCGGTAATGTTAAATCTCTGCTCTAAGGCTAGATCTGAATTTCAGTTGAAATGATGGCTGCAGAGGTGACATCTTGTGTCTAAAGTAACTACAACCAGCTGATATAAATGCAGAAACCAGTGAAGCTGTAGCAATCCAAGCTAGCAGGGCACCATGTTGCTTATTCATCCATTGCACTTTAGTGTTCTCCTAAACTGAAATTATGTTGTTTTCTTCCTTCATTTGTATCTTTGGTTCCAATAGATAGACACCCTACTGAACTGTAATTGGCGGAATTGCTATATAAAGCTTGGAAACTGATCTATCAAGGATAATTTATAAAATTAAAAGGTTTGGGTGTTGTGTGTTTTTGTTGTTTTGTATCATCTGTGATCAGCTCACTTTCTGAGCTTGTTCATTATTAAGAGTTAGTTGAGGAAAAACATTTACCATTGAGTTTTTATGCATAGTCCATAGTAAATGCTCAATTTCCAAAGTTGGTATTGATTTGCAGACAGTGTCTTTTCCTGCTTTGACTGTATTTGCATAATGGTATTAATATGAGAAATGTGACTCTAACAGTAACATTGGAAGTGTGGAAGTGATTACTGGCATTCTCTAAAATTTTCTTAATCTTCAGTGTTTGCTTGCATGTCCTTCCAATAGCACACACAAATGAAAGTGATAAGGATAAAACTTAAATAAACTAATAATGTCATTTTTCTTCCACTTCATCTAATTATTCTTAGGAGTTCTTCATTCTGCTTTAGCAAGTGATCTATCTTTCCATCTGAATTCAATTAATTTAACAATTAATCAGTAATGCTGTATCTTAATGAGGTTTGCCCACACAGAGGCTTTCCACTCACTGCAGTTCTCATGTTGAACTCTGTAATTAGCACAACAATATGAGTTCATGTTTGTTTCTTTGCAAGATGATCCCTCAAGGGTCTTCTTGCAAATGAATACAATGGTTCAAGGTTTTTCTGCAGAGTAAATAAACTATAAAATTCAGGAGCAGAATGTTACCTACTGATATGGTTTCTGCCCCATGAACAGGATTCCAGAGATGGAATAAGAAGCCAAGCTATAAAGGGAATGCCTCTTCAGGGGCAGTGAGAAAGGATAAGCAAAATTTATTTAAAACTGAAGGACACATCAGTGTAAAGAAGATGACAGGTTGCTAAATCCTATCGAAGTGGTATTGTATCTGAACATGTAAAAATTTTGGGATTATTGGAAGAAACTGGCATTGTCCAAGCATTCAGCCAAAGCCAGTGCATCATGGGAAGAAATTAAATGCAAGGTTTCTTGCTTGTCAGCAAGAGTATTGGGTCCAGAGCAGAGTTCAGGTGACGTGCTCAGAGAGCCCCTGAGCTTTCAATAGAATGGGACGGTTACTGGAGCGGTTAAATTGCCTTGGAGGAAAAAGAACTGAGCTTCCTCAGCATGGAAATAAGAGATTTAAATGAAGCAATTGTATTCTTGTTTTATTCTTCCCTCCTCAAGGTGTGATCATTAAAGCCAAGCCCCAAGGTGAACTACAGGGTCTGTGCTGAATTTCCCACTCTCCTTTGTGAGATTTAGAAAAAGAAAATCTCCCTTCTTACTCTTACTAATATTAAGAACATAGGATAAAATGTCAGAGTTGGCAAGTGGCTTGGAAAGATAAACTCCAGCTTTGGATTCATGTATTACGGTCTCCTGCTTTGGACCTTGCTCTTCAGCCAGAGGTTGATACAAAAAGGAGAAGGGGTATGGCAAGGAGTATGTTATTCCAGCTGTACATCCCAGTTTTAAATAGCTAGAAAAAAAAACCCAGGGTGTGAGTTGAGAGCTGTCTGTGGTGTGATGCAGCAGAGCATTGGTCACGGCCTCCCTCCTGTCCCCCAACAAGGATAACCTCCTGCAGCAGAGCCCTGTGAATAGCAGCATCATCTTGACCTTTACCAGAGCTGCCTCTGATCATTCATCTGCCCAAAGCCCTGATACAGGTGCTGGTTATTGTCACCCTTAAGTAGCCTAAGATGTCACCTGTCATCTTTGAATTGTCTTGCTTTTGCTTCAGGGGAAAAGTGATGACAGATACCCACCAGAGTCCTACTTTGAGGGACTAGGAATAAGAGCAGAGCAAGATATCTTGGGTAGGCTTTCTGTTGTTCTGCTGTGCTGCTTGTGTACTATCCTTCGTAGTGACTGAGAATGGGGCCTGGTTAAACTGAGTGTTAAGAACTCAGTTTGTGTTTGTGAGTAACTGAGTGTTAAGAACTCAGTTTGTGTTTGTGAGTAACTGAGTGTTAAGAACTCAGTTTGTGTTTGTGAGTAACTGAGTGTTAAGAACTCAGTTTGTGTTAAGACACAAATTAACAGCAGAATACATGGAGTAACAACTTCGGTGCTTATGAATGTTGTATCAAGAAACCATCTGACACATGATTAAAACAAAGACTAAAACTTGCAAGTCATAAACTCCAGCTTTTTTTTTTTTTTTTTGTCCAAAGCAAAGAAATATCCATTTTACTTAACTGCCAAGTCTTAAAGACAAATAAATAGAAATGGGATTTATTTCTGCTGATTTTACATTACACAGAGTAGAATTTATAGGGGTCTGATTTCTGTATGTCAAGCAGCCTTGTAGTCATATACAGAATTTCTGCCAGGATTGCAGCAGCTTAATTTAGAAACCAATTTTTCTGATCCACTTATGCAATTTTATATAAATATTATAATAAGTGTTTTTGAGTTCAAAACTTAAAGGAGATACTCATACATGTGAATATAAGTGTGTATAGGGCTGATATGGTACATAGGGACTGATTTAATGGGAATAATGTCCAGACTCCATCAAAACACTGGGACTTTCAAAATCAAATAACATTGTTTCTGGAACAGATCAGTATAAAGCAGGGGTCCTCAAACTTTTTAAACAGGGGGCCTGCGTGCGGATGAAGTGGCAGGCAGTCATCTGCGGCTCCTTGGTTTCCCAACCCCCCGTGGGGGGGGAGGGTTCTGTAAATACCAGGGGCCGGACTGAGGACCCTGGGGGGCCGTATCTGGCCCACGGGCCGTAGTTTGAGGACCCCTGGTATAAAGCATACGCGAACAGTTTTCTGTCTTGTAGAATGTACATTTATAATGCTTCAGAATTATTAGTATGAAGTATTAAATTCAGGTAAGACACGTTCCATGCCTATCTAGCGTAAGAAAAGTTATATGATATGGTTTTTTTTTTTTAAAGTCTGTGTAAGATCCCAGCAATGATAATTTCCAGAGGTCTGAAGATTTTGCTAGTCTTATGCAATGCATTGACACCCAGATTATTGATGTGTATAAAGGAATGTCTTCTGATTAGATGGCTATGTAAGATGAAAGAGATAATTAAAAAGAAGCAAAATCTGTTTTCTTTTGGATATTGTTTACAAAGACACTAAGGAGACTCTAAATGAGAGAGATTTTTGCAAGCAAAAGTGATCTTCCTCTTGGCTTTATTTTTAAGAACACTCACAATGGCACTGTCAAATATTTTAGACTCATCTTTTAGACATTTAGACAGACATAGAAAAAACCCTAGCTTCCTAACTCTTCCTGATGGCGTGTCCCTGAACTGAAGAAAAGGTTGTATTTTCCATTTGTACAGGCAGAGGAGATTTCTCTTCAAGGAGAGATAATAAACTGGATTCTGGCACAAAATCTGGGACAGTTTGTGGACTCAGAGAGCTAGAATATTTTTTAGGTTGTGGTGATGAAAGTATGACTATCTGAGTTGAAAGAGTGGGGCTGCAATGATTGTTTACTGGCATGCAATCTGGTCTTCAGACATTTCCCAGCTTGTTGAGACAATATATATCTTAGCCATATTTTATACTACTGATAATTTTGGTATTGAAAGTTGTACTTGAAACAATAAGAAACCCAGTTTATGTGGGTAGGCACAAGAAAAGAAAGCATGAAAATGAATCCTGAGAGGGACAGTTTTTCCCACATTATAATTCCTACCAAAACCCATGGCAGATACAGCACTCGACCAACACATGGATATGAGCTCTGGGAGGAAATGAAATGTTGGTGTGGTTTTTAATGCAAACACCATATTAAAAACCCTCAAGCTTTTAACTGTCTTTAACCATCAGCTTCCCAGGAACTCAAAGATACAGAAATGAAAGCCACCATAGAATTATTGTGAACCTTTCCATTTGAATTTAATCCCACTCCCAGCAGACATGAGAGAGTTTTGTCAATGATCTAAACTGAAGAGCTATGTAGCCCAAACTTCTAGTGCTCTCCCTAGTTGCAATGGAAGGCAGGTGTGATGACAAGTTTCCTTCAACAGTCAAAACAGAATTAAGGTCTGTTTCATCACTTTCATTTTGATCGATTAGTATGTGTGGAAGACTTCCAGATGGAATATATCTGTAATTTTACAAGATGTAGACCTGCAAAGTCTGCTTGGCTTTGAAGAAATGTTTATGCCAGCTTGGGATAAAATGATCACTTGTTGCTTGGCAGGTATTTAAATGGGGGGCTCCAAATGCAAAATCAAATGTGACTTCTTTTTTTTTTTTTTTTTTTTTTTCCCCTAAATAGATTAAAGAAATCCCTCTCTGAAAGAAATATCTTTCCTCTCCTTCATTCCATGTTTTGGAATGACATCTCTCTTGCCAACCTGGCAAATGAGGTGTGTGTAACTTGCTTTAACACTGTTCTACTAAAAGCTGTGCTTGTACCATACCAGTGGGCTGAGAGCTCAAAGCAGGGCACTGGAGTAAATGAAGCAACTAAGGGTGGCTGCTCAGAGTCCTTCTGATCAGAAAGTGCTGAAATAGTTATTACTTTGAGTGAGCCTTGGGAAGACTCATGAGTAGAAGACTGCTCTTAACAGATATCTTTTTTTGTTTGGGTGTTTGGTTTTTCCTTCCTGTTTTTAATGAATGTTATCACACAATCAATCATCTGAACCCTTTGTTTAATAAGTGTTACATAGCATGAGAGAAAAGCACAGAGCTAGTGGATGAGACTGGACTGCTACAACTTATTATTCAGTTCCAGCTTGTTACCAGTGATAGCAGTTTCAGTGTCAGATCATTTTGCTGAACAAATACTGTCACGATGTATTCCTTTAATTTGTATGATATGCTAAATAATTTCTGTATTTTTTGAAAGAGCAAATGGACTACTTTTTTTTTTCATTTTGCAACTCCTGGCAAAGTGTGTTGCCCACTGGCAAAACAACATTTTGTGATAATGTTGAAGAAAGCAGTATTATTTTCAATAGTATTGTATTTTATTTATATGGGACAATTTAATATCTGCTTCTAATTATCTGTACTTTTGGAGCAATAAATGCCACCCATAAAGACAAAACAATTATTTTGCATTTATTAGAAAGCATATATTGATTTTGCTTGCCACTTAGGACTTGCATTGGGGAGTTTTTCGATGGGTTCTAAACAAGACACTATTATTTTTTCTCTTTAGGAGAGGCACAAAAGATTATATGTTATTAAAAAGAAGGGAAGATAACTATGGATGTATGAATTTGCACAGCTACAGGAACATGACAACACAACATTTGCCTTCTTGTTCTTTTCCAAATTAACATCTGGCTGTGGGACCTCCTGTAATAGTCCCTGTTCCCTCCAGACAACAGGACCATCATCAAAAAAGAGGTCGTATGTTCTCATTGACTTTCCCACAGACCTGGAATGTTAGTCCTGAAATACCAAGTTGGCCTGCATCACTGGCCTCAGGAAAACGCAATTCAAAGTCAATTTTTTTTTTGTCTTGCCATTGTTTGGAACTTATAATAGAGCTGAATTAATTTTCTGAAATTTGTCATTTTCTGTAATCTTACCCAAAATTATAGTAGGACTGTATTAATCTTACTGAAAGAAAGGGAGAAGAAATATCTGTTCCCTAATATGAAAGGCAATTGATTCAGGAATAATTTAGTTTTGTTTATACACAGTCTTCTAGAACGTTGTCCTTTGATCTTAAAAACCAAACAGCCTCCCCACCTGAAAGATGTTTTCCAGTACTAAAGTAGTCCAAAATGCAGTTACCCTGGGTATAGGGCTGGAAAGATTCTCTCAGATTGGACAGTTTTTCAAATAACCTAAAGTGTCTTGGTAGGTTGAAAAAGGAATGTGCATATGAAGTATTCCCATTTCATGGCAGTCCACCTTGGACTTGCTTCTTTCATTTCATTCTACGCTTAAAAGAGGGGGAAGGCAATACTCACGTATTTTGTACTTGAGACACAGGAGCCAGCAGAAAAGTGGGACATTTAGGCTGCTTTTTAGAGTTGTGAAAGATTAGACATCTTCCTCTAGAGCATCCACAAAATTTCAAATCATTATGTTTGGGCTGCAGAAAAATCTCATGAATGCCCATCTGCCAATTTAAGTGTGACTTTGATGTTTCTTGAAATGTAGGTTTGTTTTTTTCAGTAGGAATTTCCATAATCTTATAACAGGAAAGAGATATTATGAGTATTTCTCAAGAGGTACTGATTAGATTTTCTCCCTTTCATGTATTTTGGAGTAGAATGAGGATTACAGTACTGCAGTCATTCAGTAACTAAACGATTGTTTTAAATACTTACACTATGGAGCGGTATTTCCTATGCACTGACATTGTTATCTTTCTGCACAGATAGGCAGCTCAGAAAATAGAATTTGTACCTTTTTTATTATTACATAGACTTGTCTTTTAATAGTATTTTCCTACATGTGATGTATTTTGTGTGCAACGGAGAACAGCTCCTGCGCAGTGGAATAATAATCCCTTAAATCAGCATTAGTGAAAGCTAGTTTATTGCATATTTGCTGTAAGAGTTAATGTGCATTACAGACATGACTATACCTCTAGTTTTGTGTAATGACAGAATTTTCCTTTTATCTTGATGATAACAAAATGGGTTAGCATTAGAGGACATTTGAAGCATTATCTATTCTGTAAAACAAACACACTAGCAGTACTGTTACCTGCAGTATCTCTTTTGCACTTTATGTGGAATATTTGGGATACAGTGTGTCGTGTTATATTTATGTTGGGAGACTGGAATGAAAATTACTGGATTCTGTGGTTGCTGCTGTGCCTGAGTGTTGATGGTCCTAATGAAATTAATTTTAATAATATTTTTGAACCTTAAAATTTATATCTGATTATCTTACATGTTGTTTTATTTGTTTGAGGCATAATTAATATTTTATTTGGCTAGCTTAAAATATTTGATCATTCATAGCAATTTAGAAAATCCCAGTCCCTAATGGGACTGTGGCAATGCATTCAGTAGTTATCCACAGTCACAGTTACATCCACACCAGTGAGAAACCAGTCAGGTGAAATGTGAGAAGGGTCACTAACCTGTCGTATCTGCAATCTCTAGTAGACCCATCCCATGGAGGAGCAAAATAAAAGGCTGACACATTTTCCAAGCTGGAAATACTAGGTACTATGCTTGTTAAAACATCCTCATTCTTCGTTATGGTCTTTGCTTTTCTTGGAACTTGAGTACACTTCAGCCTTCCGAAGCGTAACCTGAAGGCAGTTAATCTGAATTACTATTTTTTTCTCCATGTTTTTGAAAGAGTTCTACAGAAATAGGTTGTCATTTGTGGCTGTTCTGTCACCTTTCAGTAGAAATTCATATATCTAATGGCTCAGTGTTTGTATTCTTGCTGTTGGCAATAAAATAGATACTTTTCTATGTCTGTTTAATATAACCTTTGTATTTAAAATATAAGCATCTGTATTAGTTAAATCAAAAATATACAGCAGGGAGTTTTGGGGGTTTGTTTTTTGTTTTTTTGGTTGGTTTTTTTTTTCCCATAAATTAAGTGACATTTGACCAGAACTGTGCATTTCATCTAGATTTCCTAAATATATGTTTAAAAAAGAAGAAAAAACAAACAAAAAAAAGAATCCTATCTCTGTTTTACTTTCAATAAATAATTCGAACACAAGACTGTATGTCCTATTTACTTGTTTTGGAGTAACATATATGTTTGAGCATCAAGCAGTATTTTGCATGTATTGGTACAATAGTTAACTTCCTCATATATCCAACTCATTTTGTAATTCATAACTCAATTTATTCATCTGCTGAGTCCAATGTCCTGATTATTGCTAATGAAAAGTTCACACAACTTGTTTTCTTCAGATTTAATACTTCAGTGAAGGATCTGTGAGCACATATCTTACGTTTTTATATTAAATATTCAGAACATTACCACTAGCAAGTTGTGGTTAAGGTCTTCCATTCTGTCCTTAGATATTCTAAAGTGGAAAGACTAGCTTTGTTTTTTTCCCAAAGAGAAATAATTTGGAAAGGATGTGTAAAGGCAGTTCAGCTTTTTCTAACTAAAAAGAGTGTGAAATAATACTATTTCTTCCCTTTTCTAGAAGCAATGAATGTTACATTCAGGCCAGTCTTGATACTGATGCAGCTGGAGAGGGAGCTAGAAAGGGAATTTCTTCAATGAAGTGGTTCCCCAGTATTGGCAACACTGGATTAAAGAAGAAAAGCCTACATAATTGAGAATATTAAATTAGATTTGCTACAGCAAGCTTGATGTTCCTCAATGTACAGTCTGAATCTAGCACCAACCTTTTCTACAGTCCTGGGAAATATAAAATTAATTTTAGCAGAGACTATCTAGTATAGAAACCTATTTTCAGAAACAGGATCCTTTATTGAAACTGATGTTTAAAATCAAAAGATCTGGGAGAACAAAAGAGCTAAGTAAACTGATTTTGTGTGGCTCTTTGGAATATAACATGCTGTACTTTCACCCTGTGTTTCCGTTTAGTTCTTTCACCATCCTTGAAGAGCGCTGCCCATGTTGCTTAATTTGCATAGGTTCCTAACAGGCAACAAATTTGGGGCTAATGGATAGAGAATGCTTCTGAATAGAGACTTTGGATTTATTTCTGTCTCTCATTACAGTATCAGTCACTCATGTACTTGTTATTTCTTGGTTTTGTCTAGTCTTAGAGCTATTTGTCCTGACTACAGCATGACTGTTCAAAGGTAGAACTCAACTTTTCCCTTTCATTTAAACTGTAACAAAATATATTTTATTAATAGCTTTTATAGTCCCAGTATAAATGCAATTATGCAACAGTTTCTAGATGAAACACCTTTTGGAAGGACATTCTTCAGACAAGAAAAGGCATATAAACACATTCTTGCATGCCCAACTCATTAAATATCAGTATTTCAAATATTTATCTTCCTAAATGTAGTCATAAATTAACTCCCCTTCTCAATGTGTATGTCAGGACGAGTAATATATATACACAGTAATATCTGGTGGCCTGGATGGAAAAAGATCTTTGAAAAATATTTCTAGTCCTGTAAAGACTCAAGTAATATGTCAAATTCACATAAAATACTTTAATAGAAAGCATGCAAGAAAGCTGTAGAGGGGCTTTTTACAAGGGCATATAGTGACAGGACAAGGGAGAATAATTTTAAACTGAAAAAGGATATATTTAGATAAGATATTAGGAAGAAATTCTAATTTAGAATTCCTAAATTAATTTGTAGAGGGTGGCGAGGCGCTGGCACAGGCTGCCCGGAGCAGCTGTGGGTGCCCCATCCCTGACAGGGCTCAAGGCCAGGTTGGACTGGGCTGGTGGGAGGTGTCCCTGCCCAGGGCAGGGGGTTGGAACTAAATGATTCTTAAGAACCCTTTGAACCCAAACAAATTTATGATTTTATGTTTACTTATATTTTGCATTTGTAAAATTCTAAATAATGCCATAAAAAGGATCTTTTTTACTTCCATTTTTCATGCTACTAATAAACAATGCACTTTTCTTTTGTCCACTTTTTTTTTCCCAAAAATATTTTAGTTTCAATATATTTCTCCAGAGCTAAAGATGTTTTCCTACTTGTTTACTGGGTGTTTTTTAGATCTATATATATATATGACTACTGACAGGTTTCAGATCTGATTTCTGACACTGATGTCTAAATAGAGAAAGGTTAATTTTTGTGGGTCTTAGTTTAATACAGTCATTTTATTATTTATTAGTCCTGCACAATTGGAGGACTTTTTTATACTCTTGTATTAGCAGTAATAGTATTTTTCTGAATATCTTTATAGGTAGTATTTGAAAACTTCACTTTTCTAATGGCAGTTTGGTACTTAACAATAATACATCAAAACTAAACAGGCATCAAAATTATTTGTATAATATAAATGTAATATTTAGATACACATAATTTCAATTCATTCAATAATGAAATGTTCTATACTACTGTTTAACACCATCAAAAATAAAAAAAAAGAAACAGGGCTTATTGTGGCATGTTGCTTCTAGTAGGCTTGTCATTTAAAAAAAAAAAAAAAGAGAAAATTAATCCTTCTGCTATTTTACCAAACAAGCTAAGAAAAAATGTAATCTGCAACTGTGAAATGTTTCCATGCATTAGGGGAAAAATGTTAATATTTTATATGAGAAAAAGAGTGTTCACAGGGACTGAAAAAGTCAGGGACTTTCCATTCCTGACAAAAATTGCCCATACAGTGCAAACAGGGATGGATCAGTATAACTTACAGCAGCGTATGGTATTCATCAAGTGTACAATTTGTTTTTAACTCACTGGGAAGGCTTTAAGACTGTGCATGAAGTGTTTGGGGAACTAGCCAAAGACAGATGAATATTTCTTTCTCATTTATGAAGAGTCTATACACAACCAATCTCATAGAGCAACCTTGCACATAGAGCAGTGGTATCCAAATTGCTTATGCATGTTTATTTACATATGTTAGAACTTTTTGATGCAAATGTCTCAAATTTGTGCTAAGAAAAGTATCTGGGGTTTGGTGTTTTTTAAATGCTTTGGATGTATTTATTTGTTTGTTTGTTTATTTATCTATTTACTTTTAGTTGTGCCTCCAGATTTGTGCCACAGCTTTGAGTCATGTTTAAATGTTCTGTGAATTGCTAAATTTCCAGGGATAGGCCTCACATTCATATCATGTGTTCTTTAGTGCCACCTTGCTAAGGTGGAGTTTAGCTAATTTTTTAAAAACTTTAGTGCTAGGGAACTGAAGTGGACATCAAAGCCTTAGATATATCCACAGAACAGGGACGCTAGGCAACAACGCATCACCATTTCCTACAGATCCTCACTAAACCATCTCAGTTCTGATGTAAAGGGATCATTCAAAGCATAAAGGTGGTATTTTAGTCTTTCTGCCCATGTAGTCTTGACTTACACGCTGAGAAGTAGTCACATCACTGGCTGGCAGACAGGGAGTGTATCCAGGAATGGGGTACCTGCGCTAGAGGGGTCTGGGGTTCTGGTGACCCCTGGTTGCACTCACAGCCCTGTTGGTTTTGATACCTGCCTCAGATCCCCTCTAATGCTGAACTCATATTTCAGACGTGTTGGGTGATATTCTGGTACTTTCCTTCTGCTCCAGTGCCCTCACTCTGTGATGGGATCAGCTTGACCCACTGTTTGTGTCACAAAGGTGGAAAAGAGACCTGAGGCTGCATTAGAGGGTAATCCTATAGGGTTAGCTCTTGGAAAGGTGTGTCTGGGGTGAATCTCAAGTCTATTGGCATCAGTGGGGGTGATTTATACTGACTAAAGGGGGTTTGGAGCTGAACCCTTGGGTTTAAAGTTATGCGTGTCGTATGAAAATAATCTTCAGAGATAAGAAATGGTTACATGTGAAACAGGTGTAGTTGGATTACAAAACCCTACTAAATAGTTCCTATTTACATCGTGGGTTGTGTATACACCATACCTATACATGCAACAAACCTGCACACGTCTGGTGTGGTTCTGGCAGGTTTCTGTGAGACACAGGAGAGTGTTGTGTGATCAGCTGCTGCTCTGGAGCTGAGCTGCTCTGCAGCCCAAGAAAATTTGCTGGATCACAAGTGGCGCTTGTCACACTATGGATTTTGGAAGTCAGCTCTTGCAATAAAATTTGTCCTACCCTTGGGCATCTTCAGAATTTTTGAACCGTAGTGGTACTGATGTGTAAAATGGAGATAAACTTTGGTTATGCCCTAGAAAGCAGGGCTTATTCATCTACAGATTAGTAAATTGAAGTGGAAAAATGGATTTAGAAGTGAAGAGTACTTTATTTAAATTAATACTGGTAGATAATTGTTGGTAATGCTGAATGTGCAGGAATCCTGAAATTAAAATGCTACTGCAGACTAAACTGCCACATGGCAAATGTGTCCTGAAAAACAACCCTATAGTTTTCCAGACAAATACTGCAAGGATAGTACACAAAAAGGTGATGCAAGTATATCAAATGAGATGTAGAGAGCCTACAGTTCAAAAGATTCCATGCAAATAAAAATGCTTAATCTTCATAATCTTTGTGTTCTACCTTCACTTATACTTCTGCAGTTCCATGGACTTCAATAATACTGTTCAGTTGTAAAACAGGAAATTATTATTATTATTATTGTTGTTGTTGTTATTATTAGCCAATGCAGTCTTTGTAGGTTATGGCTTGGAGTTTTCTAGTATCTGGCTTTGCAGGTTCTAGAGGGAAAGTCTTTGCTGTATAAAAGGACCTGATGCCTGGGATGCCCTGTAAATCTGGCTGATTTCCCACAGGCACCGCTTCTATAAATCTTTAAGTCCTGTGTAGGATCTTAAAAAATTAGGTGTTGGAGGTAAAGGCTGTTCACATGTTTTTTGAGTAAATAGCTGACAGTGATAGAAAACCCTGGGTTAGATGTAGAGCTGTGGTTCGTCAGGGTAACTCAGCTGTGGTTGATTTACATTCAGAGTGAGGCTTGGAGCCAGCTTAAGCCAGTGGTCATCTCTCAGCCCAGGCAGAAGGCATAGAAACAGCTGAGACACTGGGACAGTCACTGAAGAACTTTGCAAATGCATGCAGTAAGTACAGGATGGCATATTATGAATGTTGAAGAGTAAATTAACTTGGGATATTTTTTTCATCACATCTTATTATGGGAAAATGGTTTCAAAGGTTTCTGCTGTCTTTAGGGAAATGTACTAATTTTAGATCCTGAATGTTTTTCCTTGAACTGTGAGCAGTTGGCCTGGAGTGGCACAGGAAATGGTAAAGGGCAGCGGCCAAAGCTGCTGGAAAACAGCTGGTGTCTGAGTTTTCTGAGCAAAAGTACAGCTGCAAAGTGCTTAAAATTAACGATGTTTAACAGAGTGATTTGAGCCAGCTCCTCCATAGATGTGAATCAGTCTGGATCTGTTACTGCAGTGGTGTTCATCTGAGTCTTGCCACTGTAAACTGTCTTGGAAAAAAACAGTCGAGACATCTTTAAGACATCGTTTCTCAATTGTTTTTTCTCCAGCTGAAAATCAAGATGCAGAGTCTTCCCAAGTTTTACATAAACTAGGTCTGCTTCGTTGGCATTACTCTCAACTCTCTCTGTTGTGACTACGAAAGGAATCAGACCTGTTCATGTTGTTTCGTTGTAGATGGTCTTGATGTTTTGGCAGTAGCATGATACTCTGAGCAAGTGCAGTTGCTGTTGCAAAAAAGTCAGATCATCTGCAGGCGGTTCTTTTCCTTGCAGCTCACAGGTTTCATGGACTTTTATGCATAAAACAAACAAACAAAAACAAAAACCAAAAAACCAACCAGTCATCTGGATGTAAAAGACTAATTTGTAATGATTTTATAAAGTACTGTAATGAACAGAGAATCACCAAATGTTCAGGGTTGGAAGGGACCTCTGGAGACCATCTAGTCCAATCCCCTGCAAAAGCAGGTTCACCTAGAGCAGGCTGCACAGGGTCACATCTTCATACATCCCATGATGTGCACAGTTAAACATGTTTGATTATTATTTTTTTTTTGTGACATCAATTCCTTATTTTCTGTTTTTCCTAGAGTAGGATTCAAACAGGAATTATTAACTATCTGTGCTAGTTCTTTTTCTCCATCTTTTATGAAAGAGAGTTATAATCTTATGTACTCATACTTGCATGCACCCACCAAGGGTCAAAATGTAATTTTTAGGAACAGCAGATGGAGAATACCAATTCCCTTAACAAATAACAAACAAATAAACAAATTACCAGGTTTAGGAAACCTGGAAACCTTCCAAGTCTACCTGTTCCGGAAAAATACTATTAATATGCATTTGATTCATTAATGCAGATAACACACAGCATTAATCTGAAGAACAATATGAATGGAACTAGGAAAAGGAAATGCTAAAACATTTTCTAATACAGACACTTCAGACAAGAATACACTTTCTATTGACTCTTTTAATATGAATTACTTTTTACATAAAATTCCATATTTAGTTGTTTCACCTTTTCCTGAGGCTTATCACTGCTTGGAAAGCTGATGTAAACTTGAAAATGCATAGTAGGGACCAAACCAGATGAATGTTATTTTTTTTCTGAAACAGAAAAAAAAAGTCAAATCCTGCTATTTGAGAGGAAAGCATATAACGCAGGTTTTGGGTTTTTTTTTTGTTGTTGTTTTTTTTTACTAGTTTGCCACAATGTGATTTAGTTGAGTTCTGTTTATGACAAATCATTTGTCACCATTTCCTTGCAAGTTTCCCTTTGAAGAATCAGGCCATGCTGCTGTGGCAAATGCTTTGTTGCTTCTGCAGCTGCCAGCTTATCATTTTTCTGTCTTCTCACTTTTCTTAGAAACAAAATACACGTCCAGATTTTTCAGTCCAAGAAGTTATTCTAGAACAGCTTTAATGATCTGCTCTGTTTACATTTGACCTCTGTTAAAACAGCGTATCCTGAGTTTTTCCCACAGACTTAACACATGTTGACTTTTATTTGGCCGTAGTGCTAGTTTATGCAACACAACTTCCCCGGCTGTTTTCCAAGGTGATCTTTTAATCTGAACCATTTTCTTTATGGTTGCTTGTGTGATCCCACCTTTCTAGCATACCTGAGAAATACGGATGGCTGCTTGGGGGAGAAGGGGCTGCACAAGCTGCCTCTGCTGCCAAGAATTTGTATACTGGACAGTGACCTCAAAAATACCTTCTGCACAGATGACAGTGAGCACTGAGGCAACAATCAACCCACCTCAAATCTTCCCTTCTCTCATTCCAGAAAATACAAAGTGTTTTCTATATGGGATGTGTCATGGCTCACTGGTAACATTTCAAGGACTGTTGTCCTGAACATTGGAGTAGGGATTTAATTCATCCAAACAATGCTCAGTTCTCTGCAATGCTTTTTGTTTCAGAACATTGGACATTGGACACTAGCTGGTATCTTGTTCATGATAAATTTAAGGGAAAAATATTTTTTAAATTCCAAATTCTTTGTTATGATAGCTATCCTACCTGCATTGTATGCACTCTTGTGTACTAAAATTATCCTGAAGTTTCACACTTTTTCATCTCAGCAATGTCTGATGTTATTTCTGCACTATGTGTGTAAAGAAATCCAAGATCCACTGCTTTAAAGGTGTCACACCAATCTAGTCTATTGTGTATGTAGACTTGATTTCAGAGGGAAGGGGTTTTTGAGATTCAGGATGCAAGATGATGCACTTTTCATGGTTGTTCTAGGTCTTTGTTATAGCTCATCTGTTTTTTTCCATCTTCAAGCATAGGATTCAGCTTGGATTTAACACATTTAACACAGGTTTACACAAAGTCCAGATTTTTTTTAAGGTAAGTTTCAACTATTCTTTTCCCCTGACTCTTTGGCTTGGAACTTTCCCCAAAAAGCAGCACCTTCTTGTTCTAGTTCCCTGATACATCCCTGCCATATCGCCATCTGGGATGCCCCAGCACCTGGAAGTACACTGGCAATGGGACACAGTGGGATCTTTTGCCATGGGTTGTTTGCTGGAGCCTGTAGGCAAATATTAAGAGGAATCAAGGAAAAAAAACCCAACATCTACAAAGAAACCTCCACACCCTGTGACAAGGAGCTGACCTGCTACCCTGTTTCATAGCTCTTCTTTAAACCTCTCCAAAAAGTAGGTAAATGAGCACCTACCTCCATGTGACAAGCCTCTTGCTCTGTTTACCAACCATTAATACAGCTTTTTGGTTTGCTTTCTTTAAAGCTACTTTCTGCCTTATGTTTCAAATGTAAAAAACTTGGCTTAAGATAATACTGTGTTTAGGCAGAAAATGCCTCAAGCATCACTACTAGGCAACGAGGTCTAAGCTGAACGGAGGACCTCTTGTTAATATTTTGTGGAGAGTTACTGATGGAAGTCTGCAAAGGTTTTATTTAGCCTCTTGCTTTGTGTGTGAAATGGATGAAGTAGAGGCTGTATATTGAAAAAAGAAAGAGGAAAATAATGAATTTTTATTAGCCCAGCTTAAAGTATTTCTAGATATGAATATTAAGAAAGTGGAAATCACAGGGAACTTACTTAGAAATCATTCTTTACATATAATATCAACTAGGGTTTTGGCAGCAAAAGTAAATTTGAGAAGGAATATTTATGTTTTGACATCCATCCCCATCTAGTGTCTGTGGCTGTTATTAGCAAAATCATCAGTCTTTATTGTATCCTGATTCCTTTCACACACACACACACACACACACACACACACACACCCCGCCTCCAGCACAACGCACAGTAGAAGTCTGGTTTTGCACAAGCACTGATTTACCTCTGCTGGTAAAAGACATTCTTTTTTTTAAGGAACTGCAGTCTTTTGGAGTTTTGTGGCTAACGGACAATTACTCCCTTTTCAGTGTTCTCCAGGAAATAACAGATCTAGCTAGTGACCTAATAATGAAATTACTTAAGGTCAGGCAATACTTGTCCTCAGCCTCTTGCAACTTCTCATACCATGAATCATAGGCAATGCACAACGTCTTAGTATGTTACACACCAGTACCTTGTATTTGTACAAGTACTAGCAAATGAACTTGCATCAAATGTTTTCATATCCTAGTATTTTTGTTTGTTAGATCTGTGTAGAAGTCATAAATAATACTTTTATTAACATATTTGACTTTAATGACAATTTCAGACAACAGCAAATATAAAAATATGAAATAAAAATCCTGTACCTTTGAAAAGTTTTGTGCCAAGACTGGTAAAAGCAAATTTGCATATCTGAGTGTCTGAAAACACAGTGAAGCTTGCCCATCTAGATATTCATACCTAGAATTACTCTAATAACCATACTGTTCAGTCCTCCAAAATATGGAAGGAACAATTCCAGCTATTGCAAAGGAAAGAAAGATGAGATCAAAAGCCAATAAAATATTACCATTTGTGATTCTCTTTGATGGATATTTAATGTCAAGAAACACTGTTTCCTCTCACACAAATGTGACTTATCTATATAAAATTATAAAATCTCTATATAAATATTAATTTAGTTATTAATATAAACATTATAATATATATGCATTATCTGAACTAGTTTGCTATATTAGAAATAAAACAATAAATCTCAGTGGGACTGAGTGTTCGTTGGTTTTTATGGATTTTTTTTCCCTCCCTTAGAAAGAATATTATCTCAATTCTGCAAAAGATTTCAATTTTATCTCTATCTTTTTAGGGGAGAAATAAAGGATTGTTTGGGGGTTTTTTGAAACACATCTACTCTACTGCTTTTGATGACGTTGTTGGGTATGGATGATCTCTCTTGTACATCAGGGTAGTGTAAACATCTAGAAAATTCAGGAAAACATAACTCAGTTTACAGAAAACAGCAGCTGTTATGCACCAAATGACTTAAAATGTGAATACTGTTTTTGCTTAGTGATTTTGGGTGGCTGTGTAGAGCTTCTATAAAAGATATTAATAATTCAGAAGACTGGAGGAAGGATTATAGTATTGTTTTGTTTAAAATTTCCTAATGGTGTCTTTGCCCTTTCACAAGCTCCACTAATAAGGATAAACAAAATATTGGAAGCATTAGCCATAAGCTACGTTTCTACTCTCTGATATTCAATTAAATGATAGCTGTGTATTCCATTTCTGTCTTCTTGGGCTTGGAATATGCACTCCAAAATTTCCGCACCATAGCTTTCTCATAATTGCTCTATATTTCCATTCAGCTGTTACTCCTTGTCTTCTCATGAGATTTGCTTTCAGGCATTTTTAAGCATTGTTATGAAATGGGAGAAAGTCAAATTAAATTATAAATGAAATACGTAAACTGTCTTGATATCAGGGTAGAAGGCAAACGCTTGAGCAATGTGTCCCTGACATAATCTTGTGTATCTACAAAATGCTTCAAGAGTCTAAGCTGTGGGAAAGAATGAAAAAAAATCTAGGCAAAAGCAAGGGAAAATATGCACATGAAAAAGTATTGGGAATTACTGTGCTTAACTCACTCTGAGTAAATATCAACTCCAGAGAGAGAACAACTATGAATTTTACTCCTTTGTTACAGCACGCCTTCATCCAAACAGAAGTAACAATGGAGATAATAGTTCAGCAAGGGACTTTTTTTTTTTTTTTTTTTTTTTTTATGAAGAAGGTTTTGTGTAGTCCAAAAGCCCAGGGGAATTTTCTTGGAAAAACTGCCTGAAAAATCCTAAAGTTCTCTTGTTTGCTTTCAAGATTCAGTACTAACCAAAATATATTGGGAGAACTGAATTGCCATAAAAATGCTGGATTTTCTCAAAAACACTTGTCATAGTAGACAGACCTTCAGGAGTCTTGGGATGTAGTTCGCAATAAAAAATATTTATTTTTCACAAGATTATTTTTTCTGGATGAATTGAGTTTTCTTCTTCCACACCCCCTGCCAAGTTCTTCTGATTTATTATTTAGTACTCTAATGTAATAACCACTGGGCTTTTTTCCATTATATGTGCAGCTAATTTGTAAATATGGAACTAGATGTGCGTGTTAAAATATAGAGGGGATGGGTGTTTAGCATGCCTGAAACAGTCCTTTTATAATATTTGGAAAAACTTGAGTGAAATACAGAGCTTATTGTTAGGCAATATTGGCAGACAGAGATATAAAGCTCATGCTTCAGGTAATTTACACTGAAAAAGAGCATCTAGAAACATTGTGGCTTTTCGAGGAGAGCTTAATCTGCCCCCCCCCTTTTTTTTTTTTTTTTTTAGTTTTGGAAATATGGTCCCTTCGTCTCCTCTCTACGCACTTGAGCTTTCAGTAGCATTTAAGATATGATCAGCTTTAATCTCCAGGCGTGACTCTGAAAGGTCCCCTTTTTGTGTTTTATTATAAGTTTTTATTTTTATGAATTATATTACATTTTATATATTATTATAATATTATTATTGTTATTATAATGTATAATACATTATATGTTATACAAATTATAGTTTGCATAAAATAAAAATTATGAGTTTACGACATAGTTTTATCCATAACATAGCAGTGAAGTTCCATACGAGCAAGATGGAAGGGTATTTTGGGAATCACGAGGATGACATTCTGCAGAGACTCTCTGTACACCCACAGAAGGCCAAGCAAAAGAGGGGGACATCTGCACTTTTAGGTTTTGGGGCACCCTTCCTTGGGATACCTCACTGTCAGACAGCAAAATGTCCACCCTTAGAATGGCACAGAGCGTGGTGTCTGTTTATACTCTCACAGTGACTGACTATATTGGATGCACTGGAATGTGATCATTCCCTTCTGGAGCAAGGAATAAACTCGCTTGAGAATTAGTAGAATGCAACAAATACTTCAAAAATCTCAGACCTTATCCTCCCAAGACATAAGCACACACTTAATTTTGCTTGTAGTAGTTTATAAAAGCATGATTAAGCCAGTGTAGGGTGGACAAACATGTTTCGTTGCTTACACTATGCTGTCCTTTGTTAATACTGTGTTCTTTCTGAATTACTCTGGTTTTGAGCTATTGAAATCTGCAAGGCTCACCAGAGGCAAATAATAAGTACTCGTAGTCATCACCAAGACCATTTCCATTTGTAACTTAAATGTTTGCTTTAAGTAATTGTATTAAGATGCTGGGGTTTATTAAATGTTTGAAACCTTTTAAGGAGTTATCCTCGAGAATTCATAGATTCACATGGTTTAACGTCTGTTTTGGAAGCTGTATCTTGCCTATATTTGTTTCAACTGCACTTCAACTAATGTTTAATCTTTCTTACATCTCCAGACAGTGAAAAATTTTTCCTTTGCTGCAGATTATGACCAAGTTCCCTTTGACTTTGCTTTGTGTGTTATCAGTGGCCTCAAAGAAGTGAAAATCTTACTTAAATAAGGTGAATTTTTACCTTTCTTACACTGTAGTTATTCATATGTCAAGAAACAAAAATTCATAACACATTTTTTTAGCCCTGTTGGCCCCGCAAAAAACCCCATACAATGAAAAAAAAGAAAGGAATGGAGTAATAGCTGAAATAAACCAAATTGATTGATTGAGACAGATTACAGGTTTTATTATTATTATTATTTTATTTAAAATCATTTGAAAAGAGAATAAAATAGGCATCATTAATAATAAATATAAGGGAGGAATGAAAGGAAAGCTAAGAAATATAATTGGGCTTTCAAGTGTGTGGATCAGTATAGATGGAGGGAGTGCTCTGGTTTGTGTTATTTCTGCCAGGAACGCAGTAGCATATTTGAGGTGCTTTGGGACATTCTGCCTGACTAGCCAGCATCTGACAAGCAGAAAAGGACACAGACCTGTCAGTGTTGCCATTTAAAGAGGTAACGATAGAGCTGATGACTGATTCACTCAGTGATGAAGCTCTTCAGCTGCCTCAGCAGTGATTTTCCTTGAAACAGCTTTAACTGAGAAGACCATGAAAAATTTCCAGTAAAATTTCAGCAGCATTTTTCTGATGACAGAGGCAATACTGAAAAAAAAAAAAAAATTGTTACCACACAGCCTTTTTGATTTGTTCAGCTCTCATCATGCAATGAGATAGGTGACATAAGATATTCGTGTTTTTTCCCAGGCATGCAATTTATCCAACTTGGAGAACAAGACCTTATAAAAATCATTATTTCAAAGAACTACCTGGCATCTAGGACAGAACTTCTTTTCTTCGATACTCCTGTTGCACTAGAACTTCTTCAAGTTCAACCCAACTCCAAGAAGGCCCAGGAAAAAGTTAGGACTGGTTTTTCCCAGTTATCATTTGAAGTTCTTGCACCTCAAAAGTGGTCAGGGTACCAGTTACTTTTTCTGCTAAAGCTAGAAGCTGAGCAAATTAGTCACTTTTTACAGAACTTCAAATGTGACAAAGGCCTAAATTAAAGCCTAATAGCCACCCAGAAAATACAGACATGTTATTACAGAAAAAACCATAGAAATCTATGTAATCTCTTTGCACAACACCCCACAGCAACACATGGAAAATCCCATATGGCCTCAGCCGCAGTAGTATAACCAACATGATTTTAAAAATTAGGATTATGGCAGGGAATATTGATTCTACATTGTGCTGTTTTTTTGATCACATCTGATAATCTAAACATGACCAAATCTAAGTTAAAAAGCAAGAAACACCCCGTGCTATTTATCCTCAGTTCAATTTTAGGTGGGATGATGCCCCAAGAATGAACTCTGGTGAAAATTGTCATAGTAAGAAACCCGAGTAATCAAGAAGATTAAAAAGGCAGTTGTGCTGTCTTTGGTACTTACAGTATCTACTAGGCCATATTCTAAAACCTTGCCTGTAGTATGTGAATAACTTGACGGAAGAAAGTTGAGAGTTGTAGAGGTAGAAGATGTTCCAACAGAACAGTGGAAATGAAAGGCTCAGGGAACCACTATGGAGAAAACAGAGACCACATTGAATTAGGAAAATATTCTAGAGCCATGCAGTATGCTTATAATGCATGTGTTATTTGGTCCTAGCCCTTGCATTTGACAAGGAAGATCTGCTGACAGGCAAATTCTATCTACAGCAAGGCTTGATTTGTGGTCAAGAAGAGATAGGAATAATCCTTTGTGGATAGCTACCAAATAATTTGCATTTATTTGCTAACTACTGACGGGATTTTGCTGCAAGTTGCTGTCTTTGCCACACTTGGTGCTCCACATGCTTGACTGATGCCTGGGTTTGAAAGATCAATGAACATGCAGCAAACCACAGGGACTGCAAGTGTGGAACAGGGACTGTAGACTCCACAGTTGGTTAATTGAGGTGATTTCCCCATTTTGCAGATAAATCAGTATAGTGAACAGTAAATTTTTGGGACTTAAATATTTGGGGATTTTCCTCTCTTTATTTCCTCATTCTCTCATTTCTTTCCAGCTCATTTTTCATTTATTTTTATCTCATTCATTAGATGTAAGCCCTGGATTATGTAGAATGCTGCTCTTGCTCGTATTCCTGTAATTGCCAGCCTGTGTGCACACCTACTGAACCTCTTGTATAATTTTGGTACGTGTTGACTTCCATATTCCTAAGGATAATTTAAAAGACAGAAAGAATTTTCATATGACCATTTTGGGATCTAATGCTTAAAGATTACTTCAGCCCAGAAGGTTAAAAGTAAGAGCCAAAAAGGATGTGTTGTTTTGTGCTTCACCAAAGATATTCTTTCAATTGATTCCTCGTAGGCTGGGTTGTTTTGGTTTTTTTTTTTCCCTAGGTTTCTCCCTAGTGATTTTCTTCCTATATGTTAATTAAAACAGACTTGATTCATGCCTTCGTGTGATTTACAGTCCTACTGCTCATAGTAAAGTGTCTTCTTGTTACCACATTTATCGGGAATATTTTTACATGTATAAGTCAACTTTAGTTGGTGGAATGCTTTTTGAAAATCTGCCACATATGAATATTTAAAAGGAACCTGTACTTAGTTGAAGCATAGCCCAAGGCTGTTGATCATAATGCATGGAGAGTGCTGGTTATAATCCATGGCCATTGTCTTGGAAATTCCAATAATTTTATTTTCATGCAATAGATGTGGGTTGAATATATTTCTTGGCTGAATAATTGCATCTGTATGTGATATGACTTTACTTTCAATGCTTACTTGAAATACATTTCTGAGAATGTAATTTTGATATTGCCATTTGTGTCTACTCAGGTTTCTCCTATAATTTTTAAACATTTAGTTCTTTATATTCTTTGTCGATATAAAGTAATATACTTTCATTTTTGTTGCTGAGATCCAAGAATAATCATGTTATTATGTTTCAAAGATTTATATTGGTCTATTCCCACAGGATGACTCAAACAGCTTACATTAAGGAAGTAGGATAAGTCTATCTAAAAACATTTAAGTGATTTCAGAAATGAAATTGTGTTTTTCAGTAGTAAATTAGGTACTTGAGAGTGAAGTTTCACTGGAAGTCAATGGGATGTATTCTGTACAAGCACTGAAGTACTTTTGAAAACTTGCAACCACATGTCCTGTTTATGTCACACTCTAAATTTTGCATGATCAGATGTTGTCACTGGAAGTGGTGGGTGCCTGACCTAGTACCTGCATAACCTTCCTGTTTAATGTGGGAGCAAGTGGTTGAACAGGAAGAGTTGCAACTATAGCATATTTGTGGTGGAAATGTAACTGATAGAGCACCACTCTAAAATGTCTGACACAGAGCAGACTTGTTATATTGAAGTGTTTACTGCAACCTTTGATGTCTCTTCCACAGGTTCTTTCATCCAAATAGTTCAGGTATCCTACAAGGGCTAATCTGATTTCTCTGAGTTTAAACTCTCCAAACTACACAGCATAACAATTTGATTGTTCTTAAATATTTCCAGACCTCATAAGGAACCGGTCCCTCTGCATGAATGCAAAATATTTTTTACTTCCCTCCCCCCAGTGGAAAAGATCTACTTTTAGAGATCTGCCTAATGCTTTTTGCCTTCATACTGCTACATATAAACATAGCAATGTATTCTGTGGTAGACCTTTTTCAGTAGATAAGATGTCTCTATGTGTTTTAGGCTTTTTGTAGCTGTCATGTGTTTTTAGATTTTCAGAGTGAAATGTTTTAGCAGGCATTAATTAAGTCATTCAAAAGTGCCTTCTCAAAGGACAATGTTTTGCTGCTGCTTTCACCCTTCAACTTCAATTTTGAAGACTAAGAAATAGTGTAAGAGTACAGGGTTTTTTTGTAACCTGAATCTTGACAATCCGGGGGAGTTGTCCATCTATACTCTTTAGACTAAGATACAGGAGAAAAGAGTTATATGTTTAATATTTCTACTAGAGAAATATATATATGTGTGTGTATATATAGCTCACATATATGTATGTGTGTGTGTATATATCTCTATTTCAAGGAAGACTCCCTTGCAGCTTTCTCCACAACTGAAAAAGTAAGTGTATAGAACAGAAAGACAACAGTTCATTTGCTAATATTATACAAGATTTTCACAAAACATTGTTGAAATTCCCATGAGTAATCAACTTCATAAGCAGAAATTATTTAGAAATATGTTAAATGTTCTGTATACTGTCAATCAAAGTGAAATGCTAGTAGTTACATCCAAGCAATTAGGTTTGATGAGTGGACAGCTTCTCAGGAAAGTTCTGCTCTTTGTGTAATATCTTAGCAGCCTTGAAACTAAGTATTTCAAAAAAATAAAATAAAATCAAGAATGTTAAATAATATTAGTCCCTATTTCCACCATTTCTGAAGCTCCTGAAGCCATATGTACAAAGATTATAAAAGAGACATTTTGAAATGTTGGAAATGTTCTTTTTCATGGCTGTTTCCTATATTTGCAATTTTATTTACGTAGCATGGTAAACTTAACTCCAAAGGTTGTATCTGATAAGGTTTAAAAAGTGATCGAAAGGAATTCAAGATCTAAGTTCAGGCTATTTTTACCTTAATGTAAAACACAAAAGAGCATGGTGGGCAGGAAAGAATGCAAGGTTTGAATGGTTTTATTTCTCTGGACCTGCTGGGAGAGATGTTGTTGCAGGATATGCCATTCCAGCAATGTTATGCTAATGTGTTAATTGATGCAATAAATGAAAACTTAGCTGAGAGAACATTTTTCTCCTTAAGGAACTTAGCTACTATTCTTTAAAATCATTTTAGAAGCCTGTTTTCCTGCATTACTTCAAGATGCATACATTTATGTTGCCAAAATCTCTATGCATTGAAGTTAATCATGTGATTAGGCTTAAGTATGCATTTTAGTCCTGGGTGAAAACTGACCCTCCTAACTTCTCTGAGAGGCTTATAGTTTCACTAACAAAGCATGATGGAATCATTTGATGACTCGCCCTTACTGTTTTCTTCCCATTTACCTGTCACAAATGATAAATCCTAGACCTATATATATCAGCACAAATAATAGCTGTGCTATTCCTTTTTGCCTGAGTCTAAACTAAGTTTATGTTCAAATTTTATTTTGTTTACCTAAAAAAAGTTTAATAAAATGATTTCTGTGAATAAGGTTATGCATTTTTACATAATAAACATTTTACTTTGGCACTGTACTACTTAAATATGTAGCTGTTACAAGTGCCTGATCCAAAATCCAATGCTATAAGGGGTGAAACTCCCCCAGACATCGATAGGTTTTGGATAAAGCTCAGACAGAAGCTTTGAGCATGCTTCTTACACCAGCTTTTAAATAGAGGTTTTGACTTAAGTCCACTGGCTGTAGTTTAAGTGTACTTTTAACATTCAAAGTGAAAAACAAACCCCAGCAGCAATTTGCCATTTCTTTCAATTCAAGCCACCCGTCATGTTACAGCACTAATCCTTTCCTAGTATGAAAATAATGAGTATCCCAGGGAACACTTGCAAAAAGTAAATGTTTGTTGCAACACTCACAGCAAATGCAAACCCTGAATTTTTCTGTTTCAGTTAATTCTTGAATTTAGGATTTTTATTTTTGAATGATGTATTTTGATTTCAATTTCCCACTAGTTTGAACTTCAGATATAAAGTTGTTTTTGTGCCCTTGTTAATTTTTGAAATATGAATGGAGAAAAAATAGTATAATTAGAAAATTGTTATATATTCTGAATAACATGTTTTAGCATGGACAAAACAATTGTCCAGTGATGCTTCATTTAATCCAGTACAGATGTGATGCAGATAGCATGAACACCGTATTTGTGGCTAGACACTAGCTATCACTTTGCATCACATCTATAGTAAATTCCTTCTTCTCTCTCAGAACAAAGAACTTCAGCTGTTCCAAGCTGTGATAACTAGGTATGCAGATTGTTCATTATGCTCAAAGTCTTGCTGCAGGCAAAAAGTGCACAAATCTTGTTAAGCAAAGCCAAAAAATTATTGTTAGTGTAGTTGAAGTCATAAACATTCAATCAAAGACTTATTAGTCTAAACCTGCTTGCTTATAGCCCTGGGGTCTCCAGTACCCTTGTGGACCAAAGCGTGTAATGTTACATACCTGGCTGAGAAGAAACCTTTATGTAGCCAGCCTGTTGCTTAAAATCATGTGTATTTTTCCCATTTAGAGGTGCAGGTGTTGGAGACCGTGAAACTTCATGCACTAAGGCAAGGTACGTTTAACACTGAATTGCACATCAGTATGCAATGTGTACCCATAGCATTAGCCAGAAAGTAAAGAAGTTGAAACTGTTATTGAAATAGTAATTGCAGAAGAAACTTGCAGTCTGCAAAACGAAGGAAGCATCAGTTAGAAACCAAAACAAAGCAGACAAATCAGCAAATCAAGTCTGGTTAAATAACAGGCAGCAGTCTAGTCAGAAGTTGATGTGGCTGTTGATGGCATTGGGCCTATTGCACTTTAGGAACAGCTTTTTGGGCAGACAGTTTCAGAAAGGGATGCCATGACTAGTAGCCTCTGTTGTCTTCCCCAGCCAGAGAAACCAGAAGGCTTGTTTCAGGATGTTCAAAATGGGAAAAACCTTTCTTAGCAGCTCACAGTGAGTTTACATGCCATGAACTGTGGTCCCTGTGATGGTGTCTAACACCATTGACCTGGACAGCTGCAGTACAGGTTTGCCAGAAAATATTTCAAAAAAATATACAAATGTCGAACATTTAAGGCAGATTACGCAGCTCTGTATTGTAACTGAGCCATATTAAAACAATCTGCACATACTTCCTATGTGTAAAAAAAACCCCATAGCTTCTAAAGTGTTATGTAAAATGGTCTTAATAGCTTTTACCAGATTTCTCCTTTCTATGAAACATACAAATATTGGCTTAATTTTTAGAAGTTAATAGTAAGTGGGCATCTATTAAGATATAATTGTTTGGCTTACATTCACCAGGGCACCAAACATGACTGATCATTTTCCCAGCTGGTGTCTCCTAGTAATCCTGGGAATAAACGGCCCTGCATTTTTCACAAAGTAGGAAATTCTGTGCAATACTGTTAGTGAAAAGCCATCTCACCAGTAAGAAAAGAAGTGGGTTAAGTCTTACAGTTATTGTGAGATATGGAGTACATTCCAGTATCTGAATGAGCTGTAGCCACCTCATTTTTGTATGCCAAAGGGATATCCTACTGCGGGAGGCAAAGGCTTACTGATCTGCTCCCCAGGCAGCTATGGCAGCAGTGCTGAAGTGTGACAAAAAGCAGATAGCCCTGGCTCACCTACAGCAAAGCTCAAAGTTGCTGTCAGAAAGGCTTTTGTCATGCCTGCTGTTTAAGCACTTCTTCCTTCTTTTCCAAATGCTTCTGTTCCCTGTTTGCACGCTGCACGCACTTGCACGATTACTGGGCAGGTCCCTCACCCAATTACAGCTCTGGTTTATGATTTATCAATACCAGTCTACAATTCTATTCAGTAATGGGGCAGCATCTCTTTCTATATACAGTGGGACTAATTGAAAGTAATAATTTCTTTTAGTTCATTCATGTTCTCATGTTGTTTCTGTGAGATTCTGTGGATACACTTGTATTGTACTGATTTGCCATAAAATTACGGTGAGAGTAGAATTCAGAATTGCTATTCTAAATTTAGGTTTGATTGCATTGCTACTATGCAATGAGAAATTCAAACAACATTTCTTTCCCCCCCAACGTATTAGAAATTATTGTAAAACAGAGTCTGCAAGTGAAATAAACCCCAGACATTACATATTCTCACATATGAATCATGTATTTTGTCCTGGGGAAAATCATCAAATTTGTTTTGGGAGGTTAATGTAAGTCTTCTTGAATTATTTTCATTATGATCATAATAATTAATGAAAGTGTAGGTTAAATATTAAATAGCAGGTGGATATGAACACATATTTAGTAATACATTAAAAGTACGTAAAAGGTATGTGCTCATAGATCTGGGAGAAAAATACTCTGTTACATCAATCTGTTTCAAAAGCTTCTCCTAATTAGTATAGAATTGTTTTCAGAAGCAGCCTACAGGCGAGAAAATGTTATGGGGTATTCAGCAGGCTGAAGGTTAGCTCTCTGACCGCAGTTCCTCAGAAATAGTTTAGGATGTTAAGATATTTTTTTTTTTTTCTGAAATTCAACCTTTAGAGAAATATCTAGCAGTCTTTTGTACCACACCTCTGCTGGCACCAAGTCAACAATTCCAAACCTGCTTTGTATCAAATACAACTGGTGGAAGATTTCTATAAAGGAAGAACACTTGAAAACATGAGTTAGTGAAGTCAAGAGAATTGTGGAGGGTCTACATGTATGGTGCACATGTTTAGATGAATTAATTGTGTACCTTACAAAGACATTAAAAAAACCTAACAGAATAAATCAGGGCTGGCCCTGCCTCCACTCCTCCAAATATCATGGGATATAGTTTACCACATTTTTTTGGTCTAATTTTGGTGTTCTGAAAAATATGTATGGGGGCCTTCATGTCCTCTTGTGAATGTTGCATCTCCATACCTGTTGCAGAGAGGGTGGAAGCTGGAGTTTTCCTTTTTGGATTTGGGAGGATCTGGGAACAAGAAGGTTACCCTTTGGTTCTGAGAGCTTTGCTAGTGCAGCAATGCCAACCCTTGCTCCAGCTTTACTCATGGTTAGCAGGCTTGACAAAGTTCCACTTCACATCTCTGCGAGAGAGGGCTTCTGCAGGGGCTGATGTACAGTAGTCGGTCAACACCGTGAACTGAGCTGAGAGTGAATTTGTTCCCCAAGTGTTCTGTGTCAGTGATCTCACATAACCATTCACCCCAGTGCTTAGAAGAAAAAAAAAACCCTTGTGGTCTAGCTGACTCTGAAGTGGACATGAAGAAGGGCTGCAACTTTCTTTCTGATAATTTCAAATAAAATTTCCATCTACTAAAGAATTTAATTTGAACAAAGGAATAACAAACAAAGCCAATATACAATGAATAATTGCATATACCTTTGGTTTGATTGCTATTTGTTACTTTTTTTCCTTCTTCCTTCCCAGCACTGCCATGGGAGATCTTTTTATTTTTTAATAGGCTTTTCAAAATTGTTTTTATACCTGCTATATCTAATTGGAAGCAAACTGCAATACCTCCCTCTAGCAACCGCTTCTACTTTTGTGTAAAATTGCATGAATTATTCCTTCCATTTTATTGCTGTTTGTAGTTATTTTATATCTGATGGTGACACTTTAGTTCTGCAGTCCATGGGAGTTTTGCCACTGATCATTCTTGTGATGTTCTTAAGCTGTGGTAGGGTCTTGGGCCTTCTGTTATGAATAGTACAATGTCTCAGTGCTCAGCAAAATTACTAAGCACAATTACAGTGTTTACAGATTGTTTTTTTTTTATTATTATTTTTAATGTGTGTGTGTGTGTCTGTGTGTGATTCAAAATGAATGGTTTTTGCCTGGACAAAATATTAGCTTGTACAGAGTGTCTGGAAACATGATTCAATAGAGAAGGGACAGAACAAAACAATAATTAAATGTCTAGGCTATTGAAAATGATTGCAAATTAGTATGTTCCCCAACCTGAAGGATATAAAATTAATGTCCAGAATGTGACCATGTTTATATTAATCAACTCATGATTATTATATTAATCATGCTCATGAATCCTGTTCCCTGTACCACATTGCCACCTGACCAAATTTGCAAGTTTATGCATATCATAAGAGATTGTTACTTATGCTGATCAGACCCTTAAGAATAACAATTTTTTACCTTCCTTCTCTAAATTTGCTTGTGATGTTCAGGTAAACCCATTATTTAATGTTATCTAAGATTGCTTTAGACAAAATGGCATAAAACTGATATAATCTATTGCTCATGTTATGATTTATCAGATGTAAATAAGCACATGGATTCAAAACCGAAAGGAGCAGAGCACAGTTGCCAGCCTACCAAACTGCACTTTTGGTAAAAATTTCTGTAAAAATTCCTGTACCAAAGGTATTTTTTTCACTATATTTAATTATCTTTTAGCATTCAAAAGATGCGCTGTTACCTCTCTGAGGTCAATTTCTGCAACCTGAGTAGTTAATAAGGAAAGAAGGAGTTTCAAATATATCGCTGTACAAGTGTACAGCTTTCTGAGGACTCTGGGTAGGTTACAGTACTTAAACACTGCCATCTTGATATCTAGCTCTGGATCTTCAGCTAATATAAATCCAGATATAAATTGCCATAGGTCTGCCATTTTTTGCAATTTAAATCAAGAGTCTCTCTCCCATCACAGAGCAAAGTTATAACATAATTAAAATTTTGATATGAACACAATTCAACTGGGTAAATGAGAAAAAGGAATAATACTGAGTATTTTCTTGTGTGTTGTATGAGGTCTGATTTTAATTAGATTGATACTAATTTGACATAATTATTCTGTTAGCATCAAAAAAGAGAGAGCCCTGAGCAGAAACTGGCACTTGAACAAGAACTTCTGTTAATGAGGAAAGAGAAATGGATCCCATTCACTGTGTGTGTAATTGAACAGAACACCACAGCAACTGTATCAAGTTATTTTCAAGTAAGTTTTCACCATGTGCTATGCCCACACACATTTCTTGTATGGGTGTTATGCACGAGTGACTGTCATATTCTGTTGCTTAGTTAGAAATTTCTCCAAGACTAAATTAAACCACTGAAAGATTAACTCTCAATATTAACCAAAAAAAACCAACCCACCCCCCAAAAAAACACCAAAAAAAAAAAAAACCAACCAAAAACCTGAAAGACCCATCACATGTCTATTTATCTATTTATCCTTTTTCAGTTTTGAAAAAGAATAAACTAAATTTTCCGAGGGAGATAGATTAATCCACTGTAAATATGCACAACATAGTTTAAAAAAGGTTGTGAAAGTACTCTTCTGGTTAAGAACACAGTGTGTGTTGTGCCAGATTCTTTATGCTGAATGAGATTATTTCAAAAATGCCTAATGATGCAGGATCCAGCATCAGACATATAAATTTTATTCCATATAAAAATCTTTAGATTTATGTTCATAAAGCAAAGAAACTTCTGAATAATAGAGAGGAAATGCATTAGAATTACAAGTGTTTCAGTGTGTGTTTAACTGATCTGTAAAATCCATATATTTAACTCATGAAAGTAATTTTAAAGTGCATTCCTGAATAAGGATGGCTTCACAAGGCCATGGATTGACTGAGTTGTGCTTGAGTTCCACCCCTGGCTATCTAGTTTGTTTGTCAAGCATTCCTTGGCTGCTCTAGCCACATTCAAAATAAATTAATTTCTTCTTTAAAAAAAAAAAAAAACGGTTTGCACATTTACTTAGAAATTGCCTTGTTTCCTCCCAAGGGTATCTTACCTAACAAGGTGGTGAAGTAATTGCTTTATTGACGGTGACAAAAAGAAGATGCAAATCATCTTATTTTAGAAACGTAAATTAAAGGTTCCCCAGTTGGCAGTCTAGGCTTTCTATGCTCAATCAAAAAAAGCAAAACTGCTTCAAAGAGCACTTCAGAGCCTGGCTCCAGCTTGGGTGCAAAATAATATTTCCCAGAGAACTGTCTCTCTTAATTGCATATGGAGGCTAAGTCAGAAACGTCTGACTGCAAGCAAAGCTTGATGCTGTTAACTACCTATATCACATTCTGCTGTTATGCTCTGGTATGTCTCTAACTAAAGTCTGTACTTAGATAACTAATAGTAAGTATCTTTAAAAAGTAAGGGTACATATGAAGATTTTTTTAGATTTCAGGCAGGTTTGATACTGTTCAAATGCAACTAAAGGTGTTCTCTACATTGGAATACCACTGTCTAATAGAAGTCATATAAAGCAACTCAGGTACGTGCCCAGCTGGGAGCTTTCTTCTTACTGAGTTTCTCCCACAGCTGGTTCAGCTGTGATGAGAAGAGGAACCCCGCAGCCGGCCAGGAGCTGCAGAGAGCACAGCAACTTCCCCACTGCCCCCTGCATGGCATCGAGGAATCTGCTCCAGACAGCACCTCTAGCACCTCTCTTTCCTCTTTGAGCTTGTATCATTTCTTCCCTGTTCTGCAGAAGTAAAAAGAAACCCCATGTATTAGGTTTAATTCGTGGAGATTTGGTCACGCCAAATATAAATAGATGCATTTGGAACACTGTGGATGTGTTTGGGCAGGTTTCTTGCTGTGTAAGGTCACTTCTCGTCCTCACATCCAGGCCAGCACGTTCTGTTCAGCGGCTCTGTCCACACTCAGTTGCAGAGCAGCTTATGACATTAAGTGAATGAGTTAATAGTAATCATTCTATATATTTCTAGCCGTCTAAAGGTCAAATGGGTAACCTAAGCTGGATGTCAAGAATTTGTCAGTCATCAGTCAAGGCACAATGGAACAGACCATGGAACAGGTCCTCCTGAAAGGTATGTCAAAACGTATGGATGACAGGGAAGTGATTAGAGACAGCCAACATCACCAAGGGCACATCATGTCTAACTAATCTAATGGCCTTCTGTGATGGAGTGACTGCATAAGCGAGCAAGGGAAGTGCTATGGATGTCATCTACCTGGACTTCTGTAAGGCCTTTGATATGATCCCCCATAACATTCTTGCTGCTAAATTGGGGAGACAGGGGTTTAATGGATGGAAGGTTAGATGGATAAGGAATTGGCTGGATGGACACATCTAAAGAGTTATAGTTGATGTCTTAATGTCAAAGTAGAAAAAGATGAGTGGTGTCCCTCAAGGGTCTGTAGTCGGAGCAATACTGTCTTTCTCAACAACATAGACAGTGGGATTGGGTGCACCCTTAGCAAGTTTGCAGATGACAGCAAGCTGAAAAGTGCAGTTGGTATGCTTGTGGGAAGGGATACCACCCAGAGGGACCTCAGCAGGCTGGGGAAGTGGGCCTGTGTAGACCTCTGAATTTCAACAAGGCCAAGTGCAAGGTCCTGCACCTAGGTCAAGGAAAACCTCAATATCACTACAGACTGAGGGGTGAATGGATTGAAAGCAGCCCTGTGGAGGACAGCTTGGGTATACTGGTGGATGAAAAGCTTGACATGAGCTGACAACGTGCATTTGCAGCCCAGCAAACCAGTTATCTCCTAGGCTGCATAAAAAGAAGCATGGCCATTGGGTCAAGGGAGGTGATTCTCCCCCTCTGCTCCGCTCTCCTGAGACCCCACCTGGAGTGCTGCATCCAGTTCTGGGGCCCCCAGCACAAGAAAGATGTGGACCTGCTAGAGCAGGTCCAGAGGAGGCCATGAAAATTATCAGAGGACCGGAGCACCTCTCCTGTGAAGACAGGCTGAGAGAGTTGGGGTTGTTCAGCCTGGGGAAGAGAAGGCTCCAGGGAGATCTTAGAGCAACATTTCAGTATATAAAAGGGGCTCATAAGAAAGGCAGAGGAAGACTTTTTACCAAGACTTGTAGTGACAGGACAAGGGGCAATGGTTTTAAACTGAAGGAGGGTAGGTTTAGAATAGATGTAAGGAACAAATTCTTTATGATAAGGGCAGTGTGACATTGGCAGGGGTTGCTCAGAGAAGCTGTGGATGCCCCATCCCTGGCAGGGCTCAAGACCAGGCTGGACGGAGCTTTGACCAAGCTGATGTAGTGGAAAGTGTCCCTGTCTATGGCAGAGGGATTGGACTAGATGATCTTTAAATGTCTTTTCCAACCCAAACCATGCCATGGTTCCCTGATTCTATAATGCCTGTGTCTCTGCGCACACAGTGATGTGCCTCTTTCAGTATTCCATTTTGGGGGAGAGGGACTCTGTCAAGGTGCATTTCTTCCCTGACCATACAGTGGATGTGCATGAATTGCCTTAGACTAAAAGGCTTAGTTAAATGTTGAATAATCTTTGCTTTATCTCATGTCCTAATTTTTAGTAGTTTAATCAATTATGCAAATTAAAGACTGTGCTCTTTATCTTCACTTGTTTCACTTGTTGCATTAGTTAACTGTCTGGACCTTTTTAATCTCTCCTTTGCAGCACTGAAAGGGAAGAAATTAAGTATGACATTTCACTTCTGTGGAGACAATGTTATGTATAGGTTTCAAGGCAAAAATAATTGTGTGTTTCTGTGAAAATGTGTAAATCAAGTGTTTCTGATGTTGTACAAGACAGATCTTCATAAATCAGAGCATGCAAAATTACTCATAAAGATAGTCCTTTAAAGGAGTAAGAGCCACGGGGATGAAACTTAAATAGGAAATTGAACATTTTAGAAGCTGCATTTAACACCTTCTGTTTAGACTTTCAATTTGATATACAAGAGGAACTCACTCAGAGAGACTTTCAGCATTACCTTATGAAGCCTAGGTAGACCTGCAATCCTCTTCCACTAATTTTGTTTTATGAGTACTAGGAATCCCTGTGAGTTTTCCAGTGATTAAGCTGAGATATTACTTTGAATTTAAACAATAAATTCCTAAATCTGTTCAGTGGTGTACATTAAAGGAAGCAATTGATTTCAGATAAAATTTTTGCTTCAAAGCAATAACAATATAGAGAAAAAAAGACACATTCAAAGTTATCATTGAATAATTTGGGATACCTTGTTAATGATTCTTCAAAATTGGGTTTATCTTACATTCAGGGCTACCTCTTTAAAAAAAAAAATAATTTTGCTTTAAATCTTACCTAAAATAGTTACCAGCTTGTTGTAACTGTACTTCTCTTGTGTAAGAGTGGCATCTGCTGGTAAGCTTCATGCAGAAGCTGAGCCACAGGATAACAGCCACCTTATTATTTTGGTTATTCTGCAGCTGACAGGGTCTACAGGGTTTAATTAATTTGTTTGTAGAGGTAACCACCACGTCCTATAGAAATTACAGTTGTGTGGGGTGTGTGCAGTGTGGAGAAGTTCTCTCCTTCAGATTCAATTTATAAAGACATGTCTTCAAGTTAATGGAGTGTGATTTTAAATTGATCGCTGATTTTGCTCTGCAGTTCCACAGTCTGCTTTCAGTCTTAGCTAGGATGCAATTTTTCACTGAAAATATCCTCTGAACAAGTGCAATAGGACTTGAAAATGCCAACAGATATTCAATGGATGGTCTGACATTTTCAGAGTACCCATGCCCAGTGATTATGTCTAATGGGTGCCTCTTGGTTCAAGGTGCAATAAATCTCACATATGTATATCATATATCAAAAATATATATGGAGTACCACGATTTAAAAAAAAAAAAAATCCTTTTTTTTTCTACTGAATGTCAATTCATCCTACACTGGCCAGCTGAAATGAAGAGTCTCACATCGTTAGACATGTAGAGAGGAATGCTAGAATGCTGTCTTAGGCACATTTTTGGTCATTTTGTAAATCTGACTTGATATACTCATCTGCTTCTTCAGACATCGTAACACAGAAGTGGTTCAAGATCTACAAATGTAATCATGTCATTTGGTGAATCACAGAGTTGAGGTGACAACAAAATCCTCTAGTTTTGCAGTGATTAACTTGTTTGTCAGACCTGAAGTTCCAGGATTTACAGACTTGATCCAGAGGCGGAAATGAAGTTTAAAGCATTTGCATCTTGCCATGTATAAGGTACCACAGTGAACAACTGCAAATGCAAATTACAGCTAGGTGCTGACAGGCCAGCTCTGAATTTGATAGCTTACCCATTACATGTGTGCACTCATTTTGACTTTGAAATAATGAGAAAAAATGAAAGATGATCAGATTCAGTTTCTGCAGGTACTGTTTTGTCAGGTTGACCTTGGGTGGCTGCCACCACTCACCCAGCTGCTCTGTCAGTCCCCCTCCTCAACAGATCATGTGGACAAAATAGGTGAAGAAGCTTTAGGGTTGAGCTAAAGGCAGGGATCAGTTACTGATTACCATCATGATCAAAACAGATTTGATTTGAGGAAAATTCATTTAATTTAATGTCAACTAAAATAGGTTTGAATAGCAAGAAGCAAGCAACATTTACCGTCATAATCAAAGTAGGCAAAACCTCTGGAGAGAAGGAAGGATGGAGGCTGATGACCACATGAGGGCTTATGACTGCAAAACAGTTTCAACTGCCTTCAATGCTGAAGGGGAGCCAAATGTGTCTACAAGCAAAGAACCTGGTCTACCTAACCTTAAACTACACAAGACTACCAGGAAGAAGTGAGTCATTGTAATGGGTGAATCCCTGCTGCAGGGGACAGAGGCACCCATCTGCTGGCTTGACCAACAGTCTAGAGGCTGAGCAGAGTCCAGGATCTGGGATGTTGTAGAAGGACTGCCAAAGTTTGTCTGGCCCTCTGACTACGAGTCCCTGCTGTTATCCTGTGGAGGTACCAATGATACTGCAAGGGGAAACCTGGACAGTATCAAAAGTGAGTACAGAACTCTGGAAGTGGTAGTCAAGGGTATGGGCTACCCAGGTGGTTTTCTTGTCAGTCCTGCCAGTGAGGGGAAAGGGTGTGAGGAGAAGGGCACTAACAAGGCAGGACAGTAGATGGCTGTGGAACTGGCACTAGCAACAGGGGTTTGGTTTCTGTGACCATCGGTCTCTGTTTGCAGATCAGTGTCTGCTTAGGAGAGATGGGATTCACCTCAACAAGCAGAGCAAAGCTATATTTGCCAGTAGGATGGCTGAACTTGTAAGGAGGGAGGAGGGAGAGAGTAACCAGAAGTCCTGTGAGGGAGTGATGAACAAGGTGGCTGAGAGCAAAGGGCATGGGGTGATTTGACAGACAGGGATCACAAAACCAACAAACCAGGTCTTAAGTGGGGTCACCTCCAGCACTTCTGTGTAGGCAAAGAAGTGTCTACAAGGCACCATTATGGAGAAATCCTCCAAAACCTCTCCAGGCCCCCAACATGCCTGGGTGCCTCTCTAGAGCAACTGTATGCAAATGAACACAGGATGGGGGATAAGCATGATGAGTTCCAGGCCTGTGTGCGGTGGCAGGGCTATGATCTTGTTGGGAACCCAGCAAGACACGGTGAGATGGTTCCCATGACTACTGGAGTGGGATATAGCAGAGATACAGGCTCCTGAGGAAGGACAGGATGGGAAAAATGAGGTGGGGAAAAGGGTGCCCTTTATGAGACAGGGCAGCTGGAGAGCATAGAGCTCTGTCTGGGGATGGAGCCGACAAAGAGCTTACGTGCTAGGAGAGAACAGGGAAAGGTGACATTACAGCGGGTGTCTGCAGGCCACCTAACTGGGAGTGAATGAGGTCTAACAGGAGCAGCCTCATGTTCACAGGTCCTGGTCCTCATAAGTATTATGAGGAAAAATTCCTTCACTGAAAGTGTATGAAGCATTGGGACAGGCTGCCCAGGGACGTGGTGGAGTCACCATCCCTGGAGGTGTTTAAAAAAATGTGCAGATGTGATGCTTTGGGACATGGTTTAGTGATGGACTTGGCAGTTCTGAGTTAACAGTTGGACTTGATCATCTCAAAGATCTTTTCCAACCTAAATGATGCTATGATTCTATACATTAAATTACAAGGCTAATGCAAATGAGATTGTGTGCATTTTGAATACCTTCCACCCCTTTTCCCTCTGTCCCAGGACAGAGTTGTTCCTTTTGCCGTTTATTTTAATGAAATGTGTAGTGCTTAACTGAAATAACATGAGGTCAGTAGTGGGGGTTTTGTTTCTTTTTTATTCCCTTCAGAATCAAGTAATTTACCTACCAAAATGCTAACTTCTTTGTTATCATCTTCTTGCTTAACCTGCCATGAGACATACATCATATTCAGAGTTTTTGTAGATTCACTTATACTCTTTCCTTATTTTGGAATTTATCCAGCTTCAACACTGAGGCAATATTTTGTGCGTAGTAACCTGAAGGTACAAAAGCTTCATTTCCTAAGTGTGCACATTTCATGAATGTTAATAAAGGCATGGTCAGGTGAATATTAGTGATCATTTCAGCATGGATTAAGTAACTGGCTTGTATCTGCTAGTTACCACCTCTCAGTCAGCATTCGATGCTTTGTTAGTTGAACATTATATGTGGTCATGCTTACAGTCCTGTTCTGTTGAAATGTAAAGTGTAATCAGATTAATTTTAGCCTCCTTGATCACAGATAAAATATTTCCTTTGAAGAGGTAAAACATTAAGCACTGCATGGTGATGAATAAGTGAAGGGTAATGATGGAGGGTCAAGTGCCTGTGAAAGGCAAATCATAAATCATACATAGATTAAAAGATAAAGCCTCTGAGATCCTTTAAAGCTGCCTGAATATTAGATAAAGTCTAGGAACTGTTGAAACTGAAATTCTTGGCAAAACATCCAGTGATTAAAGTGAAACTGGAGCCGGTGGCTCCAGGCAAGTAATGGCTCCGAGAAGACTGGTCACAAGCTCAGAGAGAGGTGGCAAGGAGTACAGAGATTGAGGGACAATGTGGTTCTGCAGAAGTCCTCTGAACAGCATGGATTATAATGGTATGGGGTTTTTCTATTACGATCTATAGCTTTGTGTTTGCTAGGTCTAGGTACATCCATTTTTAAGACCTATGGTCCTTCAAATGAAATGTATGTAATGGTACAAATCATAGAGTGGATTCTGATGTTGTACCTGTGTTCACCATGCACAAGAGAGTCTGAAATCACTTGATTTTTGCTATAGCGGAAAGGTGAAAATGAGGTGATTAACTTGGCATCCACTGCCACACTCTGGCCGTGAGGAAGCATTACCATGAGCCAAGGCACCATTCCAAATAATTCCCAGTTTTCTAGGTTCTTCATTTTCAGATAACTTAAATTTTTCCAGTAGTGATTTTAAACCTCTTGATTATCGATATGTGTTCTCTGCCTAAATTCTAATTCAGACGGTGGAGTGTTTGTCTGGAAATTATGAATGTCTGTACTTATGATAGAATAACCCCAAGGCAACTTTTTTTTGCAGTGATGCTATGAAAATAATTTTCTCATTTTAGTGCTTATTTATGTGGGGAATATATGTACTCATAATTTTCTTGAAAAGAAATACAATCACTTCAATTTCAGAATTTCACTGATACATGATTCTTATTCAGGAGCTTCTTAGAGAAAAAAGAAAAATCTATGGTCTTTCTTAGGCATTTCAATAAAGATTAAAAAAAAAAAATCCTACATGACTATGACTGCAGTTTTAGGTGCATTTCCAAAGGTCAAGACCAGATGAAGTCTGATGTCAGGAGGTTATATTTTTATTACAGAAATCAAGACTATTTAATAGTATCCATTAATGGGAATATGTCTGGGCTTACGAAGTTTTCAATAGGTACAGACATTAACATTTTACAAAAATAACTTTGGCTGTAAAATTATTTCCTCTGAAAGCTGTCTCAGAGACTTGAGCACTCACATTTGCGGGTGCTAATTTAATTCATAAAGGACAGGACATCAGTTTAAAAGCCTTCATAAGCTTTCCTTTGGCCAAGATCTCTCCCTGCTCCTTGTCCCCATCCCTTGTAGGGAATACATGCAAAGAAGGTAAAATTGCCTCTTTTCAGGAGAAGGTAAAATTGAGGCTGAAGGGCAAAATATAATAGAGGCCATGTGTGAGAGCGAATTAGGTGCCTGGCTCTCGTGTTGGAAGCCATCTCTTGGGTCTGGGTGTCTAGGCTCCCTACATGCTGGTGAAAATGTTAGGTGTTTCAATTTAAGCAATGAGAACATAGAGATTTTATACTGGGTGGTACACAGAGGTTGCTAACATCACATGCATATCACAACGCGTGTTTCCAAAATAGCAGTAGCAATAGTAGTAGTAGTAGTAGTAATAATAATGATTTTAATAAAATAAAAGTATTAAAATAATAAAAATAATACAGCTTGAATGACTGCTGTAAAAAAATACTAGTTGACTTTTTTTTTAAATTTGAAAACATTTAAAGTGATTTTTGCTTCCTATTGGAATTTTCTTGTTTCCTTCAGAGGGTGCTGTGCAATTGTTGATCAAGCCTGGTGTTGGAAGCCTCTGGTAGAGAGGTTCTGCCCAGACAACCTGTGCTCAGTAATTTCTTCCTGAGTTACTAAGCTATCCCCTGAAAAAAATGCTTAACACCTGCTTCTCCTGGTGGAGCTGGGGGGAGAAAGGCAACTGCTGATTGTTACATGGCTGCTGGGTGAAGAGGTTTGTATCAAACTCCTGCAGTGAAGACCCCAGTGTCTGGAAAATCTTGTTTCAGGAGTTTGTGTGGATCTAGAGCCCAATTCCATGTCTTGGCTGTGTTTTTGTCTCTGCAGTAAATTACTGAGGGGAAAGAATAAAGCAAATGGTTTCAGGATAAGAAGGTCTGTTTCCAGTTATGAGAAAGGCATAGAGCTATATTCTTCCTGCTAATTATGCTAGCATTAGATGAGCTTAATTTCTGATCTTATGAAGGGAATCAGCTGGGAAAGTCAGAACAAAGGCTTATCTCGGGGAGTTTCAGGCAGATTTCCAGAGTTGCGGTGAAAAGCATTTATGGGAAGAATGAGAGTTCAGGCAGCTCAGAAGATCTGTGGTGGAGAAGAGGTGTAGTGCCACGTCGATGGAGGCTGAGCCAGCAGACTTCATCCCTTGGTGGTTCGGAGCTAAATCCATGTCCCCTGACCCAGCCTCTTCGTTCTGCATTGGCCAGGGAGTCCATCAGATTGCTAGGCTTCTCTTTGCCTCAGAAAGACAGAAGGATGCAAAAATTCTACTTAAAAGTCTTTTTCTCCTCATTGTCCAAGGCTTCAGTATTCAGAAATTAATACTGAAGCTACTTTGCACAGATACCTTTGGAAATATCAATTGACAGCGGCCCACATCAATCCTTAGATGATTTCACAGGCTGCAAAGGTGTTTCAGATTAGTATATGTCCCATGTGCTCTGCTGATCACTTTTTCGAACAAAGAAACTGCCCTGTAGGTTCAGCTTCTACAGTTCTTAAACATCTGATTAACCTGAGCATACGAGCAATAATAAGCTAATAATGTAGTTTAAACATGAGCAACAGAGTAAAATTCATAGTGCTTATGTTTTCATGTAAGATTTAATGTTTCTTCCTGGGATAATGAACCTGATATTTCAGTAACAAATATCTATTTCACTCCTGAAAGACGTTAGTTTAACTAAGCATATGTCACAAATGAAAAATATTAGACTGAAAGAAAAAAGACCCATTACCTTTATCAAGATCTCAGTTAGGGCTTCTCACTATCTTAATTAACTGAAGTGAAATTTCACATAATGATGTACAAAAGAAAAGATTTAAGAAATAGATTTTCTTAAAAGAAGCTGACATTATGTCATGGTCTAATGAGCCTCTGCTGTTGCTTGTAACTTCTCATAAGCTGTAAAAACACATTAGAATTATTGTAAGACAAACTTTCTTCTGTTAAGATACTTAAAGCAGAGATTGACTTGCATCATGTTGTGGTTTTCCATTTTGATTCTATCAAATTTAATTAAAAAATATAGTACAGGTTTTCTTTTCTTGTGCAATACATAACAATATTTTGAAAAACAGCTTTTCCTAACAATCATGGTATTAAAGGCCAAGTTTTCTCTTTACTGATTCTCACAGATCCTATGCTCAAGATTCAAATCAACCTGAATTTGTTGAAAGTTTCTGAAAGTCAATAATATCTCAGATTTTTTTTTTCCCTTACTTTGTAGGTGCTTTCTTACATGTTTGTTTTGGTGGGTCTACGTTTTTTGAGATGAGCCTTATCACCATTAGGTTTGATATGCTTACTTATGTTTACTTGGACACCCAGAATTTTTTCAATTTGGACTGCCTTAGATTTTTCCCATGCATTTAATGCAAATTATCTGGCTGATTTTGTAGGCAGTATTTAATTGAATGTATTCCTTGTCAAAGAAGGTGGAGACTTGTCATTCAGTGTTAGGCTAGCTTATATCACAGACTTGCATTTCATCTTCTCTGAAAATGTGATTCTGGAACCGTACACTGCTGTATAAATATTCTAGCCTTCTGATTCTTTGGAAAGACTTTTATTGCAACTTGCGTAACAATCTGTGAAACACATAAAAATTCACTGTTGTTTTACTCCAATTTATATTTGTATTTATTTATTTTACTAGGCAGAAAGGATGACAGTGCCTAAATGCCTACTCACTTCTATGCAAATTTCTGAATGACTGGAATAATCTTGTTTTCAAGGATTTTGATATCTCTGAAATACTAGTTTTTTAGTGGAGGCTAACAGACTTGCATGATGCTTTCAGAGCAGGCAGGGAGTCTTTCAGAAATCCAAGCTCCTTAGACTAGTTACGATCCAAATAAGATTTAAACAAGGAAAAGTAAGCAGGTCAGTGCTGCTGGTCTCATTTGTATCTTTGCAAGGCTTTTTTGTTAAGCAAATGACAAATTTTGGGATTTATCACACGAACCCAAGCATGTTGCTGCTGCTTTGTCATCAGCAACAGGCTGAAAGGTGTTTTTTTTTTAATTTGTTTTCTGCATGTAGGATGGTTGCTTTAGTGGAGTAAAATGATACAGTTGTTTTTCTGATCCAGACACTTAGAGATATCCTCTCTAATGGAAATGTTTCATGTCCATTGGAGAAGCACTGGAAAATGCCAGAGGAAACCTACCACTTTTCCAACTTTATTGATACTTCTTATATTATCTTCTTATATATAATCCTCTATCTCTGATAACCCATGCTCCTTTAAGTAAGGGCTTTATCAAAATAAGCTCTCAAATAACCTGTAACCTCATCTAAACTTCAGAAAATCAGACACGGTGATGATTTGGCCAAAAGACTTAAAGTTCAGGGAAAGGCAGAGGCAGCCAGTCAGTGGTCTGTTCTGCAATCTGAAACACTATGCTCTGTTATTGCCACTCTTCCCATGCAGTTATCATTGTTGAATGAAGCAGAATTTCTTTACACATAGCTGCTGTTATACACATCATAATATGATACTGCTCAGTGTATGCAATACCTGGAAAAAGTACTGCTTACCCTTGCTATCATACATGAAACATGACCATTTCAAGCTTTGGTGTTTGCATATGAAGTCTATGGGAGATTGGCTCTTTAGTATAAGTAAGAAGTATAGCTATAAAATAAATTAAAAAATTGGGAGGGAGGAGAATTCAGAGAGACACCAAATTTCTGCTATAACTCATATACACATTCATGTTTACCTTTAATGTACTGAGAAAAAAGAAACATAAAAAGCTAATAGTGCCATACATTTCTTTAAATTTTGGTAATGGTTTCTTTAAAAACTGTAGTGAAACCAGATTATTCATATCTACAATTATATTTGAAATTAAAAAAATAAATCAGAATGTCTGGACCATTGAAAGAGAGGAGGGGAAATGCTATAAATGAACCTTAGTAGATGAAAGCTGGGATATTATACTGAGGAGCTTAATTGTGCTGTCTTACCCTTCCCTAGCCACCTGCTTTTGAAGGTAATATCTTGGTCTAACTGAACCTTTCAACATGACTACCTTCAGTTTCCATCATTTTAGTTCATCTCCTCATACACCTATTTCTCAGTACATGCCAGGCTTTAAACACTGCAGTAACCCCATTGGATCTAATGGGAATGCTTTTGTCCTTTAAATTTAGCGCATGGTTAAATTTTCGGAGAATCAAGATGGATATGTTTGCACAGGAAGAGAATTACTTGTTTAGATATTTAAAGGCAGCATTCAGAGTGCAAAAGGAACAACACGAAACACTGCACCTCTCATTAAGTTTTTTTGAGGCTGCAAAACCTGCTACAGTGGTATTATTCCATAATTTAATCTGAAGAAAATGCTAGATTTAGTTGTAAAGTCATGGAATCCTTTCATATTATTGCCCAGACAGTTGTATATAAAACTGTTGAGACCAAAGATTAATTATTTGCAGCACAGGCTCTTAAGTTATTAAAAACAGAGATAAGCTGAAGCCAAATCTGTTCCATTGCACTTTTAAATGTAGAGAGCCATTGCTATGAGCAGAACTTATTTCCCTTATTTTTCTTTGTACAGCTATAAATAGGAAATGTGATTTCATCCATTTATAAATGAATACCTTCATTACTCATTTGTGGTTTTTTTTATACACACAAGCTAAATTTGTTCTTTCATATGGTGCAGAATGAAGATCCCTGTCAACTGTAATTGCTGTATGTGGAAGACAAGCGCTACATTATTTTTCCCCAGTGGAGTGAATATTTGCTGTGTTTAATATCATGAAATTTGATTTCCTCATGAGCTAATCAATAATCTGAGGCTAAATGCTGCCATATCTTTCTCATTCTTCTTTGATGATAGGTTAAAATCCCAAAGTGCTTATTTCTTTTTCTGGGTATTGTTTTTTGCAGCAGGAGCTGCACACACAAATGCTAAATGAACTGATGCTAACTGAGAGAAGACCTGAGATTCTTACCAACACAAGCACAAGGAACTGACAGGGACCTGCAGCCCAGTTCTGGGTCACCCACTGGTAGTTGTGCAGTAGAGCTTTAATCAAGAAGGATCCATGGAACATCCTGTCTTCATGTCCTGACATTGTGCAGCTATGGAATGTTTAAAATCAAGCAACAAGAAACAATAGCCACACCTGAAATGTGCCAGAGGAAGAGGACAAGAAAGGTCAGGTTTCAATAGAATAGCAAGGAAATTGGAGACTTCAGATACCAAAAGTGGTGATGGGGTCAAGCCTGAGGTAGTGAGCCCGATCTATCTGCTAAGCCTCTGACAGATCCATCATCTTAAATCCTGTCTCCGGTTGCACGTGATTTCCACAGAAAAGTCCCTTCCCACCCACCCCTCCTCCCCCCGCCCAAGAAAATAAATCTAGAAATTATAATTATATTATAATAAATATAATCAAAGGAACGTTATAGGAGGGATCTTTTCTGAACTCTGCAGACAGCTGAAAAGCACGGGATTAACATAGTCTAAATATGGTGCAAATGGGCAGTGACCCGGTTTTGTCTTGATCCCCTGGGCTATGCCAAGGTAAAAAGCAAATGTCTTTCAAAGGAAAATGCAAGTCCTATATTTGATAAAGATCTCCTGAGGAAGACCAGTCTTTTGGGATCCAGATGAATATTACTGGAACCACATGGTTTCCAGGATGGGTTGCTAAAAGTTAATTAAATGCTTACTTCTGGAGTGAAGCCTTTGGTGATGCTGAAGATTTGTAACTCCCTGGAATGTTCTCCTTCATACAATTATTACTTTAGATTTTTTCTGTATCTACAGTCATCAAATGAGCCAATTCTTATGAAACTGAGCTATATTAGAGGGCTTCTTGGACCCAGTACTGAACATCATCACTTAAAAAAGATCTCGGAGGCATGTTCTCTTATCAATGTGTTTTTATTTCCTGCTAGCAGCTTCATGCTGGTTTCTGTGTCATTTATTCTCTGAGGCAATTTTCTCATGGGACGTCCTGCAAAAAGTAGTGCTTAAGCTTCCTTCTCATCTCTGTAGTCTTGTCTAAAATGAGCTGCATTGAGAAGTGCTGGAAGAAACGGAGAATTACCATTGCTTTTCCCTAAGGCTGAGATTAAAGCCATTTTGCTTTATGTTGTTCCTTCCAAAGGCAGGAAATAAGGCCATGTTCCTCTGTAATTCTGCTTTCTGTTGACAAGAATTTTGGCTTTTTCCAATATAATTCAGAGACTACTTTTTTTTTTTTTTCTGAAAAAGTTGGTGGACTATAAAAGCTTATTAGTTTAACAATAGGCCTGACTTAAACTAGTGGTGTTTGCCTGCCAGTCTGCAAATGTTCATGCAACAGAAGACTTTGCACATTAATACATATGTCAGCTTCAGTGGGTTTCCTTTTTTGCTCTTAAGTAAGTATAGTATTTAATTTCCTAGCTAAGTCACTGCCTGTACTCTAAAATATTCCTGTAAATGCTTCGTGCTTTGGTTCTGTGGTTGTTGTTGCTGGTTTGTTTTCTTTGTTTTTGTTTTGTTTTGTTTTTAAATTTTGGGCATTGGGAATGAAAATATAAAATGAAATTTTGCACATCTTTTTATGAAGATCCAGTTTCCAGTATCTAATGTGTGAAACATCATTCTGTACAGACTCGGTACACACCATAAAGTGTCTGGTTTAACAAGTTTCAGGAAAGCATCTCCCTTTCCCTGTAGTATTCGAGTTTAGCTCCTTGATTAAACAACACGACAGGGTTCAAGTGCTTAGGAATACATCACTACCTCCGTGCCCACAAGATGTCAGTGTGGATTCTTAATTCACTTCTACTGTTACTCTCTGCCTTATAACATTGCTGAAAATAATGGTGACAAACTTGGGCAACCCTTTCTGCAGACATTTCCTTCGAAGCTGAAAGAGGAAGGAACAACGTAAAGCAAAATGGTTTTAATCTCAGCCTTAGGGAAAAAAGTAAAAATCCCATTATTGACCTGCATCTGATCTTTGCCATTTCAAGGGACTTTTGGATCAGGCTGTTGTTTCTGATCCTTCCTTGGAGAAGTACTCTGGATGTGTCTATTGCCCAGCAGGGTGGTGCAGCTGGACACTAACAGGGCTGGTGGGTTTCGAGCAATACAAGACATTGCTGAGGGTCAGCTATCCAGTTTGGAGCAGAAACAAGATGGTAGTCGCGTGGAGTTGTAAAATCTCACTACAACTGCTCAGAGACACAGCTTGTTGGGCTAGGATCATTGCACTGCTAACGTAGCATAATGATTTTTTAACCTGGCGTGATATTTCTGCAATGGCTTGCATTGCATCTTGTGGGTGCTGACACGTGGTTGGGATTAATCGGTTATCTCAGTCTAACTAATGTTGTTTGGCAATAGGTGCTGCATGTTCATCTTCTTCTGTTTAAAGCCTATTAAGCTCCATGATTTTAATTCATATTGTTTACTATGTCTTGCTATATACACATCCCTGTAGTGGGGGAAAAAGCAGAATTTGGTAAGCTTTCAGTGCCCAAAGAGCTGTTGCTTAAATCCCACTGAATTTCATCTGAGTTGCCAGCTTTTGCTGAGGAGAATTCAATTGACCTTAATACTATGGATATGTAGCACAATAAGAGGCATTTAATCAAGTCTCGCACTCCACTGCTTTGAAAGCCTGCTTGCAAACTCTGAAGAGATCCTGATAAACATTTTATTAGAATGCATTTTTAATCAAAATAGTTTATTTCATGCAGCTGGATATAGGAGCCTTTTACAACATTTCTTGCTTTGGATAAGTGAACTAAAGTGAACTGCTTAGTAGACTACTTTATAAACAATATTCTTTAAGTGAGAGTTGAAAAGAAACAATGGTTTTGAACCAAGATTATGACAGAACCGCAGAAAACATTTTCTAGCAGCATGCATAAAAAGAATGTGAGTGATGTGCCTTGCATAGCAGAATGTGGTTTTATTTCAAATATGTCTCCCAGGGTAAAGGTAAACAGCAGGGAATCTACATCTATCAAAGCCAAAGCTGCTATTTCTAGGCAATTAAAAAGAAGTTTAAAAACGTATCCTTTGCCTATCATTAGGAAGATCACTCCCCTCCCCCCTCAGTAAATGTGGAAGTGAAATAATACAATAAAAATGTTAAAGAAGAATTCAGGCTGCAAATGTGAATATATATTTTAACTGTGTTTCATAAAATGTATTTTTCTTGTACTATTGCAGTACATCCAAAAACCCCAGTATGTTCAATATGTTCTTTAGTCTAATTTTTCTATAACACCTTTCTGTGTAATTACACTTGTGGTCATCCTTAAACATAGCTTACTGTATTAGTGGATAAGCTGGGAACTAGAGGTGTGAGAGTCCAAAGGAACAGCGTGTGCTTCCCATGTTTATTACAATGTGAAAAGCGGCACTATTACTTAAAATAAGATGGTGAGATATTAGATCTCAGATATTTGTGTGGGAAAATTCTTTGTAAATGTTAAGACAGTATACCATTGTTCACAACCAATAATATGACTCTTTGAAGTTTATTTATTTATTTATTTGTTTACTTATTATATGCCTGGCATGTTTTCAATACTTGCGTTACAGAAGCCTTCTCTCATATACTCTTTGTCAGGGACCTTAGGAGTAGATATGATGGAAATTTCCCAATCTGGGAACATATCTAGGTGTTCTTTGGGTCCCACTGACTCAAATGAAAGAAGAATGATCTAGGATTTCAGCCCATGCAAACATCTTTTGTTTCGTGCAAACATTATAGAAGAAAATGTCAAGTGTAGAATATAATTCTTGTCAGTACCATGTGTTCTGTTTACTCAGCTGAATAATTAGTCTGCCTTTGGTATAGATTCAGTCTTTGGTACTGAACATTTGTTTCTTGCTATTTTGAAACAAGATCCCAATTCCTGAAAAACATGATTCTGTGATGATACTGTTTGATGGCCCTTGATCATATAGATAAGTTCCCTATCTTTGGCAGGTGTATGTGTATATACTGCCTTTGGCTCTTTTTGAGCACTGTTTCTTTTTTTAGTGGATGTTACCAAGTAGGACTCTCCCATCAGTAAAACCATTGTTAATTTTCAGATGTAAAGAACAATGGCAGCTCAGAGAAATAGCCTTTAGCTTCTACAGCAAATAAGAGTATTCTTTTAAGATGCTGATATCAACAGTACCCAACTGGACTACCATGTGTTGGTGGATGTTAGCAGGACTAAAAGACAGATATATACTATATCCTGTACCTTTAACCTGGTCAGAACATATTGTTACTCCAGTGAGATTTTGCCTTATTCATCACTGAAGGAATTGCTGAAGGAAGGTAATGTCTTGTTGGCTGCTTCCTTGGCTCTGGGCTTGCACACCAGTAGCTGAAGAAGCTTTGATGACCTGTATAAGGACAAAATGATCCTTTTTAATAGGTATGGAATCCACAACCAAAATGCTATTTTGAGTGATAAACCTTTCAATGCATGTGACCATATTTTGAGATGGTCAAATGACCGTGTTCGAGCAGTACTGAATCTTCCTACATTTTCCATCTGGTCTCTTAAGTAAAAAGTCCTTTGTCACCCTCTTAAGTCCTTCCTAATAATGTGAACCCTTTGGACAGTTTCAATAAAATTTGACAGATGTGAAAGAACACCTCCAGGATAATTAAATTCCTTCAAGTGCCACAAAAGTTAAGAGAAGAAAGGGTCAAATCACTTCCCCTTACAAAGAAGGCGGCAAGTGTTGTCTCATGGAGGGGCAACACAGAGGGCATGAGCTGTTCAGGATGTTTCTGGAGTGCATTGCTGATAACTTCCTGACACAGGTGACCAAGGACCTGATGCCAGGAGATGGACCTTATTCCTAAAAAAAAAAAAAAAAAAAAAAAAAAAAAAAAGAACTGGCCAGGGATGTGAAGGCTGAGGGAAGCCTTGGCTGCAGACATCATGAGTTCAGGAGTGGAGTTCAGCATCTGAAAAGGAGGGAACAAAGCAAAAAGCAAGAGCACAGGCTTTGACATCAGGAGAGAAGACTTTGGTCTGTTCAGGGATCTACTTAAAGGAATGCCATGGGAGGCAGTTCTGGAGGAAAAAGGACTACAGGAGAGGGAGAGCAGGTAGATTTTCACAGATTGTCTCTGCCAAGCTAAAAAAATGTCCAACCCCACGTACAAGAGGACGACAGGAGGCCTGCGTAGATGAACAAGCAGCTCCTAGCTAAACTCGCACTAAAGAAGAAACACACAGGCGGTCGAAGCTGCTTCAGGTAACTGTGGCAAGGATACATATAGAAACATGGTTCAAGTGTGCAGAGATGTGGAGTTAAGAAAGCCAAAGCTCACTTGGAACTGAATCTGAAGAGGATGGGAAGTACCATGAGATTGGCTTCTACAAGTACACTGGCAGCAAAAGGAAGACTAGGGACAATCCCAGCCCTTTGCTGGACTCAGTGGGGAAGCTAGTGACAAAGTGGGTGGAAAAGACTGAAGCACTCAATGCCACCTTTGCTCAGTCCCTACCTGTAGGATTTGCCTTCAGGAATATGAGGTCCCTGCACCAGTGGGGAAGCTCAAATCAGTTAGAATTTAGCCTGCTGTCTTGGTTTCAGCTGGGATAATTTTCTTCCTAGTAACTGGTACAGTGCTGTGGATTTTTATGTAGTACGAGAACAATGTTGATACCGTGCTGATATTTTGGTTGTTGCCAAGCAGTGCTTACCCTAAGTTATGGACTTTTCAGTTTCCCGTGCTCTGCCAGTGCAGAGGTGCACCAGAAGCTGGGAGGGAGCAGAGCCAGGACAGCTGACCCACACTAGCCAAAGGGATATTCCATACCATAGAATGACATGCTTAGTATAAAAACTGGGCAGAATTGGCCAAGAAGCCAACTGCTTGGGGTCTGGCTGGGCACCAGTCAGTAGGTGGTGAGCAGCTATACTGTGTATCACTTATGTTTTTGGGGGTTTATTCCTCTTTTTTGTTCTTGCCTTTTCATGATATTATTATTATTCTAATTGTTGTTGTTGTTGTCATCATATTATATTTCAATTATTAAACTGTTCTTATCTCAACCCATGGGTTTTTACCATTTTTCTGATCCTCCTCCCCATCCCACCAGTGGGGTGGGGAGGTGCGTGAGCAGGTGCGTGGTACTTAGCTGCTGGCTGGGATTAAACTTTGACAGTCGTTTTTGGCACCAAACATGGGGCCCACTGGGTTGAGATGATGAAAAATCTGACAGGAATGTGTTAGAAAAATTTGCTATAAGCCTTAATTATATTAGTTTAGTAGTTGCTGGTCACAGTGTTGATTTCTTTGCTCTCAGAGTTGTTGCGCTTGCTCTTAGAGTTGCGTTACATAACACCTTACTCGCTGTACATGTTCCCTATCGTGCTGTTATCATCTCTGGGGGCTGGGCTGAGTTTTTTATTCTGTTGTAATTTGTAACACTCATTTATGATACAGTAAAGTTGCTGGTCGTGAGACTATTCTGGTAGTCAGCATTGCTGTCATCTCCATTCTTTGGGAGCCATCTATTGGAAACCATTAATAATTACACCTTTTAACTTCTCCACTCAGAGCCAACCTATGGAGGAGACACCTTACACATTTCCCCCTTCCCTGCCAGACTAATTACAGTAGCGTGAGAATTTTAAAAATTTTAATATCCATGGGATGTTGTAACAACATGGCCCTATTGCTAGGAACCAGCAAGTTGCTGACTGTGTCCCAGATCTTGTTTAAGGTTAAAAAACTGTTTAGGAATGCTACTCAGAGATTTACCTGGATAGTTATGAGTTGCAGGGTGCATGGGATAGTATGGAGAAGTAAGGACAGTGTTTTGGAACTTCACCTCTGAATAAGTGCAGAATTTAAAACTAATAAAATATTTGGAAAAAGTATGCTGTCACCCTGGCAATTCCAGAGACACAAATCACTGCTGTGTGCTGGGCCTGGCCATGCCTGCTGAGCATAAGAAGGTCTCTGGATGTGATAACAAAGCGACAGGCACTGCAGCTACCCCAACCCAGGTGACAGACACCATGACTACTCCAACCCTGCAAGAGGCACTGCAGCCGAACCAGAGAACCAAGCCATGCCAGCATCAGCCGCTCCTATACACATGGAAAAATGGACAGGAAAGCCAGCTCGTTTAGTTGAAGGAGCACAAAGCAGAACAGAAGGAAGAGACAGAACACGAGATAATGACTCAATCTGTCGCTGAGTGACAAGTTATCTGAAAATATTTCCGCCATTGTCCAGGTGAACACATTATCACCTGGCTGCTCCAATGCTGGGATAATGGGGCTAGTGGCCTGGAATTAGAGGGTAGGAAAGCCAAGCAGCTAGGATCACTTTCTAGGGAAGGAGCCATTGACAAGGCAATTAGAAAAGGGACACAAGTCCTTGGCCTCTGCTGGCCAATGTCATTGCTAATTATCTTTGAAAGGTCATGGTGATCAGGGAAGGTTTATGAGGACTTGAAGTAAGCAGATGCCACTCCTACTTTGAAGAAGAGCTAGGAGGATCTGAGGAACTATAGGCTGGTCACCTTCACCATGACTCTATGGAAAGTGGTGGAGCAAATGATCCTGAAAACCATTTAAAAATTTATAAAGGACACGAAGGTGATTTGGCATTGTCAGTATGGGTTTTGCAAGGAGGAAATCATGTTTACCCAACTTGATTGCATTCTATGAGTAAATGACTGGCTAGGTGGATGAGGGGGGAGGGCTGGATATAGTTTACTCTGGCTTTAGCAAAGCTTTTGACACTGTATCTCATAACATACTCGTAGGCAAAGTATGAAGCACAAACTAGATAAGTGAACAGTGAGGCGGACAGAAAACTGGGCTCAAAGGGTTATGATAGGCCATCTGGAGGCCAGTCAGTTGTAGTGTACCCCAGTGTTGATTATAGGGCCAACAGTGTTTCAATATTTTCATTAATGACTTGGTTGATGGGACAGACAACACCCTGAGCAGGTTTTTAGATGATATCAAACTGGAGGGATACACCAGATACCATGATGATACATCAGTTGGTTTTGTAGGCATCAGAGGAACAGCAACAGGCTGAAGTAATGGTCCAACAGAAATCTCATGAAGTTTAACAAAGGGAAATGCAAAGTCCTGCATCTGGGGAGGAATAACCCCAGGCACTGGTGCACACTGGGGGCTGACCAGCTGCAAGGCAGCCTTACAGAGAAGGCTCTGGGTGTCTCAGTGAACATCAGGTTTAATATCAGCCAGCAATGTGCCCTTGTGGCAAGGAAGTCCAACAGCCTCCTCGGCTGCATTAGGAAGTGTTGCTAGCAAGTCAAAGGAGATTATTCCCCTCTACTGGTGAGGACACATCTGGAGCACTGTGTCCAGTTCTGGGCTTCCCAGTACAAGAGAGACATGGGCTCAGTGGAGCAAGTTGACTGAAGGGCCATGAAGATGATGAAGGGACTGGAGCACCTGCCATATCAGGAGAGGCTGAGAGAGCTGCGACTTCAGCCTGGAGAGGAAGTGAGACAAGTGAGATCTTATTAATGTGGATTGATAATCTTGTCAGAGGGAGTAAAGAAGATGGAGCCAGAGCCTTTTCAGTGGTATCCAGTGGATGGACAAGAGGTGATGCGCATAAATTGCATTGCAGAATTTCCATTAAATCTAAGGAAAAGCAAATACTGTGTGGGTAGTCAAGCACTGGAACAGGTGGCTCACAGAGGCTGCAGAATTCCCTGTGTGGATCTCATCACATCGTCGGTTTTTAGAGATCTCCTATCTGACTTCAGGAATGAATCCCACTTAAGAACTAAGAACATAATCTTCACTCAGGTTCAGTGTTATGCTAATGACTCCTCTGTTAGCAAAGGAATCACCCACTACTGGTCTTGGTAGCTATTTTGATTGCATCAAAACACTTTTTTTTTTTTTAGTTTCAGGTTGAGACACCTGATCAGTTTCACTCTGAAATGAGATTTAGAAGTACTTTCTGTTTATTTTAGATGTGGACTGCTTTGGAGAAGACTGACTCCATGTTTGCAATTAAAACATCAGGTCTCTACTGTTTAGTCTCTGAACATATAAAGACTGTGGTATCCACGCGACGTCATTTCAGGGTTGCCTTTCTGCAGGCCCATTTTTCAATTAGTGCAATGAGGCATTACGCAGCTGAGGCAGAACTTGCACTGATACTCCTGCTGAGTCACACTTGCTGTGCTAATTCCACACAAGGCCCAGTCTGGTGCCACCATTTCCCCATGTGCTCTTACTTTACTACTTGCTTTACAGACATATGCATGGTAGTGGACCTCATTTACTGTCTCAGCATTCTCTAGTTGTAAGTTCTCTGTAGACAGAGCACCACAAACCAGCCAAAGAAGAGGGTGAAATACCACTCGCTTTCAGCCAAACACTAATGCAGAAGCCACCTTTAGTAACTTAAGTATTCTCAAATGTCTCCCTTAGGCAAAACCTCTCCCTCAGTGATAAAGAATAGCCTTTGAGCAGAATGCCTGCAAACATATCTCCAAATTTATGAGTTTATTTCTCTAGAAGTTCAAGCTCTTCATGCTCAGTAGTTCAGTCTTTAAAGAGATGGCCATGTGACCTCTCTAATCCAGAGTTCTTGCCTTTTGCTGAAATAGTAATGACATCAACCCTTAAAAACATACACTTGGTCTAAAAATAAAGTGTTTTGTCAATATTGTCTAAACAAACTCCATAGCATTATCTCAAGTTGTTATCTAGGAGAAGAATTTATCACACTAAACTCATCCATGATTTTGTTTTTCTGAGATTTTAATATGATCCCCTACATCTATACATATGTCTTGGGGACTTAGAGCTGATGCTATGATGGAAACATGGTCTTATCTGAGAGGAAAGGGCAGGATGATCTTGTCATTACAGTGCTGCCCAGAGCTGGAAGAAATTTGGAATTAATTCTGGTGTTGTTCTTAAGCTTTCTGTATGAACATTGGCTAGTTGTTTTGGGTGAAAATCACCATAACACCAGAGCTGAAGTGGTACCAAATGCTTCTAACTCACTTCCCCTGCTAATTTCTGTAATCTTTATTCTCAAGATGGGGTAGAAATTCTTCTCTACTGTTCTCTGTCTTCCTGAATATTTAGACTGTAAGATGTTTGGCTCATGGGTTGACTCTTAATGCAAGTTTTTTATCATATTTACAATATGGCACCACTCTCTGGAGAGGGAATTTTAATAGTAATAACTACACATTAAAAGTCATCCTAACAACTTGAAGAGGGTGAACTGGAATGACACATTCAGTAATACTGCCAAGCTATATACCTTTCATCTAATCTAATTATAAAGATACTGTGCCTACACAAACAGTGACTGCATTAGTAAGGATTGAGTTAATTTATTGAAAGGTGCTGCAAAAGACTTCTGAAGTAATATTACCTTGCTCTGAATGTTAGAATAATAACAAACACAAAAGTCCTCGTTCAATCCATGTAGCTTTGAGACCCACTTAACAGATGCCAATAAGCCTGTTGGAAGGGTTTATATAAATCAACACAAACCAAAACAAAATCCATAAGATAACCCTCAAGCAATTAGTTAATCCTTGTTATTCCCTATTGTCTGGGCCAGGAGTTTAATCAGGCTTCTCAAGAGACAACTATAGTCTGTGTCTCTGAAAATCAGAGTGACATTGACGTTGTGTTATTGGAACAATAATATACCTCTTGCTGCTGTAAATGACTATTTAATATCCAAAAATTGGTCTGGTTTCTGAGAGATCAATGAGAAGTAGTTTATCCTTTGTCACAGGGGAATTTATGATTATGCCTTAATCTTATTATAGCTCTCAAGAAATCAAATAAAGTCTTATTACAGCAACACAGTTGCACAGAGATAGTGTAGTTTAGGGTCGTAAATTTTAAGTCGGCATGTCCATTATAGATCTTTTATTCCAAGGAAGTATAATTCAGTTGTATTCATGGGCTCAGAGCTAAAGCTTGGCAAAGTGATCTTATCACTGTGGGAGATTATTTCCAAATACAGCTCAAATTAAATACTTTAGTGTGTGAATGATAAGATTCAGGAGAATATAACTTTACCAGTGGCAGATGTCTATATTTAGGTTTCTGTTCATTAAAAAGAGGAAAGTAAAAAAACTTTTTGCAATTCTGAGGAGAAGCTGTGTTCAGGATAGTTGAATTCAGAGTATCTTTGAGCACCTAAAAAAAGGAGGGCTAATCCTGGTCCCACTGAAGTCTACTAGAGATTTTCCATTGACTTCAGAAGGTAGAGATTTTAAGCTCAATCATTATATGCTCACTTAGAAACAGAACTTCTTTTGTACTCTCAGTCTGGCTAACTGAGAATTTTCCTCAAGATTTGTTTTTGTTATTGTTGGTGTCAATAGTGCAAATTTTCTTGGAGAGGACAGATTGCCTAGCAAGATACAAGCAGAACCTTGTCCTATACCACTGAATTCACTAGCAAATGTTCTGTTGACCTCAATATCTAGAAAAACTGGTGTTTAAATATTAAAAACAAGATATGCACAGATAATAAGAAGAAAAAAAAAAGAACCAGGATTTTTCAGTGATTTGGGATTATCTAATATTTTTGATTTTCACTGCTGATCTAAATCATATATCAACATTTTTTAGGGTAAAAAACCCAATACTGAGCACTTGTAGATTTGGGAAAATGGGGGGAGGGGGGGTGGGAAGGTAGAGAGAAACCCAAGCCAGATACATTTGCCATTTCCAAACACTTTTGGCAAAAATTAGAAAAAAAAGTTTGTGGTTAAAAGATTACATTGAAAAATCAGGTTTAGAGTTATAGAAGGACATGGTAAAGTGCCTTCCTGGAAAGAAAGCTAATTACAAATGACTCTGTATTTAGTATCCTTTTAGATCAATAAAATTCAAGTTCAGTGTTTATTTTACAGTAACAGTGAAGTAACAACGAAAACCAAGCAATATGCTAAGGACATTTAGTTTAAACATCTACTATTTACCTCACTAAGACAGAAAAGATGATTTTATATGGAATTATGCATTATTCTATTGATGTATTCATCTTTGGTTCACAGCATTCTTGGACAGCTCATACACGCTGACTAGTCCTACTGACTAGTAACAGAAAAGGGAAACTTAGAAGATCTTTCAGGAGATTTGATAGTGAAGTGCTTAAATCTCATTAACTTTAATGTCTTTTTAGCATCCTGACTCATTTCAGAGAAGAAAAATCATAGTGCTTGTATTCTCCTAAAGCCTTTGAATAGGTACTTCTAATCTGTAAATCTTTGCTTTAGATTTTTGATGAAAAAACTGGTATTAACCATTTTTAATTTAGAATCATCCCCAAATAAGTCATAAAAATATCAGTCTAGAAGGACTAGAGTAAGACTATGGATTCTGCTCCCTGCCTCATTTGTGTAACATTAGCTGTATCGTACTTCACAAGGGGCATCTAACACTCTTGCAACACAATCAAACTAGTAGACTGTAACAAGGCTTTATACCATACCTCCTTCCTCCAGAGGTCACACCACACTGCTCCTCCTCCATCTGATCCCCTCTCCCTCCATCCTCAGGGCTATTTAACCACTTAGCAGGAACGAGCTACACCTGCACATCATCCATGTCAATCAACCCACTGCCGCTGAGGCAAGGCCACAGCTGCATGTTATCAATGCTAATCAACCCACTGCCTTCACTCCTCTACATAACCCATCCCTAAAGATCAATGATGCTTAAAGACCCCAAAACTCCCCAAGAATGCAATGCCTTGTTTATCCTTCTTATGCTTACAGAATCATAGAATGGTTTGGGTTGGAAGGGACCTTAAGGATCATTTAGTTCCAAACCCCTTGCTGTAGGCAGGGACACCTCCCACCAGCCCAGGTTGCTCCCAGTCCCGTCCAACCTGGCCTTGAGCCCTGCCAGGGATGGGGCATCCATAGCTGTTTTGGGCAACCTGTGCCCGCACCTCACCAGTGTCACAGGAAAGAATTCCTTCCTAATATCTAATCAAAATCTACTCTCTTTTAGTTTAAAACCATTCCCCCTTGATCTATTGCTACATGCCCTACTAAAAAGTCTGTCCTGATCTTTCTTATAAGCCCCCTTTAAGTATTGAAGGGCTGCTATAAGGTCTCCCCAGAGCCTTCTCTTCTGCACCCTGAACAACTCCAACTCGCTCATCCTGTCTTCATAAAAGAGGTGCTCCAGCCCTTTGATCATCTTTGTAATCCTTCTCTGGACTTGCTCCAACAGGCCCACGTCCTCCTTATGCTGGAGGCCCCAGAGCCAAATGCAGCACTGCAGGTGGGGTCTCAGAAGAGCAGAGCAGAGGGGGAGAATCACCTCCTTTGACCTGATGGCCATCTTCTTTTGGTGCAGCCCAGGATATGGTTGGCTTTCTGGGCTGCAAGTGCACATTGCCAGGTCATGTTGTTTCTTGACAACCATCGCTCCCAAGTCTTTCCCCTGAAGGCTGCTCTCAATTTGTTCTCTGTCCAGCCTGTACTTGTGTTTGGGATTGCCTGGACCCATGTGCAGGACCTTGCACTTGGCCTTGTTGAACTTCATGAGGTTCGCATAGGCCCACCTCTCAAGCCTGTCAAGGTCCCTCTGGATGGCATCCCTGCCCTCCAGTGTGTCGACTGCACCACACAGACTGGTGCCATCATCACACTTCCTGAGGGTGCATCCAATCGCAGTGTCCATGTTGCCAACAAAGATGCTGAATATCTCTGGACCCAGCATGGACCCCTGAGGAATGTCACTTGTTCTCCACTTGGACTTTGAGACATTGACCACAACTATTTGACTGTGACCATCAAGCCAATTCCTTACCCATCAATTGGTTGACTCGAGAAATCCATGTCTCTCCAGTTTAGAGGCAAGGATGTCATGTGGCATACTGTCACAAGCTTTGCACAATTCCAGGTAAATGATGTCAATCACTCTTCCCTCATTCATCAGCACTGGAAACCCGTCATAGAAGGCCACCAGATTTGTCAGGCATCATGTGCCCTTAGTGAAGTCATGTTGGCTGTCACCAGTCACCCCCTTATTTTCCATGTGCCTTAACATAGTTCCCAGAAGGATCCAAGTTGAGACTGACCAGCCTGTAGTTTCCCAGGTCTTCCTCATTTCCATTTTTTAAAATGGGGATTGTTTCCCCTTTTCCAGTCCATGGGAACTTTGCTTGACTGCCATGACTTCTCACATATGATGGATAGTGACTTGACCATTTCATCTGCCAGTTCCCTCAGGACCCATGGATGCATCTCATCAGGTCCCATGGACTTATGCACCTTCAGGTTCCTTAGGTGGTCCCAAACCTGATCTTCACTTAGAGTGGGTGGTTCTTCATTGTCCCAGTCCCTGCCTTTCTCTTCTGCAACTTGGGTGGTGTGGCTGGAGGACTTGATAATGAAGACTGAGGCAAAAAAGTCATGAGTAGCTCAGTTTTCTCCATGTCCCAGGTAACCAGGTCTCCCGTTTCCTTTCAGAGAGGGCCCATGTTTTCCCTAGTCTTCCTTTTATCACTGACATACCTATAGAAGTTTTTCTTGTTGCCCTTGATGTCCCTGGCCAGATTTAATTCTCTTTGGCTTTGTTTTTTTCTAATTTAATCCCTCACTGTTTGGACATTTTTCTGTATTCCTCCCAGGCTACCTGTCCTTACTTCCACCCTCTGTATGCTTCCTTTTTGTGTCTTATTTTGTCCAGGAGCTCCTTGTTCATCCATGCAGCCTCCTGGCATTTTTGCCTGACTTCCTTTTTGTGGGTTGCATTGCTGCTGAGCTTGGAGGAGGTGATCCTTGAATACTAACCAGCTTTCCTGGGTGCCTTTTCCCTCCAGGGCTCTATCCCATATTACTCTACCAAGAAGATCCCTGATGAGGCCAAAGTCAGCTCACCTGAAGCCCCAGGGTAGTGAACTTGATGTCTACCATCCTTGCTGCCTTAAGGATCTTGAAATGCACCATTTTATGATCACTGCAACAAAGGCTGTTCTTGAGCTTCACGTTGCCCACCAATCCCTCTTTGTTGGTGAGAACAAGGTCCAACATAGCGCTTCTACTCATTGACTCATCTATCACTTGAAGAAGGAAGGTATTATCTATGTATTCCAAGGACCTCCTGGATTGCTAATGCCCTGTTGTGTTGTCCCTCCAACAGATATCGAGGTGGCTGACATACCCCATGAGGACCAGGGCATGTTACGGTGAGGCAGCTCCAGTCTGCCTATAGATGGCCTCATCTGCTCTGTCTTCCTCGTCAGGTGGCCTGTAGCACATCCCCACTATAATGTAACCTGCCCTTGCCCTCCGTTTGATACTGACCCATACACCCTCAGTAGGCTCCTCATCTATCCCCAGGCAGAGGTCCATGCACTCCAGCTGACTGTTGACATAAAGGGCGACACCTCCTCCTCTTTTCCCCTGCCCATTCTTCCTAAAGAGCTTCTATCCTTCCCTTCATATCCTTATATTCCTGACAGGAAATCTGAATATTCCCTTGTGAATTTGACACTCCTCAACAACACAGAGAACAGACAATGCCACTCTTCTAGTAAGAGTTATATAGAAACACATAAAACACTGTTTTATTTTAATGACCCCTCCATTCTTTTCCCATCTCCACATTGAATTTTGAACAAATGAGGACATTTTGTAATTCAGTCCTTGTTCCCAGCTATCATTTTCTAGCTCTCTCTCTCTATAAAGGGGTGAAGGCAGTGGGTCAATTAACATTGATAATATGCAGCTGTGGCCTTGCTATGAAGGCAGTGGGTTGATTGACATGGATGATGTGCAGCTGTAGCTCGTTCCTGCAAAGAGGTTAAATAACACTGAGGATTGTAGGGGAGGGAGTCCCTGGATGAGGGGGGCTGGATGAAGCAGAGATAAGGAGCAGTGTGGTCTGGCCTCTGGAGGATGGCTAAACAGCATGGACAGTAGAATCTGCCCAATGGTAAAGCCTTGTTGCAGACTACTAGTGTTGTTTGTGCTGTGACAGCTCTCTACTTGTCCAAAACTTGGCATGATACCAGCAGAGGCTTTGCCAAAGCTCTAGTGGCTTAAAGGTTTTTGTGTGTCCTATTGATATGTTTGTGTATATATATTTGCTTTTTATACCGTTTGCATATTTTGCAACATTATTGCTTGGTTCTTGCTCAGCTTCCCATTTAAAATAATATCATTCTTTCCCCTGAAGAAGTGTTATCTGGCAGTTGTTTACCTGCCTATTTTCTCTTTAGTAAGATAGGCTTTTTATCTTTAATGATATAGAAGTGTCTTCCTTTTTTTTTTTTCCTGGGCAATCTTTATTTTTCCAGTTTAACAAAATCTTTTTCTAAGCCTGTCCTTCAGATTCCTGATAGTCATTCTCAGCTTAGTATCTTCAGTTTTAAAAAGGATATTCTTTTTCACCATCCAAGTTTTCAATAAAGGTACTGAGAAGTGCCACGTTTAGGGATTTCTAGAATAATGATGGCCAGTAATCATTATAAGTAAGGGATGTTTTTCAACCAGTTTTGTACTTTTTTTGTAACCTCTGTAATACTGCATTGCGTTGTTCCCAGAAAGTCATATGAAACAGTCAAGAGCCTTAACAGAAGGCAAGGTATTTGGGTTAAATTGCTTTTCCTCTCACAGGAGGAACTGGATATTGTATTTGACAAACTCATATAAACTTGCTGCTCATCCTCTTGTAATCTACTAGATGGTTCTCAACTTGCCTGGCAAACTTTCCAGGGCCATCAAGATGCTGCCATTGTAAAAGCAGTTGCAGCTGTATGGCAACAGAGGAGCAGCTCCAAAGTTATTCTGGAGGCCAGATTAACATGGCCATTATTTAGGTCACATATAAGGAGACCCCACTCTGCACTAAAGAGACATTGGAGTGCTGCAACAGTGACTGGGACGTGGCACATCTGCTCCTGCCTCTTCCATCAACCCTTGCAGCAAGGTCATGGCATTGGGCTCCATGTCACTTGATGGAAACACAGATGGGGTTTGTAGATATTCATCTCTTTGCAGACCTGAGCAGTGCTCCTCCCAGAAAAGTTGCAAGCTGCCCTCATCCTGAAGGCACTCTCTGTGCCATCATCCTCATTTCTGCCTGCTCCAGCCTGCTGTGTAGGTGCCTCTCCCACATGAGCACATTCTCTAAGGAAGGACCATCTGCTCCTGTCTTCAATGGCTTCCCTCCCTGTTGAGATACCATTAAGAAAGATTAATCACTTTCTTTCGTTGAGCCATGTTTTTTTGAATAATTATAACTTAAAATTCACCCACAATAAGCTGTGAACAAACAAGTACAGCAGTTCCATCACTGGCACAGCACACGAGGACAGTATGGGAAAGGGTTGTGTTGGTTTGCATGCTTTTCTTAGAACTGCACGTGCAGCTTTGGTGCAAAATCAGGCGTTATCAGACCACTCAAAACTAGGGTGAGCCTGTCTTAGAGCTTTGTGTCTAAATGTCATATGATTGATTTTCATCATGCAACCTGTAGTACAAGGAAAGCTGTAGCCCAGAAAAACTAAGGTCTGCACAAGCATTTTTTTTCCCATAATATGAAGAATTAATAGTGGTCATTTCCCCTGTGCTTGACTTTAAATCGTATATCTTAATAAAATCTTCTTGGTCAATGTGTAGTCATTGTCCAAATTTAAAAAGTGGAAAACCTTTCTTAAACATGGTGATGGTTTAAAAATGAGTTATCTCAGTGTTTGAGTTTTGAATATTTCACTGTTCCCCCCTAGTATTTTGGAGAAGGGTGTGAAGGGAAGAAAGCTTTATGCTGTTTTATAAAATACTTGCTCCATCAGTCAGCATTCCTTTAAAATGAAATGAAAAGAGATTAATCTCCTTTACATCCTTTCAGAAGAAAGACAACACCTAGTGATTCTTCAGCATTAACCAAAACCAGCACCACTGTTCCCATGCTGGCTGTGAGTGGACCACAGCAGTTCATCACTGGCTGCAGTACAGTCTCTTTTTTCTATATTTTCACAGGAAGAGCCCTTGGTAACTCAGTAAAGTCTGAACTAAAGACTTACAGAACAATTCACGTTGCCTCCAGCCTGTGCTGCTCCTGCCTTTGCAAGGTTCACAAACAAAAAGCCTCTGTCTTTATATCACTGTTGATAGTTGACAGCGTTTTACTTTATCTTTAGCACTTGTCATACTATATGAGCATCCTGCCTTCACCTTCTGCACCAGCACCTAGTAAGTACTGGTAGTTATGGAGATCTTCCCACCTGTATCTCAGGTCAGTGATTGTGGTATGACATGGTCTAGGAAAAGAAGTTGATTCTTTTGATGTCATGAAAAGGAAGTTTGTCCATTATTTAAGACACCTGGTAGGATTCTCTTCAGTGCTACTAATTCCTGTATTAGTCCTCCAGTAAGCTGTTAACAGCAGTACCCAATATTCTTCTTGCCATTGGTATTTTCAACAGTTAGGTAAAGCTGAGTAGTCACTAGTGTTTGTGCAGGATGTTTTATATGGAAATCTCTTTTTTCTCTTTTCAATTTTTTCTTTTTTTTTTTTTTTTCCAACCCAGAAAGAAATGTTAACGGTAGGAGTTGTGAGGTAGGCATGTGAGGGTTTTGCATTTGAGAAGGCAGAGCAGCCAGGTAAATTTAAAGGATCCCTTTAATCCTGCTGGAAACAGCTGGGACAGGAGCTCTGCTTCAGGAAAGTCAAAGAAAAGGGGTGGGGAGGATAGTGGAGTCCCTCTCCTTTTTCCCAAGGGGTAAAGATTAAGTCACCCTGGAGGAAATGTCCCATCAGTTTGAAACACTAATGTGGTTACACAGCCTTAGGAGATATGTCAGACTTCAGTGCAATCTGAATAAGGATGTGGATTTGATAGCACTTATTAAAAGACCCTAACCTCTAAACAGAAAAGAAGGGGTTTGATCCTACTTATAGCAAAACTCATGCTACAGTGGTTTTAAAAGATATACTAGTGTCTGTATGTTGAGAACATAGCTTGGTAACTCTCAAGTACTTGCTGCATTTTTATTTGGGGGTCAATGGGGAGAACAGGAACCAACCAGACAAGCATTTACTGCTTCACAGATTTTAAGGTGAGAAAGGATCATCATAGTCTACTCTGATCTGTTGCACAAACCCTTTCTTAGTGCCTTGTTTTCATACATACTGAGCTTAAAATAATGAAAATAATGCTTAGAGCTTAAAAAGGAAAGCAATAAGCACATGAAATCTCCGCTGCATAGCTTCACATAATGCATTGTATGTTTATTATTTATTCAATCAAGTTGATGGGCAGAAAACTGCCACCATGATCTGAAAATGTTCATCCTAAAGAAAAAATGAGTTTGAGGCTCTGAGCAAAACATCTGCTGTTGGGAATATGGGAAGGGCATACAGACACAGAGCTGCTATCTATCCATCCTTCCCTCCTTCCATTCATCAATCCACCCACCAGATTCCTTTGACATATACACTATTTCTTTTCATTGGAAGTTAGGTGGCTTGTGGAACCCACCAGCTGACTCGGGGACCAGTGTAATCAAACCTTCATAGCCAGTACAGCAGAGAATGGCTAAATAATGTAGGGACACAGCCCAGTTACATTTTCTGATGTTTTTCCACTGTTTGTTTTTGGTTGGGTTTTTTTTCAGTATATATTGTCAAATACAGTGAGATGTGGGACTTGCATAAGATGTGGCAATGAGATTCTTATTTTTTAAAACTTTAGTCTTGTAGATAAAAATAATTAGTTGTGGAATCATAATAATGCTTTTTAGCTTCATGCATGTGAGTGAATGTCTGATTAGCTACTCACTGCTACTTCTTACTGAGCTCCTTCAGCTTTAAGCAAAGACAGCCATGTCCTTTAGAAAGTACAGTGGAAAACATGTTTTCATTAGATTATTGTTACTTCCAACTGAATGGCTTCAGCATCACTGGTTGACTACTAGGCTGCTAAATCATCTCAGAGAATTCAGAAGAAGTTAATGTTTTGTGAGGTTGGGTAAGAGTAAGCGAGAGTAAAGGTGAAATGATGAGTGAACTAAGGTGGGTTCTTAGCTTTTCATGACAAATATTTCCTTAATCAATTAAAAAGATTGCTTCAAAATAGAATTTCTTCCCCAGTGCCTCATTTGATAACTTTCTGTAATTGTTCTCTAATTTCTTTAATTCTGTATTTCATTACTGAGTGAGGTATAAACTGCATTCATTGAACATTACTTGCTTCTATGGAAGACAAAGATTTTTTCCATAAAATCCATTGGTTACATGCTTTAAAGTAGTTTTGAATTAGCTTAAAATTATCAGTGTTACTTCATAATAATGATGACATTAGACAGGGTTACGATAAACATTTTTAAATTCAGGGAGCTTTTGAATAATGAAAGCCAGTATCAGCTGAAGGGCATGTTGCTAGCTGTCAAGGGAATCAAAGCAGATCCTATTTCTAGTTCAGATATCTCATTTAGATGACTGAGTGAAAGTGAGACAACTTCAGTCTGGAGAGTCTTGAGTACAGAGGAATGGATGGGTAGGAAAACTGTAGATAGTCTACAGCAATGAGGTTGAGTTAAGCATTTTTTAAACTTACCAAAATAGATTTTAAAAGTATTTTTCAGATGTCTTCACTAGTTTTTCTAATGCTTTGCTTTTTCCCTAAGGCATTAGAGGAGCAATATTAGAAGTACAAAGTATTAACCCTTTAAAGGTGTGTTGGGTAGATGCTGACAAGAATATTGTTTTATTCTTGGCTGATATCCTGTTGCTTACTTAGAAAATATCTAGTTTATCAAGAATATTGAATCTAATAAGCTGAAAATTGTTGGGAAGATATTATCTTTATTTTTCCTGATTTATGATGTTTTTAGATCTCCTTTTCTCACAATTTAGAAATGAATGAAAACACTGAGAAGTCTATTAACTTTCTAGGGAATGGACTGTTGTTCCTTAATTCACACCAGTGAGTAGTTTCTTCAGATGACTTGCTAAAAATGCACTCAGCAGATAAAGGAATTATTTCTGAGTATAGGTTGCTGAGATGTGAGGGAAAAAAAGGGATTCATTGCCCGTTTCTACCCTCACAGAACTACCCAGAGATAACCAGCTAGCTAGTTTCACTCAAAAGTGTGGCAATGTCCCAGACTGCTCTAGTCATCTGGGTTTGGTTGAGTTAGTGCTGTGGATCACAGGGAAACAGCTCAGTATAATAGTAAACATTCTGTTAAATTTGGGAAATATTTCCCATATAAGAATTTTTCTAGTCCTCTATAGTTTTTTACCAAATCAACCAGAGAAGTGTTTGCTTTGAAATGAACCCTTCATAACAGATTTAGACTAAGGGTAGCAGGCGGAATATTTCGGTAAACTTGCTTTGAATGCATGATTCCTTGCAAGATCTTCATACTGCTTTTGCCAACTCTGTCAATAAGTTATTGTTGAATATAATGTTGGGTCTCTATGGATCTTTATGATGTCATTTCTGTTTATCAAATCACCATGCATAGTTAGTATTCAGACAGGACGGACATACTCCTCTTTTCCATGGGTGAAATTCCACAGCCAGGTAATTCACGCCACTACTACAGATTTTAAAAGCCTTTCAGCAAGTATAAACTTTCTGGAGAGCAGAAGGGACTGAGCAAACATCTCAGTTTTCAGGTCTTATAGATTCACATATTAGCTGCACTGATATTGGTGCTGTTCACAGTCATGATTCATCTTCAAAATGGATTTGTTGCTCGGGGGTTTCAAGGACTGAGATTGAGCTCCAGTGAAGATTGACTGCTATTGGCTGCAGCTTATCACTGTCTAAATTGCATGAATAATCATCACTTTTTATTCTTTAACATTATCTTCTTTGAAAACTACTCATTTGGTTTTTAAATCTCTTTGGGGACACCCCTATGAAATGGAGATGCCATCTGTCATCCTGTCTGAGACCATCCCTGCAAATGCAATGCCATCATTGTGTTACTGTCACGATCAGAGAACATAATATGTTGATGGGATAATTGCCTTGAATGCCACCAGCTTCCGCTTTGAAGGTAACAGATTCCAGGGCTAAATTAGTATTTAAACACAATTGTTCTTTTGTCTCTTGTATTACTTTCTCTTCACAGCCTGCCCCTCTATAAAAGGGATACAAATGCAAACAATTTAACATTAATTAATTTCATAATGGTTTGACATACATTTTTTCTAGCTTTATGGAGGTTCAGAAAGGCATGAAGTGGTGGCAGCACTATTGAACCTGTACACCTGTATGAGGCATTTCCTCAGTTTGCTTAGAGTTTGGAAGGAAGGACCTATCCAGAAGATGATTCAGCCCATCTAAAATATGGATTACCAGAAGGGCACGTCTCACCACTAATTGCAGAGGAAATTAAGGAATATTCCTAATTTAGCTGCCCTGGGTGGGGCAAATCCAGAATGGAGAGTCTGGCTTATGGGAGGAGGGGCAAACCTATTCTGTGACCCTTACTATTATGACACCACATTTTGAAACAGTACTTTCTTCATCCCTCTTTATTATTTTGGTGCAAACTTAAAATGCACTCTGGTTCTAAAACAGCAAGTAGAAGAGATTAAATCCCTGTAACGGTAACAAAAATGTATTTATCTTTACTGAGTTCAAGCTCAGTTTAATGCAGCTCTGAGTGGCTTTCCATGAATTTACTGGTATCAGATAAGCATCTCAACTGCACTGCAGAGGAGCTGCCTTTTGCAGTTAGTCAGGCAACCATCATGATGGTTGTGGTTTCAGGGAAAAATTCCTGAATTATTAGTAGAATTTTTCATGGGCAATGATAATGCTGTATGGTATTTACTTTCCACATTGAGAATCAGTGAAATAAGTAAGCACACAAGAGATGCTGCTGGTCAAGTTTGTTTTGCAGTGCAAAATGCTAGAACGGTTTGGCAATAGACGGCTGTTTCTGATTAGTACTTTTGTTTCATATTCAGTTGCTGTAGATTCTTTAGAATAAGACCCCTCTAGATCCTAGAGATGTTGTGAGGCTTCCATGAAACATTGATGGGAACAACATAAATTAATAGATGGATATAGATCAAGACAGAAGGAGGTGTTGCCCCCTTTGCAGGTATACATAGAGTAAGGAAAATTCACTGTAAAACCAAAATACCTTAGAAAGCCAAAATTATTTTCGTTGTGAGAAGGTGTTTTCACTCCAGCCTGGTGTCAGGCAAGCCATCTCTGATTTAAAAACTCTGGGGTTGTCTTTAAGAGGCACAAGAGTCCAAGCTAATACATCTGGTGAGCAACACCTACTCATCAGAGTTTGGCGTGCTCAGTGCAGTTGATGCACTTGGTCTGCATTGTGGCCGCTGTGGAGTGCCTTCAGATCTGTCTGCGTTATGCCATGTAAACCTTGCTAATTCATGTGTGGTAGCTCCACAACTTCTGAGCACCAAGTCGGAGGCTTAAGTAAGGTCCAACTTTCTGCAAGCAAATAACCCAGATTTTTTCTGAAAGATTTTGCCCCTTGAAGCTTCTTCAACCAGGCGCACAACTTTCTCAGAGAGTGTTTTCTTAAACATTTTTAAGGAGAATGTGGCTGGGAAACATCAGCTACATTTTAAATGAGCCTCTTTTATAAGCGCAATAGGCTTCTCATCTATGGACTGTGGTGGTGAGCCACCAGTAATTTGATGAAGGTATGGAAAGTTGTCAGCACATTCCTGCTCCCTGTTGCTAGGGAAACCACTCTGTGGGTATCTATGCTCACAGTGCCTCTCTTCCTTTGCAATTTCATTGCATAGTGAAATTATAACTGAATATTTTATATTGTTAGCCACGCTATGATTAAAAAAATATACCAAAACTGCATGGGTAAACTGAATTAAAATAATGATATACATTTTCTTCACTGTTTTTAGGGGATTTCCCAAGTAAAACATCCCCAATTTTGTTATGAGTAAAGTTGATGCCATGTTTGATTTTTATCAGAACCTGGAGAACTAATCTATTTTTATTCTGCTTTTTGTGATTCAGCTTTTATTTGATTTTTGCACATGGGTCATTAAAAATAAAGTATAAATGCTGGCAAATAATGTCAGAAATGAGTTGTGGAGATAATTTTGGTGTAAGTATCTGTAACTTGTAATAGGTAAAGTAAATGTTTTATCATGTTGTACTTTCTGTAGCAATAGTTTATTAGCTAAAAATAAATGCTTACATTTACATACTAAAATAGTCACCACTTTTTAAACCTGTAAAGACATTACAGCAGTATCAGAAGAGTCAGGGAGCCCAGGATGTGCAATACATTGGCAGGAAGGCTGTAAAAAATTATGCTATACAATGACATAATATTAACCAAGAGACTGCTTTAAGGGCTCTAGCATTTTTTTAGTCTTCAGAAGCATTTGTCTTTACAATCATGGTTATGTTCTTTTAGTGTGCTATAAGATACATATTAATCTTCTGTATTCTTATATATAATTTTCTGCACTGCAAAAAAGCAATCTAACATTCTTTTCTTTCTCCATTTTATGTTTTGAATGCACTCTTCCTTCAGAGTTCTTTAGAAGATTTGGCACCCTTAACCTGAATCAATAAATTCCTACTACTGAAGCTGAGTATATAAAGTTCAGCTATTGCTAATATAAAGTCTCCATTTGGATTAATGATAAATGCCATGCTTTGACAGTGGTTTTAGAAAGATTTGTGGACAGGAGGTGTAGGAATTTCTGATCCCTCTTTGCAATCTGAAAAGTAGTGACCTGTAGATTTTTTTTAAGGATATACATTGTTTTTCTGCCATTTCTTGCCAAAGGCTTTTCTGCCTCAGTCCTGCCTCTGTCCTACTACTGGCTTCTTAAACCAGTTCACTTTTCAAAGTCCACTTTGTGGGTTTGCCATATCATTCCTAGTTTCCTTCTTAATGAATTGCCATTCAGGGCTTTGTTCATCCTTCTTCTCTTTTAAAACCTCAGCTCCTTGTTGCTGGCTTCCCCTCTTCTCATCCATCTTGCCCTGTCAGTGTCTGACCTCCCTCCTATCCTACCTAGCAGCTTTTCCTGCCATGAATTCCCATCTTTTAGCCCCTTATTTTCTTTTTCATACCACCAGCCTGTCTGTACCGCACCCTTAGTCCTTTCCTAGTATCTGAAATAAATTACTTCCTCCTGTGGACCTGCCTGAGTGCTGATGAAGCATCTAATTCCCTTGCAGCCAGGCGCAGTTGTTGCGGAGAAGGGCCCCGGCTTCCCTCAGCAGTACTATCATCTCTTATATTTCCTTTTCCCTGGTACAATCCCTGCAGCCCTCTTTAACTGCCCCTAACCTTTTGTTTTCTCCTGATGATGTTTTCTGTCTTAATGCTTCAAAATGTCAATTCTGATAACATATTCTATTCCCATTTTTTACAGTGGGAAACATCTGACTCCTTGCTGAATTTATGAAGGCTCCTTCTAGGGTGGGTTAGCCCAGAGTAGGGCAAGAGTGGAAGACCCTTGTATCTATTATTTCTTGACCAGTGCTTCGTGTCTGATGAAGGCAAGAACCATTCCTGGTCAGAAGCAAGGTAGGTTAAAGGAACTGGAACTTTTAAGAAATGGTACAAAGGGCTAAAGTCCCTTTTCTAATCCCTGGTAAACAGCTTGCTGAATGTTTTTCTCAGTGATAAGTGACGTTGAACATGCTCTTTCTCCCTGAGAAATGGACTCTATTTTAGGGAAGAAAAGGTTTCCACATGCCACAAAAGACTCTTAGTACAGAATGAGAAAACACAGCAGAAAATCTTTGGGGCAGGAATTGGAACTGGAGAGGGTTTGCTTAGAAGGTATTAAAATCCCAAAAACTAAAAAGGGCCAACAACTGAATTTTTGCCACTCAGTGATGCTGGGTTTCCAAACAATTAAAGTTAGCGTTTTATATTTATGCAAATGTATGTTTTACTAAAGTGAACAGCTGGGTGCTATTGCTTTTAGTTTCTGACAGATGCCAAAGGAGGTCAGTTACAGAGTTTGAGCTGATTCATGTGGGGTGAGTACTAGAACTAAGTCCTCTGTACAGAGTGCTTAGATTATGGGGCCATATGTAACTTTAAGAGGATTTGATCCTCTTTGCAGTAGGAGCTGCTGTTTTAATTGTCCACAGTCCAGGCTGGCAGCATGATTAATGTGCAAACAAAAGTGTGCAAATGGGGTGCTGGTGGGAGTGTGTGTATTTGTGTGGTTGGCTGGTTGAGGTTTTTGTTTGTGTTTTATTTTTTACCTACACATGTGGAATCACTTGACTTAAAATTTTGGAAGTTGTTGAAATCAAACTTGTGACAGGGAAATCTCCATTAAGATCTTCATCAACATTCACACAAATGCATAAGTTGTCCTGCCAATATGAAGATTTTACTCTCTTTTTGAGGAAGAGGGGGAACTTCAAGAGATGAAAATGTGGGGATTTTTATGGTTTTTTCCCATGGATGTACATTTTGTTGAAAGAAATCAATGCTGGAAGCTCAGCCCTTGAGATCCATACCAAGAATGACTCAAAATTATTTTCTTCTCTTTAGAGAACTATTGCCAGTATTCCCCTTTTATTGGGTCTCTTCTAAAACATTTCTGTATGACTTCTTGTTACTTCTTCTTCCTCTAAGAGGAGAAATGGAAGAAAATGCTCTAGGTATGGTTACTAGTTGATCCACAGCATTAACTGGGAAAAGAATTGCCTTACAGCTGTTTTTGTCTGCACTTACAGTCCTCTTCCCTGTGGTAGTCCCCAGGCTGTAGTGAGTACCAAAGAGTCAAATCCGTTACAGCAAATGCTACTTTCTGTAATCTGGAGTCCTAACAGTGTTTTTTAGCATACCAGGCTAAGCGATCTCAGTTTCAGTGTTCCTTCCTAAGGGATATTTCCTTGTGAGATTCCAGAAAGGTAGATCTTGGAAGCTGTCTGTCTCCTCTGCTGGGTGGTATGAATGAGTATACTTAAGGTATTGGTGGGATGCCAAATAAACTGCATGAGAGAATCTGGTCAAAAGACATGTAGGCATAGGAAACGTATATTGAAACATATATCCTTTCCTCCTGCTTCTGTTCATAGCTACACTTCATTGAATGCACATTGGGATCACTCTGAGCCAAGGATTGTGACCCTCAAAATCTTGGCCATGTTATTCATATGCTGGCTGGCATTGGACAAATAATTTCTTTATGCCTCAGTCTAACACAAAAAAAATGACAATTCAGTCTTTCCTTATGTTGTCGTTTAAATCCAGCCAGCAATGCAGCACCACACAGCCATTCGCTCATCCCTCCCATAGTGGGATGGGAGAGAGAATTGGAGAAGTGAGAAAACTTGTGGGCTGAGATAAATAGTTTAAGAATAAAGACAGGTAAAGCAGAAGCCATGCATGCAAGCAAAGCAAAACGTGGGGTTCACCCACCGCCTCCCATGGGCACGAGGGGCTCAGCCCCCCTCCTGGCAGCAGGGCTCCCACATGCCCAGCGGGGGCTTGGGAAGGCAAACGCCATCACTCTGAATGTCCCCCCCTTCCCTCTTCTTCCCCCAGCTTAATATGCTGAGGATGAAGTCATACGGCATGGGATGTCCGTGTGGTCGGTTGGGGGCAGCTCTTCCAGCTGTGTCCCCTCCCAGCTTATTGTGCCCTCCAGCCTGCTCGCTGTGGGGTGGGGTGAGGAGCAGAGAAGGCCTTGATGCTGTGCAAGCACCCCTCAACAATAACTGAAACATTCCTGAATTATCAACACTGTTTTCAGCACAAATCCAAAGCATAGTCCCATACCAGCTACCATGAAGAAAATTAACTACCCTAGCCAAAACCAGTGCACCTTATAAAATGTTTTGGGCCAAGAGAGAAAAAACTGATAGTAAGAGAGATATTGATGTTGCCATTATGCTTCCCATAAGATAATCATGCTCCTGTAGTTATGCAAAAGAATTTCTTGCTCTCTGAGGTGTTTCACATAATCTGCTTTGGTCAGATCTGTTTGTCTTTACAATGTTACAGTTCCTTCTCATCTAATATGGCTCAAGATGCCTGAGAGACTCGTTGGAAATGGTGCGGTGATAATGTTGGTGGTGAGAGCTGGACAAATTCTGCTTCTGTAGTCCAGTATGATTTATTTGAAAACAACCACATCCTGAGGTCTAAAAAAGTGCAAGGTCAGAGCCAACTGAACCAGGCTCTCAGCAGGTATAGATGCTTGTAATTCTGCTTAAAGCAAGCTGTCCCAAAGTCTCCTTAACTAGCTTATTGAATGAGCAAGATATATAGCTGGATGCAGGGCGTACTTCTCCCTGTTCTCGGTATTATCAGTCAAATTTATATTTCTTCTTGCATCTTTGCTGAAATACTGGTGCTCTTGAATTGTATGTGGTATGGTCCTAAGAAAGTCTGCAAGACTAGTTGCCTCTGCACAGGTAACATTTAGGTTTACCAGTTTTTATCTTCATTTCTTATTCTAACATTGTTTTATTAATGAATCAATAATTTACTCTGTGGCATAAGCCATTAGCAATTACAGAAGAGTTGTTATAATAAGAGTACTTCTGAATATGTTTTTGTCTATTGGTGGCAAATATGGTTGAAATTTCCTTTTGTAGCATCTGCTTATTCTATTGTAAAAATGCATCAATTTGATGTTCAGCAACTGCAATTCACAAAATCAGGACGTGTTTTCTTGATTGGTACAGACTACTAATCATTAGCAAGAAAGTTTGAGAAAAGCATTAGGCAATAGTTGGAAGAGAGTTTGGTTTGCCTTTGAGTACTATTAAGCTAAACATGACATTGATTTTTTAAGGCTTGCTGGGCAAAGCTTGTCTCTTCTTGTCACTGTATTTACTTCACGTTTACTTTCTCGTGCTATTTTTGTTTCTTTGCTCTCATTTAATGCCATCGTGCTGCCTCACCTAATGAAACAAGCTAACAACGTGGCAAGAGAACTTTCTTATCTAATTTACATCAAGCTGCATTAGGATTCTGGTTACAAATGTCTTAACAGTTTTGGAGAATGAGGTGTCAGAGTAATCCTCACAGGGGCTGAGTAATCAAACATAATTATTAATGAGTGTAGGACTGCTATTGTAGCATAAATGTTTGTGTGCATAATTTCAGGGTACACTGTACATAATCAGATGTTCAGGATTATTTCTATTTCAATAAGTTTCTTCTTCCTTAACATACAGATAAGAAAGACAGGAAGTTCTTTAAGAACATGAAATATCAGGAGTCTGCTGTACCAGAACATATTTCACTGGAATAGAGCTATTTTCTGTGAATTGAAGGCAGGGGAAAGTCTATAGAGATAATTAGATGTATTATTATTGTCATGAATGAATCAATATCTGTAATGGCCTCTGCCCTTCTCAATATAGTTTTCAAATTTCAAAGGAGATTATACAGGCAAGGGCAGAAAATACCCATAATTCATTCATGATGCAAGTTATTGATTATGGAGACTTCAGGCTAGGAACAAATTTGAGCAAACTGCAGCTGAACTGGAGCATAGGGGGCAATATTAGATTAGATATGATGATTTTTTCAGAAAGGCTGGCTCTCAACAAGCATGTTAAAATACTTCCCTGGGGAGGTATTAACCTCTTTTCTCCTCATTTTCAATAATTTTTAGTGTATGTGAGGCGTGATGGTTCTGAGGAATATGTTAATTTTTGCAGCTCTTAAAAAATAAAGGAAAGAGTAAGAAGAGAAATACACTGAGCAGATAATAAACTAATACTGTATTAACTTCCATGGTCTTTTTTGGGTTTGGCCCTGTTAAAAACTCTGCTGTAGTAATTTCCCAGTTGTAGAGAAGCTAGATTAAGTCTAAGAAAGGGATTTGATTGAAAATTATCTTTTTCTGCCCTAACTTCCAAAAGCACACAACTACAAACTATATCAGTTGTTGTCCAATTAGCCAGTATCAAGAACTGAAATACTTTTTCACAAGATATATGTAATGTTGTTAAGTAGCTTGTTTTTAAACTCATTTGATTATGGATACTTGGACAGTGTTGGGTTTTGGTTTCTGGTGGGGCCCAAAAACTTGTGTAGAGACAAAACCAGCTGATAGATTTAAATACAGTATAAATTAGAAAAGACAGCTTTGCCTATGTGGAATTTTTGTACATGGTTGGATCTTATTTTTCTTTTAATTTTTAGAAGGGAAAGTTGTTTTGATTACTAAAAATGTTCCAGGGAGCTGCGAGGGTTGGGGTGGGAAATCAAACCCTCCTTTTTAAGCAATTTTTTTGCCAAGAATGTCCTGTATTTTCTGACGTAACTACTAAATCTCTACTTACACATTTGTAGAATACTAGATTACTCTTTTTCTCAGTATTAAGCAGTCAGGCACTGACAAAGTTATGCCAGCTAGCATGGGAGCAGGTGCAGAATATGTTGATAAAGGTGATTTGGAAGGGGTGGGTAAGCATGTACATAGGGCTAGACAGCGGCCAGAGACATGTGAAAGAGGTCTAGAGCAAGGGACTGAGGTATGTGGGGCTTGGCCCACTACAATAACAAAGAGACGCTGGATTTGGCTTGAAAATAAACAACTTTTTTTTTAAAAAAAAAAAGATATTTATCATAAGCTATTACAATCAGAAGTTCAGTTATTTGCAGTAGAAAATTGATTTGCTTGTACTTCACTGGATCTGTTATTTGACCTACAGTTTGTCATTATGTTCACATCAATGATAATTGTATCAAGACTGATGGCCATTATCAGACTGTAACATAGGAAGAACAGGAATATGTTTGTATGTGTGAGTATATAAACACTATGCAAAATATATTCTTTTAGGACTGTGAGGGGGAAAAAAAGGAAAGGTGTTTTAGGGTAGTTATTTTGAATGTTTCAGGAATCTATAACCAGTGCTACCAAAATCTCAAAACACATCACAGTCCATAAGATCTTCTACATAGACTCAGGAAGTTTCATATCACAGTGTGATATTTCTTACAGTGAAAAATAGTATGAGATTTTGGTGGTTTTCTACAGTGACTTTTGTTTCTTGGGCTGAGTGGCTTAGCATTACTTGCAAAATTAAGGATAATTTTGTATTATGCTAGTGCTCTTGATGAAAAGCTCCTGAGTTGGAAAAGAGAAGGTAAGAATGGTGAAGCTTTTCTTCTCTGCAGTGTTTTCCTCCTTTCCGTTCTTTATAACGCTGTTGAAGAAGTTGAGTGCCCACCTGTAGCTCCCCAAGCTTTGGCTTCCCTGCTCCTCTGTTCTGGGAGTGACTGACCCAATGTAGGTGAATGATAAAACTGCTTTTGAATCAGATCAGATAGACAAAAGACCAAAGACAGCAATACCACATCGTGAATAGTTTGGGCTTGGCAGTAAGATACCATGGTCTAGAAGAAAGACTCTGTGATCTGAGGCCAGTACCTTGCTCCTTCCATATATGAACCTTAAAATAGACACCTAGTAGGGTCTATTAAGAATTCAAAGAATGGCTATTGCAGTTCCCAAAATCAAGAGCTGCTGCTGTTAAGAGATGCTTAATGGTACCATGGAAATCTGCACAGTGTGACATTTGTTGTCCTGGTTTTCATATGGGAAAATACTGTGTTTTGCCAAATACTAGTGTGCGTAATATTGATTTAAATGGCAATATATCATCTTTTGCTCAGTCTTTTGTTCTTTTATAAAAATATCGTGTATACTAATCAACTGATTAAGAAAAATCTGTAGTGATGAAGGAAGAATGTAGCAAGGAATTTCTAATGTCTTGGCAGTCAGGACTCATCTGTTTGAGAATGTGATTTACACCATATTTAATTTGGGGAACTGGGTCTGAGATGCATGTCTATGCATCTGGTTCTACTTATTTACCTTCTTCATCTAGTTCTACCTAGTTTCATTACCTAATTTTATTGCAGATGAACCAGCTCTGATGTTAAAAATTACATAAAAGAAAGTTACTATGCTGTCACATCCAATCATGTGCATTCCTTGAGAAATTTATTCCCATTCTACATGTTCTGAACTAAAAGTCTGCATGGTAGTTCCACGTAATCTTTAATTAGTACTGCTAAGCATGAGCCATCTTTCTGTCACTTCTTGATGGTGCTTTAGTCTCCTTACTTATTTAATGTCCTAAAACCTTAACGTAGTTCTGTTTCAGGCAACTTCTAGCAAAAATCAGGTAGAATGATAAACTAATGCACTAAAATTTATCTCATCCATTGGCAAATTTTCAGCAAGGGTAGTGATTACAGAGCAGCAACAGTAGAGCAATCACGCCTCAAAAGACTATGCTGATAAGTATGAATATCAAGAGCTTATGATACACATAGAAAGGTATTTTCAAAAGCTTAAAACCAAGTCCAAATTGTGGTTTTGATTCTGAAAAGTAACTATTATAAAACTAGGCAGATGTATGGATTTTAATGGAATTAAATCACAATAGTAAATCAATTTTGGAATTTTCATATTTTGGGATGTAAAGAGCTCTCAAAATCATATTATCCTAGGTTATTTGTATAACCATTATTAGTGTTTTCTCTGAAGAGCACAAAAGCAGTGCTCTGAGCCAGCTGTTACGCTGCCCAACCACCCAGTCTGAGGGTTTTCTCATGCTAAAACCCTCTGTAAGCTAAGCTGCAAATTGAGAGAGACATTTTTCAACCACCAAAGTCTTTTCTATTTTTGTCCCTTTTAAGCTCTTTAACCTTCTACTGCCTTAATTCCAACCAATAAAAATAAGCTTGATTGGCACAACCAGCTTTAATTTGGTGGGGGGTGGGGGGCAGAGAAAGGGAGCAATTTCTAGATAATCTGCAAACTCACTGTAGTAAATTGGCAGTTACTGTGGCAAATGGTGTTAGCAAAAAAAAAAAAGGGAGAAATATTGCAGTGTGATCTCACTCACTCAAGGCATTTGTTCATCTTTCTCCAGGAAGAAAAAGGGGTTAAGCTTAAAATAAAAATAACCTTTTCCTGGTCAGGTAGACTAGCTGAGGTACCCCTAGATATGAGTTTATTTATTGTCTGGAAATTATTGGCATAGGAACCAGTTTCAAATGTTGGAAAAAACAGCAGAAAGCTGAGCCTAACAACCATGATTTAAATAAAACTTCTCTGCACTTGGATAGCATTCATTTTAATTTTTTCAGTTCAAGAGCATTAAATCTTTAACTGATCAAGACTCTGCTAGCCTGTACTTAATGTAAACTAGTGATTTTGATTTTCTTAGAGCTGAAGATTTCTACTAGACTTTGTTTAAAAATGTAATTGTATTTTGAAATTAAAACCAAATCTTAAAAGCTCTGACATGCTTTCAAAAGCCTCTTTATGTGTCCTTCAAACTTAAATGTCTTTTTTTTTGGGGGGGGGTGGGAGGGGGAGACAAAATTGAAAAGGAAGAAATGACTGAATTGCCATTATCTTTTTATTTTCTTAGTCAGCTTTAGTTTTAATCCTTATTGACATACTCAGACAGCAATATGACACAGGTTTGGATGCTTGAGTGGAAAGGTAAAATTCAACTGGAAATTAATTCTAGAGAAACTGAAAGTATAACTACATATAAATACAGATATGCTGTATCAGGGTTTAAGCATGAGCAAAATCAATTTGAAAAATGTTTGAAGTATTCTTTACACCAGAGAATCATCTAATTCTCTATCTGAATGATTTTTATTTATTTTTTTTTATAAAAGAGGAGTGAAAGGGATGCAGAGGAAAAAGGAGATACTTATTCACAGCACACATGCGTTTTATTTTTTCTTCTCACAGAGTAAAAATAATACTAAAGATTGCTGTGACCATTGTCTGCATTGAAATTGGGCTCTGGAGTCCCAGTCATGGAGCAGGATCCAGTAGTCACTGGACACATGAAGCATTTTTTTATTCCCAAATTGCATACTTTGTCTCGTTATCTGCAGTTGAAGTCAGTGGAAGTACACCAGTGAAAAATCTGGCTCCATGTGATGCCAAAGATACCATATTGTGTTCATCGTGTTACCATAGAGTCACAGAATCCTAGGGCAGCCCAGGCTGGAAAGGACTTGAAAGATCATCTTGTCCAACCTTTCATGGGACAGGGAGCCCAGGTGAGAGGTGTATTTCCCAGCCTAATGCTTGATGCTCTGCAGCACGTGTTAGTCCAGCATACTGCCTGCTAGCTATTAGTCAAAAGATTGATAACAGCAGGATGGAAACTTAGAGAAACAGGGTGGAAAACAGCAGGATGCCACAGAGAAGTGAAATATGTTTTTGACAATTAATTTAAATGAAAAGCTCAAGAGTTTAATGGGAGATGCACGCTTTCAACATCTGCTACTTCAACTATCAGTTTCAGCTCTGTATATAAAAGCATCTAGTGGCAAAGACTTTCTTCAGAATCAAACCATCCGCGGTAAAGAGCAGTGCAAGGCATATTTTTTTTAAGGGGGAATGTCTAGTCTGACAACATGATGTCACCTACTAAAAGACAAATATCTAGCAATTATCAATAGTGTTTGGAATTGAATAGGGAACATTTATCTTGCAGAATATTAATAAAACCATAAGGACTGAGAGAACATGGTGGTATACAAATACAAAAGTACTGATCAGAGAAGGGGAGAAGAAAGTATAAATTAAAAAATCCATACTGATAATCAGATTTACACCATTGAAGCTATTCTCAAATGTAGGATTTTCTAAAAAGTATCAAACTAAAAATTAGAACAGCACAGATTTGGGGAAAAAACAAAGGTTTAGTTTTGTCATGTAAAACTAATTTTTTTATTTTAGTTGTAAATGTTAAAAGAAGATTGTCATTTGAACAATTTTCATTTGTATTCACAGTAATGTTTTAAAACTTCACAGAATTCAATTAAATTTATTTTGAATGAGTAACCATTCTTAAAAAAAAATCCACAAAATGTTTAATCCTATGAAGAGTGGCAAAAATTAAGCAAACATTCTTTCCATATAATTGAAATGGATTTTCCAAAGGTTATGACAAAGAGCAAACTGCCAGTCTCTGATAGTTGGCTCTCACGTACTGACACTGCTCCTCTCCACCCACCCAACTGGTGCCTTGAAGGAACACACTTGGTCCCATTGCATGTTTGTTCTTCAAGGAGGTAGGCAGTGAAACACATGCTGTTTCAAGACACGAACAGAGCAACAGTCTTTACAAGATGTATCAATTAAGGGTGCCTGCTACCATAAAATAATCAAGATCTGATCACAACTAAAACCACCCTGTAAGGACCTTAATTACAGTGCTTTCCTGATGTTACTTGATGTTATGCAGCTCCTTGATAAGGCTGGGATATGACCTTAAATTATTTTCTGTTCTTCAGTCTCCCACCTCACCAGTCACTCACCATAACCTCTTAGATGCTCTGCAGAAAACAGATTTTTTTTCTATCTAATCAGGGGTTTATCAGATCTGCCATAGACTGTTGACTGTCAGTTTGCCATTCTCACCCACTTGTTACAGTTTAAGGAACATCTTCAAATTAGCTGTTGTTCTAATTCAGGGTTTTTTTTCAAGTATACATGATCCTTTATATGCATATACATATGTTTGATATTAATATTTGCTTTCTACCTGTAACCTTTGTATCCTCACTCTAGGCTTCCTAGGTGGGTTGCATCACTTAGGGTGTGACTGATTTCTGCTTCTTGGGTTAAGGGACAACAAGATGCATCAGTGGGTCTATTTCATCATCCAGGTGGATCACTAAGTTTTTGTAAAGATACAGAACATTAAAAGCTGGTTTTCTTCATGTTATTTTAGCAGACGTGTTGTAAAGCTGCCCAGCTGATCTTCAGATGTATTGTTAGGAAGTGGCTGTAAAAAGTAAAGTTGTTTGGTTTATAAACAAGTTAAATTTACCTTGAATTCTATACAGTGAGTTGTCTAGCACCATAAGATCCATGGCTACTGTTGTTTTGTATTAGAAGGGCTATTCAGGTATGCTTGCTGATGGGAAGGATATTCTTAAAGCCAAAATTTATCAATAGGAAAAAATTTTAATATAATTAAACTTGCCTAAGAATCAGACTTGCTACTGGCAGACAAATTTACTGATAGACATTAACTGTACGCTAATTTATCCTCACTAAAGATTTTTGGTGATGATAATTAAGAAGTCAAAACAGGCTTTCAACTCATCAACTGCACAAAAGCTTTAATGGATGTGTTTTCAGACCATTATGGTGTGTTATTAATATGAGTCAGAATACATAGACTTTATTCATAGGAAATAACACTTTATTCTCAAAGACATCTCCACTAGACATGGCAGATTATTTAGGGTGCTGCAAGATATGAAGCACTGTGTCTGAAAAATCAGTGACCTATTTAAAATCAAAAATATAATACCTAAGCCAGGTCAATGGCATAAATTGCATAAAATTTAGTTAATCCTATTACAAGATTCACTAGCTTGCTTTCTTAATCTAGCCCATTATAGTCTTTACATCACTTTTGCTGTAACTCTGCAGTATGCAGTGTTTATACTTATGCAGATAACACATATTAGTAAGATCTGTCATTAGGCAGTAATACAGCAAATGGAGCTGATTGATAAGGCCACCTGTTATTAAGATTGCCTGACATTTCCTGTTCTGATTGCTAAACCTTTTTTATTATTTTTTTTTTACAAGTTTAGCTATTTTGGAATCTGGAATTACCATTACCCCAGAAATAATTCACCTGGGAAGTCCTCAAATGCAGTGAGCACATAGTATTATCGTTGACTGGCATGTTCACTGTAAAGAAACAGAAGAAACTGCATGCATGAGGAGTTGGGAGAAAAAAGTAGGGAAAAAAAAGTCATTATTTGCATGGCAGCCAGATGCTTCTTCCCCTTTTCTCCAGGTTTGCGTTCCTGTATTTTAATATTGAAGATAAGATTTTAAGCACTGAATAAACATCTAATTATGGGGTTGTCTTAATTCAGAATTAAACCTATGTATTTTAACAGAACTCAGTGTAAGGCATTCTTTATAGATATTTCAGAAACTGATTGCAAGAATGGAGAACTCTTAATGCTACTTAAACGCAGTAATAAGGGGATACAATTAAGAAGATAATGTGTTCAATCTGCAGTAATTTTCTATCAAGATTTTTTTTCAATGTGAAAAAGTAAAAGAAGTTGTGGATAGTCATTAAAATTTTGACTGGACAATTCTTTAGAGAATGTTGCATAGGAGGCAAATGAATGCACAATTGAACAATCTTTTTCTACCTCTAATTTCTCTGGGTCCTTCACCTTCATGCTAAGTGAAGAAATTTTAAATTAATCTATTTTTGCCTCCCAATTACCCTTTTTCATTTTCCTTATGCTAATGCATCCTCAGATATTACAGCTTCCAAATGGAGAGGACTATTACCAATGGATGGCTACGAAGTCTGTAGTTGACAGGGTCTGCACTCTTTGGTTAACGCTTTACTCTTCAGTGTCACAGCACTGAAGAACAGGGATTTTTAGGGTTTTGGAGAAGCTGAAGTGGCAGGACTGTTTTGAACAGTTAAGCTCTGTTAATTTCAGCTCTTCCTTGGCTAACTGAAAATGTCTCTGGCTGAGCAATAATGCTAGGTTTCAATAGATGGAATTGTGACCACCGCGATACAAACAAAACCACCTTCCTTTGAAGTCATAACATCAGATTATTTCTAGCTGAACAAAATGATCTGTGAAGCTGCTGTGGTGCTTGATTCTGATGTAGAACTCCAGGAGTTTAAAAGGGTCCATCTCATAATGGCCATGAATTATTCAGACCCTGGGATTAGTCAGGCATGCAACACAGTATGTCCTAAAATGTCTTTTTCAAGCTAAAATGGATATTAGTGATGAATTTTCCCCTAGGATATGTGTTACCATCAAGATTTACTGAGATTGCCACTCGAATGATCAGACTTGAACTACCACAGCCAAAAAGCTTTCTACATGCATAACTTGCACATCAGTGTTCCCAGCCAAATGACAAGGCAAACCCCAAGTTATATTGTTTACAGGTAGGGCTTTCCAACATTTTTGCTCTTTTTGCTTCTCTGGTGTCTTTTATTAATGACAGTTTTCTTCTCTCTCCTATTGTAAGTATATAAACAATTATTTTATAGGCTTTCAACAAGATTTCCCACCAAGTTGATTGTTTTCTGGTTACCTCCTTGAACTTTCCAGAAAAATCTCTGTTTTTTCCCCATGTGCAAACTTGCCTCCACTTAGCTTTCTTTCATACGCCAAGATCTTTATAAATACAGATATATATACTCATCAGAGTGTGCGTATTTGAATGAAGGAGAGAAGTGAGAAGGTAACTGTGAAACTGTGAAAACATGTATGTAAGAAATATTTAAAAGACAGACTAACCTTTTTGGACCTAAAAAGGAATCCTTCTCAATCCCAGCATTGTTCATAGCCCAAATTAAGCTAATCAATTAAGCTCATGAAAATAAAACTGAACGGTATTATTTGAATTGCACAAAAGGATTAGTTTGCGTGGTGGTTCACATTTAATTGCATCTATTTAGCAGTGGGTTTATGTATCCTGTAAGGCAACGTGCTTTTTTGCTTAGCTCTACGTGCAACTTGAGACCAAGATCAGGACTTGATTTGGAAAAGCGTTGTGGCTGTCTCATTTTAGGCAATTTTGATGACATTCTACACAGTGTGTACTTTAAGATTTGTCAAGGTATTTTTTTTTTTTAATATTTATTTAAAATGACGTTTGGTGTGATTTTCCAGGTAGAAAATATATGCAGTGCAAAAGCCACCTTTCCTAGTTCATAAAAGTGACATTCTGCTGAGATACAGAAAATATTTCTCTTTACTGATTGTGATAGTAGTGAAAGTTCAAAGTGGGTGATAGCATAGTAAGATTTTCCTCTGTATCAAACATAGGGATATAAGCATGACATAATACATGTTTTTGAATATATTCAGCATACATAAAAGCTGTGAGGAGGCTATTCTCAGTAACGGAACACATTAAGTTTGTTGAAAATTACAGTTTGTGTTGATTTCCTCACAAAAATTTGTTCGTGGGCTTGTAAATCAAGACACAACAATAATTTCTTTTAGTTCTAGCATTTCTGTTTACAGACTTGCTTGAGAGAATTAAAGTAACCTCTCTTACCCCCTGGTAACTTCCGCAAGACATGTAATAGTTCAAAAAATGCTCTGACCTGGAATACTCCTGGGAATATATTGTGTTTATCTAAAGATTTAATTTATTTCTGAAACTATAGAAATCTTCTTGCAGTTGGTGCAGGAACTAGCAGCAATTGTTCCTTTTGTTTAAATGAATCACTGTTTTTCTTTATCCTAAAATACTGAAATGGTAAAATACTCTGGTTCCCTATCACATAAAAACGTGAATACCCAAAGCTGTAGAGGTCCACAGAAATACCGATGACTCTAGCCAAACAATGCAATGGAGAGAAATACAGGTTTGGCACGACAGTGGAAGCCTTGAAATGGGGTGACACAAGAGGCAGCACAGGTGGGGTGACAAGAAACATGACACAGGCTGACACGGGGAACTTCACAGCTATGAACAACTCACCAGTAGTCAATGAAAGAAATGCAGGCCTCGAGCTGAGCAAAACCCGTTTCAGGGGTACAAAGAGAACAAAATAAAAACCTCTACTGCACATTAAATGCATCATAAATAGTAAATCCATATGTGATGTGAACTTGCCAGCCAAAAAAGAAAGAGCATGGTGCCTGAGTATGCTGGCAAACATTGAAAGCAACCCTAAGCAGACTGCATGTTGAGGAAGAAAGAGCCATCAGCATCCCCAGCAAGGCCCTTGAGATGCTGATAACACGCTGTACCTGCCAACTTGCTGTACGCTCCACCTGCTCAGGCAGGCTGAAGCTGTGCTTCCAGCCCTACTCAGACCGGTGCTCTTAACCTTGTGAGCAGGGCGCAGGGAAGGACAGGCTTTGCTATGTTCATATTATTAATTTAATTAACACTAAATAAAAGGGAATATACTGTGAAGTATAAAAAGTTTATTATGGATGAGAATTTTTATGAATAATGATGTTGTGTGTTCATTATCTCATATATTCATTTTCTGTGATATTTAGGCCTTCAGTAGTAGCAGTAGTAATAATAATGTTGTTGTCATTATTGTTATTATTTTATTGGATTGCAATTACACTAGGTTCTTGCCTTTATGCGGTATGTTTCTTTTTCACCCATAAGAAGATTTTGAGTGTAACAAAAGCACACATCTTAATGTTTCAGTATCTTTTCCTTTGTCATGTGAGTTCTGATCATCTTCATCCTGTAGTGAGTGTATTCCCAATAGAAAAATTCTGGTTTAAGTCTTAAACCCATTGTTCACCCTGAAATGTTCATCGCTTATCTCATGTTGAATGACTAATTGTACAAATGGATAACCAACTCTAAAGAGCAATCTTCCTTGGGGCAGCCAAAGGATACCATTATAGATAGTCTTCCTGGTAGCTGTCTCTACTTTTAGCAAGACAAAATGTGGATGGACAATTTAAATTGAGAACAACTTGGAGATATCAAGTGGTTCCTAAGAGCTTAGTTTACCTAATAAGCCAGAAAATGCAAATACAGTGAGCCAGATCCATCTATTTTAGTACTGGAAATGTACAAGACTCCCTTAAAGTGTTTTCTGTTCCTTCAGGCAAAGCTATACATCAGAGGATCTTTTATGTGTCTTTTTTGTCTAATGGAGAGGAACACCAATGAACAAAGACACTCTTCTGGCATCTTGATTAAGGCCTTCACTTAGCAGTCCAACTTTGTACATCGGGTAAGCTACTGAATAGGGGTGGACAAAGCATAGATGCAAAAATCATCAAGTAAAGTGAAGCTTTATATCCAATCAATGGCATTAAAGCTGCTGTGTTACAGCATTGAATTCTTTTTCAAAAATTCTAAATTAAGATTAGAAACAGAGACACGTTTATGCTTAATAAATTACACATTTGCTCGACACCTCTTCATTTCATCCCACATTTACTGTTCCCTCTTCTTTACAAATTGATGGGTCTTAAGTAGGTTGGGTGGCTGAGGAGGCCAGCTGCAATATGCTGTACACTGATTTATTTAAATTTATAATCTGAACATAGCAAACCCACTCAGGCACTCTTGCATGATTGAATGCATGGGGGGCAGGCGGGGGGGGAAGGTTCCAGGCTGGAGAAGAGGTTATCAGAGGTCATACAGAGAGCTCTGCAGGGTCTGTAAATAAGCCCACTACCCACTGCTTTCTGTTGTGGCTTTTAAGAGTAGTGAAAATGTGTTTTACAAAGCTTCTTTATTTGGCATTTAATTTATGATCTCTGCTGTGTTTACAGCCACAGCTGTCTGTAGCCGTGACTCCTCCTCCTATTTATGATGAATCTTTTCTTGCTAATTTCATTATATTTACTCTTGTGTTAAATATAACCTTGGCTAATTGTACTCCTCCTAAATAAATTTTAAATCATAAAAGATTTACATAAAAGTCTACAAAACCATCAGTGAAGATGCAGAAGCAGTCAGCTCTCCTCTTTGAGAGTTTTCTGGAGGCGGCTTGAGAATAACTCTGAAGGTTGAGTAGTTTCAATGATATTTTGGTTGACTTTGCAACCTGTCAGCTAAAGATTTGCTGGTAACTTATTCACTTTAGCACTGGTCCTTTTCAGAAATGTATACCGATGTCTTGGCACGTATCTAAATTTTTCTTCAGTGAAAACTTTTTTCCAAGCTTTTTTGCAGTGATGGAAAATTCTGCAGAAATTCTCTCTACAGAAAGCTTATTCAGTTGCTTTGTTGTCCTTACTTTGTTTGTAATGTAAACTCTGTTCATGATATCAGAATGTCCTGTACTTTCAACTCCCTGTTTCTTACTCATATAGGGATAGAAAAATGGTAGTTTTCTCTGTTGCTGTGAAGGAGAATGCTATAAGAACAACTCCTTAGGACAGGAGGAGTTCAACAACTTACCATATTTGTTCTAGGGTAAACAACTCTGTTCTTCAGCCTTTTCTCATACACAGCCATTCCTGTTCTCTCCTAGACTCCTTATAGTTTCACACCTTTTCTGAGTCCAAGAGAACTGCAGAACTGTTACCCAACCATGTGCTACCTGTTTTCTTGTGGTGCTTACTACAGAATCTCGATCTTGTCCTTACTGAATGGTGGTATATCTTTTTCCATACAGTTTATCTAGCCTGGCAAGATTCAGTTTTTGTCCTCATTCCCATTGCACTGCCAGTCCTTTCTGGCACGATGATCACTGTATGGGAGGCTGAGATTTTCTTTGTGGTTGACAGTCTTTGTTTCTAGACTTACAGATATTCAGAAAAGAACTTTATGTTAAAGTGATTATGAATACATGAAATCTTTAATAAATATGTAGTAGCACAAATTTATCTGGAAATCTGTGAGATTTCAAGGGGTGTCTTCCCTGTCCATGGGGAAAAGTGGCTCAGGGTGTTGGTCCCTGCCATATTATCCATGAAATGCAGTTTTATTGTTGATTCTGATATTAGACAGGTACCTTGTAACCCGGATTGCTTCAATTTATCTGTTGGAGGGGGACATGAGAATGACTTCTTTTGTAATGTGCTTTCAAACAAACTGACAGAGCTATGTAAAAATGAACAACTGTTGTTGTATGTTACTATGACTGATATGGTAATGTTAGTCTGATTAATCACTTTCAATAGCCCCCATTTTCACCGTCTAGCTATTTCCAACCCCCCAAAAAAAGACTCAGACCAACAAGGAATGACAACTCTCTCAATACCCTCCCAAGGATGTGCCTTCTCTTCTGTACCTTTTGCGCTGGAGAAGTAGGACACCAGTCTGAATCTGGACACTGCAATCTGTATTCATGTCCTTCAGTGATCTTTGACAATCACTCAGAAATAAAGCAACATGGAGTACTTTGTGTAAAGAAAGAGGGAAGGAGATTCTGGGAAGATTATTGGGATTTTTTTTTAGTGTGCACAGGCACTAAAATTAATTTGCTGGCATAGGGTGAAAAAAATGAATCTGAATAGTGCAGCTGATTATGTTTTAGTTTGGCTGTAAATATTTCAAATTACATCATAATACTGGAAAAAATGCGATTTGTGAAATGTCTTTAGTCCAGTTAGTTTTAGGTTTTGTTTAAAAATTTTAACTCACAGCAAGATGTATATTGTTTGTGGTAAGTGAAACATCTGTGCAAGAACATCACCTCAGCCTTATGCATCCTTGTGTTTAGATATTCCGTGTTTCTCTGCTCACCGTATAGCCACAAAATGCATAGGCAGGAATCTGTTGGAAGAGGTGTAATATCATGGAGTGTTTGGTTTCTGCATCTTCACTGTTGAGGTGGGGGAAACCTTCTCATCAGATCATCTTTAAATTTTAACGTAGCCAGAAGCACACAGACTTTTCTAGATTAAATCCAGCATTGTAACTGGAGATCTGTAGGTTCCCAAGAAGCGAATCAAATTCCTTTTGAAATTAGCTAGAAAGTATTGAGGGACACTTGCAAAACCGAAGAGCAAAAGCTGAGGTTTTGACCTGATTGTCACCACACAGCAACCTAAACAAGCTGTGCTGCTGGCAAGCCATCTGTTGACATTACTGTACTGAACAAGAGCAGCTAAAAATGTAATTATACGAGGGAGTGATGACAGCATTTTATTCATAATATATCCATCAAATGTGTAATTCTCAGTCTAATGTATTTCTCTTCCCCCCCCCCTTGCAGTGGTATGTTAGACCAACTACCTACCCTTTTGCTTTCTGGGAAGGTAAGCTGACCCTTCAGAAGATGGCTAGGGAAAAGCCACGGGCAACTGAAAATGAGTTGCAGAATGACTGAGGGCTCTTAAGGAAGTTGCATGGTCTAATTCCCTCCTGAGTCCTGGTGTCAGGGTGCTGCAAGGGGTGGGGGGGTCCCAGGGGCCAGGAGCATGGCATCGCAGGGTCTGGACAGCCAGAGCCCATCCCACCAATCCGACCAGCAGCAGGGCAACCAGGGAGCGGATTCCCACATTGCTGATCCGCTCTGGGACTTGTGATGGTAAGTCGAAAGGGAGCTGAACAGTTGGGTGACAAATTCTGCTGATGTTACACAGTTATTTAATCACAGCCGAAACAGAGTGTGGGGAGTGGCAGCAGGTTTGCATGGTAGTTATGACTCAGTTCAGTTGCAAAACATGGATGTCTTGTGCCATTTGAGGCATCCACACATAGTTGGTACATTTCCGTGTGACTTTGGGAGCTCTGTATCCTTCCAAACAGGCAGCTGGAGGCAAAGCATCTCCAAGGTTGCTGTGCACCTCATTTTATCAACTAGTAGTAAAGGCATAGTTATATACATAGAAAAAATACTAAAAAAAGTATGTGGAAATGGTTTCTAGATGAGTTACTACCCCTCAGGAGAGAGATTTTTAAATCATAGCAAATTTTAGCTATATGTGAAAGTATTTTTGGTAGGTAATTGAGGAAAAAAATAGGAAGTATCATCCTTTTCTGTAGACACCTTACTTCTTCAATACTTTGTGCAATTTTGGTCAATTATCTTAAATCAGATATATTAGCTGAAGAAGAAAAAAAAAAAACAACAGAGGAGGGTGGTCAGGACAAATAAAGATCAAACCCTGTATCTTTACCAGTGGAGGTGAAATAAATTAGGACTCATGCTTTGGAAAAGAAAAAGTTGAGGAAGGACAGAGATTTTGAATGGCACTGAAGAATTAAAGAGGGAATGATTTTTTACTAATCCCCGCATACCACAGGAACTAGGATACTTCCAGGGAATTCTTCTAAATTTTGAGACAGACAGACGGAAGCAATTTTCCATACAACATATATAATAATTTATTTCTGGAGTTCATTTGTCACAAAGACTAAAATTATCAATGGTTTGAAAAAGGAGTGAGACAAGATCTTAGAGGAGGAAATTCTTCAAATTCTTCTCCATGAGAAACAATGGTGTCAGCATCACTCTGGCTGAGGAGTTTCCAATCCATTGATTAATGGGTGCTGGGAAGGTAAAGGAAAACGTTTGCTCCATGCTTCCCTTGTTTTCACATCTTGATTTTTTTGGTTTGGTTTGTTTTTTGTTGTATTTTTTTTCTCCTAAGAATCTCACCTGGGCCATCAGACACAAAGTGTCTAAAAGACATCCTTTGCCTTATCCAGAATAACCATTTTTATATTACAAGGAAGAAATTCTTGTGCAGCTGTTTCAGTTTCATTTGCAGTCCTAGAAAACAAACATGTTGCTGTTTTCTAGTTTGTATGATGTAGGTGTGCAGCAGGAGGACAGCTCCCCCCTGCTGCTGATAGAGCTTGGCTGGGCTGGGGGCCAAGACTTGGAAATTAATTCCTTCCAGCAATGAAGAGTCACCAGTAACCGCATTATACTTCTCTCAGGGCATAAAGCTAGTAGATCTAATTTTGTATCTTGCAACTTAAATATACATATAGAAATGGAAACATACGGTAACTAATTTTGCATGCATATGATTCTTTGCAGACTGGCTGGGGAGAAAAAAATATTCAAAATCCATGTGATAAATGCTATTTTTATTGCTTATCCATTTGTTCAGAAAGTGTGGTGAGAAGGATGATACAATAATCTAGAAAAAATAGATGGAAGCCAGGTGTTGTTTTTGCAACATGTTTCTAGTCATCTCTTTTTCTTAGAGAGGGGGATTAGCTGCATCATCATTGACTGTAAAAGCCAAGTAAGGCCCTTGTTATTCTTACTGTTATGACAGTTGTGACAGTGAAAAGCAATGGTTGCTCCTGGGGTAGAGCTCTTGGTTAATGTCTGGATTCTTCAACTATTTGACAACATTCCTATTCTGTAATGGGAGCATTACTCTTTACTCTGGAACCTGGTTTGCTTGGGTTCAACCATCTCCAACACATCATTATGTGGTAGGAAACTGAAAATTCCTAAGAGATACTTTTGCATACAATTTTCATCACACTGACACGTACACTTTAATCATAGAAACACAGAATCATTTAGGTTGGAAAAGACCCTTAAGATCATTAAGTCCAACTGTTAACCTAACACTGCCAAGTCCAACACTAAACCATGTCCCTAAGCACCAGTCTACATGTCTTTCAAATATCTCCAGGGATGGTGACTCAACCACTTCCCTGGGTAGCCCGTTCCAATGCTTGACCACCTCTTTCAGTTAAGAAATTTTTCCTAATATCCAATCTAAACCTCCTCTGGTGCAACTTAAGGCTGTTTCCTCTTGTTGTAATCACTTCTTATCTGGGAGAAGAGACCAACACCCACCTCACTACAACGTTCTGTCAGGCAGCTGTAGAGAGCAATAAGGTCCCCCCTGAGCCTCCTCCCCTCCAGGCTAAACACCCCCAGCTCCCTCAGCTGCTCCTCATCAAACTTGTGCTCCAGACCCTTCTCCAGCTCCATTGTCTGTCTCTGGACATGCTCATGTATTTCTTGTAGTGAGGGGCTCAAAACTGAACCCAGGATTTAAGGCGTAGCCTCACCGGTGTGAGTACAGTGGATCACTGCCCTGGTCCTGCTGGCCATACTGTTTCGGGTACAAGCCAGGATGCTGTTGGCTGCCTTGGCCACCTGGGCATGCTGCTGGCTCATGTTCAGCTGTGTGGCAACTGATACCCCGTGGTCCTTTCCCACCGGGCAGATTTCCAGCCACTCTTCCCCAAACCTGTAGCGTTGTGCGGGGCTGTTGTGACCCGTGTGCAGGACTCAGCACTGAGCCTACTTGAATCTTATACAACTGGCCTTGGCCCATTGACACATACAGTCCAGATCCCTCTGTAGAGCCTTCCTGCCCTCACACAGATCAACATTTCTGCCCAACTGGGTGGAAGGAGCAAGAGTTACTGCTTTCAGATCACATGGCACAGGATAACCAGGTGATCAGGTCCAGTCAGGATCAGTTTATGAAAGGCAGGTCCTGCTTGACTAACGTGATCTCCTTCTATGACACACTTAGTGGCTAAGGGAAAGGCTGTGGATGTATACATATAGAAACATTTTTTATTGTCTTTGACTGCAGTAGCCAAATTAAGTTCTAGTTGGGCTTTGGCTCTTCTAATTTTCTCACTGTATAGCTCACATCATCCTTATAGTCCTCCTGAGTTGCCTGCCCCTTCTTCCAAAGGTCATAAACTCTCCTTTTTTCTCTGAGTTCCAGCCAAAGCTCTCTGTTCAACCAGGCAGACCTTTCTCCCTGTGGGCTAGTCTTTTTGGCACATAGGAATGGCCTGTTCCTGCTCCTTTAAGTTTTCCTTCTTGAAGAATGTCCAGTGTTCCTGGACCCCTTGGCCCTTCAGGACTGCCTTTTGGAGATTCATCCGGAGGTTCTTCCAAAAGAAGTTTTTATTACACCATTTTCCTATTTCCTCTGTTTCTGTGCTAATATAAAATTAAATAGACTTGCAATGGTGTGAAAATAAAAATATTTAGCTGATTTTCAAGATGAGCGATCAGCTTCAGCAGGTTATTCACAAGCACCTCGGCTGCGCATGCACAGATGATCACAGTGGTGATCTTGTTAGTCAACTGTCCATCTACACCACTTTCTGGAGATGCCCTTCTTCCTATCAAATAAATACGGGTCATCTCTGATATAAATCTGGGCAAATCAGCCAGGTGGCAGAGCTGCCTGGGACAACACAGGGGCCTGTGGAAACAGCTGTGTGGAATTGCAAAGGATTATCAGTCACTAGTGTCTAGGAAGGCTTATATTTTTGCATATGTTATTTTGGATCTTTAGGCAATTCTTCTCATTATTCTTTTGATGTGTGATCTAGCCTTTAGCGTAAATGTGATGGCTTTTTTGAGCTACAAAAAAAGCTAGAATGTCTTAATATGAGGGTTTTTTTCCTGAATTTCATAGAGATCAGTGCATCATACTAGTAATTAAAAAAAACCCCACCTGACAGTGTTTCCAAACAACAATACTCTATTCCATATAAAAGCAAAATTCATGTTCATTTTGGATAATTTTTTAGTCTCAGCAAAAAAAAGAACAACTGGGAGGTTAAAAAATTTAGCACATTTTCTTTTACAAATTTATCCAACTGCTAGCTGTAGTTAGATACCATAAAAAATAAAAAAAAGCAAAATCTGTACCAAATTGCAGAACATTTGCATGTTAGCAATTTTAGGTTCTTTAAAAAAAGAGAAAGCTAAAAACATGCCTTGTAAAGGGGATTAACAGAAGGATTCTTAACTGTGAAGATTAAATTTAGCTTTCCATCAGTGACCTAAAATAGTATCTCATAATTTAAATAATTTCTCTTAAAAAGGAGGCAGAGAGAGCGAAAAAGAGAGAGAACACATTTTTTTTTTTTACTTTGATTTGTTTGCATCTCTAAGGACTTGGATCTAGTTTAGGTTACTAGAGAAATTAATTAGACAATCTTAGCATGCTCCCCAGTGGACAATAACTCTCCTGTACTATTTAGCAAATACTTAGTTCAAAGGAAGGCAGGTATAAATGCTCTTGGAAGCTGAATCACTTCTCAAATTTCCCAGGAGACTTAACCTCAAAACTGGCCTGACTGGTAGTTCTGAAGAGTAAATTTTTTTTCATCCTTTCACAACCTGACAATCTTGAATAATCGCAGTTGAAAATCATTTTGTGTCATCTTCTGTTTGCACTAAGAGCTCATTAAAATTACATTTCTGCCTTCTGGGAGGGCAAGACCTTTCATACTGAGTTTCAACAGGTGCTTTTCAAATTTCTCCAAGGAGAGTTTGTGTACAGCCCCTGAACACTGTACCTGAACTGTGTAGTGTCAAAATCATTTAAGCTGCATGTCTCTGCATGGACTGTGGGAAATGCATTAGCAGAAATTTATGAGCCATTTAAACCCAGGACATGCTGTAAATCTTATGAAGGAAATGATTTATCAACCTGGTGTCTGGATCAGAGAAGTCTGAATTTTCAGCATTGCGTCTGAATTAATCTGAACCAAATATGTAACCTCTTTGAAGTTCACCTATCATAAACTGTATACAGCATTACAGTGCAACTGCAGCATGCTGGAGGGAACATGTGTTCCAGCCTGCGAAATGGCAAATTTAAGAATGCTGCCTGTTTTCAGGAACAACTCTATATTTATTGCATTATCAAAGAGGTACAGACCCTGAAAATTACTCTGGGTTTTCAATTCAGTTCTTTTAAATTTTCCCAAATGTAGGGTAACTGGGCCAAAACCCAAGAAAGATACTGTAGCAACTGCTTTCTACCTAACTACCTTTCCCCTACAGTAAGTTTGTTTTGCAAGATGTTCCCAAGAAAAAATACTTTTTGTCATGCTAAAATCTTCTTAATATTAAAAATTCTGCATTGAAAAAGTATACATTTTTGTGGGGAGGAAAAATCCAAATAATCTCCAAAGCCTTGTATTTTTCCTTTTTCACGATACATTTATTTATTTATTTATTTATTTATTTATTTATTCCATTAAAAAGAGAATACAGAGAAAGTGTACATTGATTAGGTTCCTGGACTCCCAGCTATGCATTTTTTGCAGAAGGTAACATGGAAGATTTTCCCAGCCATACAGATTTCAGTAAGTTGTGAGTAGTGGAAAAAAGATAACTGAGGATGAAAAGAGGAGGAGTATATGATTAATGTGATCCATCACCTGCTATAGCCATAATGTGATGCTTGTATGCAACAGCCATAACATTAGCACATGTACAATGTGGCTAAAAAGCTGGTGTGCTTACAAGCTGATCAGCACATGTTTAGATTTTTGTGTTTTCTGGATCACATACTAATCCCTTTTATGTTAAGACAATGCTTAAACAGAGCTTTTTATTAGCTTATAAAACTGCAGCAAGAACATTCAACATGAAAGAGATATTAATTTGGTTTCAATTGTCCTCAGAACAGACCAATCCTTTCTGGTAATGTTTCTATGAATAGCTGAATATTCATCTCAAATGTAAGTATTTTTCTTTCTTTTGTCTTACATCATGGAGTTAACATGTCAGCAGAAATTACAGCGATCAATCACTATAGCCTTACTTAAACTCTTACTATCTCAAGTCTTGCTCTGCTTGTGGGATCCTGTTTTATCACTGCTATTCTGTGTTTATGACTACACAAAATCACTGCATCACTGCATGGCTCTGATCTGCTTCTCTGCTCAATCCCTTTTTATCTGAAATAAGAATTATATTGAGTATAGCGTTTGGGATTTTGTGAGACATTGGCTATTATTTGCGTGACCTACTTGTAGCATTTATCTGCTGTTAATGGTATTACTGAAACCATAATTAATTGCAGATTTTTGATTCACCGTTGATAGTTGGCTTTTCAGGTCCTAGTACTCACTACGGTTACATGAATTGGCACTCTGACAGTTTTTCAACAGTGCTGTTATCCTGCCTTTGCAGATAGAGAAGCTGGGCACAGACAATATAATTGAGCAGCCCCAGATTATATCCTAAATTGATGATCAAGGCAGAAACCTTACCCTCTAGAATTCTAGTTAAGTGTTGGCCTTCAATGTCAACTATCATATAATGACCAAACACATGTGGTTCATGTCGTCTCAGCCAGACAATCATCATAGTAAACAATAATATCTAGAGGGGACAGAGTACTTATGACTAATCAGTCACTTAGTGACATCAGGTCAAAAATTATTAAAAAAAAAAAAGTAACACAAGGACATGGCTAATTATGTAAGTGGTATGACTGTGTGTGCATGCAGACTTTTAAATATATGCAGGCAATGTATATGTATTGAGAAAAGATGTTACTATTAGTGTATTGCTGTGAGTATTGCTACCCACTAAAATTTCCTGGGTCCGTTTTTTCCACCTAAGTTATTTCAGTGTATTTCCTGACACAGTGTCTGTCAAAAGAGAAAGAAATAGGAAATTTTAGATTCTAACCAAAGTAGAAGTACACAGAGAACATCCTGGTTATTTTTGAAAGTACATACATGAGGATGCTGTCCCCTTAGCAATACCTCTAGTGTAACTGAAAATAATTCAGGGGAAATTCTAACTGAATTAAGTCAAGGGCTGAAATTATCTTACTAGCATTTTCAAATATACTTGGAAGTCTTAGGTATAATTTCAGTGTAAAAGTCACAGAATGAAGTTATTAAAATTTCCATTCCACCTTGTCAGTGCCTACCTTTTCATCAGCTGGGTTCCTCCAGACTTGTTCTGCTGTCCTTAGAAGCCTGTCAGTCTTCAAGCCTATCTATTGCTTGTACCCATTCTGTTTCTGGAAATCAGGCAGTGCTGTACCTAAAGGGCTCCAGTTAGCGGGTCTGGTTGGAGCATCCCTGATGTATCTCTGCAAGTTTGGAGCTGACATGAAACAGTAGCACTTTTATCCAAAAGCAGGGCCAGAGAGGCAATGCATCAGGTTTGTTGGGGAGGAGGTTGGATTTTCATGTGGCATAGTGAGAGTTTTGAGTCTGGCTTGAGTAGTAAGGTCATGGCAAAAGAGAATTAGAAAGCCCTTGAGCCAGGAAGTGTGTTTGCAGCCAGTGGTGAGAATCACCTCCTGCAGGAAAGGCAATTTGGTTCCAGTAACATTTCCATGAAGTCATTCTATATTTATTCAACAGCTTTCATCTAAAATGCATAAAGAGTGCTTGCAGCAAACCTGGTATCTGTCTTTGCGTTTCTGTAACACGTGTGCTAAGGTATACAGGTGGGGTTTATCTACCAAGGGATAGGAAAGTAGGATGACCTTAATCCTATCTCCTGCTTTTGCATGTAGCACTGAAGTCATTGGTATTCCCAGGACTTTTAGAGAAGGCTTACTTATGTGCTGGGAACACTGGTACTGTCTCTTTTTTTTCAGAAGTATGCTGGGTTAAGGTTTCTCACAAACTGAAATGCTATGGCCTGGTACAAACCTTCTCATGACCCAGTACTGCAGAGAGATGTTCCAGCTATGACATGCAAACACTGTGGCTGCAATTTAATAATCTCATGCATGTACCCATATCGCGTTAGCGGCTATTTAGAATGAACTATGAGTCTTTCCTTTAAGTGTACCTGACTGGCATTTCTTTCATAGCTGAAGGCAACGAGGGTTTTGAAAATCAGTGGAGGTGTGTACAAAAAAGTTTAAACATTAGAATTCACAATATAAAAGTTCAATATGTTGTGTTCTGGCTCTTAGCTAACTCCATGAGTTGGGTCTGATTTCTTTTAAAACTATACCTGCTTCTTTTGGTAACTGCTTGCCCATCCAGGCCTGGGTGTATCTTCATATGAGATTGCATGAGGTGAAATAATACTCAGCCTCGTATTTTGTTAAACGTTGCATTTTTTTTTTTTTTAAAAAAAAAGGTGTCTATTAAAGCAATATATTATGTGCTTTTTAGTGTCTACAATAATTGATTGCCTGTACTCTGGAAGCTATATTCTCTCTTTCTGGACACTGTATATTTATTAGACACTCAGAGAGTTAGAGGTGCCTGCAGATGATAATGCTTCTGTGTTGCTTGTACTAAATTGGATCCTCGGGTCTTGTACAGTAGTTGCTGACCAGTAACAAAATTATTAAACTATTAGCATATCATCAAGTTTTAAATCTCTCATCATGTTTAATGCAGCTATAATAACAGCCTGTGCCTTTCTACTGTTCGTTTCTGACAGAATCCTTCAAAAATTGTTCTCAAAAGGCTACTCTGTCTGCTGCACCAGCCTTGTTTACAAGGCTGTCTACCTCAGCTATCATGTATTAATTGAGAAAATGATGCTAGGCCCCATTAGCATCATATTCAGAATAAAAAAAAACATGTGCCCCTATTGTATAAGGGAACAGATTTCTAGTACATTACTGCAGGAAGAAAATAAAAAAGAAAGGTTGTCAAATGCAATATTATTGATGCCTGAGCTTCTGTCAGAAATATTAGCAAGGTCATAGTGAGATAGAAGTAAATGTGTTATGGCTAAGTCAAAGGGATCCAGATAGTCAGCTGCTAAGGTGTGTTAACAGACATGATATTTCAGGAAGTTCACCGCAGAATGCCACACCAGAAAGCTGCAAGCCTGAGTTTACCCAATATGACAACAAAATTCTCTTTGTGGCTCACTGCACACAGGGCACAGCTACGTAACACACTGCTAAGCAGGTCTATGACAAGAGTTTGTATATAAGCCACATATAGTACTTGTCAAAAGCTAAGAAAGCACTGAGGAATCTAAGTTACACATGTGTGCAGGCAATACTGTTCAATGCATGGGCTGCTTGTTATAGTATACAAAATATTTAAACCTTCAAGAAATCTTCCTTAAACCTTCTGGAAATCCTTAGTGTGCTTTCCCAAGCAGGTTGGTAGATGCATGGTAAGACAGACAACAGAAGAAGTGATGTCTGTAACACCATCCAAGTAAAAATTTTGATCCATCAGGGGTTCATTTGATATTAAAAAGAAGGAAAATGGTAAGTGAATATAACTGAAGATTAAAAAATTAGCAAAGTTAACTATAATTGCACTGGTTTCCATAGGGTAAAAAGCATGTGTAAAATATGAGCATTTTCCAAACAAAACCAAAGCCTAAAGCCTCAAAGGGTTATAAACAAGATACCTTTGAAGGAAGCGCACATTACACATAGCTGGGTGTATGCCACAATCACTTTTGTATTGGTTTTCCTTATAGCCTGTTGCTTCCTGCCCATTATGTTAAGACTAAAGAGGTGAAGAAGTTTTTTCATTCTTCCGCTTTTCACATCTGTCAGGTGGTAGAGTCAGAGTGTGAATCAGGTGAACTTAGCAAATACTGCTTGCATGGTAACTATGAATCAGAAGAAAAAAGTCTCCAGAGAGACTCCTGGGAACTCTGCATGTGCTTACGGAGCCCTGGTGCTGCAAAGTGCTTCTTGTCAGTCTGCACAGTGGGGTTGGAGTTACTGCAGGATCTTTGAGGGCAGACACCCCTCAATAGGCACAGCTGAAGACTCCTTGGCAAGAAGTAGATGAAAGACACCTGCCAGTGGAATACTTGGGTGAAGCTAAGGTTTATTTTATTGTAGCATTTCGGTATATAAAGGGGACTTAAAAGAAAGGGTGGAGAAAGATGTTTTACAAAGGCCTGTAGTGATGGGGCAAGAGGTGACTGTTTTAAACTGAAAGAGGGTAGATTTAGATTGGGCATAAGGAGGAATTTTTTTACAATGAGAGTGATGAGACAGTGGAACAGGCTGCCCAGTTGTGGATGTTGTGGATGCCCCATCATTGGAAATGTTCAAGGTCAGACTGGATGGGGCTTTGAGGAAGGTGTCCCTGCCCATGGCAGGAGGGTCGGACTAGATGATCTTTAAAGGTCCCTTCCAACATAAAACTGCTATGGTTCTATGATTCTATGATTTTCCTCCGGTGCAAAACCCAGATCATTATGAATAACACTATGTTGTCTCATGTAGGCATACTCATGTAATTGCATCCTCAGGGCTTTACTTAAACAGTCCTTTCTCAAGTTTCACTTTCATTAGTTTCATTGGGATTTATGGATTCTGAATGCTTTTCCAGCCTTGAGTAGTGCCAGCTTTGGCTGAAAAAGAACAAAAAGATATGAAAGTCTTACAGCTTTACCCCTAAAGGAATTTAATATTTAATGACAAGTAGTTTGTTTTTATGTTGACTGGGTGTTATAGATGCTGTGAACTCAGGATGAAAATAAAACCTTTAAGCACATCAAAGATGAAAGACAAAATTGACCAAGTTACAAGCTTCATTTTTATGCGTCTCATAATGCTCAGCTTTTGTTAGCTGTCCCCCTCTCAGCTACTCTGTGTCTGACACAGATATTTTATGTAGATGTCATGTATTGTCCAGCTTTTCAGAATACATGCTTAAGAGGAACACAGTATCACTGTCTTTGTTCTGGAGTATTTTCCAGAGTAATCTGCTATGGAGATTCATTATGTTATTTGAGGACCGTGGATGCACACAGGGCAGAAGGTCATCTTGGGGAATGGTCAAAGTTTGGTCTTTAAATAAGACTCTAATAAATGTGAATTCAACCTCCAAATTGTTGATGACTTTTGATGAATCTAGTCAAACAGTAGGATCTGGAAGCTATTATTTACAGAATTGCTGAAAGTTTCTGAAAAGGAGGTATCGCCCTTTTCTTGCCCTTTTTATTACATTTAAACTCTCTCTGGACAATTAAAAAAGAGGCAGGGCTGGTCAGGACCAAGAACTGCATAGAGGAAATAATCTAGAATCATGACAGATCAAATTGAAACATAGATTTTACAATTGTACTTTAAATGCTCTCTGTTTCTGTCAGGCATCAGCTTAATCAGGCATCTTCTCCGCCCACAGCGCATTCAACATTACGATACACTATAAGCTATTTTTAATGTAGTTATTGATAGTATTGGGAAAATCACAGTAGTTTTTCTTTCCTTGTTTTGTTTTTTTTTTTTTTTTTTTTTTAAGAGTAAGCTGAATTAGACCAATAATGAATAAATTTGAAAATTTTAACCTTAAAGTTGGGTTTCATTTTATAGATCAGATACTCATTTCACTTCAAGCAATGAACCATATAGGTTATGTTTTTACTTTCTGATTTGCAGTTGAAAAAGCATTTTATCTTGTAACACAGCATGCATACGTAAGCAGTGATACAAAGGACAAAAGGTAAAAGATCAGGTAATGTAGTGAACATTATGTCCTCAGTACTACACTATTTTTCTAAGTGCTATTGTTACCATGAAAGTGAACAGAAATTTGCTTGACTAGCGAGAAACTGTTAGGGGAATATTTAGAACATTAATCCAAGCGCCCAATCTTCCAGGACTGATTTAGAAAGGTACTTGTGAAGTGAGTAGTCTATTGACCTCAGCAAAGATGACCATATTGGAAATAAAGCACATGTTTTGCTGCAGCAGACACATAGTGCATAGAATGGAGTTTGCAAGTTGCTGTTGAGGAATAATCAAGCAGCCTGAGATCAATACCTATGCCACTACAGTTCCAGTGCCAGATACTTTAAATTCAGGTCAGCAGTGTCTTTATACATCCTGCCTGTTTAATTATAATTTGAAAATTGCTCATGCATCACTATTTTCTGACTCTACAGAACCATAGCTTAATCATGTTAGCAACTGTCTTTGATTTCTCTTTTATAATGGGTACAATTTTGCATGATAGGACAGTTAAATCAGCTTAGATTGCTGGTTGGTTTAGCTGTTGTCACCATATTATCCTTAATGTAGACGTAATTGTATCTGCGTGTCCTTGTGCAAGTGTGCATTGGTTCCTCCTATCTTTTCTCAGATGAGAATATTTTCTGTTGGCACATTCAAAGGCACAAAGATTCTATTGACTACATTATGACATTGCTAAAAAAAAATCCATTATTGGGAATACTACAGAGAGGAGATATGTGTATTAGAGAAATCACTTTTGAAAAATGTTTCTTTTTTACAGAAGTCTTGTGTACGTGTGTGGACAATGACTACATATACGTACTCATTTTTTGTTGATAACAGGAATATGCTAAGTGTTTAATCACTAGGGAAATAATGCAATATCTGTGGGCAGTTTATTAATGTAATTTTTTTGCATCCCACACTTCTGCTTTTTATGGCTAGGCCAACTGAGTATTCTGTGTCGCTATTACTGCATTAACTCTATTACATCTTTCTACAACAGTCAAGCAAGGCTGTTGGTAATATTTAATGTATTATTTTGTTTACGCGTCCCTCTTACAATGAGGTGTCCCTCTTATGCATGTGTAGAAGAAAAACTAAATGTGTATTATTCTTGAAGAAAGATACAGTTAAAAGTTATTTTAAGAAATGCATTTGTTTTCACAAGAAGGGGCATAATCAGCCTTAATGGTTCAATGAGGCAGAAGTCATTGGTCAGGGAGATTTTTGGGAAGGGAAGCTACGCATTATTAATTTTCTAGTCTATTTTACTTCCAGAATTTATGTGTAATCTATCAGCATCACATTATTTGTGCTTGTTGAACTTTGATGCTGGAGACTCAGATTGGTCATTGATAGAATGGAAGGGCTCCTTGGGGAGTGGAAGCATGTGTGTGATTGCTTTTCAAGACATAGCTGGGAGCAGTTAAGTCATTCTGAAGTTGCTGCTTAGCATCTTATTAACTAAACGGTCAGAAAGGAGTAATAAAGCATATTTCATAAACCTAAAGTTTAAATTAGAGGCCACTCTTGTGTGTTGCTGCAGGATTCAGGTTACATCTGTAGATTAGTCTGATGCTCTTCTCCTGACTAAGGAGAAGTTGTGCCAGTCTTTTTTTCTGAACTGCAGTGTTTTCCCTAAGGATGCAGGCCAATATTTTAGGCCATGTTTTATCTTTTCCTGGAGAACATGTTGTTTCCATAGGTTATTTTCCCCTAGAGCTAAAATCTGAGTATCTCGTGCAAGGTGTAAAGGTTTATTTGAGAATGTACTTAATTTTAGGAAGGGATGCATACAAGTCATATAGCATTTACTCAGTTGCGATTTCTAATGATATTTGAAATAATCCAGGAGGATCCACATGAAGAATACACCCTGTAGCAATGACAAACAATGCAGGATGTATCTTCAAGTAGCAATTAATTTCCAAGTTTCTCCTCATGGATGGAAAATAATGAGCTATATTTAATAAAGCTCTTTGACAAATAAAATAATAGAAGTAGTCATATCATTTTATGGAGTTTTGTTTTGGTTTTGGGTAGTTGGATTTTTTTGTGGTTTTTTTTTGTTGTTGTTTTGGTTTTTTTTGTTTTGACTCTTTTGTTTGTTTGCTCATTATATGTCTGTTATTTCACCAGTTTTCCAGCTTTCCTACACAATCTGGCCTTGGAATTCCATATTGAGTAATTAATCCATTTCTGAGAGGCTACAGTCTAGAATGTGGTTCAGGTATTATTTTTTAGTAATTTTTTTTAAAAAAATTGACTTTGCTCAGTACGTTTCTTTTTAAACTTTGCTTAGATACAATCCCAGCTGATACTGATAAGCAAAATAAGACAAAATCTTTGTGACTTTGGAGAACTAAATCAGAATCAAAAGATACCACGTAAGATTTCACGACAGGCCAAAACAAGAGGCTCTTTGGGTCCTTAACTTAACTGGGTCTATGCCAGGATTATCACACTGTGCCATGACATCCTGACTGTCCCTGTACTTAAATAGATTTTAGAAAAAGTTTTGTTTCTTGTTCTTACACAGTACAAGCAAGGGAAACAGCATGATCTCCTCACCTCCACTACTATCTCCTCCTTTACCACCTTCCCAAATGCATTTTTTCTGTATTTGTATTGATGGGCATTTAGAATTAGTTAATGAATTAGCAACCGAGAGCAAGAAGTTAATTGTAAGCATGTATTTTGAGGTTATTTTTTATCCCATTGAAAACTCATTAAGAATCTCACCACTAATGTCTTGCAGTAGAATCCTAATTACTCAGAATAACATCACTAGCATATCATATTAATCATGAAACACATACGTAATCAAAAAAATGTAAATGAAAGTGGATATTTAAGGTCAACCTTCATTCCTGTAATCACTTATGTACCATGATTATGGTGTTTGTTTACTCTGGAATTATGCTTGGTTTCTACAGATGTAAAAGGAAAAGCCTGTGGATTGTTTTTTTCCCATAACTTCTATTTCCAATTTACACAGACAAAGAGTAAATATCGTTAATGCTCTGTGGCTGTAGTAAGATTTCATGCCCCATAGATCCAGTTGTACCCTGTAGGCATTTCTCACCATCATCACCTCCTGCTACAACACAGAACCAGAAGCCTCCACAAAGCTGGATAAAGTGCAACACCTTTTGGAGAGACTCAGCCTTTCTCTGCCTCCTTAGGGGTGGTCATGCTGCGGGCAGAATTGCTGAAGCCCTCTTTTCCCTGATATTCAGCTTCTGTCCCCATTCTGAGCATCCTGGGAGAAGTTTAGGTAAAGCAGGAGCTGCAAGGTACTGTGTCCTTCCTCCACGTAGGCTCCACCTGAGACAATTAAGGCCTTGTGATGTACATCTGAGATGCAGAATAGCTTTCACCCACATGAAAAGACCAGCATTAGAGCATGTGTTAAAACATTAATACCTGGTATATTTAAAATATTTATAAAGTTATTTTTTAAAAAAAATTCTTTTCCCCCACATTGGTTTATAGGTCAAACTTATACTGAGGAGTGTGGTTAATGAAGTTTAAGCCAAGCTAAGAGCTCCAGAACCAGCCTTAACCCAAGGAATATTTAAACAATTCTACTAATAACAATTACTAAGATGCTTTATGCAACACACACACATATGCACACTCAAAAAAAAAAGTGTGCTGGCTTATGCAGGCAGAAAAAAAATTAGTAAAATCTGTTTGAAAGTTCCATATATGCATGGGTTATGATGGACTGTCAAAAGGAATAATTTCCAGGGAGCCCTCCAGGTAAGAGAGGGTAGTTGGGGATGCTGAAGTTGCCTCAGGGTGCAATTGCTTTTCTCAGAGCCTCTATACTTGCAGACAATCTTTCTTCAACAGCCCATCTGAGACCCATAAATTCTATTATGTTGATGAGGCTCATTTATCCTGACACCAGTATTCATCTGTGCTACGAAACTACAGAAATCCAAGGTATTTTAAAGGCCAAGGATAAGAAAAAGCAGAAGATATTTCATTTGACAGAATTATACCTTTTCCATTTTTGAAGGTTGCTGTATGTATATTATGGGAAGTTCTCCAGAGGTTAATTTTTTGTTCAGGAATTTGTTCAAGACCTATATAAAATGGATTCTGCAATTATTAATCAGAGCAAGAAGCAGATATTCATTGAGAGGGGTTCTTTGGAATCTCATGAGACCACTGAAACAAGTTTGTGGGTGAATATCATCCACTGGAAAACTAACAGCTTGCAGAATTTTATTTATAGCCCATTAAACTGCTCTTATTACTAATTAAATGGGGCCTTTTTTAGGTACATATTAGAGGTGTGTGATTTTGGCCATGTTGAGAATTTGCAGGGAATTTATGGTAAGGTTTAAGCTGAACTAAGATAATTTTAATAATGTGAACATATATGTGCTTGGGTCTATTAAAAAATAATCTCAACATGGTATTAAATATGTTAGGCTTTTTCAGTATTTAGGTTTTGAAAACATTTCCATTCCTAGAAACTGGAAGACAACTTTGAAATAAGAGCCATTATTCTGAAACGGGAGGCTAAAAAGGAGGAGGTACTTGCTTTGATTCAAAATTACCTACAGAACAGAGCAAAGCATTGCTGAAGACATAATTAAATCAAACATGTTAACATCTTTGGGATTTTTTGTCCAAGAATATTTGCAATGTTTGGTCTGATTTCTTACAAAATCTCTGTTCAACAAAACTCTCTTTTTCAGCAGTCTTACTGTTTGTGAAAAAGTCATCCAGTTCTAGTGCATCTTCCTCATACAGCTTTCCTTTCAGACAAGGACTGAAGGCCTGGTTCTCAAATAGGATAAAAGTTCAGAATCAGATTTCCCAAAGTGGTTACCTATTTAACAATGGCAAAATTGTGTTCAAGCAAGAATAGACAATGTTTCTGAAACATAGATTTCTATAACTAAATTGGCTAAGCAGAAACTATTGCCACCATTTGCTTTCTGAAGTATCCGTGTAGTTGCCAGTTTATGCTGACTTGGGGAAATTCCACTGTCAGCCATGCAGTCCTTAAGCATCCTGCACAGCTTGTGAGACCTCCTTAAACCTCACAGCTTTGCATCCCTGCAATTTTTGTGACACACATGTTAAGTTTGCCTCCTGCAGAAAAAGACTTTCATGAGAATAAACACATCTTTCGGATGAAATAAGTCCAGCTGGTTTTGCGTGTTGTTTTTAAATAGCCCCAAGGACTACCTAGGACTGTGCTTGTACAGAGAACAGTCCTGTCATAGCAGTGGAAGTGATGCAAAGAAACAAGGATTTCTTCTTCAGTCTGCATCTGAATCATCTTGGGTCACTTTAAAACATTGTTTTTCTATGTTGCTTTTGAAAATGTGTGTAGTTTAGGACAGCGGTCTCCATGTTTTTTTGCTCGTACATCCCTATGAGCAACCCCAATATAAGTATATTTATTTATTAATTATACACACTCAGTACTGTACTGATACATCATGTACATTTTAGAACATACATAACAATATAAATTTAAAAGGATGAGATAAATATTAACTAAACACTATTTACAATTTTTACTTACTTATTTATTAATGGTACAACAAATATTTTCCTCTGACACCCCAATGGATTGTCTTGCACATTCCCTAGGTTGTGTGCACCCAACTTTGGAGATCACTGATCTAGGACATGAAAGAAAGCCAAGGCAAAATTTAGACTGGGGTCTTAAAGTTAAAGCTTTGTGACTTCTCATGTTCCCAGGTTTTCCAGCCCCACTAAGGATTCTGTGATGGCTTCTCCTTGCTAATGTTGCATCAGGGGAGCAGTATAGACAGAGTTTTAAAGCATCATAGTGTGGCATTGGACTTGGTTAAATGTCTTTAGCACTCTTAATGCAAAATAAGAATATCCACATAGGGAATTGTGGAATTGCTACAGCATTTTAAATTCAGAATCTCACTAATTTCCCAGTAGTCTCCCCTTATGTAAGGCACTATTTTCTTCCAGTTTGAGCTCCTAATTTTCTCATGCTTCTGAGAAAGTGCCAACTGTAGTTGATGAAATACAGTTCTTTGCTCCCAATGCTTTCCATTTTTTTCCTTAATGCACCTTTCTAATCTATAATAATGAAAAGCACATTAGAAACAACGACTTAGGCTCTAGATGTTGTATACTTGATGTAACAAAGAAACAACGACTTAGGCTCTAGATGTTGTATACTTGATGTAACAAGTCACACAAGTTCTTTCAGGTTCTGATATGCTCTCAGTCCAGGTTGATACTGAATTTCATTAACCAGTTGAGTGAGCATGCAAAATCATATAGTGATTTTATAGCAAAATAGGCAGTCCCTGTCATCTCCTCTGAAGGAGATGCTCCTTTAAACAATTAAAAGAAAATTTTTCTAAACACGAGCACAAGAAGAAGGTTGAGAAGATTATCTGTCAGCATCTGGAATGAACATAGCATGCATTATTTTAGACAAATTACATATTGTGTGTGAAGGATTATAGTTACTATAGTAACAAAATGTGCTTTGATTACTTAAATATTGTACGCTATAAATCTTTGTGAGGAATTCTCTTATTACAAGACCTATCCCACGCTGAGTTTCACTGCACTAAAATGGAGAGGAAGGGGTGCTTCCATGAGCATATGGGTATGCTGTCCTTAGACATTATCTAACCCTCCCATCATCATCACTCAATACTCCATCTAAAGCAGGAGATCTATGATCAAAGCTATCAAACTGAAACTATTTGCAAGAGTTAAACAAAACCACAAACAACAAACCAGTCATGACCTGATTCTTACAGATATAGACAAAACTTCATCCTTGGTCCCTTAATAATATTACCCTCCTTTTTAATCTCTCATTGTGTTTGTGACTTTGGGTCTAGCTTCTTTGATGTACAGCACCAGAATTAAAGAATGAATGATTCAAATACATATTTTATGTTGTTCTGATAATGTACACTTGATTATACTATAAGACAGTTCAAAATCATGTAGAAATCAATGAGTTTGTTGTTTTGTATAGAGGGTCTGTATATTTTGTATGTAATTTTTGTCTGATTTTTCCTTCTGGATCCATTTCAGTTCCTGGAAATCAGGTCAAACTCTCTTTTAAGTTAGAAAAAAAAATCATTTTGATTTCAAAGGCAGTTGGTTCTGCTGTAATGATGAATTTGGTCAGCTTTCAGGGCACATACAGCCCTGATCTAATGAACATGGAGACTGCATGGATCAATAGTTTCGATATGCTCAGGAAACTGGAACTCCAGGGAATCCTTAAAAAAGTATCAGCCTTTCTGCCCACGCAGAACTGTGTACCTTTGTATGTTAAAACCTGATACACACTGCCAAAAAAATAATGCCAAATTTCAAATCATATTGGTATAAGAATTTCAGTGTTTGCAGCTGAATGCTTTGATTAACTGCAAAATAGTACATGCACTGTTTTTGTAATCTGTCCCATAAAGGCAAATATTTTGATATGTATGTGTATACATTTGCAAGAATTAACAAAGCAAACCATTTATGGTTCCTTTATTTTTCTTAATTGAAATGCTTCAGGAGGTTAAACAACCCTTGCATAACCTCTTCACCTATTAGTATTGCAACAAACTGCTTGCCCCACAGATAAACTGTAACTAACAGCTTTTTCATGGCTTGAAAGTTGACTTGCCTGGCGTAACTGTGGTGTTTTGGCAAGGCCGGCATGTATCCAATAGCCCTGCCAAAAGGAACAAGGCTAAAGGAAGTGCTGAAAGTTAGAGTTTCCTGAATGAGAGGAAATTTTCACATTTTAGAAACCGGATCCTACAGTGCTGACAAAATTAAATGTCACTTCTAGGCTAAGATCTATCTCAAATGTGAGTTGAACATATATTTTTGTGAGGGTAGTAGGGGTTCTAAATTGGGCTGGAATTAAAACCAGGGACCTTCACATGAGTCTGTGTATGTGTTGAAAATGGGTGGGAGGGGAAAGGGTAAAAGCAACCAAGAAATTCCTAGAAAGTGTGAGGAAAGGGAGGAAGGATGCATGGGCCGATTATGGAATCTTCCATTCCTGAGACAATTTAGGCATGCAGGAGTACTTGATTCCTTTAACTATGTGCAAATGCTGATTTTGAATAGACCCTGTAGCCTCTGCGGTGTGGATGTGACTTGGCCTGAGAAACTCAGGGGCACTGAGGTCCTACCAAATACTGTTTAAATACAGCCTTATGGGTTCTGAGGTTTGTAACAATGACAGACTGCAAAAAATCTTGTGCTCCCTAGTTTGCATGGAGGTGAAAAGAACACTCTCATATGACCCTGCTTCTATTGCCCATCCTCATGTTCCATTTATTTATTTTTTTGAAGCTGAGGCTTGATGTCCAGACTCACTTTTCTGACTTTCTGCCTCAGATAAATCTTTCTCTGAGGGTCATTTGCTTGTTGGTTTGTTGGGTTTTTTTTATTTCTCCCAAAGAAGAACCAAGTAAAGTTAAAAAAATAAAAACTTTAGGACTTGGCTTCTGGTGTTTTCTAAATATATTATTAACAGTTCTGTTAATACTCCTAATTGGGTGCTTAAAGTGGTCTGACATACTCCATGAAAGCCCACAAGGAGAAAAAAAAAACCTTTAGAGACTTGAGATGCCTTGTTTGAAACTTAATTTTGATTTGGCAGCCTACCTCTTCACTGCTGAAAGATTGTGTGTGCAGTTGTGATATACTATATTTAATGCATGTTACATGGATACATTTCTGCAGAGGTTTGGTTGTATCGTGGTGATAGCATGTCTTAAACTACCATAAGGGCTGAATCTCATTTTACTGAACTCTTCTACTGTAGTATACAGGGCATGGTTTTATAGATTAATAGAGAAAACGGGGGGAAATGACAGCAAACAAAATATAAAAATTACTTTGTCCTGACTTAGGGAAGTCTATTCATGATTTAAAGGTGATATTCCCAAAACAAGGTGCTTGTTATTTGGATGGGTATTACATTTTTGTATTTGAATGTTTCTAGCAATGTGTGGTAAGAAAGTCTGGTATCTGCAGAGGAATCAGGAGCTCACATCACACTTGTAGTCTCACACACAATAACAAGGGAAAGGGTTTCTTCAGTAACACAAATGCCTCATAAGGGCTCTCAGTTACCATGCATAAAGTGAAAATGTCATTCTGTGTGTGCATCAACAGGCCAGTGTACATTGTGTATTTATTATATGTAGTGTACCATATCATAAAGCATACAACAGTGTGCCTTTATTGTGCATTACAGGAATGACTGTAATATTTACAACTTCTGAGATTGTTTTTTAAATACATGATAAATCAGTGGAAGAGGCCAAACACACAAACCTTTAACAAATGTAATGTCATCACAAGATGTAATCTCAGTGAGACCCCCAGGGAACCTATTAGTGGTAGTGCACAAAGGGCACCCATCACTCTGGAGTGTGGGAGGGTTAATTCTGGGCACTTTGGGAGTGAGGTTTGGCATTGGTTGAAAGGACCACGGTAGATATGTGTTCCTAAGAACACACAACACCCCTTGTTCCCTGGCCTCCATAAACTCCACCAGTAGTACTTTTTATAAACAAAGACAGGTAATTGTCTACTCATCTATTGCCTATCATTTGCAAGCTGGTTTCTCAATATTCCCATGTAGGAGGACACAGTAAGGGAGAGGTCCTTCCAAGAGTCTGCTCAGTGCAGAAGCCACTCACGATTGCTGGGAACTGCCTGCTAGTGTTGTCTTTCTCCAACAGGCCACAGGAAAAGCTAAAATGATTGACTGCATAGTCTCTCTTAAGCTTAAACCTAAGTGTAAGGCATGATTTGGTTGGTCATTATTATTCAGTGTCTCCTGTCTTTTTGAAGGAGATAAAAATTGGCAGTTGCCCTTATTTTAAATATTAAATCCTTTTTGAATAAAGTTGTTCAGTTAAATGGCCAAGTTCCTACCCAGGAGTAATCTGCAATAAGCACTCTGCTGAGAAACAAAACCATGGCACGTTTCCATTTGTGAACAGTTTGCAGCATCTATTATAAATCAGACACTACCAACATTGAGGAGGTTAGCTTTTCCATTTTCAGAGTCTTTTTGAAATATTTAAGAATAACTTCTTAGGAAAAGTGGATTGCGCTGCCTGTTAGCGTTAGCTCCCTAAATTTAGTGCATGCTCTTACCATTGAAATCTCCACACCTACCACACACTTCCACTAGCTCTTATTGCTTACTGCTGAAGTCTAGCATCCACTGACAGCTTGTCCAGCAGCTTGAAGACTCTCTGGAGTTGTAAAGTATATTTTAAATACATCAGGACTGAATATCACGGTCAGCAGTCATCATTTAGGGATAAGACAGATACCAAACTTCAGGCTGAAAACGCAAAAATGTCCTTCTCAGTCTCCAAGTGACCAGGATTGTCACAGTGTCTAGTAGTTAAAAAAAAAAAATAAAAAAAATCTCTCTAGAATATTTCAATGGATTTCTAGCATTACCCTGTCTGTTTAAAAGGCTATTTGTTTACAGCATCTCAAGGAAGATATCTCAGTGTTTGTTGCTAATGGGATTAGGTAGCTGAGATTTGCCCATAGAGGAAGAGTTGTAAGCTTTTTAAAGCTGCTGTGCAACCATCTGTGAGCCCCTCTAGCAAATCTGGGTCTTCTGTAGTATTCAAATTACTGGGTCAATTTTTAAATACAGGTGTGTTCACTGAGCATAAAAGCTGAGGAACTCTTAGCTGAGGAAATCTCTTCCCTTCTTCACATGTCAAAAACTGATTTGGTGACCTTCATTTTCCACCATAACATCCATGCATTTAAATATCTGTGCTTTCTATTTTAAAAATAGACAACCAGGAGGGAAAAGGACAGTTGATGCACTAATGGTAGTGAGAAGTCAAGCTTTCACATCACATGCTTTTCATTTTTTGTGGGTTTGTGGTGTTTGTTTTTTCTGTTTTCCTCCTCTCTTTCCAGACTCCTGCCCATCTTTGTAAGTTTAGAAGATGTAAGAATCATGCTTAAGTAAAATAAAGAGCAATAAATAGGAGCAAATTATTGTAGTTGAGCCTGGAAGTTCTTTTTTTGAGATTTTTTGCATGTGGATGTCTGTGTACAAGTACATTTCTGTGTGTTACCTCAGGGTAACTTAGAGATGAGCATAGCAGATGCATGGCAGGACTTCACACAGACATTTAAACAGAAAAATTGTTTGGTAACTGTTCAACAGCCTTAAAAGTGAAGAAGCTCAATTTGACACATCAAAGCAATTGGCAGGATTTTCCTTCATGTATTTGCTGCTAACTCATGGGAAGAACTGCCTCCACTGAACTGTTGCAGTCTCGGATAGACTGCATTTATTGAGATAAATGGTAGTGATGAGTGGTGTTTCTCAGGGGCTGGGACTGCCACTGGCACTGTTTAACATCTTTGTTGGTGACATGGACAGTGGGATTGAGTGCACCCTCAGCAAGATTGCTGATGACACCAAGCTGCGTGGTGCAGTTGACACACTGGAGGGTAGGGATGCCATCCAGTAGGATCTTGACAGGCTTGAGAGGTGGGCCTGTGTGAACCTCCTGAAGTTCAACAAGGCCAAGTACAAGGTCCATGCATCCCTTCCAACCAAAACCACTCTATGATTCTATGATTCTGTGACTTAGGGTAAGCTTGTGACATGGCCTGCAAAGACGCTTAGACTTGCCCATGGGTTGGGGCAATACCAAACACAAGTACAAGCTGGGTGGGGAACGGATTAAGAGCAGCTGTGAGGAGGAGGACTTGGGGGTGTTGGTTGCCAAGAAGCAAAACATGACATGGCAATGTGTATTTGCAGCCCAGAAAGCCAACCGTATACTGGGTTGCATCAAAAGAAGATGGCCAGCAGGTCAAAGGAGGTGATTCTCCCCCTCTGCTCTGCTCTCCTGAGACCCCACCTGCAGTGCTGCATTTAGCTATGGGTCCCCAACATGAAGACATGGACCTGTTGAAATGAGTCTAGAGGAGGACCACAAAGATGATAGGAGGGCTGGAGCACCTCTCTTACAAAGACAGGCTGAGAGAGTTGGGGTTGTTCAGGGTGCAGAAGAGAAGGCTCCAGGGAGACCCCAGAGCACCTTCCAGTACCTAAAGAGGACCTACAAGAAAGCTGGACTGACTTTTTACTTGGGTATGTAGTGATAGGACAAGGGGGAATGGCTTTACACTGACAGAGGGTAGATTTAGATTAGGTATTAGAAAGAAATTCTTCACTATCAGGGTGGCGAGGCACTGGTGTGGGTTGCCCAGCTGTGACTGCCCCATCCCTGGAATTGTTCAAGGCCAGGCTGTACGGGGCTTTGGGCAACCTGGATCTAGTGGAAGGTGTCCCTGCCCATGGCAAGGGGATTGGAACTAGATGGTATTTAAGGTCCCTTCCAACCCAAACCATTTTGTGATTCTATGATTCTGTGACTTAGGGTAGGCTTGTGACATGGCCCTGCACAGACACTCATGCTGCCCATCAGTGACCTAGTTCAGGCATTCTCAATAAAACAAATTTAGGTATCTTTCCACTATGTCTTGCAGGCAGACTTCCAGAGTAGGCTAAGAGAGACGCTGTGGAAAATGTGGAAAATTTGTATAATTCAACCAGTTGACATTATTTGATAAAAGAAACACAAAGATCTTCCAGAAGGTTAGAACTGAGATAGCTGTAATGCCAAAAGAGCACTGCCACATATGGGCCCTAGCCTCATAAATCAGCAGCTGGTAGCTTTTTGCTGTCAATTATCTAAAATTCAATATGCTACCATATGAAAAAGAATGTTTTCTTCTGAGGCTCTTGAACACATATTGCTCCTCCTGCTTGGAAAGAAGCACCCAGAAGTGTGTGTTAAGTTTAACATGCATTAATTCATAATCCATTATTTTAGTATCAATGAATGCATGTATTGAGAAAAAGTATAATGAGAGTTGAAAAAAAAAAAAGATGAAGATGAGATCCACATTTTCTGCTTTTCCATTTTCTTCCTTGACTGTACTTCCTCTCTCTGCTTCAGAGCCTTTACTACAACCACAGCTTTCATTTCTTCTGCTTCCCTCCACATCTCAGGTTCACGTGGATGGCTTCTCCCTGTTTCTTCAGCTGTGCCACAGTCCAATAGCTTAATTTGTCCTACTCATAATTTTTGGAGGAACCTCATACCCCATGTTGCCCCGCTCCAGCCTGACTCCTGCCCCATCCACCTAGCCCTTCTCTCCCACTTCCCACTCTCTCTCAGGCTCCACATCACCTTAGTAAACCATATCTTATTTTCTTGACTTTTTTGTGTTACCCTCTTCTTTTTTGAGATTAAATAACACATTCTTTTCACTTTCCTTTTTAGAATGTTTGAGATTTCAAACCTTTGCTATACATATGTGTGTATACACACACATACACACAGAGATATAGATATAGATAGCTATAGCTATATACAAACACAGACATTTTTTTTTATTTATCAGGTCTTTGCTCCTGGACCTTAACAGCTTAAATGGGTGGCTCTGGAACACCTGTTCTCTAGAGGCAGACCCTGGCATTTAGCAGCTCCTTTGCTCAATGAACCATTTAAAGTAAGGTGAGTAAGTAGGACTTTCATATGCACACCATCTGTGTTTCCCTCCTCTCTGGTCAAAAAATCTCAACCATTTTCCACCTGCCTTCTCCAGCATAAAGTGATCTTAACTTCTTTTTAACTTAACTTCATGAAAACTAGCATTTTGCAGTAGGGATACAGGAAGAATTAGGACAAACCCTGACCATGCTACTAACACACAGTAGCCACCTTTAAAATGCTAAGTGCTATAGAAGATCCACAGTGCCTGTTGTATTCTGCAACCACATTTTCATAGCTTAGTTCTTGCATTTAGTAGCCTTCTTACTCACCTTGCCTTTTCAGCAGTCTGGAGTAAGACGTGCAAGCAAATGTATGACAATAAATATTGTCAGACCAGAAAAATGGTTCCTCTCACCAGGATTAGAACTCCTGAGGCAAGATTTTATAGTGACTTAGCTGCTGAAGGAAAGTGGGGAAGAGATACATTCTTCTCTGATAACAGAAAGGCAGATGTTAACTATCTGAGAAACTCAGTAAGGTCTATAAACTATCTCAAGTAGATGTTGGTGTGTCTCAGTAGCACACATCCATGTAGGCAATCACGGCACTCATAGGAGTTCAGTTCTCTGCTAAAGCAAAGACACTGGCGCTTTGAAGTAAGCAACCTGGAAAGCTGGCAACTATCTGGAACAGTAAAGAAATAGTCCCCCTCAGAAATGAATGGGGATCGGATTTAGGAAGGCAGTGAACTGACACCAGACAGAAATGAAATGAAAGAATGCCTCAGCCTGGGGTTCAGTCGGAATTTCAGTGTAGATCTCTTGGATCCTGGCACACTTGCATGACAACTATGCCTTACATAAAAATTACCACTCCTTGCAGTCCCACTGTTGAAGCATCAAAACAGATTCTGCATAACACTTCTTAGATCTATTCTCTTGCGAGAGCACATTGAATGAAGGTATAGAGAGGAAAAAGGACATTCCCAGGATCTGGTTACCCCTTAATATTGGTTCACAGGTGATGAAGTCTAACACACAGCTGGCATAACGCATGAGACTCAGGAGGTACCCACATTAACAAGCCAATGCTCTGTTAAAATAAAACCCCCATTTTTTATTTTTTTCCACATTTTTTTTCAGTAAACACATATAATTAGTTAAAAAAGAAGAAAATTGAGTGAAAAATAACAAATGGACTTTGAATGCAGAGGGAAATGATGACAGATTTCATATTAAGTTGCCTGTTACTTCCCATAATTAAAGCATCATGAAAACTTTTCTCGTTTATATATAAACAGAATACATCACACTTCTAATGAGAAACGGGAAGCTATCTCTAGTGCCAAACTGAACAAATTGGCTTTGATTTTCAAAACCACTGAAGAGACTCAGAAGCCTAATTAAAATGAATAGGAACAAGACATCCACCTCAGTGTGTGGCTCTAAAAAAGTCCCTCCACCTATTTGAATTTATTTTCTAAGAAACCATGAATTCCAGTACTTCAGAGAAGCACCTAATTCACTCTCTAGGCAATTCATAGGAGTCAAATCTAAAAGGCTATATCTACATTTATGGAAACAAAAGTAAGCCATAACATATTTTCGAACACTGGCATGCAGTTGTCCCTTACTGTTAAATTACTGGCATATGCCCCAGCAAGGTTCTGGTCCAGGCTAGCCTGAGTCTCCAAAACAATTTCCAGGCAGGGTCGGGGGAATAGCATGATCCTTGTTAGTAAAGGCTCTGCCCATTTGGTGGGCTTTCTCTGGCCCAGCTGTCAAGCATTATCCTGTTAAACTGTTGGCCCATATATATACCAGCAAGCCACACTTCAACCTCCTCTTCCCCATCCAAGTGCTTGAAATCTTGGCTTTTTTGAGGGTTGGTGAGGAAGGTTTGCAAATGATGAATGTCCTAAGTAGTTGTATGCTGTACTAGTGTGAACATGCTTCTGTGTATTCTACTAAGGCTAGACTAAAGGTGGCCTCAGAGGTTGTCAAAGGCTGTCTGGCACCAACACAAGCAGTGGAAGAGCAAGCAGGAGAGGTGCCAGGAACCACTGGATTTGGGACTGTGGCAGGAGCTGCATGGGACATGCAGGATCACCTAGCAATCCCCAGAGGCTGAAGGACTTGGGGAGAAGGGGCTGAATGTGATACCTACAACAAAATGGGTTATGTGAGGTATTGCACATGAAGCAGTAGTGAGAAGAGTGTGGCATGTGTACTGGTTTAGAAAAACAACGAGTAGGAAGATGCAAAGGCCTGCAGGATGAATTTGAGTCAGAGCTTTGCCCACCACCTTGCAGTCAGTATATGACCACTGTGTCTTCGAGGAAGGAGAGTTCAAGTGTGTAAATGCAGGCCGTGTCATGCCACGTGGCCTCAGGCTAAAAAAGTATTCCTAGACCCATTTCTGTTATTCAGGCAGATGTAACAAAAGCCACTTAGGAGGATAAATCAAGAATCACAGTAGAACTCTTTGGTGAAGCAAGAAGACCAGTGCTGGTCCACAGGATGACAGGAAGGTCATAACAATGTAAAAATTATGCGTGGAAAGAGGGAACATATATGAAAGGAAAATGAAGACAGAAAAACAGAATGAACAATAGAATGAAGGGAGAGAGGAAGAAGAGGGAAGGAAATAGAGGCAGAGAAAGGAATTAAAGGCAAGTGCATATTTCCAGGTTAATCAGCTTTAGTTTATTTAGTCATGTGCATTTGTTATATTTCCTTGGTACATGGCCTACTTTCTTACTTAGAGAGAAGGGAATGACAAAATACTGTGCAGCAGGGATTTGCACATTACTTCATCCATTACTGGGCATGTTATTGTTTCTCAGAGGTTTATGCATTTTTTAAAACAGCACGCCCCAGCAGCAGGAAATTCAGTATTTAAATTTTAAACAGAAGGTTTGAGTGAACTTAGGCCTGCAGTCTTGACACTTTCTTGTTCCTCTCTGTATACAAGCTCAGTCTGCTGTGCCTGGGTCAGGAACCAAACAGGAGATTTTCAGAAAAACGTCGAGGGAGAATGAAGATATTAAAGGATGTTGTCGTGCTGTTGAAGAATGTTTTCATGCTTTTTCTGAAACTGCTTACAGTACCATCTCTTAGTGATCATTGTGCTGTCATTAGGGTTAAAAAGCTTGACTGTAATTCTCTCACAGAAGGGGCATCTGGCTGTAATTCAGGAGACTGGATTTCTACTCTAGCTTCTCTGTGTGACCATTAGAAGGGAGCTAATTGCTCTGCAGCTTAGGACCAGTGGATAATAATCGGTGAATACAGTTGGAAAATGTATTGATATATACTTACAACAAGTGTTTTAGATGTGCTGAGTATTATTTGCATAGTAAAATATTTTTCAGAGTACCTTGGGCCCTTCTGGCAGAAAATAAATGACAGTCATAAGACAAATACTGTCCACAGATCTATCTTCCCTTAACATTTGAATGTTTGTATCATTTTACCCTTTAGTTCCTTAAAAATAATATGGTTTATGACACAGGGGTCAAATATCATCCCAGAGGTAACCCATGTTTCAGAGATGAGTGAAGCTATCCATGGCTTTACAGCAGTTCCTGGAATCCTTCCGAATCAGAGTGAGTTGACAGCACACAGTATGTAACAGCACTTCTCACCATTTTTAAGAGGTTTTAGAACAATAACTAAAGTGATAAGATGAATGCCAATAAATTAATCAAATTAACTTAGCAGTTAGCAGGTTTAAAATTAAAGACACTGGCATTTCACACAGAGTATGACTGAAATGTGGCACAAGGGATTGTGTGTGCTAAAACTTCCCCGGGATTGATGGACAGAATCAAGGAAGAAATACCTATGGTTCTGTGAAGCAGCCTGAGGTGAGCTGTAGAACTTCTTTTTAAGTAGCTGTTCAGTCTCTTTGATTCTGAGATACATTTCTGTGAAACTGTGTCAGAATGCAGTATCTATTTTAAATACGAGGTTCATTTTCCTTCTGTACCATTTTCTTTGCTGCCCTGAAAAATCCAAAAGATAATGCTACAAAGACAAGAGTAGAAATTCCCTAAATGTAGTGAATTTTAAAATTCTTGTGGAATATTTGCTTCAGACAAGTAGCTAGGTCTTGTCAAAATCCTGCCTTTTTTTTTTTTTTTTCAACAGCTGGAATGGGAGGAGGTGGGGATTAAGCCAAGCTTTTGATTACTTGATAGGAGCTGAGAAAATCAGCCAGGATGATCATCTTAGAATGGAAACTGTAGTATATAAAAGAAACAGTCTTTCACTAGCTGCTGGTTTCCTTGGCCACATAACAAGACTCTGCCTCTGTGCTGTGGGTGAAGAGAGATGCCATAGTTCAGAATAGATGTTCTGCCATTAAATGTAGGGAAAAAGATACTTCTATTTTCTTACTCTAAGCCCTCTGATTACAAGTAAATTAATTTTGATGCTTCTCTCTTCTTCTTGTCCCTTTTCTAAAAAGCAGTTACCTTCAGGTCTCCTTACCAAGAAAATGAGCCTCTTAATGCTCACTGTAGTGTTTCCAAGAGGTGAAGTGCAGCAAAAATCTGATGCTACTAGAAATAGTACCATGGACTGTTCAGACTAAGAGATGCTTCTGATATATACATCTTACTTCTTGTTGCCCAAACATAGTAGGATGATGAGAATTTGGTGAAGAGAGCTTTACCAAGCTTGTGACTTTAAAGCACCTCCCACTCAGCAAACTTTTATGGAGCTTGCTTTAATTCCCATTGAGATTGTTGGAACATGGTCTACCACACATTTACAGAAGAGAGGCCTGAGTAAAGAAGTACAAACCAGGATAATAAAGAACTTGAATTCCCCATAAGTATTTATATCTATTACATCTGTCCTATCAGTGTTATTTATAGCAAAAAATATTTTTAACAGAAATGTATTTATGTCAGGATGAAACTAAGGGTGAATAAAGATTTTGTATGAGTAGATTTGCCAACTAGCATGTCTTTGGATCAGTATAGATGAATTTGAGTGCATGCAGAGAAACAGTTTTGACAATACAAAGACAGAAAATCTAAAATCAGTGTTTTCTAAACAAAATTATTTTTTTTTCTTTAAAGAGTCTGTTGGAGCAACATTTTGGTGTTTAGATAAAAGTTAAGACAAAAAGCTGAACAAAAGAAACTATTTTGGATAGAGAAACAAACAGAACATGTTTTTGATCTTTCTCAAGTGAAATAGTTTTCAAATTTTTCACAAATTGGCTGGTACAGTAAAGGAAAGTCAGTGCAAGGATTTTCTTCAAGGATGTAGTCTGAAAGGTGCTTTTTCTCCTTTTTTAAATTACATTCATATTCGCTATATAATAAATTAAGACATATAAGAGAACTTAAGAATAGACAGATTTACTGTTTTTGTTAAATGGGTCAACTGAAAAAAAACACCAAACCCAAGCACGAAAATCTGTTAGAATTAAATATGTGCCATGTTAAGTTGCTGTGTATTTCTTGGATCCATAAACAGAGGTCATCACTGCCAAAAAAAGGGTACAAGTGCTTTCATTAACTTTAAAATTAATCATGCATGGTAACTACAGATGTGTAAAAATTGTCAAATAAAATAATTTTTATGAAATGCTTACCTAGCCCCCATCTTACCTATTTCTTACTGATTTTTTTGAAGAAATCTACATTGGTTACTACCGTGGTTTAAAACAGTTTTATATTAAAAATACCTTTTCCACAGCATACTGTATTCTCCACAGCTGCACAGAAGAGGTATTTCATCAATGCAAAATTTAAAATATATTTCTAATTCAGATATATGTTATATTTTTGTATAACTTAAAAAATGTTATATACAGCATATAAGGAAACGATTGTGAAGAGTTGCTGTCACATGTTAGGTATTTAGTATTGTTTTCTTCACTTGCTGTATATTTTAGTAGACTTAGGGAAAGAATACAGCATTTAAAAAATACCCCCAGTCTGTTGGGAATGCTGGTGGATTCCCAAACATCTAAATAAAATGTATTCCATATGAAGAATTGATAATATATTATCACATCGTATTCTGTAGAGTTGAAAATTGAAAAATACAAATGTTGACCACAGAAATGAGCTTTGTTCTAACTATGATTTGGGAGAATGTATTTTGGTCTATATGCTCCTGATACCATCTTTCCCAAAATAGGATTTCCCATTTGCTTTAAAATAATTGTTCAGATTATTTGAGGTTTTTTCAGCTAAATCATAAACGCTGATTAACATTAAAGGAATCCTCAGGTAGATGCCCTGGGCATTGTATTATTCCCTGTACATGGATAGATCTCTGATGCTGTAAAGAATTTAGGCAGGAATGTGTTCATATATTGATAAAAATTATCTCCCCTGAATACTAACATGAAACTAATAACCTGGGTCTCCAGATTTCCATGCAGTTTGATATGTGCTTGATTCAGCTGGGTACAGAAAAAGTCACATTTTAAAAGATTTTTTTCAAAAATATGCTTCATTCTTATGCTTGTGAGAAAGAAGTGATAATTACTATTAGTTATTTATCTGGCAAATCATTAAAAAAAATGATGTTTCTTTCATGGTCAGTAATTATGTAATTAATATGATTAAGGGAAAATTTTAATAAAAAATTCAGGAAGCTTCCAATAAAAGTTGCTGTCACTAGGTAAATGTAGCTATTTCTAAAATATTTTTTTACACAGAAAATATGAAGAATAGGTACAATTTGAATACTTGTAGACTTAATAATAAAATATTTACATTTTAATATAATTATTATTTAAATGCTGTCTGATAAATGTTGAAACTCAGCTATTGAAGGGTTGCTATGTGCTGTACTAAGCCACAGGCAGAATCATTGTGTTACTGTTAGCAGGTAGATTACTAGAATAGCTATTTATCTTTGAAATTTGTCATTGTCTGTTGACAGTAATGAATGGAAATATGCTGAACCACTCTAGATTGGACTCTAGCCATGCTGGCAGAATTTCTTCATGTCTGCTTCCAGCCCTAAACTTCCCGTCTCCAGCTCTAACTCCCACCTCTTCACCCCAGGAAGGGTGGAAAATTCCCTGATCTCACTTTTGAACCAACTAGGTAAGCTCTTCAGTCCTCATTTTGACTTAATTTTAAAAAACAGAATTTTGTGTGTATAAAATGTATCCCTTAAATGCTGCTTTTTTAGGGTCCTTTTCTCCCATTAAACCTTAAAGAGATTTTTATTTTCCTCAATATTCACCTTTTTCTTGTTAATCTTGTGATTGCTCTAAATTTTCTTGATGGGCTACTTCATTCTCTCTGTCCAAACCACAGACCATCAAACCTGTGAAGCTACAATTCCTCCTAGTGGCCACAACCATTTTTTGTTCTCCTTGTGGGACCACCATGCGGTTAATAAATATTTCAATTGCAGTGTTGTAAAAGAGGGATGAGATGAAGCAAAAGATCTTTCCATGCCCTCTTGCAGATCCCATGGTCTTATACCTGGCCCCAGTGGCTCTAGTTTAACCCTTCTGGGTGGCAGATCTATTGGAGAAGAAGATGGCAACTTCAAGGTACAAAGCCAGTTCCAGGGGTGGGTCACTGATCCAGTTACACAGCAAACAATTTCTCCCCTACCCCACCACCTGGCAGACTCCAGATCCTCTGGGCCCTTCTCTGGGGAAGAGTGTTGTTCTTCAAATTACTACTACCCCACCAGAGAGCTCATCCAGAATTAATGGGCATTGGTTGAAATTCCTTAGGGTTTGTGAAAATGTGACAAGCTGTATTGACATTTTTCAAGACCCCACCCAGTAGACTTGGTGCTTTCTCAGGATAATGGTTATTACTTAGAGCCATATAGCACCATGTGAGTATGGGAGCTCTACAGAGAGAATGATTTATGGGGACTGGAATTTCTTTAACATGGTGTGCACTCACAGCCCAGCCTCCACCCCATCTGTACCAGTGTGTCATTAATAAATGCAGTAATACTGAGGGCAAAAGATCTGCTGACAGCTGGTTCCACAAAGCTGTGGAACCAGGAAACAATTAGAAAACCTGATCTTGTAGATAAGCACCTACCCATGAAGTTCAGAAGTGCTGCTAAAGCAGTATTTTGTGTTCCTTCTAGGTGTTTCAGATGCAGAGCATTTCTGGTGTATGTTGAACTGAACTGCTACAGGGCTTGGGATGCTTTAATAAAAATTACTATCAAGATGATGCTTCCAGAATGCTGGGGTTTTTTTCTTGCTGTAGTAATACTTTAGGCATTTGACACAAATTGCTTCAAAAACCACACCCACACCAATTTCTCAATGTGGTATAGAAACAGGTTCAGTTATAATTCCGGAATAGAAAAAAATTAAGTGATGAATCATGAAATATTTTCAGGTGAACCACTGTTCTAGATTAAAGTTGAGTTTAATTACAGTATTTCCACAGAAAATATTTCTACAGATGAGATAGTCAAAGTAGGTAGCTTCTAAATAATAAAATTGATACCCTTGCTAACATTTCCAACAGGAAAAGCATTTTTTTAATAAGTGAGTAACATTAAACACTATTGTTATTCAGGAAACTAAAACACTGTTTTAGCCTTTTGCACCAGGAGCTGCTGGTTTGTTATGATCCTGCTAAGAAAAGCACCCAGACATTGTAAAGCATTCCTTAAAATGCTATTTATTAGAGGTAAAACTATGAAGAAGGAGAGGATTGGGAGCTCTAAGCTAAGTGGCAATGCCCAGGCCTCCAGTGAGGGTGCAGCTCACTATACAGATCTTGTCCGTGGAAAGGTTAACCCATTTTGGTTATCCAAGATCTTACAGGATTTTCTTAAAACAAAACAACTTTAATAATCATTTTAAATAAAGGGGATGTTCACGTGAGAACTTCTAGATAAAGGCAAGGATGTGCAGGTGGTGCAGTGCTTGGCGTGGAGCAGGAGCTGCCTGCAGGCTCCCCTGATGCAACCAGGCAGATGAGGTGTCCCCCACACAGCACAGTGCAGGGCTGCGCCTGCCCATGTGAACTGCAGTGTGGACCACCAGCTCCTCCATGCACAACAGTCTCCTGGTCAGGACTGCTGCAATGAGCAACACTATCTGAAGAATATAAGGCAATGGCGTTGATGGTCTCTATGAAAATTAAACCATTTTGTATATGCAAAGTGGAGAGTATATGAGTACCATGGTACATGATAGATTTGTCTAAGTTGCAAATACAAGGACAGGTCTTGAGAGTGCCTTTGGGTTATCCAAGGCTGCTGTAAATAGACAGCATTCATGCGATGTAAGTGGAGCTGTAATGATAACCACCAGCTAAAGATCTAGCCCTGTGACTGAGGCTGCTTTACCCTGTGCATACACTAATGAAAAACTGACCCAAGCAAAAGGAGTCCTTTATCTATGCTTTCACAAGAGGTTAAATTTTAAACTAGGAGCAAGAAGTGGAATACAAAGACTCTCAGAATGTATTATAAATGATTTTGTTATTTGCTGGTTCAACTCTAGCCCTTTTTGGTAAATTCCATACCAGGAATGGAGGTGAGGGAGAGAGAGGATACAAGAATTGAACGCCTGCAGGATCTATATGGGTTCGTGTGGCAGTGACAAAAATCTCCTCTTGGATATGAAGACTCGCTGCAGTCTCTGGTGGTTTTTTGCTTGTCTGATGTTTTCCCTTTCTGGGAAGGAAGGTAGTTTCCCTTTTCTCAGGCTTGACACACTGAAATTCTCTACAGCTTGAGAGAGGTGAAGTTTAAGAAGGGTTATAAGCTGTCTTCTCTCATAAGGTTTAGGAAGCTGAGGCAGATGTTCAGCCTGACTGCTGGCAGAGGGAGGAAATGACCAGATGGATGTTCTCTCTCCTCTACCTCCTCTGTCACCTTTGTCCTAAGCAGGCTGCAGTAAAGCTGTGTGCTCTATAACACAATCCTTAGGGCTCCCCTATGGCAGCACTTGCCGCAGCCTTCCAAGCCAGTTGCAGAAAGCACTCTCACTTGGTAATGCAGAAAGTTAAGGTCTTTTGGGAAAAGATATTCCTTCTTGGGGGATTTGTTTATCTTAAGCAGCAAAAACTGCTCCAGTATATGCAGTTGTAATGGTTGAGAGCAGATTTTGCCACATGCTGAAAAGCTATGTATGGGATAAGAAACTATGTTCACATCCTGAGCAGGCCCATCTGACCTTAGGTGGTCAGTAATGAACGGGCATATTGTACCTTGTAAATCTCTCTTCATCCTGAGGATTTACTGCTTCTATAACCTCCCTGCTGCAGGGAAACAGGCCTTTTCCCCAGTAGTTCCTGGTGGATCAAACTCTTATCTCTCCTCAGACATCATCTTTTCTAGTGACTACTGTGGGAAAAGAAAACTTACTTGCTCCTTAGTGGAGCCAAGCTATTCACTGTGGCAATAAAATGTACTTTTGAAACAGAAATCTCAAGGTTTGATTCTCACTGATGAGACAAATATTAGGTAGCCAAACTTCTTTCACTAATTTTACACTGAGGAATAGACACAAACTGGCACATGGAAGAGACAGGTTGTTCAGTGCAGAGTACCATGAACAGTGGGTTTTCTCAGTCCAAGAAGGTAACAGAAATAGTGCAATTTATCCCTTCATAATATGCTATCTTAATTATGAGGAACATATTCTGACCAAAGCCTTCAGAAAATTTACTTCTTTCTAGGATTTTACTTTTTGTTTAGTCACACAAAATATGCATAGAATATTGCTTACATTTGTGGTTAAGAACAAACATCTGTAGGTATATATATGGTGCATATTAATCTATACAGCATAAACTATAATCTACATTCATCCCTCCTGTCAGTGTGACTGCTACAAGGTGGAACTTGCTGTCAAAATTCCCATGTTAGTTTTAAGTATAAAGCAAGATAACACTACTGCAATAGATACAATACCTGCAGACTGACAAAAAAGTAACTGACAATGAGATCACCAGAAGTGAAGTGGTATTGGAAAGCAGGTGGAGGGATGCAGTAATTTTGGAAAATACCTTAATAGGCAATCAGTCACATGTCTCATTATGTTGTGTACACTGCCCATGAAGAGCTAGAACAAAATGCATATCCAGGTATGAGGTAAGTATCACTTGGCATTAAGCTTTCTAAAAGCTATGAATTTAAGTCCAATGCTATGATGCCAGTTTTCTAATGCCATGTTAGAGCTGAGGGCTGAACATGTTTGGAGTTACTCATCTACACCACAGAAACTGCAAACAGAATTGCACCCCACACCCAGAGTACTGTGTCCAGTTTTGTGCTCCCCAGTTCAAGACAGACACTTTTTTACTGTGAGGGTGACTGAGAACCAACACTGCTTGCTCAGAGAAGTTGTCTCCATCCTTGGACATGTTCAAAAGACATTTGGACATGTTCCTTGGCAAATGGCTCTAGGTACCCTGCTTGAGTGAGAGGCTGGATGAGATGAATTCCAGAGGTTCTCTTCCAGTGTCAACACTTCTGTGATGCTGTGATTCTTTAACTGGACTCAAAAACTTAGGAGCTGACACAATATTATGTTGTGGACTGCTCAGTCATATCAAATTATGACTCTGTCAGCTGTCATTAAAAACATCTTACCTCCATTAGCCAATGCCTCACCCCATTTCTTCTTGGATTTTTTTTTTTTGTGTGTGTGTGTGTGAGGTGGGTTTTTTTGTTCTTTCACAGGCACAGACTAAATCTGCAAAGCAGGAAATCTTAAGCTTATATAGCAGAGCAAAAATCTGTTTCTAAAATTGTTCTTCATAAAAAACATTATGCTAATTTAGAAGAGACTTTTCCAGGGACTTGTCTTTATATGCTTGGAGTTGGCAGTGAAAGCTTAGGGCATGGCACCAAGCTGTTGCTCTTGAGGCGGTTGCTAATCAGCAGTGCAGCTTAGGAAACTATGGAGCAGCTATGAAACAGTAATGAAATAGTGGTTCTCTTGTGGCATGGAGGCAGCTGTAACAAAATGAATGATCAAAGGATATGGCTGTCCTTGACAGTGTACCCCTTACACTCAATTAAATAGCTTTAAAACAAAAATATTAAAGAGTCTAGAGAACAGATTCTTTGTTTCTTGGTTTTACCATTGATGAGACTGAGGAAATAGAATTAAAGAGCTCTCTGAAAAATGAGTTTATGTGAACCAATTAGCAGACAAGGCAGTTCAATTTTTAAATGACAGAGTACTAGAACAGGAGCTCACACTTCAGTTATGTTATACTTGGACAGTCTGTAGCCGTGAGCTGAAATGTGGTTGAAGGGCAACTGAGAAGCATCTTTCTTTGCAGCTGGCTGTTCAGTAACTTGCACAGAAGAAGACAGCAGGCTCTAGGGCCTCCTTTCCTTTTGCATTCAGTAAGATTTCGTAGAAAGGTAATAAAAAGTGACAATAGTTCCCTTGGAGATTTGTGTTCAGTATGACCATTTATGATATGCAGGGGGTAGGCTTAAAACAGCACAGCTATTCTGGTTTAAACTCAGGTTTTGGGGAGTATCTTCACCTTCATAGCTCTCCCCACAATCTTGGACTTCACCAGGGCTACAGTGACTGAGCTGCAGTACTCTCCAAACTCTGCAGGTACTGATGCTGTAATGGATTTCCCTGACCTCATCTCAGGTACTCTCTTGTGGCCTCAGCTTTCTGGGCATTAAGGGTTTGATAAGAGTATTTTCTATGTGTTGGGCACCCATACTACTATTTCCTTTTTCTGTACTACTAAGATTCTCACAGCTATCTAGATTTTTCCTCCCATTGCCACCAGAGAAACTCAAACCCCATGACTACAGCTACACAGTAGCAACAAGACTGCTCTGAAAAATTAGGCAGGCATTTCAGACTTGTCCAGGCTCAATTAGAGCACACAGGCACCTGTACCCTGCCACTGGCTACTCTACATGTACCCTGCCTGCTAGCACAGCAGAACGCCAACAAATAAGGTGGAGAGAAGGTAAGGCTTAGTAACTCCTGGTTTTTAGTGATAAAATTGATAAAAGTATCTTTGATGAAGGCCCTTCAGTTTGTGTTGAGTCCAGATGAAGAGAATAACTGGGAAAACCCAGATTAAATAGTTCACAATATAGTTTAAAAAAAAAAAAAAAAAAAAAAAGGGAAGTAAAAAACCGACCCCAAAGAAAACACACATAAGTGTAGATTTTGACAAGCTGCACATGACAGCATCCATTTGTACAGGGAGCAGGAGTCCCTACTCTCCAGCGTGACAAATGCTTACTAGAAGGAAAACAACCTTTCGTGCTACCTTTAGCTCTTTGTAACAGAGTATCGGTAGCTGGTTGGTGTGCCCTCAATTCCACACATTTTTGTTGTTTTTTTTAATATGAATTTACTAGTTCCCTCTGTGGGAATAACATTGCACTGGGTGGTAAAGGCCTTGGAATTTAAATCTCTTTAATACAAATGTCTGAGCCTGAATGTGAAGCAGTACAGTCAAGAAGTTTAAAATTAGCAACTTCTACTTTAACACTTTATTGCCCACCCAAATCAAATTAAATATGTTTCAGGATGAGTAGCAAAAATATGTATGCTGTTTCATGTTTCTTTGTCTAGCTATAAAAGGTGTGAGTCTGGGCACCTGAGAGGAAGCCTGACTACTTTATGCTCTTATTGATGTAGGAGGACTCTGTGACAAGAGAAGGGGTTGTGCCAACAGAGAGCTACTGAATACGTGTGGCTGAAAGGAGCTTCAGGAGATGGGGAAGAAACCTGCCATATGTCTACAGACCTGAACGTCCTTCATTGTGGTAGAAGCAGGGAGCAAAGTGAAACACCAGGCCTCAGAGAAAATTGAATATTTTCTGTGGACCCAAATTTTATATCTACACTAATTAACTGGAAAAGGCCAGAGTGTGATCCAAAGTGTTGTCATATGAAGCCATGTTGCTTAATTGCTATTATTCTCCCTGGCATGATTTGATCTGTGTCATCTAGCACACTCTCCAGTGACATTCAAAGGATATCATTGGTCCTAAGACTGTGCTCCTAATAGGCAAAACAGGCGAGGTTTCCCTTTTGTGGGGTGAGAAGAAAGTTTAACTATGTGAATGCATGCCATGCTCTGCCATTTGCCACACAGAAGAGGAAGATGTAAGGTGACCTAGTTGAGTAGTGAAGGCCTAATCACACTCTCAGCTACTGGGAAATGACTGGGCCCAGGAAGAGCAGTGCTAATTACTGGAGCTGGAAGAGCAAGTTCTTTTGCAGCTCATATATTCAAAATCTCTGCCTGATCCAACAATTAGGCCCCTGAAATTTCTTATTAAAAATCTAGTAGACAAGGAAATTTAATGAAGTAAAATTAGACCCTTTTGCATTCTTTTAAATTAGTATTTGGGATTATTGATGGAAATCTTAATTAGATGCTATAATTACTTTGGAAAATTGCATAGTTTGAACTAGACCCATGCATTATGTCCATTTGCCAGACAGAAACCGAAACTGCTTCAGTATTTCCTCTGTTGTAGCTGAGAGCGTTTTGGCAGGCATTTGAAAGGAGTGTTCTCATCACATATTTTAGACTCAGAAGTCACCATTATGGCTGTCTGATCTAACTTCCCGCAGCCTCACAATGTGAAATACCATTCGTAGCACTTACTGATTTTGTCAGAGCCCTGAGTGCACTGGTAGGCCTTATGGCCCTAGCCAGCCTCACCTGAGGCCTCTCCCCAGGCATACCCACAGGCCAGGGAGCCAATTTCGGCTCTGCTCAGCATGGTGCTGTTAGTCCCTCCCCTATTGACACTGTAGGAGTGCCGGTATCCAGCTCAGCCAGGGCCATGCCCTCACTGATCCTAACCCTGACCAACAGGCTGATGACCCAGCTTGATCTCAGCTGTTCCCTGTCGCCACAAACTTGTCTGGTGACCCAGACTGCTGGCCACCCCTGGCTTCCACCCTTGGGCCTTCCTGGCTTGTTTCACCCTGGAGGCTGTGGGATGGGGCCCTGGCAGATGAGACCCAAGTTCACGTTTTCATGCTTGGTCCTCAGGGCCCTGTCCCTCAGTGAGTAGGCAGCTGTTGCTGTGCCCTGACAATTTTTGCTAGTTTGCTTGTAAATCACAACATAGATTGAATTTTCCTTCAGTTATTGCAGCATAAATCAGGAGTAATATCATAGAAGATGATGTGATTTTCACCTCTGTGAAATTAGAATGTGCTCTACATGAAGTCTCAGATGTCCAATTTTTTATTACTTGTGTAACGTTCTGGTCTAGCTACCATAGGACTTATTTCTCCCTTGATACAAACACCTCAAGGAGAGGGCATGCACCACACTTTATTAAGTAATCTTTAAAGGCTTTGAATTCCTTGATGCTGCACAGTAGAGAAGGAGAAAAAATAATAACATGGCATAAACTTCAAAAGTTGAACCTTGAATTTTGAATCATGCCTGCAGGGAGAATAAGGTGGTTGAGGAACTGTGTGATCAAGTTAAGAAACGGTGGGAGAAGGTGAGCAGACTACGCAGTGTCAGGGAAGATGAAAGAGAGCTTGATAGGATGATCAGAGGGATCCTGCAGAGACAAGAGCCCAAGCCAGTCTCACATCAGTCCCACTTCTATCCTGGTAATCCACATGCACAAATCTTCTTTAGAGGTCCTTTCCAACCCAATCAGTTCCATGATTCTAAGATCATGAGGAACAAACAGTATCTGCCTTTACCGAAGCAAACATGAGTATATCTGTCTAACTGCATTTTAACACTTTATTTCATAGGCTATATACTTTGGAACTAAATGCCTGCAGCTCCTAAATTTTGAAGCCCTGTATTGAATACAGGTAAGTTGCTTTGTGGGCATACAGAAACTAATTATGCCATTTGTAAATCCTGAATCCTACTAAAGATTTTTGGCATATTTATTACTGATCAAATGGGTAATATGTAGCACTATTTCACAGCAACTGTTCTGATGGCCACCATTACAGGACTGGTTTTTATCCAGGTACTTGCATTCTATATCAACAAGGATATTTCCTATATGCAATTCTTGTTTGCCATGTTGGGAGATATATACCTTAGGTATTAATCCTAAAACTGTAAGTTGCCTGATTTGAAAGATGAAAGTATGTAACTTCTTCCTCCAAATACAGTAGTACAAATGAGTTCTTTCTAAACCTTTAAAATTTTCTCTTCAGCTGCTCACTCCTACACTGTACTTGCTGTAATGAATAAGCCATTAAAATCAATGGGCCATTAGAACAACCCCACAGTCAGATGAATTGGTCTGTTCCAAATAATTACTTCAGTGAGTTTTCTTGTTTTTCTTTTAACTTGATTGCCATTCTTTATAACAGGTTTGAAAAGTCTTCGTTTACTGATGAAAGCTCTCTATGGGAAAGGCAACTAGGCTATGTGCTGTTTTTCAGCTCCCAGAAGCTCTTCATCTTCTGGTCTACTTCACCCCTTCTCTCTGCTGAAATGCCAAATACTCCGAGCAAGTGGGTTTTTTGTCTAAACCCAACCCTCAGCATACTTAGCAATTCAGGTGGCTCTTGTCTTCATTAGTAGTCCAAGTTACACTTTGCTTTTACAGTTCTTCAAGAAAGTAACTATTTTTTTCATTCTCCAGGTCGAATAATACATGGATTCTCAACTGGCTTTCATTAGATGCACTGGTTTTTATTCAGAACTGTATGTATGAGGCTGAGATTTTTATGACTACTCATTCAGATACAACAGAAACATCCCCGTGAGCCATCCCAAGACAATTGTGTCTCCTGACGAAGAAGATGAGGCCCAGACCATTATGTACACTTTGGGTACCTCATTAGTGACTGAGACTTGTTTAGACAAGCCAATGGTGAAGTCTCCTCCAAGAACAAAAGGTGAGGTAGAAAAGAAGTAGAAGGTTCTCTGCTCTCATTTTTCCAGCAACAAAGAGATGATCAGAAAATCATAGATACAAATACTCATTGCCCTGACCGTGTGATGTCCTGTTCAAATGCACCAGTGGTGCTATGTTCTGTTAAGACTAGTGGGTCTGAGGATTTAGACCGAGGGCTAGGTAAACTGCCTAACAAGCTACTATTACTGCACTTGAGCAAATACAGGACTGGTACCAGAGGGCCACCTTTTCACAGCTGGGGTTTGCTGAATTTAGCTTAGTTCTTACTCTAATCAAAAAGTCTGCTACCTTTTTTCCTACCACACAGTAAAATCTAAGGGGATTTTAATCTAGATTATAATCTTAGATTATAATATAACTTCACTTTTTATTTTTTTCATTTTGTTTTATATTAATTTTATTTTAGATTAATAATCTTATCCATTTTTATAATCTAAGATTATAATCTTAGATTATCATCTAAGGGGACATTTTTATGAAGGATACAGCATAAATACTTGAAATCAGCTACTTAGGAAGAAAAAGAAACTTTCCATCCTACGTACCAGATGAATTCTGCAAAGAGGGAAAAATTCAATTATGCACTTTTCCACTGCAGCCAGAAAACAAAATTTAAAATCAAAATATAGCAATAAAGAAGTGATACAGGGTATTCCATTTTCTAGTCTAAAATATGAAATGCAATGTTTGTGAAGAAAAAACATTTAACTTAAATTTTTTTCTTTCAAAAGTTGAGTTATAGCAAGTACTGGAAAGGATTAGATAAGAATGAATAATTTCTACCAAATTGAACTTTGTAATAATAAAACATAAAAATAAAAATACATAATATGTAAATAATGTATCTTTCCATTCTGTTTGCTTTTGCCTATTTATTCCAACTTGGCTTTATCTGTGAATCCTACTGCCCATATCTCCTACTGTCTGTTTCTTTCCACCTTCTTTTCCTATCCTTTTCCTTCCTCATTTTCCTTCTTTTTGTTTTATTATTTTTAAGAGCCTGTTATGAAGCTCTCTCTTTTTGCTTCAACTTTTAATTTCCTGACACGCATCAGTTTTTTTAAATGATCAAAACATCCATAACTCAGACTAAACACAAAAAAACCAGATGCTGTCTGCATTTGCTTTTCATTTTCCCTGTATTTCACATATATGAAAATATATATGAATAATATATATTACATAGATTAGATAAACACATATTTTAACATACATTATAATATATATTAATATTCAATACAAATAATTCTTATGGCAGAACATTACAAATGTGATTAGAATTGACGATTTTAGTAAAAAGGGAAAAAGATCCATTGAAAATACATTTTTCTGTTTATGAATTATTTCTTTTGATGTCAAAAGTTGAAGGACCATTCCCTTTAACCAGCTGGAGTGGTGGCTGGCAGCTCAGCTGTGAGCTTTCCAGGCCCAAAAGACTCAAGAGAATCTGAACAGTTACTGTCTCAAGTGAGACTTTGACCTGGGCTGCCCAAGAGCAGTTTCCTCACCTGAAACCTTTTATGAATTACAGATTTATGCATAAGTCTGGGTGTTTCCTATTTCTGTTTTTTGAAGAAGAAACCTGTGAGTTGTTCAGCTCCTAATTCTCCAAAGTCCATGATTTTTTGCTTTGTCAGGACTTGCTAGACTTATGTAGAAGATTAGCATTTTGGACTCCTAGGATCAGTAGCATTTTGAAACCTGCCAAAAGAAATAGTTGATTTTTTTTTTTTTTCCAAATGAGATATTTGGGGATTTCTCTTTGTGGAAAATATTTTAATCATGTATTTCTCAATTATATTTCTCAATAATAGATGAGTGATTATTTTTTTTTTAATTTTGCTATCATCCCTCTGGAAAGTAAATTCTGAATTCTGCTATGTCCTTTTGCCTCTATGATCAACTTCTCTGTAGTTCTAATTGATTCTTTGCTTTGATCTTAAAAGGTGCATTGGTTCAATAATTGATTTGTTCTTTGCATATACTCTCAAAACATCTTCACAGCTTTGGATGTATTTTGATGAGCATTCAAAAGAGCAAAGTTTAGATGGTTACTTGAAAAGAAGATTCTGAACTTAAAACTGCCGTACCAAAAGATAAAGCAAAACTGAGTCCTTTAAAGTATTCAAAATGGGTTGAAAGATAATTTCTGTGTAACAAATCTGAGAGAAAGAGTAGCTAGGACAGATATCTAGTACAAAATCATTTTAATACCTCTAATTTTAGTATGACTGCATACTTAGCAACTGGTTACAGAATGTGTATATTTGGCAGAATGCCTTTTAGTTTGAACTTGGTGATAGTTCAAATTTGATAACAAGGTAAGCAAAAAGAGAAGAAAAATACTTTTGCCTTTATGAGTATTGGGAAATACATTTAAACTCAATGTAAGCAGGAAGGAGGAATCCAGACTTTCAACAGTTTATAAGTGGTTTATTACCACATTTAGAAAAAAACTCTTCAGCATACAAATAGTTGTAACTCTTGGGCTCAAGGTGGTGATTGTTAATGGGGTAAAAAAATATTAAATCAGTAGCTAGGAGAAAACAAACAAGGAAAGTATAAGAATTATTCAGGAGAAAGCTGAGGGGCTATTCTGAAGTGTTAGGAAATGAGCAACATGACTCAGGCATGCCTGAATTTTATCCTTGCTTCTTCTTTGATGACTGTATTCCAGTAGACAGAAAAAAGAAAACGGGGAACTCTTCATATATACACATGTATAAAATCACAAATTATATCTACAAACATATATATATATATATAGTATGTTGTATATGTATTATATATATGTATATGAAAATAATACAATCCCAGAATATCTCAAGTTGGAAGGAAGCGTAAGGATCACCAAGTTCAACTCCCTGATCCTCACAGGACTACCTAAAACTAAACCACATGGCTAAGAGAGTCATCCAGATGCTCCTTGAACTCTGACAAGCTTGATGCTGTGACCACTTCTCTGCAGAACCTGTTCCAGTGACTGACCACCCTCTCAGTGAAGAACCTTTTCCTAATGTCCAATCTGAAATTCTGCTGATGCAGCTTCATTCCATTTCCTCATGTTCTATCGATGGTCTCCAGAGAGAGGTCAATACCCCCCCCTCCACTGCCCCCCTAGAGGAAGTTGTAGACTTCAATAAGGTCACCCCTCAGCCTTCTCTTCTCTAAACTGAACAAACCAAGTGACCTCAGCCGCTCCTCGTAAGTTTTGCCCTCAAGACCTTTCACCATTTTGGTCACCCTCCTCTGGACACACTCCAATGGTTTCATATCCTTCTTATATTGGGGCACTAAACCTGCACACAGTACTCACGGTGGGGCTGCATAAGTGCTGTGGAGAGTGGGACAATCAACCTGCTAGCCATGCTGTGTTTGATGCACCCCAGGATGCACTTGGCCCTTTTGACTGCCAAGTTATACTTTTGACTCATATTCAACTTCCATCAGCCAGACCCCCCGACGTTTCTCCACAGAGCTGCTTTCCAGCCTCTTGTCCCCCAACTTCCATCAGCCAGACCCCCAGATGTTTCTCCACAGAGCTTCTTTCCAGCCTCTTGCCCCCCACTTTGTATGTATAACCAAGATTATCTCATCCCAGCTGGAGTATCTGGCACTTGCTTTTGTTAAATTTCCTAGGGTTTGTGATTGCCCAGCTCTCTACTCTATCCAGATCTCTCTGTAAGGCCTCTCTTACCTCAAGGAAGTCTACAGATCCATTTAGCATCAATTTAGCATCAATTTAATCAACCTAGCACCATCAGCAAACTTCATGTATATTCAACTCCTGCCTCCAGATCATTTGTAAAAACATTAGAGAGCACTGGCCCTAAAATTGATACCTGGGAACCACGTTGGTGACTGGCTGCTAGCCTGATGCAACCCCATTTACTATAACTCTTTGAGCCCAACCTGTCCACCAATTTCTTACACAATGTGTTATGGACCTGTCTAGCTGTATGCTGGGCATTTTGTCTGGAAGGATGTACAGTTACTGGAGGCACCCTGTGTATATATATATATATAAAAATGTATATGTATATAAAGACTTATTTATATATATAAAGAGTAACTGGGAACCTCCTCTTTTGAAAGCTGAAAAGATATTCCTGCTTATTTTATGAATTTGTGATATTTTTTTCCTGCTTATGTTTATTTTCAGCTATAAGTGCAGATCATAAGTTTGTACTGGCTTATACCACTCATATTCTCCAAAGCAAACAAGCAAATTTTGACTGACCAGAAGAGGAGCAATCTGTTTTGGGACAACTCCAGGTTTTGCCAGCACTAGGATTAAAATGAAAACTTTAGAATTCTTTTCTCTTTGTATTGTTTATATCCATATGTTAAGTCTTTTCTAACTGAACAATTGTGTTTTCCATTTGGATGTCTCCATAGCTTGTTCTGGGCAAGTTAAAGTAGGCAGCAGTTAAGGCTGATAAGTCTCCTAGAAGTGGCAAAATGGTCTTGGCCTCATTGACAGTTTCGTCCAGAAGAGCCTCATAAAGCCAGATATATTGCTAAGGGAGGTGTTGGACAGACACAGTAAGCACTGGGTAATGCTGGGGAGGCAGCCAGCAGGACTAATTATTATGTCTCCCATCTTGGACCGCAGCAGGAACAGCAGTACTCTAGCTCTCCATACCTTCTGCTCCTCCCTGGAGCAACATATTTAAAATGTGCCATTGCTGCTGAAAATTTATGCCAGCTTTGATTCTCTCTTCTATGACAGGAGAATGCAACAAGGGATTCAGAAATGGATCCCTTAAAAATAGTGTCCTAATTAAATTTGTACAAAGCATTTTGGCTTGTCTGAACAATGTTGTCTGATACGAAGGGAAGTGTTGCCAAACAACTCTAATCTACTAGAAAGGAAAAAAACTTCATCTGATGTAGTAGTGTCATAAAAGTTAGCAAGATGACTGAATCCTTCCTACGTGAAAATTGTGTATTTAAAAACAAGCAGTATCACTCCTTGCCTCAGTGTCTTGTGATTGATGTAGGAACTTACAGAGGGAAACAAGGCAATACATCGAGTCTTTGACACCTTCCAGCATGAGGCTCATAGCATTGATCCAGTCTCCTGCAGTTAATGGGATAACTGCTTACAGATTATCATGGTTTAACCCCAGCCGGCAACTAAGCCCCACACAGCCACTCGCTCACTCTCCCCACGGTGGGATGGGGGAGAGAATCGGAAGAGTAGAAGTGAGAAAAATAATTGCTTGAGATAAAAACAATTTAACAAGTAAAGCAAAAGCTGTGCACACAAGCAAAGCAAAAGAAGGAATTCATTCACCACTTCCCATGGGCAAGCAGGGGTTCAGCCATACCTGGGCAGCAGGGCTCCAGCATGTAGGGGAAGACAAATGCCATAACTCCAAATGTCCCCCCCTTCCTTCTTCCCCCAGCTTTATATACTGAGCATGATGTTATATGGTATGGAATATCCCTCTGGCTAGTTTGGATCAGCTGTCCTGGCTCTGCTCCCTCCCAGCTTCTTCTGCACCTCCTCACTGGCAGAGCACGGGAAACTTCAAAAGCCCTTGATTTAGAGTAAGCACTGCTTGGCAACAACTAAAACATCAGAGTGTTATCAACATTATTGTCATACCAAAACCAAATACCAGATATTGAGAAGTAAATTAACTCTGTCTCAGCCCAAACCAGGACACATTAACTGCAGTGGTTTCTTGTTAGATTGGACTGAATAGACTTGAAGTTGTAAGAATATCCATGTAATCATTATATAACCAAATTATTTCATTAACTTTAGTATTATGCTAGATCAACAACCCAAGCAATCTAGAGCACATTGCATGTCTGTTTATCATTACTTATGTTAGTTCAGGAACCAAATTAATGACTTCAGGATTTTGGCAGTTTATGTATTCTTTAAATCTTAGGTTAATTACAGTGACTTATTTATTATTTATTTCTCAAAAAGTTAGTGCCTGTTCTGTGTCTCTGAGTGATTTATAATGGCCAGTATATGGGTCCTGGATGCATAAGGCTCAAAATATCTCTGCAGTTCATACACAATATATCTGCCATGTTTGTGTTATATAGAGAAACATAGAATAGAATTGTTTAGACTGGAAAAGACCTTTAAGACCATTGAGTCCGACCACTAACCTAACACGGCCAAGTCCACCACTAAACCATGTCCCTAAGCAACACATCTACATGTCTTTTAAATATCTCCAGGGATGATGATTCCACCACTTCCCTGAGCAGCCTATCCCAATGCTTGACAACCCTTTTCAGTGAAGAAATTTTCCCTAATAACCCATCTAAACCTCCTCTGGTGCAACCTGACATTAGTTCATCTTCTCCTATTGCTTGTTACTTGGGAGTAGAGACCAACCCCTACCTTGCTACATCCTCCTTTCAAGTAGCTGTAGGGAGCGAGAAGGCCTCCCCTGAACCTCCTCCTCTCCAGGTTGAACACCCCCAGTTCCCTCAACTGCTCCTTACTAAGACTTGTGCTCCAGGCCCTTCCAACAGCTCCGTTGCCCACCTCTGGACACACTCTAGCACCTCTGCATTTTTGATATAGTGAGTGGGCCCAAACTGAACACAGTATTTGAGGTGTGGTCTCACCAGTGCCAAGTACAGGGGGAACGATCACTGCCCTGGCCCTGCTGGCCACACCGTTTTGGATACAAGCCAGGATGCTGTTGGCTGCCTTGGCCACCTGGGCACACTGCTGGGTCACATTCAGCCAGATGACAAACAGCAGCCCCAGGTCTTTTCCTGCCAGGCAGCTTTCCAGCCACTCTGCCCCAAGCCTGTAGCATTGCATGGGGCTGTTATGACCCAAGTACAGGACTGGCACTGAGCCTTTTTGAACCTCATACAGTTGGCCTTGGCCCATCAATCCAGATCCCTCTGCAGAGCCTCTTTCCCTCCAGAAAACACTCACCCTTAGTTAAGCAAACTTAGTGAGAGTGCACTTGACTCTCTTGTCTACATCATTCCTAAACCATTCCTAAGGATATTAAATAGGACAGTCCCCAAATCTGAGCCGTGGGGAACACCACTTGTGACTGACCACCAACTGGATTTGACTCCATTCACTACCACTCTTTGGGCATGGTCATCCAGCCAGTTTTTTACCCAGTGAAGAGAAGCCATGTCCAAGCCATGAGCAGCCAGTTTCTCCAGGAGAATGCTGTGGGACAGTGTCAAAGACTTTACTAAGGTCCAGGTAGACAACATCTACAGCCTTTCCCTCATCCACTAGGTGGGTCACCTTGCCATAGAAGGAGGTCAGGTTAGTCAAGCAGGACCTGCCTTTCATAAACCCATGGTGGCTGGGCCCCAAGACCTGGTTGTCCTGTACATGCCACATGATGGTGCTCAGGATGATCTGCTCCATAACCTTCCCCAGAACTGAGGTCAGACTGACAGGATTGTTGTTCCCCAGATCCTCCTACTGTTCCTTCTTGTAGATGGGTGTCACATTTGCTAACCTCCAGGCAACTGGGACCTCCCCAGTTAGCCAGGACTGTTGATAAAGGATAGAAAGTGGCTCAGTGAGCACCTCCACCAGCTCCCTCAGCACCCTTGGGTGGATCCCATCCAGCTTCATAGACTTGTGTGTGTCTAAGTGGTGTAGCAGGTCGCTGAGCACTTCCCCTTGGATTATGGGGGCTTCATTCTGCTCCCTGTCCCTGTCTTCCAGCTCAGAGGACAGTGTACACTGAGAACAATTGCTCTTAGCATTAAAGACTGAGGCAAAGAAGGCACTAAGTACCTCAGCCTTTTATCATACTTTGTCATTATGTTTACCTCTGCATCCAACAAAGGATGGAGATTCTCCTTAACCCTCCTTTTGTTGCTAAGGTATTTATAGAAATAATTTTTATTTTCTTTTACTGCAGTAGCCAGATTAAGTTCTAGTTGGGCTTTGGCCCTTCTAATTTGCTCCCTGCATAACCTCATGTCATCCTTGTACTCCTGAGTTGCCTGTCCCTTCTGCCAAACATCATAAACTCTCCTTTTTCCACTGAGTTCCAACCAAAGCTCTCTGTTCAGCCAGGCCGGTCTTCTCCGCCAGCATGTCTTTCAGCACATGGGGACAGCCTGCTCCTGCTCTTTGAAGATTTCCTTCTTGAAGACTGTCCAGCCTTCCTGGGCTGCTTTGTCCCTCAGGACTGCCGCCCAAGGGACTCTGTCACCCAGGCTCCTAGACAGGCCAAAGTCTGCCCTCTGCAGCCCCAAGGTGGCAGTTCTGCTGATTCCCCTGCTTACTTCCCTGTGAATTGAAAACTCTATCACAAAAGTGATCGCTATGCTCATGACAGCCTCCAACCATCATGTCACCAAACAGCCCTTCTCTGTTCACAAACAGGTCCATATGAGGAATATCTACTCTGTAGAGGTGTTACATTTCCTCTGTACAGGTTCAGAGGATTTGTCTGGAGTTTCAACATACCAGACTGCCAGATTCCATGGGAATTTTGAGCATCTTTGGCAAATGGTCAAAATTCTCTTTTTTCACCATGCAGAGAAAATGTCCAACGGGGGAAAAGAACAAACACAAGTAAATCTGATGATTGGATGGGTTGTGATCCCATTCTATTTAGGGCAATAATCAGGGAGAACAATCTCACCCCATATTTCCTGTACCATATTTTAGGTTTGTTTACCTTCTTTCATTTTGATGTTTTGAAGTTCAGCGGGTTTTGTCCACATTTTTTATTTTAAATAAAAAAACCCGTGTTTCAAACCTCAAGTTACTGAGAGCTAAGGGGCTTTGACAGCTTGCAGATTGAGCTTATATTTAGGCAAAAAATAGAGCTGCTTTTATTTTAGCTTGCTTAAAATTGTACTGCCACTAACCATTGTTCTCAAGCAGCCTTTGTTCTGCTAAAGCTTAGCATCAGAAAGTTGATATAAAGGGTATTCTTCCTTGGAACATTCAGCTATTTGAACTAAGATTGTACCTGTATTAGTCCCACAATACTCTCAAAGAATATTAGAGATTTTATATAAAGAGCCTTTCACAATCATTGATACAGTATCTTGATGAGAACAAGTTACTGGATTGCTTATAATTGCATATTTCAGTGTGCATTGATAGAATTTATTTTGATAGAGAACTTCATAATGTCTCAAGCGTCTACTTTTTTGGGGGGTTTTTGTTGGGTTTTTTTTGTTGTTGTTGTTGTTGTATTTTTTTTTTATTTGTTCAGATGCAGTAAACCTAGCTGGCCAAAGAGGATTTATATTAGTTGGTTTAAAACATGAGTGCATTAAGAGTGACAAAGAGTGTTTTCTTTGTAAGGTAGTATTTTTTTTTTTTTATACAGACAACTGTTCTGTGTGAACTCAAAGCCAAGTCAATTAAGAGCATTTCTTTTCCTGGTACACCACTGCCTTCATATAAGTCATTAATTCTGGCTACCACAGACACATCTGGAATGAGATGTGGCAATCTGAGCAAAATCAAAATTCATTTGCCTTCAGTAATATACAAGCTTAATTGCTCACATGTTGCTGCTTATATAGCAATCGAAAGGCAGAATCCATCTGATTAGGAAAGTCACAGAATGGGTATTTGATTATTTTTATTATTGTAAACTTATTTTTCTGTAAACAGTCATGTTTTCATCCACTGTAAATAAACCTGTTTTTCAATGTGCTTTTATTGATAGATATCGACTAAAATAGTGTCAGCAGCTCCTGTGACTTTAACATGTGTTTTGCAGCATTTGCTATTTTTTCTTAAAGCCTCAGCTCCTAGAGATATGAGGTTGCCGAGCAATCTTAGCCTTCATTATGAAAAATATGAACACTAAGACTTCATAGTTGTAGAGAAAAAGCCTGAAAATGAGAAACCTAAGGCTTATAAAACATTCAGCATAACAACAACCAAAAGAAGGATCTAAATTGTATTATTTTTTACAATCTCATAATTTTAAAACGTTTCTCAGTATTTTAGGTTGGGGTGGAGGGTAAAGAAGAAGGAAGTATGACTCATTGATTTGCATGAAAGAGGTTTATAGTACTGAAAATATAGACACAATTGTAAAATGGTTTCATGCTCAGCTTTCTTCTCTGATGTTTCTGATACATTGCTGATATAATTTTGGAACAGACCTTCAACAGTGAAACAGTCTGGGTAAAAGCATGGTGGATTCTTGATCACAGAAAGCCTTTAACTCCTAGAGAATCTCTTTCTAAAATATTTTGAATGGGTTAAACTGTATTTAAGAGCTTTCTGCATAAGTTTTCAAGCACATCTTTGCATTATCTAGAAGGTCAAAAGAAACGCTGCATATGACCTCTTCTGGCTACAAAATCTGTTAGTTGGGAAATGTAAACAGTGATACCTATAGTTGTTGCTTTTAGGAGCATTATTCAAACCTGACATAAAAAGGCAGTGATTTCATTAAATCCAAGGGAATCCTGCTTGCATGTTTACAGCACTGAAGTAACCATCAGGAAATTGAGATCTTTATCCTTATTACAATTAACATATTATTTTCCAACAAGAAGAACACATTTTATATTCACACCCATTAGGTATGTACCTTAATAGTCTAAGTTTATCCAGAAAACAAAAATACATGAGAACAGCACTGTTATAGAAGACAGGATGTATGTTTTATGGAGCTGTTAAGTAGAAGTGTTGTAGTCTGTAGGTGAATGTCCTTTACAAATATTTTAGCTTTAAGCATGCTGTTTTCAGATGACACTTTGTGTAGTTTCCAATTGCAGATGGAAATGTTAGTGGAACCTATTACCTGAGGAGCTGATCCAGGTTCAATATTGACTTCAAAGAGGGATCAGACACGAGAAGCAGCAGTAGCTTTGAAAAGATCCTGCAATTCCATTGTATATTTATTTATGCTGTTGAGCTTGTTATGTGACCCATCTAACAGTCTTAAAGAAACTGTAGACATTCTTCCACCTCTGATTGTGTGGTTAAGCATGAGATCAGACTATTTTAGATTTTGATAATGAAAATCTAAATGGACAGCACTTCAGTTCTTCAGTCACAAAATATACTTAGGCAACTTCTGAATTTCAAAACTAGTTATGAGAAACTTGTCATAACGTTGTCTTGAGAAGTTGTTTAGGGGCACACAGTAAAGAAAAATGTCTGGGCCTGAGATCTAAAGCAGAAACCACTGGCGTTTTTCATTACACTCATTGTGGAATGGAAGTTTACCTTGGAGTACAAGAATGGTTACAACACCTTACCTAAGAGGGGTCACACACAAGGAACTGGTAAAATGGATAGGTTTCTGTTTTTCTTAGCTAGCTGGTTGCTCACATTCAACGTAGTGCCCGTGAAAGTGCGCCAGACTGAGTTCACTCCTTCTTATTTGTTGAGGCTCCACTCCTGAAAAGTGCAGAGCAGAAATAGCTCAAGCTGTTCACCAGGTACTGCTTGGTACCTTGCAGGTTTAAGCAGTAAGAATCAGCAAGGTAAATTTTTCCATATTAATTTTCATTTCTCAAAGCTGGAACTTTCAACTCTTGCTTAGACAAGGACTTCTTGGAATAATTGTACATACCATATTTCTTTCCTCTCTTGTTTTCTCGTCTTGGCTGCCATCAGGTGTTCTGTGACAATCTAGCCTTGGCTATTGAAGATTAACAATATTTGTGTTAGAAATGAAGCCAAACATAACGTAACATTTATATACTGACTATTTGCTGCTAATGGAATCACAGAAACAGAGAACACATTATTGGGGGGGAAGGGGGGCACATATTTAATAGTTTAAAAACATTCTTACAAAGGAAAACTCTCAACATATTCATTTCCACAAAAAAAAAACCTCCACACCAACCCACCCCCCCAAAAAAACCCCACCCAACACCCAAAAAACCACAGTGGGACCCAAAATTAAGAAAAAAACAACACTGTGAAAAATGTAGCCTGGCAGACCACAGCCATGGGATGCTCCATTTTTAGGACATGTTAAGAGCTATTCCAGGGCCTAACCCAGTTGCTTTAGTAGTTACCTCATTTTCAGTATGATTCAGTACTCTGGACATTGATTAGTATTGTAAAAATTATGATAAAGCACTCTGGCTATTTAAATACAATTTTCATCAGAGATATTATTAAACTTTGCTTGATTTATTCCACTTCAGAATACTACAGTGATTCTGCACATTAATATTGTATAATGGCTGCCACATTATCTTGGATGACTTCTCACTATATATCTGCTACTCTACAGTCCCCTTACTGAAGCTTGTGATCATATTTATAAGAAGTGCAATAAATTTTGGTGTAATTTCTATATCACAAAACTGTTAAGGGAATTGGGCCAGATCTGGCAGCCCAAGAAGGCGATGCTGCCACTGCTGCATGCCCCCAGGTCCAGCTACTTGTGGGGTTGAACATGTTGCCAGTGGGAGGATACATAGACCACCTGTATACAACACAAAGATACGTATAGGATCATAGCCACAGAATCACAGGTTTTGGGTTGGAAGGAACCTTTAAAGATCATCTAGTTCCAACCTCCCTGCTGTGAGCAAGGGCATCTTTCACTGGATCAAGTTTCTCAAAGCCCCATCTAACCTGATCTTGGATACTTCTAATGATGGTGTGTGGCTACGCAAGTCAAGACGGACATAAAAACACTCTTATCTATGTGGCTGGGTTTGGAAAAAATGGCCAAAATGGTGTTTATTATTTTTACATATTGCTTATATATCTTAGACAGCAAATGTGTCAGACCCTGACAGGCTTTCTGTCTTCTTCTTCTTGCTTGCTATTTGCTGTTGCTGTATGTGCTTGTATGCTGTTCTTCACATCCTGTTTACATACTTGACATTTTTGTGGCTGTCTTAAAGGAACACGACTAAGTCTTTAAAGTCAACTAACTCGTCTACAGACCTGCTGCAGACACCAACTTTGGGGCATCGGCAGCCTCTCTGAGCAACCTGGTCCAGTGTCTCAACACCCTCACCATGAAGAATTTCTTCTCATATCCAACCTAAATCTCCCCTCTTTCAGTTTAAAATAGTTGTCCCTTGTCCTGTCACTACAGGCCTTGGTAAAAAGTCTCTCTCCATCTTATAAAACCCCTTTAAGTACTGAAAGACCACAATAAGGTCTCCTGGGAGCCTTCTCCAGGCTGAACCACCCCACCCTCTCAGCCTCCCTCACAGGAGAGGTGCTCCTGCCCCCTGGTCAGTTTTATTACCCTCTTCTGGACCTACACCAACATGTCAGCCTTGTACCACCTGGCCTGCTGGGCATAGCGCTCCGGTGGGGTCTGAGAGACCAGAGCTGAGGGGACAATCCTCTCCCTCACCCTGCTGGCCTCGCTGCTGGTGATGCAGCCCAGGATACAGTTGTCCAGTCAAGCATACTGACCAGCAGGCTGGTTATATCCCTTACTCTTTATACTAGGAAATAAGCACTATTATTTCCATGATGTATATGAAGCAATCAAGACTCAAGGACTAAAAACTTACCCAGAAGTATATGCTGGAAATAGAACCAAGAATGAAAGTTTCATTATTCGTCTCCTCATGTAATATTTTAGTTGCCTCCCATATGTAACCCATACAGATGAAGTTTAACCATTTTGGTTAGTGCTGTACAACTGACCACTAATCAATTAGTTGGTCTATCGGGTTTGCCTGGCAAGGTGTTGGGTGGTGGGGGTGGCTGCTGTGAGAAGCTGCTGGAAGCTGCCCCCGTGCCCGATGGAGCCCGTGCCCGCCGGCCCCGGGGGGGACCCAGGGCTGAGCCCACCAGCCGCGGGGCCAGCGGATTTAAGGGGATAACACACACCCCACACCCCCACCCCCCCAACCTGCACAACTGCAGCTGGAGAGAGGAGTGAGGAGGTGCGAGAGGCGCAGCCCGGCAGCCCCCCGGGGCTGGGCCGCAGGGGGCCGGGGGGGGTCCCGGCGCCGCCGCAGAGGCTCCCCCCAGGCCCGGGAGCCCCCGGCCGGGCAGCTCCCCCCCCGCACCGGGGGCAGGGGGTGCCCCAGGGGTCCGTGACCCGCGGGCAGCCCGTGCTGGGGCAGCTGCCGGCAGGGCCGGGGCCCCGCGGGGAGAGGGGCCGGGCCGGGCCGGGGACCCCACATTGGGCCCGGCTGTGCCCGGGGGGCCGCACCCGCGGGGCCCCACGCTGGGGCCGGGAGGGTGTGAAGGGGAAGGGGCGGCAGAAGCCCCGAGGGACGGACCGGCCGTAACCCCCATGGCGCGGCCCCCGCCCGCTCGGGGGAGGGAGAGAAACCAGGAATTGGTGGAGCCCGGGAAGAAGGGAGGGGCGGGGGGAGGGTGTGTTTTCTGATTTGAATCGCGATAAATCACAGTAATTTCCCCAACTCGAGTCTGGTTTGCCTGTGACGGCAACTGCTGAGCCACCCCCCTGCCCTCCCGCTCCCCTGCCCGGCGGAGGCGGGGACAGTGACAGAGGCGCTGCTGGGCGCCTGGGGTTCAGCCAGGGGCAAATCGCCATGGCTGGTTTCGTCAAAATGCATCAATTAAGAACGTGTTGGTACATCCACAACCATCCACAACAAAAAGGAAATAAAATTATTAACTCTAAAAATCTTTGAAGAATGGTTTGACTTTGACTGGAGAAACTTACCTTTATTTTGTTTTAGGACTAAGAAGAAGAGTTGTTTGTTTGGTTTTTTGTTTGGTGGGTTTTTTGGGGGGGTTTTTTGGGTGGGTGTATGTGTGTTTTTTAAAGTACTGGGTAAAAATACTTGGCATTTAAAAGAACAAATTCAGCTGTATTGGGCAGATCATTTCAGTCACTGTAAAAACTGTTTTCCATGTATGGGGGAAAAAATATGTCTGAAAAAAATTGCTGTGCTCTGAATAATATCCTATAAGTAAAAGCCTGTAAAGCATTTCAGTGTTAGACCAGTTTGGCACAGTATAGGTTTGTTAACTGTTGCACATGGTTTGCTCCCACTTTTGTGGAATTCCTATCTTGATGTAGATATTAAAACTTTCTGTTGGCGCAAAGGAAGATTGAGCAAGGTCATAGAGGAGAAAGGTTACCAGATACAGACCAAATACATCAAGCTCAGTATATACCTTCAGTGAGCAAAGATTTTGTCTGGGAGAGTAATGTGTTGCTTCCCTGCTTTTAACCATGTTGCTCTTGCCTGTTGTCAGAGACATGGTACTGGACTAGATGGACACCTGGTCTGATGCAGGACAGCCATTCTAATGTCCCAGAAACATTAATTTCCTTCAATTTCCTTGTTACTTTGCTTGAAATTTAGCGTGCATAAGCATTTGTGTGACTGGAATTTTATACCATTTCTCTTTAGGAAAGATAACTTTATTTGGTGTGGGGCAGTTTACTAAATGTATTAATATTGATGGATGAATATAAATAAACTGTAGCAACAGAGTCAAGGAATACATTGCTTATACATGAAAACGAACATAGAAAATGTCCTTGCTTGCTTGTTCCCAAGAAGGCTTATGATTGATTCACTGAATATGGACAGCTGTGGGGAAAAGAGGATCCCATAGTGTCTGGCCAGTGCCTTTGTTAAAACCTGTCATATAAGAATTCAGGAGTGAGAAGAAATTTTTGATATTTTCACAGTTAAACCCAGAGTATCTTGGTTCTACATCTCTGTTCTATCTTAACTATCTTAAAATAAAAGTAATTATAAATATGTGCATGTCTATGTGTAGAGAGGACAAATCCAGAAGATGAAATCTGAAAACTGTTGTGGAGGTGGGAGAGAAATTCTGCTCTTGAATTCACGCCCATGCTGTATGTTTCAGGGCGAGAGCCGTAAAGGCATTTGCACAATTTTCAGACAGATACATGTTGCCAGACAATACAAAAAGAATCTGCTTAATCTCTTACAAATTTTATTTTTCCATACGAAAGATCATGTGCATTCAAACATTATTATTCGACGTGTGCAAAAAACCCAGCTGTTTGTAACTTTGTGGAGCCTGCCTTGTGCAGTGTCCCCTACCTCCTGCATGCCAATTTAATTGTCTACTCGCTTTTGTGACTTTCTTCACTGCTGCCTGGTTGGCACACAGACTGGAAAGGGACTAGCTGCCAGTTCAGACTGGGATGTCTGTCTGTCATATTTCCCTCTGATGTCTGGAGGGGGCCTCAATTCCAGAACCTCTCTCAGGGATAACCCCCTTACTAATCCAATTACATGGTCGTATTGGTTTCTGTTTTGTCGCTGCACACCAACAATATAACTGAATTTGAAAAGACTAGCTATGTTCAGGTAACGGAGGAAATAGATAATTGTTGAACTAATAATAGCTTTGTGTTGAGAAATGGACAGAGTTTGGAAGATAGATAACATTGGTCTCCTGAGGCATTTCAGATGATTGGGTTGAAGAACGGGGGAAATCAGAGCTAGGAAGATTTTACTTCTGTTGTTCCTTAAGCATAATATTGTAAGGCAAAAAGGCTACTAAAAATTACTATTTTAGTAATTTATTTTTTTTTTCATTCCTTATTACTCGTGCTGTGGTAGCATTTGACAGCCACCTGCCATAGACTAGGGAGCTGCTAGAAGCCACTTTTAAACAGAAACAGAAGGTAGCTCCTGCTCCACAAGAATGCAAGGAATATAACCAAATTGGGGGCTTCGTCCTTCAAGAAATTGCACATTCACACAGAAAGCATTTGTTGTCTCAGTAGAAGAGAGAGTATAACAGATGGGGAACTGAAGCACACAGCATCTCACTGATTTAGGTAACATCTTAGGGAAAGCCTGCCAGAACCTAACCTACTAGTTTCCTGAAACCAAGCCAGTATCACAGCCTCAAGAGCATGGGAAATCTTAAGGCAACTTCCTCCCTAAAGCAGGAATGTCATCAGATTTCATGCCATGGGAAGTCAGATAATACTAAAGACTAAGGGTTAAAATTTATCAGAAGTAGTTTCTGTGTTGGAATGTTCAAAAGATAAGTGGCATGACAACTATACTCACAGCTTTTCTTTAGGAAGTTTCTTTAAATATCACCAACCAATCAGCAGTTTTTAAGGTGACGAATAAGCTAAGTCTGAAATAAATCTGAAATTATTGTAGCTGAGCAAAAGGAATGCTTTACATTTTTTACTATTTACCCACAAATATAACATTTGACCATGTTATTGAGTCAGGAAGTTTCTATTAATTTTCCATAGCTTAGGAAAAACACACTGTTCAGAAAATCAGCTGACCTTTAATCAGGCACTGCCACTTACTTTTTATGTAATTAAAAAATCAAATAAGAATTTATGCTTGAATCATGTTACTACTTAAGTATTGCTTTTTATTCATAGACATGCAGTACATTTACAGGAAATTAACATAACAAAGATGAAAACTATATTAATATATAAATAATTAATATGATGTTAATAAAACATAATTGCCTTTCAGGATATGGTGGACGAAGTAGAAATGTTGGATTTTTCCATATCAGGACTAATTTTCATACCGAATATAGATATGCTGAAGATAAATGGGGGAAATAATACTTTGAAATAGCTGAAATGTCTGCAAAAAGTGATAAAGGAATAGAAATATCAAAAATATTTTCTTCTTGTTCACAACAGAAAATATAGCTTGCTGTGGAATTATGCAGTGTGATTTCAGCTGGAACAGTAAATGAATAAACAATGAGGCAAAACTCTTCACCACCAGCAAATTCTTTGAAATGCTACCTCTAACACAAGCATGGGGTTAAGAACCCAGTGCTTGGGTCATGAGATATAGGTTGTAATAAACCTGTCAAAAGCTGTCCCTTCTGTGGGAAATGAGATGAATTGTAAGTCCACTGTGTATGGAATGAAAATTCAGAGAGGATTGATAGAAAAGTTTGTCATAACGAATACAGAACTTATGCTGGGCCAAAAGAGAGGTTAGTCTCTGCTACGGTTGTATGCAGTTTGACCTAAAGCGTTAGTGGTTTGGCTGGATGGAGGGGAGGAGGGCAAATTTTTAGCCTGCCCTTCCTTTATGGTAGTTTGATTGGAGCCAGAAATACATGAAAGCCAGCTGCTCATTATTTGTCCTCCCCTGGGGAAAGTAGTCCTAATGGGGATGCATTCTTTGTGGATTCCTTGCTACTGCTGACCCACAGCACTGCAGGTAATGCTTTGATGGAAAAGGAATAACAACTGATTACAAATCTGTCTTTTGGCACCAGACTTTGTATTAATACACCCGTGGTTTGGGAGCAATGTAGTCACACATATTACAAACCCTGCAAAATCCAGGCACACTGGTGCTTTTTAGGATGTAGACCTACGTCCTAAAGTATAGCTGCTGAAAATTGGACAGCTAGTGCAAGAGCACTTGTTCCCTTTCATGTTCATCACAAGATGATGAGAAATTAGTTTACTAGGGCCTCAGGCCAAACTTCCATGCCAAGGAGTCTTACAAAAAGGAGCCCTAAACCTGGCCCTATGGTGATCTTACTGATTGCAAAGCTGGTCACAATGACTTCTTGAGCAGTGAGCCAGCCTGTTGATTGCTTGTTTGACAAGAAGCTTCTTGCCAGGAACCTGATATAGAGGCAATCTAGGATTATAGCCAGATTAAAGCAGCCATTTGGGGATGTTTAGATACTACACTAGAGATTGATCCCTAATGATTTGGAAGCCTCCAAAGACTGCAAATGAAAAGCATGTGGGGGGCGGGAAAAAAAATGCCTGGCTTGGTGAACGATCTTCATACTTTGCTTAGAAAGAAACAGGAATGCTGAAACAGCTTTCCTTGCTAGGAAGTGTCTGGCAGAGAACTAAGTCTTGGTAGAAACCCTTCTTTCCAGGGACAGTCAGGCTGATATTTCTGTAGATGCCCAAGGCTTCCTTACCAAGAGTAATCCTTAAGTATTAGGGATAGCCTAAAGCAGAAGGCTGAGCACAAGGCTGTGCCTTACAAAAGCAACTAATTGCTAGCATACCTTCAGAATTGATAGATGTGATTATCTCACAATAAGGTTACAATGTTTTTGAAAAAAAGCATAATTTACAGGGCTAGAAATTGTAGCATCCAAAGGCATATGCTTTTAGTTTGTACTTGAGAAGGAAGACTTTTCTGTGACATACAGCATAAATAACTTTTGCTATTATCTCTGTTATCTCCCTAGGGTTTTACCACCCTGAGCCTAGCTCTTGCACCACTGGAAAAGGAAAACAACTTGAAAGTTACAGACATCTGAAAAGCATGGCTTTGTTGTAGAGGATATAACAAGACAGGTAGGAAAATGCATGGGATCATGAACTGCTAATGAAAAGAGGTTGAAGCAGTACTAGCAGTTAAATGAGAAAGAGTGGTTGGGGTGCACAAAATTCAAATTAGCGACGAGATCTCTAGCTCACTGCAATCGGGTTTAGCCAGACTTGGTGTATCACAGCTCTACTCAGACTGCAGCTGGAGGGAGCGCTTAAAAGTGAGAAGCTGATAGTGGCTGTGATGAGTGGGTGTGTGAGCAGATCTTAAAAACTAGGCTGAAACAAGCTAGAGAATTTCCTTTTTAGAGCTAGTTTGAAGGAAGGCAAATCTGACTGGTGTTTTTTATTTGCTATGAAATGCTTTCTTACTGTCATTAGCTTAGATGACCAACTTGAAGAAGTAAATCACAGCTGAGTGGAAATAATTAAAAAATCCTTTGTTGTTTGTAATTATTTTTAGCAACTTTTGATGACTTGTCATAAGCTTAGGAGTAAGAGATTTAGCATGGTTAAACAGAGTGGCAGTATATTAACCTTTAATTTATATTTAAATTGAAGTAAGACATGTGGGTTGAATGAATGAGATACAAACCATAATGAGTGGTGTGACCTATGTATGTGCTTATAATTTCTGTAAATGTTTTTAATATAAATAAATATCAAATACATATTCCGGTTTTATTGGTACATCAGAAAAATTAACTTATTGTGAACTTGAAATTTCATTCTCGTAGTCTGTCCTTTATTATGGGTTGTGATTAAAAGCTAGGAAATTAGTGATGCAGTCTCTTACTACTGTATTTCTCCGCCCCCCCCCCCCCCCCCCCCCCAAGCAAATACAACCTCCTCATAATAATAGATCATAGAATGGTTTGGGTTGGAAGGGACCTTACAGATCAGCTAGTTCTAACCCCCTGCCACGGGCAGGGACACCTCCCACCAGCCCAGGTTGCTCCCGGCCCCGTCCAGCCTGGCCTTGGGCACTGCCAGGGATGGGGCATCCACAATTTCTTTGGGCAACCTGATCCAGTGCCTCACGACACTCACAGTGAAGAAGTTCTTCCATATACCTAAAATAAATCTACCCTCTTTCAGTTTAAAGCTATTAATCGTTGTCCTACACTACACACCTTTGATAAAAGACAAAAGAGCAAGTCTTGCTTTCTGAATGTTGCAAATAGCCATTAATAAGTATCTTCCAGTGCTGTGTTTTGCTGCTGTCATTTCAATCTGCACTTCTGAGTTCATCATGTGAATTGTAAAGAAGTTTGTCTTTGAGTTGCAGTACATGCAACACTTCTGTTTCTTCAGTCAACAAACCGAGAAGTAACATGTTTTTCTTCTGGGATTTAAAAAAGCACCATGACATCATGTGCTTACAAATACATTGCTAAATTTCAATTTTGCTCTATCTTGTGAGACTACAGATATAAAAAATAGATAAATATTTACGAAAAGAAGTCCCTATGAGTAGCATTTCAGTTTTTCAGACAGGATCAGCAGCGCATCCTATGTAACATGTGCTTGAGATCTCCTTAACTACTTAGTGGCTTTTTCTGCCCTCCCTCACTGGCCCCAAACTAATGGATTTTCACTGATCAAAAAACCGTACTCCTCTCCTCATAGTTCTGTGGGTCTCAGTGACGGCTGCTCAGCATTAAACCCAGAAGAACAATGAAAATAAAGTCTATCTGGAAATACATAACCTCCATGTAGCCTTTATTGTCGTTGCCCTTATGGGTTGAATATATTAGTCTCTTCAAATATAATATCAAATATTTCAATTCTGAGGAGAAAAAATATTTTGTAATAATGCAATGGCTGATGATGGTAATGTCAGTGTGTAAATGAAGAGCTACAGAGGAGGAGGGCTTGGTCTTCAGCGTTCTGAGTCAGAGTTGCCTTTAAAGCTGACAGACAATACAGTTTAGTGTGTGTGTGTGTTTCTTTTTTTTTTTTGGGGGGTGGGCTTTTTTAAAATGTAGATTCATAAGGATTTGTGGAAGAAATGAGTAACCATGACAAAATCTGTGTTTTATTTTCAGCAGCATGCTGATAATATCACAAATGGCTCGAGATTGTTAGTAGCCTCCTGTTGTAAGAATAATGGACTACTGGCACAGATGTGCATTGTTCCTGTGAGACTTTTCAATCCCTTCCTGTCTTACAGGTTTACCACTGTTTGCCTGCATGCTCATGTCTGTCAGAAATATATTTGGCTTTTCCAAAACCCAGGAGAGATTTTATCTCGGTGTAAGAAAGAATTTTTTTTACAGTGGGAACGATCATTCACTGGAACAACCTCCCCAGGGACATGGTAGAGCTCTCATCACTGGAGGTTTTCAAGATGTAATTGGACAGAGTTGTAGGTAATTTCATCCAAGGTTCCTTTCCCAGAAAAGTTTGGACCAGATAATTTTTCAAGGTCCCTTCCAACCTGGCCTATTCTACAATTCCATAGTTCTAATGAAAACATTCCACTTTGTGAGTTTCCATCTGCAGCCTTGCCTGTTGCTCCTGTACAGCCACCAGTCAGCTGAGATGTCTGAAGAGCTGTAAGCTTCAACTGGGCACAGTAAGCCCCTCTTGCTGAAAGGAACAGGTTGGTGTTGCAAGCTAAAGATGTTCCTCTGCAAAACCAACTGACTTCTCAAGGCAGGCATGGAATGAATTTATGGATCTTTTTTCTTAAAAAATAATATTGAATTGTTGGGGGAAATTGGGGGGAAAGGGAGGGGGGATGAGGGGTGGGGGTGGGGAACAACACACGCACATAATTCTGCTTTTCCTGTTAAGGAAATCATCAAATATTTCTCACCAAATCTTCTGAGTATGTTTATATAAAATGCAGGTTTTACAAAGATGAAAAAAAGATTCTAAACATAGAATCCAAAAGCAAAGCTTGCCTTTTTCAGAGCAAACTACCTTAGCAAAATTCTTCTGAGAGTAACATCCATTGCTCACTTCACTTGGAATTTCTGTTCTATAAGCTTTTTTTTTCTCAACAGAATGTAAATGAGTGATATATCCAAAGTAAATTGAGTTACACTGTTTCAAAAGAAATAGCAGCAAGCTGAGAACGGTACCTATCGCTTTTAAAGTATCAAAATCTTTTTAAGCTGTCATTTGTCTGAAATATTGATGAGGAATTTATAATAAATATGGCTGAGTATGAAACTTTTAAAGACAAAAGACTGCAACAGTCTGATAATGGTCACTGATATGAAACTGGGAAAGATTTCTCATGTCAGATGAGTGATTAGAAAATAAATAATCTCTGATGTAAATACATAATTAATTATTAAGAGACCTTTCTGCTAGCTCTAAAATTGAGGACAAATAAAGACCTACTTACTTTTAAATCCAAAAAGATGTGCAAATGTAGTTTGAGAAACCTTTTGGAATAAGCAGTAGGCAATTCAAGGACATTGCAACAATCCACTTTGAAGGCCTTATCCAAAATCTGTGAAAATTTTAAGGGTTCTTCTCTTGGCTTTACATTCAAGTTAAAGAATCTGGTGATTCTCTAGATATGTTATTGGCTCTTGAATTAACTCAAGCAACTCTCTTTCATCCAAGGTTTGAAATATCAGAAAAAATAGACCCTTCAAAAATATTTCTTCAAATGCTCATATATATGCTGAGGTAGACAGTGCCTAATTTGTGACATACCTACCTAGGAAACACTGAAAACAGTGTTAAACTTAGTTGTCTCGAAGCTGCTAGACATCTAACTGTTTTCTCACGTAAAGGGCAACTCCTTCTCCATCCCATCCTTTCATTCCTAAGGAGTCTGTATCCCGTCATTGCAACACTGCAGTCATAAAGTTGTTAATGAAGATACTAACAGCAGAAGTCCCAGGACTGATTTAAAGAGCCCCACTGGTTATTGACTGCTGGACTTTAAACCACTGATCAAAACTCTTTGAACCTGGCAATGCAGCCAATCTTTCATTCATTGTCCACCTATCCAGCCCATATTGCACCAATTTGATGATACAGACTACAAAACAGTGTCAAAGGCCTTGCTAAGTCAAGTTACACAACATGCACATGCCTCCCTTTATCCACACCACCAGTTGCCTTGTCCCAGAAGTCAAGGAGGCAAGTCAAGCATGATTTCCTCTTGTTAAACCCATGCTACTACTATCAATTTTTTGTTTGTTTGTTTGTTTGTTTTGTTGGGGTTTTTTTATGCATTGAAGGAATAGCTTCTAATAGGATTTGCTTCACAACCCTCCCAGGAATTGAGGGGAGGTTGACTCACCCATAGTTCCCTGAATTCCCCTTCTTGCCCTTCCTAAAGGTGGGTGTGATATCTGTCCTTCTCCAGGCATCAAGAACATTCCCAGCTCCCATGATCTTTCAAAGACCATAGACAATGGCCAGCTCCTTCAGCACTCTCAAGTGCACCTCATCTGGTCCCGTGGACTGCTTTACACCCAAGTGGATTAAGTGGTCCCTAACTCTTTCTTTATTGTGAGTAATGCTTCATTAATTGAGGGCAGCCTTACTTTTGAAAACTGAGGCAAAGAAGGCTTTAAGTAGCTGTAGCTGTCACAGTCATTAACTATGAGTGTTACCTGACCTGCCAGTATAGATTGTAACTGTGGGTTTCTCAGGATCGTGCAGTACACAAGGATATGGATGTCTGGGTTTCTGAGAATTTCTGTTTTAAAAAATTATATGAAACTATTCTTTTTACTATTAGTAAATGCATATACACACACACAGAGACAACTAACAGTAGTAAACATATATTACAACTCACTAAAAATTACCACTAGGAAAACAAGTATATATTTGAAGAGTAAAGCAAATATATGTTTATTGGGAGTTAGTGCAGAATTCCAGCTAGTGAAGCAAGTGTATATTTATGAACCTTTACCTGTGTACCAATAAATATATTATGTGAGGTGTTACTGGTATGACATTCACCAAACCACTCCCAGGAGTGGGGCTAATCAATGATGGAAAAGTGTCACTTCAAAGATGATCAGTGTTACAGAATCCGAAGTCAGCCAGGTGTCCCTGGCAAGGGTCCGGTCTATCCAGGAGATCTAATGTATGGAAGGTTTCTCAGAGAAGCTCATTTTAGGTAGGTAGCAAGTTTCTTTTGGTGTAGATATGTAAGCAGGCATAGGACAATAGTTTCTGGAATAGTTGTTGCTGACTCCTGTTTTCCTGAAAGTTCAGTCTTCCAGTTTCTTTGTTCTGCACCCATCAAAGTTTCTTTGTCCTGCCAATTACTTCCCTTCAAAGGAGATTTTGGCAGAGTTAAGCAGGCATGAATTGGGACTCCTGACTGAGGAGATATCCTTCTTTGTCAGTATGTTTAGCCGGTGGTCTTTGTGGCTGCTCCATCAGTACCTCAGCTTTTTCCCTATTGCTTTTCACTAGGTCCTCTGGCCCACTAAGCAATGGGCTCACACTCTCCTTAACCTTCCTTTAACCACCCATGTATTAGCATGCACTCTGCTTTTTGTGACTATTCATCTCCCTTGCTAGCTTTGACTTTGAAATCTTTGGGTTTCCTTGCTCCTTTCCTACATGCGCTAGCAACATCTGTGTATTCCTCTGAAGCAGTCTATCCCTGCTCCAGCCTTCTGAGAACTTTCTTTCTGTGTTTAAGCCCAGTCAAGAGCAATGTGTTCACCCATGCTGGCCTTCTGCCATGCTTGCTCCATTTTCTGCATACGGGAATTGACCGTTTTGTGGGCTGAGGCAGCTGTCCTTGATTAGCTAGCTAATTCTGGGCCCCTTTACCCTCTAGAGCAGTTTTCTGTGGGATCCTGCCAAGCAGATCCTAAAATAAGTATCTTCTAAAGTTTACAGGATTGATTTTGCTGTTTATCTTTCTTCAGCTCAGGACCTTAAACTCCACAGCTTCAGTCACTGCAGCCAAGGCTGCCTTCAGTCTTTCCACCATCCAACATATATTCTTTCTTGGTGGCAACAGGTCCAATACAGCATCTGCACTAGTCAGTTCAATGATCACCTGTATCAAGGAATTACCTTCTAGAAGTCTCCCAGATTGCTTGTGCTCAGCTGTATTGCTCTTTCAGCAGATAATAGGGTGGCTAAAGTTTCCCATGATGTATTGGGTATGTCTGGGATGGAATTAATTTTCCCCACAGCAGCCTTCATAGCACTGTGCTTTGTATTGGTAGCTAGAAAGGTTTATAGCACACCAGTGTTTTGGCTACCACTGAGCAGTGCTCGCACAGCATCAGGGCTGTCTCTCCAACATTTTCCCCCTCACCAGTAGGCTGGAGGTGGGCAAGAACTTGGGAGGGGACATAGCCAGGACAGCTGACCCAAATTGACCAAATGGATGTTCCATACCATATGACATCTGCTCAGCAATAAAAGCTACGAGAAAGGAGGAGGGGTGGGGGCATTCATTATTTATCATGTTTGTCTTCTGGAGCAAGCCCTGCTTCCCAGGAAGTGGCTGAACATCGCCTGCAGATGCAAAGTAGAGAATAAATCTTTTATTTTCCTTCACTTCCGCATGCAGCTTTTGCTTTATTAAACTGCCTTTACCTTGGGCCATGAGTTTTTTTCCATCTTATTTTCTCCTCCATGCATCCTGCTGAGGAGGGGAGTGATAAAGCAGTTTGGTGGGCACCTGTCATCCAGCTAGGGTCAACCCACCAGGCATGAGTACCACAGGTTCTGACTGTGGCACTGTGTCCAGCTGCTGGAAGAATGTTTCATCTGCCCCCTCTTCTTAAGCAGGAAACCTGTAGTGGACATCAACTACCACATCACCTCTGCTGGTCTGTTCTCTAACCCTTTACCCACAAGCTCTCAACTGCTTTGTTACCTACCCCAATGCAAAGCTCCATGCATTCAAGAGTGTGCAACTTCATCTCCACCTGCCCACTCTCTTTCCTAAAGAGTCTGCGTTCCTCCACTGCAGCACTCCATTCATGTAGGCTATCTCACCATGCCTTTATAATCCAAATAAATTTACAGCTGTGCAACTGCAGATTTCTAATTCCTTCTGCTTGTTCACTGTGCTATATGCGTTGGTGTCAGGCCCAAGTTGTGTTCTCACACAGAAAACATGAGACCCTTCCTCTTATGCTGTCCCTCAGATGCATGTACTCTATCCCTAGTGTCCTCACTTCTCTTCCAGTTATGGTAACCTTCCCCTAGCATATGTAGTTAAACTCTTTTCTCAATCGATTAGCAAACCTGTTTGCAAAGACACTCATGCCTTGCTGTAAGATGTGTCCCATCTCTGCTCAGTAGCCCTTGCTCCTCAGGGAAGGCCCTGTGATCATGAAACCTGAAGTCCTTCAATCACAGCCCTGCCTGAAAAAACAGACTGTGTAGAGGAATTATAGAGGAATGAAGCTGGGTTAATTAACATTGATAATATACAGCTGTGGGCTGGTTTCAGGGTCAGTGGGCTGGCTGATGTGGATAAGGTGCAGGTGTGGCTGGTTCCTGCTAAGTAGTTAAATAGCTCTAAGGAAGAGACCTAGAAGTAGAGGGAATATGTGTGCCCTGGATGGAGGAGAGAGAATGAGAAGGATACAGCAGAGGCAGGAAGCAGGGTGGAATGGCCTGAAGGGGATGGAGAAACAGCACAGGCAGTCAATGAACTTTTGAAACCTTGTGGGGGATTGGTGGCTGTGCTGAGGCAAGACATGAGAACTACTTATTGAAGTTAACCTGGTATGGGATGGTAAAAACCTTGTCACAGCTGCCTAGTTCTGAGGCTGCTGCAACAGTCATGCAGCTAGTTATTGGCTTGCTGGATGAGTCCGCTTCTCCTCTTGTCTCAAAGGCCCATAAGGTCTGAACCAGACTTTGGGCTTGTTATGTAAATTATTGTTGTCCCTGTAATTAAATGGAGTTCTATATAAATGCCCGTGATACAGAAGTACTTATCTGAAAATGCTGTGTAGTTACATGGAAAAAAACCAACAAAAAAAAAAACAACCAGCAGCTTAAATGTCTGCATTCCTTGTGCAGAAGTGCAGCCTAAGTATGGATATGGGTAGAAGAATGGCTATAAGTTTAGGCATAAATAATTAATCTGAGTAATTTAACTGCATCAGTTACACATATGCAAGTATGTCTTAAGAGCCCTACAGTTTAAACTTATTGTCTTGGATTACTAGTAAGTAATAAATTTATTACTCTTTTCCCTTCTGTTTCATAATTGAGCAATTCATGCATTTAATTCTTGCTTCTAGTTAAATGAGTAATTTTAATTACAAAATAATTGATTGAACAGTGTAAATACACTTCAGTTCTAATTAATATGGATGTATTATGTGGTGTATTCTATTAATGTGTCTTTTGTTAACGTTTCTGTAGCTTCTCATCCTCGATTCACTACAATGAATGGGAGTTTCTGGATGCCTTTTTGTTTCTTCAGGAAACATGGTGTTAGAGCTCTACGAAGTGGTATTGTAGCAAAATTTTTAGAAGGATATGTTTGAAAATCTTTTAACAAGATGAGACTCCTTTTACAAGAAAAAGCCCTGAAATTGACTAATACATTACGTGATACTCTCCAATGCATATCAGCTAGTCATAACATTATTACTGGATGTGCTATAACACTTCCACCTTGGGCTGGGGAATTCCACCCACCCCCCACCCCCCATGATTAATATGTCTACTTGTCTTGATGCTTCTGTGAACAAGGCTATGTTTAAGATTAACTCTTATAACCAACCTCTGCTCATATTGCCAGTACTCTGTGAATTTGTCAGCATTCCTCCCAACTCTACTGGAATTTTTTGTGCTTGCACATGCCAATCATTGTAAGCTGGCCTCTATGTGTGAGTGAGGAAAAGGTGAGCTGCAATGACTGTTGCTTGCATTTCACCACTTGAATGACCCTGTTTTCCCCTGCTGTCTCCAAACTGATTTTTTCCTCTTTTCCCAGTCACTTGAAAGATACCACAGTTATTCTTGTGTTAACTACTTGCATCTTCCTTTTACCAGAAGGAATAAAACCTGGTTTCCAGATGTTCATATAAAAGAAAAGGAAGTTCACTATTAACAGATATTGAGAATAAACAGCACCACCAAGTTGCTCTCTCCCTGTCTCTACAGAACACTATTACTTTTGTTTACCTGGCATACATCTGCCTGCTTTTCTATTTTTGTCATCATATACTGAGGTATTTAGGTGTTTTGATGCTAATTTTCAGATTCAGCTTTAGAGGAAGAATTTGATGCCTGATATCTAGGATATTACAAGCCTGACTGTCACATTTGGATGCTACAGTTACACAAATAACTGACCAATATCATGTTGCCAGATATGTATTTGGATTCTGTGTTGGGCATGCTTTCCGAAGATAATAGCTACCAAAGAAGTCCTACAAGCAAACATGCAGCAGTCTTACAGAGATTATAATCACTCTGTTTCATATGAAGGTGGAAATCTAAATTTGAGTAGATGGCAAATACCCTGTCCTGTCATTTGCCGTTAATCATTCACATGAGGTAGACAGCTGTTTGGATAGTGCTTATTGGTAATGCTGAAATTACTAGTTCAGCAACTGTCTTACAGCATGCAGGTAATTGCAGATGGTTTTCAGTGTAATTCCTTTTCTAAAAGAGAAATGGAGAAACCAAAAGAGTAGTATCTTCCATAAAGAGCTACCTGCTTATTTTCTATGAAGAGGAGTCCTAGTATAAGTAAATCTCTTCCATTTTGACTAAGATTAGTTGCTTTCAGAGTTGGTGTGGTAAGCATGTAAGATAGACTTATGTAAACTGAAGTCCCCCAGTTGTAAATTGGGCCCTAATTGGCAAATCTCAGTGGCTGCTCAGGAGCTTACCCATTTTTGTCTGTAAGAATCAGGTCAAGATTTACTCTAGGAAATGCAGACTGTCATGGAGTCTCCCCATGCCAGTTTTAGAGGATGTAGATAACTTATGCTTCTTTATTCTGCATTTATTAATTTGTCTGGATATGTCTATGTACTTAATGTCACATGCATGTTACAAGCCATAAGTGATGAAGAGGTAAAGCTGAATGATACCCTACCAATATAGGAAGGCAGGTGTGCATCACTTGATTGGAGGCTCAGACCAGCTGAGCCATTTATTTCCCATTTTCTTAATTTTTTTACTTGTTGCCTTCTGTAGTATATTAGCCTAAACTCTAACAAAAAGGTTTGAAAATTGGATACTGTCAGTGTGAAAGTCTATTATAACCTGATCATTGGTTTATGAGTTTGATGTTCTAAACATTGTCAATATCTCTTGCACAAAATATTGAGGATTATTCTTTACTTCAACTACAAGCAGCATTTTCTAGCCACATGACTTATAAATTTTATTTCTGCTGAGGTCTTTGAAAACTTTTATTTCCCCATTAAATGCACAACAGTAATGGACTATGAGATCTTGGATTATGAGTTATCTTTAAACTGTAGAAAGAAGTACACACATCAGCAGTTCATTTCCAGGAATAAGAACCCAGAATAACAGACATTTTAGAATACCATAAAACAAAATAATAAAAATAAAAATCCAGCCAAACAAAAAGATTAAGTATATTTTCTTCTTTGCTTTATGTGTGTTCAACTATTTTCATGTAGTCTTGAATTAGGATGTTGCAAATGCTGCAGACCAGAGCCTGTGAAATGTGACTGTCATATTTTTATTTGACTTAATGTCTTCTGCAGCATTATTTTGGCATGGCTCTAGAAAGTTCACTGAAGAGCAGCCTTAGCAAAGTGGCTGTGTCCTGATTTGATGTCAAGTGCTATTATTGAAAGGATAACAGGAAACTATCTGCTGGTGACATCTATTCTCTGTCGGTGGCAACTTAATACAGTTGTTTAACTGCAGCCTGGATTGCAGTTTAAATGTATGCCAGAGCACATACAAAGGTCTGGGAAGGTTCTTCAGTGAAGGGGGAGTTCACAGAGAATTTTGTGATACTCAAACTGTAGAGCTAAAGAAATTGATTTCCCTTTCTCTTCCCTGCCTTGCTTAAACACACAATATTCCCAGTTCTGTCAGTACACATGCCTGGGATTTGCTTTTCCAGTGAAGATGGCATATGCTTGTTTGATGTAGGTGTTAGAATCTGCCTCCACAATTACATAATGTGACAATGAATTGAAAATAAGGCTATTAATATTCAGGGAACTAAAAAATGCTGCCATCGTATTTCCTTAAACTGCTGTCGTTCCTTGGTACAATACAAACCCTTACATTAATATTCAAGGAAATCATTACTGCTGTTTTCCATGTCCAGCTTCCCCCCTTCCACACAAAAAAATGTAGCTGGAATTGTCTCTTATGCAATCTTTCTATTTAGCACCTGGTATGAGATTGATGCTATATAATCACATCTCACTTAAAAGTATAATTAAATCCTGTATTTTCCATATAAATATTTCCTCTAAAATAGCTCAGAGGTATCAGTCAGCAGAACTACTGAATATACACAATAAATGGTCTTGATTTTCTGTTAATTGGTGTTTTTTGGTCTGTAAACTGTTTTCCATCTGTTAAAAAGAAATAAATTCCCTCATTATTCAATGAACAGAAACAAATGCTTTATATCATGATAACGAAAAACATCTGAAATTACTTGCTCTGTTGCAGTTTCTATGATTTTAATAAGCATGACAAGTGTAAAGGGGACAAAAGAAGGTGTCATTTCCACTACTGAGATAACTCACAGAATACAATGACAGTATGATAGTTGAGAGCTTTACATAGCACATACTGGTGGACACAGCATAGCAATAATGTCAATATTGTGAAATGGTCAAACATGAACCCTCCTTTAATAGCAAAAGGACACTATATGAGAAACTTCATAAATCCTTTCTTCTAATCTCTTTACCTTGTCAACTATGTATTGGTATTGTTATATAAAACACACAATTTGGTTTCTATTTATTACATTGGGATTCTAAGCCACAAATGGAATGTGGTCCCTTCCTCATCCCTGTTTTCATCGCCCGGTCTTCTGGAAAGAGGTATGTTTATGGCCTTTGAGAAGTATCAGTTTTCTAACATTGCTGCAAAGTGAACGCCTGTGGTGGGAAAAATGGTAGGGGGAAAAAGCAAGGCAGAAATGGGATGTTTCTGCTTTGTTCAAAGGAGCGTCTGACCAGTATTGTAGTTGGCTTCAACCCTCATGCTGGGGCTTCCTGCTGATAGAATGTTAACAAAGATCAGGAAAACCTCCGTTAAGAAGTGATAAAGAAAAGAAAGAGCATAGAAGAGAGGGAAACAAGAAAGAACATACAATAAATAATAGTTTAAATGAAAAAGAAAAGATCCTGCCAGAGCAATGCAAAAGAAAGACAAGAAGGTTATGTGACTATTTGTGAGGATGGGAAACAGAAATAAGAAATGTAAAAAACAGCGTACAGGATTTTTTACCTGATCCCCATGGTAATTTAACTACATGCCAGTCACTGAATTCTGTTTGTGATAAGTAACTCAGCTGAGTTTACAAGAGAGTTATGCAATGACAGTTTTGCATTCAACTGTAGCCTGCTGAGAACTCCAAAAATCAGGGCAGCGTTTCATTCTCTGTTTTTGTGATGGTTGGGGTGGGGGGCAGGGGAGTGGCTTTAAAAGCCCTGGGGGTTTCAGTTACTGTGGTGGTGAAAACAACCTTGGACAGAATAAAGAAATTGGCTTCTGATTTACAACAAAGCTGCAGAGGAGGAACAGCTTTGATCCTTGGCATCCATTCTTGACCAGCACTGCTTAAAGCTGAGGACTTGCACTGTCACGACAGGCAAACAGCGTGGGTGTGCTGCACAAGTTTCGCCTTGGTTGTTTTGGGGAAGCAATCTCTGTAACAGGCGTGGAACTCCTGCACAGCTGATGGTGCAAAAGAATTGCCTTGTCATGGGTTGTTTATTTGGGACCAGTAAAAAGTGAAGAGCATGGAAGAAGTATGCACGGGGGAAATATTCACCTAGATTAGCTACGCTGATTTAAAAGGGAGTAAAGAAAAGGTCATGAGCAGAAATCAGAACATAGAAGTAGAAATATGGGATTAAAAAATGTAGTGCTGGCAAAAGTTAATGAATTATGATTAGATAATAAAAGACAAAGCATGGCAGATCTGTGAAGCCAATGGGCAGTGAAACTTCTGCAGTTTTGGAAATGCAGCTGTAGGCTTTAAAGGGCAGGAGTTGATACATTATAATGCAAATAATTTAGTAGGAAATCAAGTTTACATTACTCTTATGAAGTTCTGTGGAATGAATGGCGCTGGAATGGATGTCAGAAGGAAATAAGCAGATGTCAGCTCTTTTTAAGGATAACACAAATTATATTGATCAAAGAATAAGTACTGTGGAATTTCAAGTCAATATTTTTCTCTGTATTCATAAAGTTGAGGGAGATACTATATTCTTAAATAATAGCACAACTAGTCATAGGGGAATTTGTCTTAGCAAGTTTTACTGCTTCTGCTTTTTATTTCTGTTGTTCAGGATCTTAAATAGTAGGCAAATTGTCCTTAAATTATCAGTGTCTAACCTTGAACTAAAGGGGCTGCTTCAGCTCACAAATTTCCTCATGCAATCTGATGGGCTTACATTCCTCAAGAGCTTGGTATTTTTACACACCTGAAAGGTAAACAGAAAATCTATATAGCTGCTTTCAGAAAGCAATGAGTTGCTGTTTCTTGAGTCCAGTAGTCATGAGTATTGTCACTGTTTCTTTATTGCTTGCCTTGTTCATAAGACAGCTGAAATAAGTCTTGGGTTTCAAAGTGGGAGAAAGGAGGAAGGAGGCAAACAGACACCAGAAGCCTAACTTTTGGGTTCATTTGAAAAAAATTGTGTTCAAGATAAATTCAATATTTTTCCGGGGTTTCAAGTGATCACTCAAGCATACATTTCAATCTATTTAAATATTCTCAGATCAAGAATTATGTAAATTTCTTCTGGTATGCATCTGCTTTTTCTCTTTGAGTACATCTGATTTTATCAGGAGGCAGCACATCAGGCCACACGACTCATCATAATTGCAATTAGAATGCTAATTACGAGGAAAAGTGTAACTTAGTATTTCAAAGGCACTGTCCTGGGAAAGGATGGAGTTACTATTTCAGAGGATGAGGAGGAAGAATCTCCAAGACAGTGGTGTCAATGAGATATCATAAAATATCCAGTATTTTTTAACTACTATGTATATGCTGCGTACCCATGATAATGTAAGAGATTTCAATATAGAAAGAAATTTCAGTAGAGTGGTTTGAGATGCATCTAGCAACCTGTTCTTCAGGTGTTTTTAGAAATTTGCTCAGATGAGATGATCAGTGAATTGATCACATGAAACCGAAGCAGCTTGTAGGGACAGAAGTCCTTGAAGTTACTCAAAAACCCTGACAAACTTCTGAAAGTTTGGGGGATTTTTCTGCCCCCTGAGGACTATAAATAGGGTACAAGTGCATTTGCAAGTGCTCTTACAGAATTCAAATGGATGGAATGTGTCACTGCACTACTGCTAAAACACTGTCAGCAGAGAGCACACATCTGCAAATTTTGGGCAAAATTTTGTACCATGTACAGACTAAACACCTTTCTTTAGTGTGTGTGGCATACTTGATAGATGGAAATGGGCGCATTTGTACATTAGTGGGTTTCTTCTTATCTTCAAAAACCTCCAAAGTCATGAGGTGGAAATAAAATCAAAAAACCATGAAGATTCTCACTTGTTTGTGGGGTAAGGGAGGTATTTTTTTCCTGTAGTACCTGTTTTGCTCTGAAATGCATCCATGTTTATCTTGACAGTTTTTCTGATTTTTAATGCGTGCTTTACAGAGAATGAACCAATAGAAAAATTCTTTCACTAACTTATTTCTCAGAGTGTTTGAAGAAAACATTTTATGAATGCTAAAGATACTGACATCTTGTTTGAATGAATATCAAGACTTAGAAAATTTCTGACAGTCTCATCTGTAATGTCGTATGTTACTGGTGGGGATGTATTCTTCAGGACTTTTTGTGGTTCATTACTGTTTGGGATGTCTAGAGGGCAAGAGACGTGAAGGGTGTTGTAATCTTAGAGTCTGGTTTGTACTGTGTGAATGTCTGGGCTTCAGGTGGCCACCCTGGTGTCAATAAGGTGCTCCGTCCATGGTGTTAAAGTATTCAAGTTGGTCCCAGGCCACTTGGCATGGATCAGGGAAGTATGGATGAAGCTGAATAAGGAAAAAATCTCCAGTGTATTCTCTCTAGAGAGCAGAGAAAACAACAGACACTGTTGGCTATATTTTAAAGTTATCCCTGCTATTGTGCTTTCTTTGTGTTAACTTGGACACTTTTTGAGTTGGGGAGAAAGAAATACTTTGGGGACATTGCACTGTGGGAAATAGACGAACACTACGAGATTTGGTAGTTGGATGCTTATCTGTATTTGCACATGTCCTTCTCTGCTTTTTCCCAATGTTTTTCTTGCTCAGCAGCCTTCATGTGAAATTTTTCAACTTAGTTATGGTGTGTTCTGGCTGACTGGAAATAGGCATATTTTGTCCTTTATTTGCCTCTGATCTTCACAAATGTCCTTCAGATGTGAAAAGGCTTCCCTAAGGCACGAGCAAACTCCGTGACCTTTTCAATGTACTGAGCCTGTTCATGAGACAGAGACACCAACCTGACGTTGATGAGCAATTAGGTACTTCGTTAAAATCAAAACAGATCACTGGTACTCTTCTTCCACCCCCACTCCCTACCCCCTGCATCTTAGCACTATGGAATTTCTATTTTAGTGCGGGTTATTCTTGCTATTTTGCACATTGCAAAAGGATTTCTTCACTAAAAAAGGTAAATTTTTTTTGGTATTAGTCTTCATTATATTTTCTAATAAAGGAACTGATGGCATCATGGAGCCAAAGGTTTTTCTATTAACTATGTTTCTTTATTTAGACTGTTCTTTCAAATCTTACTATAAGTTTTTCTTTCTCCATCTGTTCACTCCGCTGATGCATTTTTGGTTTTAATTTTTTTCATTCTTTCATGATTTAAAATTATAAAATGATCCAGCCTTGAGATATGATTTTTAAATCTACATATTGAGGTAGAAACCTTCTAATTTTAACCTTTCCTAAAGCTTTTGAGGTTTGATGTCCGGTTGCATATATGTGTGTACTGAGCGATTGTAATCTGTGTATCACTCTAAACTTTCTGTTCAGCTTTTTGTTTCAGTTCAGGCAGAAAAAGAAAAAAAAAAAAGGTGGGTGGGTGGGTGGGTGTTTGTGTTATTTTTTCCCAAGTGCAAGAGGGCTTATAGAACTGGTCATATTTCACTTACACCATTTTGTCATCATTTTGCCAATAGATTGGCCAATATCTCCAATCATTGTCTGTGGTTGTGAAATCCATAAAAAGTAACCGTGATCCACTAACTGTGGGTTTCAGTATCAAATGTCATTGCCATAGAACGATACTGCAGTGAGACATCTTTAATCATGATCCCTGTAGGTAAAATGTATTATTTTGCATTATATCTCGAGCTGGGGAGGTGGTAGGTTTTATTTGCTTGTACAGAAAACCTTCCTTGCTTTTTAAAGGACCTGGTGTGTTCTCAGTCTAACTGACATAGAGGAACTTACTTCAGCTGTAGGCAAGCAAAATAAATAGGAATGAAAGAAGCATTCTTGTTAACAATCAGGCCTCCTCTGTACAGCATTTCCTTATTACTTTGTCTTTTAGTCCGAGTACACCCTGACTTTGTCATCTCACTAGAACAAAAAGAAGGAAAAGGAGCATTTCTTTTCTTCTTTTTGAGAACTTTCAGTTAATTTCATCACTCAGATTGGTTAGGGGTCCTTTTCTTCAGCTAGGTTTATTTGGACAGATAAAGCTCTTTTCCGGTGCAATTTCTGGAATAGTTAAATTTAACAAAATAAAACCCAGCTTACTCAAGGAGGCTCCTCTTTGTCTTTTAAAAAATCATTGGCAGATCAAGGTGATAGTAACTTATGTTAAATATGCAGCTTTTTTAATGCTTTTAAGTGTTAGTAAGATTGTTACAGTTTGTGTTCGCATTTTTGCTTTGCAGGTTGAATACAAAGATTGCTGCATGGTAGATTCCCTATTTTTAGCACATGCACTTGTGCTTACTCTAGCATACCTTTAATATTTTCATGTCTACAATTCTCTTCTATTTGAGTCCTTAAAATATGCTTTTTGTCAGCATATCTGCATGCCATGTGGTAGTAAATTTTGTAACCAATTTTATATGTATGTGTATACATACCTACATATATTTTTATATTAATAAAAAAAATCTTTATATTTTCCCAGTTCAGGCCTGATGTGACTTAGAAGTGGCTTAGAAGTCTGAGTGTGAGTAGGCAAGTGAAGAGGGCTTGAGGGGATAAGTGTACTGTGTTATGCCTGTGCAAGAATGACATTAATAGAGATGTGAATGAATGGACTATGTCGTGTTCCACTACTTACAAGTCCCAGTGAGCAGTTAGTGAACAGCAGTAGCTCCCTGTTATAGCTGAGGGAATCAAAGGGCACGCAGAAAAATGATGGGCCACTGCCTCTTTGGCAGGCACAGGAAAAGAATGTGGCTTCCTGGTTAGCTGCAGAAAGTGCTAGGGAAGAGAAATAGCAAATAAAGCATATTGTGTCACTCTGAAATCAGATGTCAGATATATGCATGCCTGAGCAGAAGAAACTTTTTAAATGTATGTGTGTCTTACTAATTATTTATATCCTTCATCAAACATTTAGCACATTTAGCTATGGTGAATATACAATTCAGCACATTTGGCCACCGATTCCCTTCTTATATTTATTTAATACTCTTTTCAATAGAAGTAGCTGAAAACTGTAAATGAAAACATTGCTCTACTGAAGTCAGTGGAGTTGAGAATTTACTGCTGGCTTCTTAAACCACTGCCTTGAGCTTCACGTAACTGTAGTTTAGCATAAGGCTATATAGGGTACTCTGTAGGCACTGCTGGACTGTCTTTCAGATACCAAACAGAAAAACAAACATATATGATGTAATTGCCTTCTAAACAGAGTGTTTGATGCTTAGTCTATTAAATATGAACTTCTGGTGAGGCTGAGAGAGTTTTTTCTTTTTCTGCAAATCCTTCTCTGGAAATGACTAACAAATTTTCTAATATAGAAGGTGAGTGATTGATAGTTGCTGCTTTACTTGTAGTGGTTTTATCTGTCCCTCTCTCTTCTCTGCATTGTCAGGGTGCTCCTTTAGGTATCCAGTTGGTACAATGCATCCACAACAATCACCAGCTGTTGTATTCTACTCATCTGAGCAACACTGTTGGAAACACAACTGTACAACATTGTACAAGTAAAGGAATTTGCTTTGAAGAGATGCAAATGTATATGTGAACTATTCCCCTCTTAAGACCAATCATTAAAGTCCTTATGCTTCCTCTAGAGACATGTCGCGTAAATGCAATACCATTAAATGTGAAAAATTATCAGCAGACCAAGTGTCAGTTGGGAAATTGTTTTTTTAAGATTGTGGTTCTTGTTTTACTATTTTTGTCTAAAAAAACATTCTCCAGAAGAAAAATTATGTTCTTTGAAGTGGTTTTGCATTTGTTGAATGAGAGCATGGATATTTTTATTTTGTTTTTCTTCATACTCATATCTCTCTCTGTAGTCTTTGCTGTCCTGTTGAAAAAAAACACCACAATTCAGTGAGATGTGTCAGATACATAAAGTGAAGCATCTTGCAGTTTCCATTATTAAATTTGACAGTCTTAGACAAAGTCAAGAGTAAAACATAACAGAAGGGAGAAATTTGCCATTTCATCACTTACAGCTTGTTTTTTCTTTCTCTCTTGCAAACAGAACTTAATTGCTATATGATCTTTATATTTTTTTTTAAGCAGCTGGATGTGCATTACGTGTTAGAATTTCTACCCAGCATTTGGTAATAGACATGTTTCATAATCCATTGCCTATTTTCTGTTGGTCTTTGATGGAAAGCTACTAAAAGAAATTAACTGGACATGTTACTGAGATTCAAAATCTGCTTTTTACATAATCCATAATTTTGCATTAGTAGATAAAAAGTAGCAGAAATGCAGTCCATCTGGAATACTATTTTGACTTTTTTCTGTTCTTGCAAACATGGTCATCCTAACTGGTGATTTTTTTCTTTTTCCTTTTGCTTTAAAAAATCATTCTTATAATGTTCTTGTAGAAACAGATTAGGTACATTGTGATAATTATTGCCATATCCCCCTCTCTACCCCTGCAGAGTAGGTTGCTGAGCAGACCACAGCACAGAATGCTGTTCCTCCCCAGAGGATGAAACACAGGCAAATTAACCAACAGAAAACATAATGATGCTAAACTGGTTAGGTGAAAAGCTGCAGACTTGGCCTACTATTTCACTGTTCTGAAGTAATTCCTTTATAAACACTTTTTTGAAGGAGAATTTTTAGGTGGGGCTTGAAGGGTTTTTTTTCATCAGTAGTACTGAAAATGATTGGACTTTCTCTTGTTTCCTAAGCCTTATTTTCTTGTCTTTTCCTACTTGTATTCAAACACAAGCTACAAAAATGTTTTTCATGGCACAGGAATGTCCTCCTGGTAGTCTTTTTCCTCTGATCTGAAACTAAGAGTGTAACTGGAATTTATTTCAGATGGAGAACAAACTCCACCAAGGGAATCTACTGTAACTGTAAAAAATGAGAGCTTCTCTACAATATTGCTAAGCAACAGGGAGACGGAAGGAGCCTTTGCTGTCTTTAACAGTGGTTTAGACGATGAACACTTCCTCCCTGCAACAGAGGTGAGCAGAGCCTTGTGAGAGGGTTCAAGTCTGTACTGAATTTACTGTTCATGTCTTTACTATTCAAAATAAAACTGATGAGTGCAGAAAAAAGTTGCACAGAGGGAACAGAGTTGTTACTAAATGAACCTTCACATGTCCCTGGATTTGCTCCTTTCTGAAATAGGTTAAGTGCAACATGGGAATAAATGGAAAAAATATGACATGAAGTGCCTGTTCACTGAAGAAATTAGTTAACAGAGAGAAGGAACATTCTAAAGGAACAAAGATGAAGGACGAAAACAGAATATTGCAAGAAGCTTAGATCAGTCCCATAACCACATTTTTTTCTTCATCAGTCTATTCATCACGTGCCATCTTTGGTGCTGTTTCATGGTCTCCTGGAGAAGGAAGATGTATGCTTGGAAAAGGAGAGTGATGGTGCAGACATGAAAGAAGATGCAATTGCATTAAATCCCACAGCCAGGACCTCTTGTGCTGCATTTGTTAAGGTCGAGGGAGCAGAATAGCATGGGCATGTGTGAATTTCCCAAGAAATATCAGAAGTCATCTCCTTTCTTATCCCTTCACCAGGGTGGTGATTGGCACCTCCATGATACCTATTATGCCTTGAAATTACTAGAAGTAGCCTGATTTCCCATATTGCATTAACAAGTTAACTAGGATTTATTAATTCAGCATAACTGTCCATGAGCATAATACATTACTAAATGTTGTTTACCTCTGAGGTCTGTGCTGTGGTTTTACAGCTGCCATTTCTAGAAACTTCTGAAGCAGGTTTTAGAACAACACCCAGAAAAAACCCCACAAATATTTGGACTCACTTCCATTTTATTTGCCTGTGGCAGGTCCTGGAGGAGGGGAAAAAAATTCCACTTTTACTAAAATAAATCCTCTTCAGTATGTGTGAGCATAAAGGAAAATGACCTGGTGCAAAATTCAGGAAAGGGCCCATTTCAAATGGCACTTTTCTGGCTAGTTCGTGGTTCCTACCTGCTGCTCATGACAGTAAAAGCATCTGTCAGACCTTTGTCTTTCACTTAGAAACTTTGCTGAAAGTCTGCAGCTTGCTCCTTGAATAGAATAAGCCTTCAGAGGAACGACAAATTCATGTGATCAGGCAGGAAGGTTTTGACTTCTTAGAGGCAAACACCTCTATTTTATCTTATGGGTTATTTAATTTTTGCTTTTCATTGAAAGGCCTGACAACATAAAAGTTATTAAAAATAGGCCTGATTAATCATGTGCTGGGTCCCAGATTAGGTCCTTGTAATGATCCTTCTGAGCAACAGATGACACCCCACGAGAAAACAGAAGTACTTGAATTTTAGCCTGTAAATCTCGTCCTAGTGAGATCAAGTCCTTGGATTTAGATAGCAGAGTATATATTTTGTCTACAGGGTCTGCAACCAAGTTGGAGAGGGCTCACTCTCTAAGCCCTTTGAAGCACTAGGAGGTAGAAGGGGCTGGCAGCAGTCATGCTCCAAAGGGATGGACACAGTAGCCCATTGCCTCCTTGTTGCTGGATGCTGTACGTGGTAGAAATTGCACACATTTGCGTTTATATCCCTGAGAAATCCACAGAAGAGCCTTTTGAGGGCTGCTGGGTGGGGAAGCCTTGGAAGGGCCCTGATGTGAAAATGCCTGGAGATTGGAATGGCGTTAGTGGCAGGTATCGTAATTTTTTCCCCTGGATTTTACTTGTCCTTTGTCAGCCATTTGTGTCATGGTACGATACAGAGTTAGATGGACCTTTGGTCTGACCGAGCCTGGCTGTTCTTTACCCTGCCCTGAGGGTAAAGGTCTGAGAGAAATATTTGGATATGTAAGACCAGGATGCTCGTGTGTTTTGGGCGAAAAAGCAGAAAATATCTGATAGCTTTTACAGGAAATATGGTGAAAGAATCAATAAACTTTTTGAAACATGTAAAAGGCAAAGTTAAGACTGTATTTCACTATTGATCTTGGAAGAAAGGCGAGAGATGTGAGGACTTAAAATGAACTTAAACTCTTCTGACAGGATATTTCTTCTCGCTTGTCATGCACTGAAAGCAGAAGTTGCTTATGGAGTCTGGTGTTCAGCAGTCTCAAAATATAATGACAAGTCCATTTGCACAATAATTTAAAAATCAGATATCATGAACAGTTTAATTTAAAGGCTGCATCTTCTGAAAATTTTCAGGCTGTTGAATACTGAGGAGGACTAAGACACATCGATGCTGTCCTTGATGCCGTTTATCAGTTTCCCCTCTCTCAGGCTAGCAGCCTGATCACTGTACAAAAAAGCTATGTACATGTTCTTCGCTTTGGTCAAATGAGCATTTAATTTTGCTGTCATTAACAGTAACCCATTTGAAGCACAGATAAAAACATCTGCAGTAATTTCCATTAATATGTCAGCATTTATCTTGTCACTACACGGTAACATCTTAGACTCTACAGTTATTTACTTCCCTAAGTATAAAAAGAGAAACAGCTTTGCTGCTGATGACAAGGTAGGTAATTAGAGGGAAAAAGACACTCATCTGTTAATATGTATGAAAAATGGGGTTTTGAAAATAATATTGTGTAGCACAAGAATGTGCAATATCTTCTACATGCACCTAAATTGTGGAGAGATGAAGACCTTTAAAAATAATTTTGCAGGAGTCCAGTTTTAGAAAAGTGAGAGAACAGAGCTGCAGTGGTTTAATGAGTTGTCAAAGAAAGTTGAGCTGTTCAATGGCTATTAATTGGAAATAATTTTTTTGCAGAACACTGAGGTATAGTGGTAAAATTAAATGGCTCATCTGTACCATAGAGTTTTTTAAAAATGCAACTGGGTTTTAATATCCTTAAGAAGCTGAAGCTAGAGAGCTCACAAGCACTAAAATCATAGTTACAGAGATTTGAATATATGGTTTTAGACAGTAAAGTCAATGTCATGAAAGCAATTCTTGATGACAGTTGCAAGCATAGTCCTGGGTTTTTTTGCTTGAGCTGAACCTGGTGGTATGTGGGTTTTTTGAGTGCATATCCATTGAAAACCCCACTAGGCATTTCCTGACTGAGTTATATATTGCAATCTTTTATCTAAGGATGGATAAGTGTGTTCAGCTAAAGTAAGAGTGGACCAAAATTTTGCTGGAAAAACCTCTAAAAGTCATCGTGCATACCCTGTCCCTCTCAGGTGCATACAGTATTGCATTTACTTCTTTTATGAAAGCTACTTGTTTCCACAAATGTTCTGTAGTGGGGCTGGAACATATCTTCTTTCATCAGAAGGAAAGCCAGAGCTTCAGCAATAGGTCCAACACTGCAGTTTTGAGACATGCTATTTAGTAAGCCTATTGCATGCTGTGGAGCTCTTGCAATAAGGGTCTTTCCTATGACTCATTTAAGACAAATACTACACCAGGTAAAGAGTATTTATTTCCTGACAGCAAAGTGTAGCCTCTTTACTCATGGTGAATGGTATCTTGTCATGGTTTAACCCCATCTGGCGACTAAGCACCACTCAGCCACCTGCCTCCTCCCCCTCTGTGGGATAGGGGAGAGGATCAGAAAAGTAAAGGTTAGACTTGTGGGCTGAGATAAACACAGTTTAATGTGTAAAGCAAGAGCTATGGGTGCAAGCAAAGCAAAACGTGGGGCTCACCCACCGCCTCCTATGGGCACCAGGGCCTCAGCGCCCCCCGGGCAGCAGGGCTTCCACATGCCCAGCGGGGGCTTGGGAAGGCAAACACCGTCACTCTGAACATCCCCCCCCCCCCCTTCCCTCTTCTTCCCCCAGCTTAATACGCTGAGCCTGATGCCATATGGTATGGTCTGTCTGCTGGGGGCAGCTGTCCCAGCCGTGCCCCCTCCCAGCCCCTTGTGCCCCCCAGCCTGCTCGCTGCGGGTGGGGTGAGAGGCAGAACAGCCCTTGGCTCTGTGCAAGTGCTGCTCAACAATAATGAAAAACTGCCTGCATTGTCAACAAAATGTAGCCTCTCTACTCATGGTGAATGGTATTTTCATATTTCAACAGGAAAAGACTAGGGCTAACAAAATAGGTAAAGTCCTTAGTAGCACTGGGTGACTTGTAGAATTTAATAGGAATCAAATGTGCAACAGCTACTGAGTTGACACTTATGTAACAGGATCTTGAGGATGCATCAGTAACAGCAGGAGTAAAATTTTTTAAAAAGTTTGGCTGGTTGGTTGGTTTTTCACCATAGGAGTAGAATACAATAACCCAGGGCTGAAAACAGCTACGGGTGGCACCTGGAAAGGAATGACTTTATATTAAAAAGGGATAATGGGACTGGTAGTATTTGATGCATCATATGCTGAATGTAACACATGCCACCTGGTGCCTAAAGAAAGGACAGCATCTAGTGGCCCAAGGCAGATGGAACTGCAGGGACTCTTGGTCATCCAGCCACAGCGACAGCTTTGAGCAACCCAGAAAGGTGGATGTTGCGTTGTAGTTAATGACAGGAGTGAATAAGGAGCAGAACCTTTCCAGCCAAGAGGAGGAGTCGAATTATCTGCATTTCATCCTTCTTGCCTTGATATGGGCTGGAAGGGAGTTCACATCTGAAGAAATCATAGCTACCTGTGTCACTTGATAAAGGACCCAGTTGCCACTTTGATGCAGTAACCGAAATAGAGCTTGACAGCCATTTATTTCACAACATATGGTATTTCCTGTTTCACTTTTTTTTTTTTTTAATGTTCAGAATTCTTTTATGCTCCATGGATTATTTTTTTTTTAATAAAATTCTGGGGGCTTCTCCAACATAGAAGAATAGTTCTAGTAGTAGCAGTAGTAGTCTAAAGGTACAATTTCAAGAAATAACCTGTAATGTAGAGGCTAGCCCATGAGAGAAGAAGGAGGTGTGTACTACTTAAGTGCATCCCACCTCTTGATTTTCTTCAGTTCATCTTTAGATAAGCTAAAGATGAAAGTACAAAAAAGAAAACTCCAAGAGGAAAAGGCATTGGTATGATCCATCTGGAAGACAGAGGAAAATAAAATTTAACCTTATAGCTAGAAAGAATAAACCAAAATAATTAAGACTATTTTTGACTCTCTACACATTTCAATATTTATTGTTGTTTTCCTTCTCCTGATTGAACAGAAAAAAACCAATTGGGCGGAGACCTTTTATACCTTGCCTGTACAAAAGATACGTGTGCTAAAACATCTACAACTATGCAGCTCTCCAGTGAGTTGTAAGCGCTCTTTCTGGAATCTGTGCAGGCTTTTCCTGCTTGCTTCTGAGCCCTGGATGTGGAGATAAGAAAAGTCTTTATTCATTGTCTGGGTGCCAGGCTGCAGAGTGATTATGCCTTAAAATGTAGTGAGGAAACAATTAGCACTACATCTGGCTCTCTGAGCTCACCTGCAAATTAATTCTGTGAACACCTGTCTGCAATGAGTGGTGTGTCCAAAGCCTCCCACAGCTCAAATCCTGATCTGGGAAGAAGGGCTCTCCTCAGATGAGCATGGAGGGAGTAAACAGCTCAGTGGAGTGTGAACTGGCTGCAAAGGTCCTTTGCTGTACATAGGCACATTCTGGGGCAGAACTTGCATGGATAAGCCATTGTATATAACCAGCATTTATGTATGCAATAAAGGATCTGACTTGGGGTCTGTACCTTCATATGCTACAGTGAGTAAATAAAGTCTGTCTTTACAAATGAGGCTATACAATGTGGTAGAAAGTGTAAGTAATTATTAACTGAGTTACATATTATCTTAACTCTGGAAGTCATTAATTCCTTTGAGCGTGGCAGATCAACAATAAAGTCACCACAGATAATCTTCAATGTGTTGGAGTATTGGAGAATTAGAGGAGTATTTAGTCTTTCCTTTGAAACTAGTCTAGTATCATGTTCATGATTTTAAAAGGATTAATTCTGCCTCTTCTTTCTCATTCCCTCCTCATATCAACAGGACCAAGATTATTTTTTTTTTTTTTTTTTCCTCATGGCATATCTCATCCTGCTAACAAACAGTGCTGATTATAGCATGCTTCCAGAGAATGCTAAGGAATTTAGTTGGATAACAATGTGGGATTTTGAAGAAGTTGCATGTTGGAAAGCACACTAATTGCAATTCTTGTTGCTAATGGAAATCAGGAAAACATTTGAGATTGTTACCATACAAGGAGAGAGAATTGGTGAATATATGTTTCAGGTAGACAGTCTGAAGTTACATTTCTTCTATTCTTCTAGTGACTTGTTAAAGGGATATTGGTTCTCTAAAGCCAAAAAATGTTATTTGCTTTTTACTGTTATCAAGCTGGTCCTAGTCAGGAGGGGAAGGAAGAAGGTGTGTCATCACAGTATGTACAACCTTTGCTCAGTGGTAGGAGGAACTAACTAGCTAGTACATAGGTGCCAGCAGACTTTTAGAAACATTATTTGGGCTTAGAAAGAGTACTACATATCATCTTCACAAGAGATCTGACAGTGATAACACAACCAGTTCGGTGTGTGCTTTAAGATGTTGCTGGTATTTTAACAAAATAATAGTAATAAAAAAATACAAAATGGAAGGAAGACGAGGGTGAGATAACACAGCAAACTATCAAAATTTTTAAGGTACCTAAAAACTTCAATGAGTGGCAAACTGTCTGGTCAGACTTTCACTTTCTAGGAACAGCTTAGGGAAATGTGGAGATAGGCATGGTATCTGAGAGAGTGCTTCTGGTTAAAAAAAAAAAAATTAAAAACTTCAGACAGCCACATCGTGCTTTGGTTATTCAATTTGTATTTCATGACAATAATAATGAATATTGCAGAATATCTGTGATGGCTTTATTGCTGATCTTTCACACTCAAAGGGTATAAGTCCTGTTATTTCTCCATTATTGTAGGAAATCTCTTTTAGTTAGAGCCTTGCATTTGACTGCTGCTATGGAATGTTTTTAGGCTTAGCTAAGAATGAAGAATTTATCCTCTTTGGAGAATAAAGATGGACAGCAGTTACCAATTCTTCAGCATCTTCTCTTTAGAAGTAATTTCAACATAAGTAAACTTTGATAGTAATATCTTTGGAAACCAGAATACTGTAAGAGTTGCTGGAGCTCACAGCTAGTCATCCTTTGTTGTTCCTTCCTCATACTCTGTGGTTATGTTTGTGTTAGTAAGGAGTGCCGTCCAGGTGGAGCAGATCTGCAGAGTAAAACAGCTTGTGTGTGATGGTAACACCATATGCACTGCTAGAGTTTTACCTCAACCTAGCTCTTGTCTGGACCCATGAACTGAAGGTAGCAACTGAAGCAGGTCCGTTTCTGGAGTGCATCTTCTGATTTGGTTTCATTAAAAAAACAAAAAAAAACCCAAAAAACCAATTAGTCCATGCAGTCTGAGACTTCACTGCAACGTGAAACAAAATGCAGTAAGTGCAGACAAGCAGGACTGTTGTTAGAATTGGGAACTCCTGTTATTAGGGGGTCCTGAACTCAAACACAGGTTCCTGGATGAAATAGCAAACAACTTGGAAGTATTCATATGTGTTTGTGTTGAAAAATACATGAATGCCTGAATGTGCAGTTTCTTTAGGCATGCTGTGAGATGATGGTTGGTGACTTTGTCATAACATGCTGATGCAACTTCCTTCGCAAGATGCTGGAACTTGTGGCCAACAAACCTCTTCTCTTCTTGAGCCCAGAGAAATTAGATTCAGGATGAAGTGGGGCTTGTCATTCTATGCGGTTTTGCCTTTCCTTGGGAAGTAATCCTCTTTTATTACCTGTCAAAATATGCGGGAAAGCAATTTGATCTACTTTGATTTTAAAAAGAATGTAGCTGCTTTTTTCATTCAACAAGCAAATCGACTTTAAAGTAAATGAATAGCTAAACAGAGCTTTGCTTCTTCTGACATACCTGTGAGTTTCTTCAGTTTTTGTTTCTTTGGGGTTTTTTGTTTGGTGGGTTTTTTGGTTGTTTTTTTTTTTTTTTTTTTTTTTTTGCCACAAGAAGGCTATAATAGTTACTGCTGCTTAAGTGTTGAAAGCTGAACAGGCTGCCTTGCAGTGAGTGCGTGCTAAATGATTAGTAAATTTTTAACCAAAAGGTCTCTAAAATGACCAGGACCAGCTCACCACTAGGAACCTGAAGAGCTGGAGGTACGATGGGGAGCTGTGGGCGCAGACTGTTAGGTTAGACTGGAAAAGCTGAGCAAGAAAATTAAAGGAACGTGTGATAATGATAATACTTTAAGCTAGCCTGTGTGCATGGGTTGTCACATTTAATATTTCTAACTCAGCCAAGATGTAGTTGAAAATTAGAAAATCTGAAGACTGGAAGTTGTTTATTTAGGTGGCAGTTTTAGAGACTGGTTTATATGTGCATGTTCTCTTTTGAAGTATTTTTCTGCAGCAGTGAGAGCTCAAAAACATGCCTTTCTAGAAATAAGAAATGCAAGCTCAGAAAGGTCCATATCCTTCTAAACTCCAATGCTCCAGTGTCCCTGGTGATTATAGGCATGCCACTGATCTGTAATCTAGATTGATGAGTCAGGAGAGCAGCAGGTCAGACAGGGTTGTGTGGTGGATCAGTGGCTTGTCTCATCTTCTCTCTGAGGAAGCAGATGGCCATCGTAAAGGCTGTGTCTACACTAATAAGCTGGTTTGGACCAGTAGTGCAGTTTTGGCGTGACTGTCTGTCTCCACTTACCATGCACTGGTTTGGTTCCCAATGGTTTTCAGACTGTAAAAATCTTCTTATGAAGGAAGTGAAATCAGAGGCTGTTGTTCAACAGCCAGTGTGGAGGTTGGAGTCAAACCCAATGATCATACTGCAGCACCAGAAAGGTCCTCAAAAAGACATCTATGATACATGAGCTAAAAAAAGGCTCTTGAATAAGTAAGATATCCAGCAACACTGTGAAGTGGCTACAGGATGCACACAGGCCAGACTTGCATACACCTTTCTGTTGGCTTTCAAAGACCAGGCCCGAACTCTTGGGACCTCTGCTGCTCCTTTCTCACCTGTCCAAACTTTTCCTGCTTTGAAGCCTTTTCCCTAATTTTTTAGCCTTACCCTGTTGCCTTCCCCTACCCACCCTTCCTAAAGCCCTTTAAATAATCATCAACAACAATAATAAAAATATGTTCTCTTTTCCAGATGTTTTCTTTACAGTGGTGACATCTTTCCCTTGAGAAAATCAAGCAAACAAAACCACAAGGAAATACTTTTTTTTTTTTAGTAAATCTGTTTTATGAGGGAGTAGTCTTTTGGGTTAGGACAAACCAGTCACAGCAACTGGAGTTTGCCAGCCGTGTGATTGTCACTGTAATTAGGCTGATAACGAGTGCAATTCAGAAAGATGAAGGTGTTCTTGAATATCTGGGAGAACAACTAATCTTCAGGGGTCATGGGGGTGAGTTCCTGATGCTAAGACTTTGAATGGCTTTTCCTTAGTTTATAAATGCTTCATATTTGACCATCTGTGCCCTGGATCCTAGGAACACCATGTGGCAGAACCTGATGCTGTTATGAGATTGAGGAGTTTGGTGCATTCCTCACTCAACATTAACAAACCTAGATTTTTCTAGTGTTTTAGACTAGTATTTCTGGTAGCAACCCATGTAAATACATTGCTTTTCTATTTGTATCTTTGGAGTTGGTGGTGAAGTTTGTCAGAGTTCCCTACTAGAATTTGGATCCTTGGCTCAGAAGTCTAAAATGATAAAGTGTATGTGTGTACATACAAAGCAAGTTTTAACAAGGCGTGTTAGCCAGTACTAAGCTGTGTGCTGGCACAACACACTAATATTGGTAGCAATGCAGCCCTTAAGTAGCTCATGCACTATGAAACCTCTGTGATCTGCTTTAAAAACAAAATAGAAAAAAAAAAAAAAAAGCCAAAACCAGAAAGCACTTAAGCCTAAATCCCCATTTCACCAAACAGACAGCTATTTTTAAACATAGTTATGCAGTACGTGTAGACTGGCTAAAACAGTAGCTGCTGTGATATATTGGAAAGGAGGGATATTGCAGTGAGTCCAATTGTGTGTCATGCTCAAGTATGTGATCTCAAAGCCCGATGTTACCTCTGTTTTCAAGAGACTATTCACTTAAATGGCTCCCATGCCCTAGACTCTGACTATAATTTATTATTTAAAACTACCTCCTCTTGTGGCTGCTTTTTTACTTTGATACTTTTTTCAAATTCAATGTAGTTTGAGATAAAGTTTACCTAAGTACATCAAAGGGAATTACAGTGACAAAGAATAATCTGCCAAGTGAAGCTAAAATGTAAATGATGAAACATTTAAGTACTTCGTATTATGAATTGACAATGCTTTGGTCTTCTATCCTCTACAGCAAGGGTAAATTTTCAAAGGTAGCTGTCTAAACATTTATTCTCACTGCTTATATAGAAATACTGTTGCATTAATGCAGTATAAAATCTATTTTTCCCTATATTTATGAAAAAAATCCTTTAGATGGGATTGCCAATATTTTCTGAATATATAAAATTGCATTGCAAAGACAGTTCAATCCAAAATTGTTGCAACAGAGGAGTTTCTGGGGAGGAGAGGAGGAAGAGGCAACCTTTCTGGAGCTCTCTTCAAATGCCTTAAATACTTACTGTGGTGTAGGGATTGATGTCTGGAGCTTTGCTTGTGGTATTTCGTTCATTTACTGACCCCATGTACTTTGTCACTGTAGCTTCAGAGTCAGTATATGAAGAAAGTTGAATAGATCAAACGACTATTGGACTCCATTGTAATTTCCTAGTGGGTAACTTGTGTTAGAACCCAATAAAACTAAGACATCACAACATGTTCCAACCTATTTGATCCCCATCTCCCCAGTTACGAAAGCAGGTGTGGGGTTAAGCTTTTAAGAAGCAATTTATTTCAATCAGCTGTCTTGTTTTGTCCAAATGTTTTTGTAGAAGAAAACTGCCCCTTAGTTCAAGTATCATAAGCTCATGCAAAAAGGTTATTTGCTTAATAATGGAAGCAAGCATAGAGGTTGTTTGTTTGTTTGTTTTTTTCACTTGTGGGTTTTATTCCCCGCCCCCCCGAGAAAATTTTAAGATTTTTTTTTAAAATCTCAACTAATTAGTGACAATGAAATTTAGTTCAACAATCATAAATTGTGAGCAGTCAAAATTTACATTTTTGGAACGTCTAATAATCTGAAATTTACTTGTGCAATCCCATCACTGAACATCAGTAAACAAAGAGTGTATGTGGAGATGTGAAAGATGTTACTGGTGTGGAGTGATGTCTATATAGCATGTGTCCACCGTAGTCTTTTTCTTTACTGTTCTCTACTTCCATTCTCTCTTAGCAGAAGTTTACTCAACAAGAAGCTATCTCTATTTCTAAATTCTTGATTTCTATAGAATGTCTTGCAAAAGATTAACTATAAATATACAAGTTCTTTACTACAATTGAATCTTTCTTCCTCTTAAATGCAATTTGTAAGTTCTGTGGTCCTTTCTTCTGAAATATCTCCATTCCTTATTTCACAGGAAAGACTAGCAACAGAAAGGTTAATCTTTTTTTCAATTTTTTAAAAAACATGGAGCATCAAAAATTTTTTGTACTGAATTTCTAAATTTCATGTTGTGTGTCTTTGCTAGGTTTCAATAGATTTTGCTGGGCAGTCTTCAGTAATTGATGTAGCTTTGTTAAATCAAACAAATCATATTTTCTGATGAAACACAAGAGGGAAAGGAATATTTCACTTAATATTCTCAAGATAGTGTATATCTTGAAGAAGTTCAAAATAAAGATTTAGTCTAAGCATTGGGGATATATTGATTTGGCATATGTGGTGCAATCCTGGCATTTATATTTTAGGACCTTAAACAACAAATAATTTCCAGAGCTATATCCAGTAAATCTGTAATTTACTATTTGGGTTTGTCAAACCATGTTGTGTAGTTGCAAGCTAATTAAAAGTATGCTTTGATTTTTCTCTTTCTTTAAGTATTATAACAGTCTACCTGTACAAGTATACCTGTTACTTGTACTATAGCATGTTTTTATACATCCTTTTTTCATCTTTTCCTTTTTGATTCATGCGGTTGCTTAATAATGCATCTAAGCTCAAGGTGCTCTGCTATTTAAAACTTCATGAAAACTACACCCTATAAGACAGCTTCATTTTAAGCTGGAATAACGGAGGTTACCAAACGTAGTTATTTCATCTGAATCACCAGAAGATAAGTTAATGTCAAACTTGCTTATTTGGCAGAGAGTTATTTGGCAACTTTCCTAGTGCTATTGCAGACCCCTTGTTCATTTCTCCAATCATACTTCCTCATTTTGAAAGGCTTTTTCTTCCCATATTCATTTGTTTGGGCTCTCTACTATAAGAAATTTTTCTCCATTTCCACATTTTCAGTCCTGATATAGGCTAGTGGTTCATAAATTACCTTGGTGGTCTTTATGATACCTAAAACAAATGACCTTCAAAAATTCTGCAAGAGGTGGGGGTTATTTAAAATATTTAGGTCTCCAGGGGAGAGACTAATGTTTGAAACACTGCTAATGTTTGAAAAGCAATACTGTCAAGGTCCACACCACCAGAAAACACTGTTAACAAAGATACTTTAAAAGTTGCACAAGGCCAGAAGTACACTTAAGCATTTCTTCATTTATGTTGAGATCTAAACTTTTGGATGTGATGAAACTAATATGCAAGTCTAGCAGCTCACCTTGAAAAAAGTTTTATTTTCAAAAAGATGGAAAGAGTGGACAAACTACTGATCTTTCCAGCTTTATCTTATGTTTCTTTAGCTTTTATGAGCCTTTTATTCTATTACAGTCTGTTTTCTCTTTGCTTAATTCTGTCTTGCTCTTCTTCTGCAGTTAAGTAAATACCAACATAATATGTAACAGGACTCATGCCACATGGCTGTGTAGTCCTTCGCTCCTGTTATATTTTAAAAATTGAGACCTAAAGCAGCTCTGATATGAATTTAAAACGTGCCTTAGCAATTCAAGAGCCTCAGTAATTACATTTAGCATACAAAAGACTCAACTAGTTGTGGGTAGATGGAACAACACAACTCCTCTGCAAGAGATTTGACTTCACTTTGTGCATATACAGGTAGCTGCTGTACACAGATCATCTCCATGCTCCCTTTTGCCTGTCATTAACGCTACCTTATACGCACAGCAGGATCCATGACACGCTGGCATATACCTGAAAGGCTTGGAGTAAAAAAAAAAAAATCTAATTTGTTGTCATGGATGTATGCTTTCGATTTACAGGTGAACCTTAGTGTCCTAAGCAGAATAGATTCAACGTGCCTGGTAACATTTCTAGGTTTGCCAGCCAGAAAGTAAGATGGTTTTGCTTCGGATCATATTGTGCAAAGGGCTATACAAATTTACTTGTGGTTCTTTGCTGCCTTTCTTAACACAGTCCAGAACAGACTGTTATCTTAATCATCTAGCTTTTTAAGTTCCATTAGCAAATATCCCCAGTCACAATAGTTGTAATCTTTTATGGGCTTGACTCCACAGGAGGCAAGATAGTTATAAAATGTAGCAAGAATAGCACTTGAGAGGTGAAGTGATCCATCTGAAAGAAAAAGCAAGAATATGAGTTGAGACCATAACCTTCTACTGTCCCACATACAGTCCATTTTTGGTTTTGGATGCTTTCACCTATGCTAAGAGAATTGGGGGGGGGGGGGGGGGGGGGGGGGGGAGGGGGGAGGGAGAGGGTTAAATTCTTTTCAAAGAAATTGAGGAAACAAATGAAATGTAGAGCCTTTTATTGTCTGTCTACCAGGAATGGAAAAATAACTTATAACACATATTTTCCTCCGTTTCATTAGTTTTCAAAGATTTGCACTTTATCCAACTGATTGTTAGTAAGAAATGTCACTTTCCCCTCAACATACTCCAAGGCATCTAGCCAGATTAATTGCTTCAACTTCTTCCTCTTTTACTCCACCTTTTATTGTGGGACATGATGTGTATAGAAGCCTAAAGGCTCTGCTAATTAAGGTTAGGCAATCAGGGAAATACTTGCTGTCAAGACTCTCTGAAAGCTCAAGTCTACATTGTCATGAGAAGGAATCTGCTCAGTCTGTAACACTCTGTGCCTCCTTCTATTCTGCAAACATTTGAGAAAAGAGCAGGGGCAGCTGTGCTTTCTTCTGAGCAGCTGCTGGATGGTGGTGTTCTGAGGTTGGGAAGGAATCTCAGGGACAAGACTTCCCGTTGTGACTGGTGATTCAGATTTTTTCTCCAGGTAGGATTCTGAACTTGGAATGCCTTCATAGCAACCTGCATTGCAGAAGGTATGGGCTTGGATGTGACACTCAGGCCCCCTCCTAGACTTTTCAAATTGGTTGTCAAAATTACTGATTTCTCACCATTGTAATTCTCTCTGGGTATAAAATTTAAATTACTCAATTTAAATGATACAATTTAATATGCTGCCTTTAGACAGACTAAATGGATGTGGTGTCTTTTATGTAAGCACATTTGATAGGCAAACATTGTATTGAAGATAGTGGGGAAAAAAAAAAAGAAAAGCACCTATACAGAGGACTAGGGCAAGTCTTATACTTTTTTTTTTACTTCTTTATATTAACAGGAGACAGGGATTTGGGGGGAGGAGTGTTTCTTCTCAATTGATGTTACACTAGTAGAATCAATGGGGTTTTTGCTCAGTGGTTGTAGCTGAGATGCTTAGTTACCCATTTTTCAAATTGTTAATTTTAATGTCTGTTCTGGTGCTTTTGCTTCAAATCAGATCAGAAATTCAGTTAGATTTTTATTGCCAAGTTTGTAAACTTAGTTAATGAAGTGTGATACAAACCCAGCAATTATTGACAATGGAGACAATGGGTCAATAATAATTCCCATATTTGGGTAGGGAGAATCTGAGATTAAACACTGATGCATCTAAAATGATGGCCTTCTAAATCCTAATTGAATACCTGATAACTATTGAATTTATCATCTAGGAAGGCAAATTTCTTCTGGGTCCTGATTCTGCAGAGACTCACACATATGCATACCTTTATACACACTACTACAGTCACTCAGTAGTTACTCAAGTGTGTCACACTTGATCTACTACATGAGATGAATCGTAAAGCTACTCCACCACTTAAGCACAGGGACCTCAGTCAGAAATTAGTCTGGATTTACTCCAGCCTAGGGAAATACACTAAACGAACTGCTGACAGGTGTTGTGGATCCACAGCAGCTTCTTGAAGCTTGTCACAGTGAACTCTTTTGTAACCTGCATTAATCTGTTCTGAGTAACAGGAACGCCGAGCAGTAAAAATATTCTGCCCACTGAGATGCTGAACAGCCACCATAGATGGGTTTTGTGAGGGATGTGTCATTTTTACAGTAACATCTACAGCTCATTGGTCCAGTAATGCAATATTTGTTCAGTGTCACAGGAGAGCATCAGATACGATTTGGTACAGCCTGACGGGAATGACTTAAGTTTTAATAAGATGGTGCTTCCAAGATATGAAAAATATCTTGACATTATTTTACAGAAATATTTAAAATAAAATTGTTTCTGAGCAGACAATTTAGTTTGTTTAATAAAATCTGCATTATTTTACAACCCAGTTGTAATATTAATCCTGTTGCCATCAAAGTAAGGCCTCTAAGTTAATGTTATTTCTTTGGCTAATTTGGCCATCTGGTGAATTCATTTTTTTTTCTACAAGTGATCATTTATTTGTTAGGAACTTTTATTGCTGCTGTGTCTCTTTTTTAATCTCTAATTATCATAATGTAAATTGCAGTTTAATAATGTTTCTTACCATGAAAACTGCAGTATTAGATTTACACAGTTCAATTAACCTGAGAATGAGTATATATTGGTAATACCCCTTTGGAAAATCATGGATTCTGCATGACTTAATGAAAAGGTTTAATTGCTACTGATATTTTTTTAAAAAGTTTAATATACTCAGTATTTTTATTAGTTGTTCTTTACACATGTAATTTCACTGTGGAGATACCTAACTTTCTCATGCACTATGTGAACCTTCCAATGCTCCTTGTGAAGCTGCTCAGTGTGCTGCCTAATGAATCTGTATATTACCATGGTATAGCTTGACACAACTGCTGTAGGGCATACCAGGCACAACATGCATGGGCTCGTTTTCAAGTTATAAAGCTGTATGTGAAAGGAAAGGCCACTGTACTGTTATGTGAGAACAGACTGAAAAAAAAATTGTTCCATATGACCACTTTACCTCAATTCATGTCAGACGCTTTGTGACGCTTGATGGTTGTTTAGCTGTTATTTGGCACCTAGCTGTCAACAGAAGGCCTCCTGCAAGCACAGCTAAGGAAGGGTAGAAGCAGCACCACTAAGGGGTTGTATAAAGATATTTAACTTTAAATGATGGGAAGGGGAATTTTAGTTCCATCGATTAATGATGAAGGTGAACACAAAGCAAAGAGGTGGAAGTGGCTGAAATATTTAAATATTTTCTGCTCCCACTTCCATGTAATGGGTAGCTGTACCTTGACACAGCCCAGCCATGCCAGTTAGCTCTGCTGGGGTCCTGCCAGCCCAGTAGTCTTTTTTTCCAACTGACCCCTGAGAGAAAACAAGAACAGGGAAAACATCCACACTTTCTCCCTTCCCTGCATTCACCAGCTCCCAGATAATCCTGCAGCCTTCAGCAGTTTTCAGAGTATGGTCATTCCCTGCTGTTGTTTGTGAAGTAACTACTAACAGAGCTGTCTTCTGTCTTCAGTCACTCTTGTCCAGTAGCTCTTTGAACTCTATAAGCTTGTCTCATCCAGCGTCCTTCAGCAAAGAGCTTCAAAGGTCTATGGCCTCTGGCATAGAAAGCCACTTCTTTTATCTTTTTCTGCATTTTTCTCCAATCTGCTTCTTTAGGGTTTGTGTTAGAATACACAATAAACAGTCCCTATCTAACCATTCCCATGTCAGTCATTACTTGGGGGGCACCTCAGTTCTCTTTTATGAATAGTGAAAGTTTAATCTTTTACAAGAGTAATAGGATATTCAGCGGTTCCTCATATGGAAGGCGTTCTGTGCTCCTGATCATGTCAGTTAGTCATTCTCATTCTTTTCTGCTTCAGCTGCATTCTCTTTGAGCTCAGGAAATCAGAATCATACATGGTATTCAAGGTTGGGGAAAACATGGATTTATGTTGTAACTTACATGTTTCCTTGTTTCTTCTTTATTAATTTCCTAATATAAAATTCCTTTTTTTTTCTTTAATTATTGAAATCTGATGTTTTCAGAGAATTGTGTATTGTAACTATTAATTCTTGCTCTTAAACAGGAGTGGTCTCCCCCAAATCCAAATTTTTATATTGAAAGATAGGATTGGATTTTCCATCATGTCTCATACAGTCATTCAGTGTCACAAAGCATTTCTCTTTGTACTTACTAACCTGATTTTTTTTTTTTTTTTTTTTTTTTTATCATAAGCAAACCTTACCTCCTTTTTTTCAGATTACAGAACCCAGTGAAGGGTCACTGGTGACCTTATTCCTTTCTGAAACATGAACATTTACTTCTACCTTTTATTTTTTCTTTTTTAACATCTTATTTAATCATGTCAAGGTTTTTACTCTCATTCCACATTTACTTAAACTTCATTAAAAAACATTGTGGAACTACTTCATCAACAAACTTTTGGAAATTTGAGTACAATATGTCATCTGGATCAAACTTCTACATACTTGTGTGTATAGGGGATGTTCATTTGTCAGTTTGGGAGAAGACACATTAACTTCAAATATATTTGATTTATTCATTATCGCAATTCTAACAAGCTATTGAGAAATTAGATCAAGGAGCATTTACACAAGTTAGATGTACCAGAGACGTTTTGATAAATGTATGTGAAAAGGCAAAACAATTTACGCTCCAGTAACAACTAACTTTGAGGGAAAAAGGAGAGAATGAGGGAAAATTGAGAGGTAAAGATGAACACAGTAAGTAGTTCATTGAAAGTAAAACGTGAAATAAATGAGAGGGCAAGACAAACCACAAATCTTTTAACCAAAGTTTTATTTCTGGTAGCATCCCAAGATGAATTGTCAACACATAAGAAAATAGAATGGTGTTTAAAAAAAAAATGAAAAGACAATACATGCATGACACTTTATTCGGAATATTTTTTTCCTAATTGTTTTCTTTGGCAGGCAAATAGTGGTAAGCAGCAGTATATCTTTGCTTATATGAATATAATCTTAGATGTGTCTTTAAACGAGAAAAATACAATCTGCAAAACTGAGATAAAGCTAGTATGTAGTCAATTGAAGAAACACTCTTGGAGAGAAGTTATCAATAGCCCAACAGTCAAATGGAGGTATTTCAAATTGAGCTCCTCAGAGGTCTGACTTGAATTTAATTTTATTCAACATTTCTATGAAATTTTAAATAAGACATACACTTATGAGTGATTAAATCCAAACCAGAACAGTCTGCAAATACTTGGTTTATATTTATTTTAATGACCCTGTAAGACTCTGTCATGAATACTTTAACTTCTTTAAGACAAATACAAATATTTTTCTTAATATTTGTGCAATTGTTCTTAAAATTAATAGGAAAAATCTTTGATTTATTCCATTACATTCATTGCTTTCCTAAATTTAAAAATCTCCTGGGATATCATATTTCACTGAATTTCAACTGCATTTATTTTGACACTATTGAAAATTCAAATGGTTGTGTTTTCTACTTGTTCCTAAGAATAAGGTTGGAAGGGTCAGAGAATTCTTTTTTCTGTTCTCTCTGTATTTCACCTTCAGCTGGCAGGATTGGAATTTACAGGATTTCAGAACTGATCGGTTAAAAAATCCAAAACATCACAGCATCACAGAATGGTCAGGGTTGGAAGGGACCTATGGAGACCATGTAGTCCACCCCCCTGCTAAAGCAGGGTCACCTCAAGCAGGTTGCACAGTCATGTCCAGGTGGGTTTTGAGTGTCTCCAGGGACGGAGACTCCACAGCCTCTCTGGGCCACCTCTTCCAGTGCACTTTCACCGTCAAAGTAAAGAAAAATATCTCTCATCTCACCCTGTGAAACTGGTGGTTTGCTTTATGTGTCAGTAGTTGCTTTATAAGCAAACGTAGTGCGTCTTGTAGATGTGGGACAATGTCACCGTCAGTGAGGCTTTTTACAATACAGGTCAACCCCAGGGATGGTGACCTCAATTGTGTCCTCGGTAGTGGCCTAGTTATTCCACTACCAAGTGTATTAGACCTATGTCTGTAGTGTAAGAACTGACATTTACAAATTAAAAAAAAAAAAAAAAAAAAAAAGAAGGTTATTTTATTTTTCTTATGGGAGGCACTGGGGAACTCTAGGACTGTGGGGAGTATTTTAATTATCTTGAAATTAAAAATAGCAAGTTATGTAGCTCCTTGCAAGCCTGAATTTACTGAGGGACTGGGAGGTCTGTTGTTTTCTCCAATTAGCCTGGTACAGTTCTGTATCATGTTCAGAGGGAAAGACTGCATCAGTGCCTATCCGTTCATTAACATCATGGCTGAACTCACCCAAGCATCTGACAACAGATAAATATGGATGTCAGTGTGATGTGCGTTTGGAAAGAGGAGGGTTTGGAGAACCCGTGGTATACAGCTTCTTTTGAGAAGAGTTTTCAATGTTCTTCCTGTCTTTGACTTCTTGTCTTCCACTTGTTTGTTGCAGTCCTGATTCATCTGACATTCAGGTGCAGTATGGGACCTTTGCAGTCAGTATCCGGGCTAAAACATGGACCTGTTGGAATGGGTCCAGAGGAGTGCCATAAAAATTAACAGAGGGATGGAATGCCTCTCCTATGAGGAAAGTCTGAGAGAGTTAAGGTGGTTGTTAAGCCTGGAGAAGAGAAAGCTCTGAGGAGACCTTATTGAAACATTTTAGTACCTAAAGGGGGCTTATAAGAAAGATGGAGACAGACTTTTTAATAGGGCCTGTAGCAATAGGACAAGGGGCAATGTTTTTAAACTGAAAGAAGGTAGATTCAGGCTAGCTATAAGGAAGAAATTTTTTTATGATGAGGCTGGTGAAACACTGGCACAGGTTGCCCAGAGAGGCTGTAGGTGCCCCCCACCTGGAAACAGTCACAGTCAGGTTGGACAGGGCTCTGAGCAACCTGATGTAGTTGAAGATGTCCCTGCTCATGGCAGGGTGTTGGGCTAGATGGTCTTTTCTAATCCAAACTGCTCTATCTTTTACCAAGGGTGTCAGGTATATCAGTCAAGCCTAAACATCAGACTGAATTCTTTACCTCTCCCATATGGACTAAGCTTCATCCTTCAGCAATAATACATTTATCCAGGGGTTTATTGTAGTTTGGTGGTGTTTTGTAATTTCCATCTTTCCCAGATTTCCAGAACTTAAAATCTAGATGTATTCAACACGCCTTGTATTTGAGGCACTTTTCTCATTTGTGGAGAAGGAGGGGGGTGGGGTGGGGGTGCGGCTAGCTCAGATTGGCAGGGGTTGCTGGAAGGCCTTTTTGATTTTTTTATTTTCTTTCTACCTTCTTGTCCAGAAAGACTGTAGTTGCCTTTAGGATCATTTGGGGGTTGTATTTCAGAAAATCCCTGCTATTAGAGAGATAATACACGCAGGAATTGGTGTGCTCTTCACCCCTTCTTCCTTTCCTTTATCCTTAGTGTCATCAGTCCATGGTATTGAGAAATGTTTGGTGTGTGCTTGTGATCAAAATGGATGTTTGACTGACCCTGAATTGAGCATCTATTATGTGACCATTTGTAATTGCAAAATCTGGAATTCAGCAGTGGAGTTTTCCACCAAGTTTATTGTGCTGTGTTGGACAGCAGGCAGATTGGAAAGTGGTTCAGGAAACTTTGTCTTTCCTTGCCTCATTCCTCTTTTTGATTGCAGTGTTTTGTGCTCCACTTATTCCACATACATAAGCAGCCAGGACACTGCAGCAAAAATGAGGAAATCTAATCCCTCACTTCTCCTCAGTCTGCACTATGACCAGGTGCAGAATCTGAAAGACCAGGCAGAATTCAGGATAGAATTTGATCATACAGTATATAGCCCCCAACTAAATATTAGCTGAGACTGTTTCCAGTTCTGTCTTCTGCTGCTCCATCAGCATCTTCATTTGTTGAACAAAGGATCTAAATGTATGTTTACTATATCAAATAATTAACATCACATAGCATAAATCAATAGTTTCTGCTGTTATAGAATATACAGATTTCATTGACATAATTAATTTTCAATGTAAGTGATGTACTTTAGAAATAGGTTTTAATGCTAACATATTGATGATCAGGTCAGTATCATTTCCATTTCTAAATCTTTTTGACTCCTGCCTATTTATTAAGTTCTTAAATCTAACTAAATAAAAAAGATATATTGTGGATGAAAGTGGGTGAGGTTTATAAAGTATTTAAAATACCATCCACTACTTTCTTTAGGAAGCTGTGTGGATTTTATGGTAGAAGAACTATGATACTTATTAGACATCATCTATACTTTCTGGTCTAAAGCCTGGAGATCTTTACTTTTCGGTTTAACCCTCCCATGGATCAGGAGGAGCAAGGGAGTTACCCATTAAGATGTCTTACCATTTGTGTTGTAACCTTGATAGGCACAAAAAATTAAATCCATAGCATTCTTTGGAGACAGAATTGGTTACATATATTGAATTTCTGCAGAACTGCTTGGTCCTCTGCATTTTGGCTCATTAAAAATGTTCATAATAATCAAGTATTGTAAGCATTTCATTTATCAGCTTAAGCATGTGGGTGTACTTGCAAGCACTGCAATTTGGAAGGAAATTTGCAACCTCATCTAACAAAATACTGCAAGTGAGCATTATCATGGGCATACTTGTTCAAAGCAAAATATGAAAGCCTGCAGCAGGGGTACATGACCTCTCAGAGGGTGTGTTGATAGGTTAAACTAGGCATTGTGAGCGTAGTAGAAAATTTTTTAGAGGATTGATTTGGAAAAATGCAACCATGTGTAATACAGAACTTGGTTACTCTTTACAGCAAAGCTGTGTTGTAAAGACCAGTGAGATAAGGAGGCTTGGCTGTCTTAGCTGACTATGTGACAAGAAATACACTCTGTGATGAAGGAAGAAATAATGTTGTATATAGTCGGTTATATACATTGTTAATTAAGGTACTAGTGCTCCATTTAACGTTCTGGTACTCAGTTCAGTGTTTTGGTATTTTACTTTGTGCATTTCTCTTCCCTGTATTAGCTGCTGCAGTTTAGTTTGTTTTCTAAGGGTCAACATGAGAATAAGGCTTTATTTTCTAAGGGTTAGTATAAGGAATAATATTTCTTTTAAAATTATGGAATATAATCTATAGTTGTAGATTACTTTATAATGCTGCACATGGTTTATAGATTGCAATGACTGGCAAAGTCAATGATTTGATTTCTTCCAGGAAGACTGGATTTGAAGTAGTGCACGGTTATTTTATTTTAAAATATATCATATACCCATATGTTTACATACACGCACATCTATATTATAACTATAATATTGAAACTAATATGCCCAGAATTTTATTTTGAAACATAGAATGGGAATGGGCTATGGACACAAACATTGGGAAGTCCATCAAAACTGTGTAATTTTAGGAGCATAGGAAAACAAGTTTTCCTTGGGATATTGCATCCAGTTCCATTATCTTACAGTCCTTTTACATTTAGACATCTACAACATCACATAGAATTCATTCATGCAATAAAATCCATGGTATTAATTATCCATACTGTGAAAATGTGTATTCTTACTGAACTTCTGGTGATAATTTCATTTGGTATCCTGAATTTCTTCTATTAAGAGAAGGTTTGAAGAATTTTCTCTGTTCACTTTCTCTTTTTTCCTTTCACTTTTATCTTTTTTACACTTTTCCTTTTAGTTCCCTATAGCTACTGGAAATTGATCCCTGTTATGGATCATATTTGTCCTTTTTAAAACCATGGCCATGTTCACCTTCATTAATTCACATCCTGTGATCAATTAAAGAAGTCCCTTTAAAAAAAAAAAAATAATCTGCTGCAGCCAGTTAGTGAGCTCAGCTTATTATTTCTTCCAAAGGGTGTGAGCTTGTGTTTTGTAATGAAGAGGTCCATCCCATTCTGGTGGCTCCAGTCCTCAAGGTCTTCTTTCTCCAAGACTCCTCTGTAATGATGGCTCCCCAGTTTCACAGTGCAAGCAAATTTCACAAGTGGTTATTGACTTGTGTGCCAATATCGTTAAATGAAAGTAAAACAAAATTAGTCCCAAGAGGGATGTATTCTTGCGAAACTCAGTAAGTGCCTTACAGTCTCAAAACTCCTTTTTCAGTACACCTCATTTTTGGGTTTCTCTTCAGCCAGTTGCTCATTTAGCTCATAGTTCTTCTGACACACATGCTTGCCAGATTTTACAATAATTTTCTATCTGGCATGATAGGACACACTTGTAGATGTCCAGAAAGATTATATTTTCTATTTTCTGTATGAAAGTAAATGTCATATTGAAGAAAGTAAGTACAGCATGTCAGAATTATCTTTCTCTGGTAGAGTCATATTGCATTATCTCATCTTCCACTTATCTCCCAATTTTCTGAAGCTTTACCTTGTCTTGAGAGTAAAATAACAGATCTGTAGCTGAGAAGATCACTTCTTGCCCTTTACTATCCTCCAGTCATGCGGTACCTCATCGAGTTGAATTAGTTTTAAAATGTGCTGTTCAACCTGAAATTTCAAGTGCCAGGACTTTTCTGTCATCTAGGACAGCAAACAGGGATCCCTTCAACATGAGCACATCAAGATTTGCATCGACCTCTACTATAAATATTACAATTTGGATATATAACAAATATATGTATAGAGATATATATCCATTTCTTTTCTCAGCATCCTATGTTTGTCAAAAGTTCATTGTGCTGAGATCAAGCAAAGTATTTATGCTTCTCTGGCAAGGTACTTCTTACAAGACTAATTTGAAACTGATTGCAAAGCAGCACTTCAGAACATGTACCTCAGAACTTGGTGTAGATACCAGACTGGCCTGACATTGCTATTAAAATAGAACTTCTGTGAGGCAGACTAGAAATACTCTGCTTACTGAGATGGGAGAGGAAAAAAAAAATAATCTCCCATTTACTTCTATCTTTCATAGAGGATTTTTCAAAGTTTTCCTGCAGCTTTTGTTCAAAGCACAAAGGTGGAGACTTGCTGGCTTAGAATATCTCCATGAGGTATCTATCTATTGCAGAGGGGGATTTTTGTAGGCCTATTTCACTTTGAGTGTATGTTGGCTGAAGGCAAAGCCTGCAGATCACAGCTTTTGTTAAATATTTAAAGCTTTACTGAGGCTGCTAGTGCCTTTTAAGTATTCTCTCCAATTTATGTTAGTTCCTTAGTAGGTATTTTGCCCGCCTGCCAACCAGCAATAGAATGTGGGAACAATGTTCTCAGTGATGGCTTGACTTTTTTTTTTTTAAATCCCATAGCATAGCACCATCGTTTTTAATAGAGTGGTGAAAGCTATGTGAAAATTATGTATAGTGGAAGATGAAACAGAGTAACAGAGTATTTCAAATGTTAACCGCTCAGACAGAAAAAAATGTCAAAAATAGCTGAAAAGAAAGGTAATGAATTCAACTACTAAAAGAATATTTTTTTCCTCCATTTCAGGATTTGCTTTCTCCATCTGCAATGTGAGAAGGAGAAGCAGTACTTTCTCCCTTGGATCTTTTCATTTTATAAAAAAGCATATTTTTTTTTTTTTTTTTTTACTTTTGAATGGAACGGATGAGCATCGATCCAAACTTCACCAAAAAGTCTCCTCTTAAAAATTGTTCCTTTAGGATCAGCCAGGTTTAGAATAGCCTGGATGGAACAAAAAGTAATATTGGTATGTCATCTGCAAGCAGTGCTCAAGCAAGCCCTGCTGAAGCTAGTGGTATGTGGTGCTGTGACTACGTGCATCCATGCCTGCAGTACCAGGTCGTGTCTCTAGCAGCTTTGCCTGGCTTGCTGTGGCCTGTGACACCTTGGCTTGCCACTGAGGTTGTGGCATAGAAGATGCAGCCAGCAGTAAGTCTGCAGGAACGCAGAGGTGATGTCTGTGGCCTTGAGTGCAGCTCTTAGCACTGTCTAGTGTGCACTCTTGCCCTGCTGTTTGTGCCCTGCTGTAATGCTGGTGTGGCTCTGTGTTCCTAGGAGAGATTAGTTCTGTGGGTTCACATGGCAAGAAGGAAAACAGTGGTTTATTTATTTATTTAAACTGGAGGTGAAGTCTCTTAGCCCATGTGAAGTCCCTGAGGATGTGTCCTGGTTTCAGCTGGGATGGAGTTAACTTTCTTCTTTCTTAGTAGCTAAGTTGTTTTGGCTCTGATGTGAGAACAATGTTGATAACCGCACTGGTGGTTTTAGTTGTTGCTGGGTAATGTTTATATTAAGTCAAGGGCTTTTCGGTTTCTCGGGCCCTGCCAGCCAGAGGGCTGCAGGGGCACAGGAAACTGGGAGGGGACACAGCCAGGACAGCTGATCTGAACCAGCCAAAGAGGTATTCCAGACCATGGGACGTCATGCTTGGTATATAAACTTGGAGGGTTAGCTGGGGGGGATTGTTGCTCGGGGACTGGCTGGACATTGGTCAACAGGTGGTGAGCAGTTGTACTGTGCATCACTTGGTTTGGGTTTTTTTCCCCTTTTTCCTTTTCCTTTGGATTTTACCCTTTTTTTCCCCATCTTTCCGTTCTAATTATTATTATTATTATTGTTATTATTGTTGTTCTTACCTCTTTATTCTGTTTAAATTATTAAATTGTTCTTATCTCAACCCTCAAGTTTTACATTCCTTTCTGATTCTCCTCCCCACCCCTCTGAGTGTGGGGGAGTGAGCAAGTGGCTGTGTGGTGCTTGGTTGCCGGCTGGGGTTAAACCACGACAGGATGCTAACTCCATTCTGCTTCTAGGTATGCTTCAGCACTCGTTACGCATTGAGGCTGGGGAAAAAATCTGTGTGAGACAAGCTCATAGATGACGACAGTCCATACTGGATGTGCCTTTTAAATTTCATACCAAAAAGTACCTGACAAAAGTCCTGCCGTGGTCATGTGAGTAATATGATTCCAGTGACAAACTTGGGTCACCAGGGAATGTCCATTCTCAGCTCATTGTCCTCGTATGACATCTACTTTCATACTCATTCTCCTCAAACATCAGGGCGGAGGAGCAAGTGGAGCAGGAGGATCACTGGCTACAGCGGTACTGTCATGTCGCTCACAGTAACATGCTATCTCTGCGTGTCACAGTGGTTTCACAGTCTGGGTAGAGAAAAACATGTAAAGGTGGGTAAAAATATAACCGACTTTGAGACTTTGGACCTTGAAGCTTCTGCCTGATGCAAAGTGCCCTACCGTGAAAATGTCAGAGAGGATATAAGAATTGCAATATCACATAAAATACAGCAAAGATGCCTCACCTGGGACCAGTTCATTAAAATGTGATACTATTTTGAAGTTTTGAAAAAACAACAACAAACCAAAACAAAATCCATGTTTGATTTTGTGTACAATGAACAATTTAGGGCTACTATTTCTATGTTTCTGCTTGCAAGCACAGAGCAGATATTGATGGATAGTAGGATTCAGTTAGAGCCAATCAAGCAGACTCCTGGTACACAAGAACTAGTTAGTACCTGTTTTACTCTGGGAGGATACAGGAATTAAGCTGCCAGGGAGAAGGAATGCATTTTTGTGAGTGTGTTTAAGCTTGATTTGTCAACAAGTTTGTGACAGGGGTTTTGTCACACAGGTTCCAGTTTGGGTCAAAACTAGGAAAAGGGAAATTTTTGTGTTATAAGGTCCCTTTTCTATTTTTTCTAAGATCTATCATAATTTCTGGAACTCATGTTATGGTGTTTAACTCTTATGGTGGACACGGAACTGGAACTCAATCCTGAAAATAGGCCTTATTTATACTGTGCTGCAAGATCAGGCTCAGAACAGTTCATATCTGTTGGTAAATAGAAAGCACGCTTTGATTTTTCTTGTTTCTTGAGGCAATCTATTTTGCAGCATCAGACTTAGAGTACCTTTCAGTTCCATCCAGGGCTGATTTTGTTGTTCATCCATTATTTCCATCCATAAATGAAGTAGAAGCACAGATTCATAGGGGATTTCCAAAGGTCATCTGTTCCACATCCGTATCCTAAAAAAAGATCATCCTTCTCATTTGTTCCAGGCAGCTATTTGGCTGACCTGGTCTTGGAAAGAAGGAGGAAAAAACCAAACCTCTTATGATACAATTCTGTGGATTTCCTCTGCAAACTAGCCCAGTGCTTTCCAGTAAACTGGCCTTGAATTAAACTTTATAAAACTCCTTTTACCACAACCACAATTTATTCTATCCCCCAAAGGCATGGTGAATGTAGCTTCCTTAATCCTTTATGTATATGAAAGCTGCTATAATTTTGTCTTTCTGGTATTCTTTTTTCTGGCTGAAAACTCTGGTAATTCAGTCCTTCCATGTAAGTCAGGTTTTCCATTTATGGCCCCGACTCTTTCTGTATTTCTTTTCTAGACTACTCTGACCCACCTATTTCTTGAATTGTGGATGGGATACTTCAAGAAATGTTGGCAAGTACTCAGTAGAATGGAAAGATTTATTACATTTGCATTGCATTTCTTATGAATATGGCTACTGACAAGAATTCTGACTATGATATTTCCTTTTGTTGTACCAGGATGGCATTTTAAACTATTGTAAAATCAGTGGCCTACTGTAATTCTCTCAGGTAAAAGTGCAATGGCAGGCTTTCTTATGTTTCTGTGTTTTTCTCTAGTCACTCATGTTGTAGTTCAACCCCTTCAGCAACTAAGGAACACCCAGCCACTTGCTCACTCCTCTCCTTGGTGGGATGGGGGAGAGAACTGGAAAAGTAAAAGTGAGGAAAAGTCATGATTTGAGATAAAGACAATTTAATAGGTAAAGCAAAAGCTGTGTGCACAGCACAGCAAAACAAGGCATTCATTCACCACTTCCATCAGCAGGCAGATGTTCAGCCATCTCCAGAACAGCAGGGCTCCATCACACGTAAAAGTTACTTGGTAAGACAAACACCATTGCTCTGAACTTCTCCTCCTCCTTATTTTCCCAGCTTTATATGCTGAGCATGCTGTCATGTGGCATGGACTATCCTTTGGGTCTGTTGGGGGCAGCTGTCCCAGCCGTGCCCCTCCCAGCCCCTTGTGCCCCCCAGCCTGCTCGCTGCGGGTGGGGTGAGAGGCAGAACAGCCCTCAGCTCTGTGCAGGCACCCTCAGCAGTAATGAAAACATCTCTGCGTTATCAATGCTGTTCCCAGCACAGATCCAAAACATAGCCCCATACTAGCTACTATGAAGAAAATAAACTCTGCCCCAGCCAAAAGCAGTATAGCTCAGAGTTGCCTAATAATTTTGTGGCAAAAAATCACACTGATTTCTGTACAACTCCTCTACTGCATCAGCCTTTTCAAGTACTGTGTACTCTCAATGGTGTGAAAAAATTAAAGAAAATGCCTCTGTTTATATATATTAAAACTGTACTGATCTTCAAAACGCCTACAAGAAAAAATGAGATCTCCATTGTGTCCATTCGTATTTCATGTTACATTTTGGATAATAAACTGTTCGCAAGTAATTTGACTTCTCAGTGGCTTTACTCAAGAGTGGGGCATGGTTCTGTAATCATTTTACTCATATTTGTTTTTATTCGGGACGAAAATTTGAGAGATTGATTTAGAGCTGAGCTGATGTTCTCTTTTTTATCGTATCTGTAGGAGGAACTATTTTCAACAGTCGGTCTCTTGAAAATCCCAGAAATAGAAGATAACATCTTTATCCTACAATTCCTATTGATATTTGAGAAATTCTATTCATTGTCTGCCATGACACAAAATGACTTCTCCAAATGTATTATTGCCAAGTCTGAGGGACTCCTCACCAAATAAATTCCATCCCATAAAGCCTTGCAAACTTCCATAGAAAGTCAGGCCACAAAGAAGGACTTCTAGTTGCTGGTTTTGAATGTGGGCTTATATTTCTAACTGTCTGTTTTCAGTGCTGATATTTTGTGCAATCTAAGCTAAAATTTCCCTGCTGGCTGACAATTCAGCAGTAGGATTTTAAGGGACTGGAACAGTCATTATCACAGTGAATATATTGCAGCTGGTAATTTGTTGATGTGTTCAGCAGTTTTTTGGTAAGGTGGTAAAAACTGCAAAACCATTTTGGGAGCAGATGCTATTTGAAAATTCCTGTGTAGTTTAGGATATTAACAAATCTACTAGAAAAAAAAAAACTGGAATAACAGATATTTGAGTGTCTCTTGTATTGAGTTGTTTAAATGAAGAGAAATGGATCATCTCCTTTTTAAAAGCATGACATAATTAACGTGGGTATTAGATGTCTTTTTAGGCTTCTTATAGATCTGACTTTCAAGAACAATAGCTTGCAGAGGAACAAACATCCCATATTAAATCACCACAATGTTGATCTCCTAAAATCATTTGAGAGCAATAGAATTTCTATATCCTAGAGCTACAGAAACAGTCACAGAATCAATGACAGCATCACAAAAGGGCTGAGGTTAGAAGGGAGCTGTGGAGGTCATCTGGTCCAACATCCCTGCTCATGCAAGGCCACAGAAAGCCAGCGGCCCAGGGCCATGGCCAGATAGCCTTTGAGGATCTCCAAAGAGGGAGACTCCACAACTTCTCTGGAACACTTGTCACAGTGCTCTGTCACCCTCACAGTAAAGAAGGGTTTCCTGATGTTCAGAGGGAACCTCCTGTGTTTCCATTTGTGTTCATTGCCTCTGATCCTGTCACTACTGAAAAGAACGTGTCTTGGTCTTATTTACACCCTCCCTTCAGGTGTTTACCGAAATTACTAAGTTCCCCCTGAGCCTTGACTTCTCCAAGCTAAACAGTCACAGATGTCTCAACCTTTCCTCAAAGGTGAGATGCTCCAGTCCCCTAAACATATTTGTGGTCCTTTGCTGGACTTTCTCCAATATGGCCACGCCTGTCTTGTACTGGGGACCCAGAAGTGGACACAGCACTCCAGATGTGGCCTCACCAGCGCTGAGCAGAGGGACAGGATCACCTCCTTGATCTGCTGGCAATACGTTGTCTAATGCAGGCCAGGATACCAGTAACCTTCTTTGCTGCAAGGGCACATCACTGGCTCATGTTCAGCCTGGTGTCAACAAGACTGCTAGGGTAATTTCTGTCTAGTTCCTTTCCAGCTGGGAAAAGTCAGGTTTATGTCATCTGCAGACTTGCTGAGGGTACACTCTGCCCCATCAACCATGTCTTTAATGAAGATGTTAAGCAGGACTGCATGCAATATTGACCCCTGGAGTACACTGCTAGTATAGTCACAAGTTCACCACTGGCCTCCAGTCATGTAAAAAAATGTGTAACTTCACCAAACGTAAGGAATATTGTTCTGCCTTTTTGATGTGTCTATTTCTAAAAGTAAATATGCTCCGGGGCTTGGGAAAACCAAGTATAAAGCAAAATAGGTGGCTTTGTAGTGGATTTGGATTGGACGTGGGGGCAAAAGGACAGTAAGCCAAAATGCTTTCAAATTCATGGATACAAAGCACATTTTTTTGTCTATGGACACTTTATGTCATGAACAGCATACAGAACTGGTTTCTGCACATTACCAAGCTCAGATACATCAGGTTTTTTGCTTTTGCATACAAGAAAAAGCATAATTCTTGCTACTCTTCCTGCAACAATCCCCAGCTTGGCCAGGACCTCTGTTGTCTACCCTAGTGAAAAAGCCTTTCCAATCTTTTTGCTTTGATAGGCATTGTTGAGGTCCTCCGTTAATGTTTTCCTCACTGTTGTGCAATAACTTATTCTGAAAATGGTTCCACTGAGAACTGCATCCCCCAAAAAATATAAAATAATCATAGTAACTGCCAACATGAATAACAGATTCTATTAAGTCAAATAGAGAATTGCTAAGGCTGGGTTTTGGGGGTGGAAGTGGTCTGTCTGTCAGGGAAAGAGTATTTGCAAAACAGTGTATGAGAATCTGTAGGTTTTTTACAGATTCTTTAGGTATGCTTAATATTCTAAACAGAAAATTATTGTTGGGTTCCTTCTGAAAACGGTCTTTATTTTCTCACCATTAATTCTTTCCTAATAAACTTTCCTGAATTTGGGTTTTGTTGTCCTGTGTTACTGAATAAATGGCTAACACATTCTACTTTTTATAGCTGGAAGATAATAAACTTGTGAAAATAACCTAGAATGACAATGCCTTTACTTAGCCAGAAGTTTTCCAGTAATGACTTCTCCAAGGAGACTTGTTCTCTGTTTTTAAGGGATTACTGCAATATAGATTCTATCAAAAGGGAAGCTCTTCCACAGAGAAATTCTTCTAAATTTTATTGGTTGTCACCAATAAATGAATATATATGGCATGATGAGCAGTTCATATGTTTACTCTTCCTACCTGACTACAGTTAAGGTTGCTTTGTTACCATTGCATCTAACATCTCCTTTCAATCTAGAAACCTCCACCAACTTTAAAAGGAATGTGAATGCGTAATTTAATCTAATAGCCTCTAGTAATGCACTCTAATTACAGTTGCCTTCTTGAAATTATGGCAATCTTTGGATCTTTGAGTAACTTACGCCGCCTTTTGTTAATGTGATTTTGCAGTGGTGGTAACACTGATGCTATGGGCTATGAATTCTAATTGAAATCGACTCTGGATTCGGGGGGGGGGGGGGGGGGGGGGGGCAGGGCGGAGTGGGGGGAGTGGAAAACCCATGAATTCCCATTTGTCTCATTGGAGCATTGGAGTCCATTACAGAGAATGCTTTTCTTGGAGGCAATTGGAGGCAAGGCCGGTTCAAACAGTTCTGCCTTTTCTCTGTTCCCATGTTTCTTTGCAGCCATGTATTGTCACCCTCTCAGTTGTGCTCTTTTAATTTTTATAGAACAGCATGGTCAGACAAATCAAGAAACTAACTGATCAAGGGGGTTTTATGTCTGGATCAGCATAACTAAAGACAGAGTTGAAAGGATGGAAAGCAGGTGTACTTTGAGCCGTATTTGCCATCTAGTGAAATGACTGGAATACTGTCAAATTTATTACCAGGACAAGTTACAAGCAGATTTTTGATTTACAGATACAAATAAAAGTAAATAAAATGGGTTAGGGTTTCTCCCATGATAATGTTCAGGTAAATATTTCTGAAATTCTAAAATTTCATTCTCTTATTCCCACATTCTGATATTAGTTTTACCTGCACAAATCTTTGACAGCTCCATCCAAGAACTAAAAAAAATGCTTGACCTTCTTAACTATGTCTTATTGTGTTACAGTCATGTCTGGACGTGAGCAGAAGCTGTCACTGATTTTAGAAGCCTTTCACCCTGACTTTTGCTACTCTTTATCCCAGTAGTTCATGAACTAGTTTCTGATTTTAGAAAACTATCTGACTCTCTACAGGGCTGTTAGCCAAGTAAAACAACAAGTAAGCTGATACAGTATTCATGTAGAAGCCAGGGGAAAAAAATAACATTAGTGAAAAGTGTTTCATAAAAAATAGGTGTTGTACATTTCTAATTCTTTCCTTGAAAGTTGTGTTTTATTTAGAACCTGTTAACCACATTGGGTTTTCAAGGTTTTGTGTTTTATTGCTCTGTGGTGAGACAAATAAAGAATAGAGCACACACAGAAAATTTCTATTCAAATGGAGTAAAGTTTACAGCCAAATGTGATGTAGCCATGTGCAAAGACTAGCAACTTAAAGTGAAGTTGTGCTGAACTTCTGTGGCAAAAATGGTGGTATGATACTTTGGTGTAGGAGGAGAGTGTCTAGATTAAAGGTTGTTATGTTATCTCTATGCCCATGACAGAATGGAAATGAAGGTAGTACAGCTGAGACCTGTTTTCCACATTTTTAAAAGTCTGTAGTTAAATTCTGAGGGCATGTGAAGCCCAGAAGTCAGTAGAGGGTAAGAAAAAGAGAAGCTTTTGGTTAAATCCTTCAGCTTTTGGGGGTGATGTGTGCCTCATGCAGAACAATCATTTGTTGTGGGTTAACCCCATCAGGCAGCTCAGCTGTGCACTTACTCCCCACACAGCAGAATGGAGCAAAGAACTAGAGGGTAAAAGTGAGAAAACTCATGAGTTGAGATAAAGACAGTTTAAGAGGTAAAGCAAAATCTGTGCATGCAAGCAAATCAAAATAAGGAATCCATTCACTACATCCCATCACCAGGCAGATGTTCAGCGGCCTCCAGGAAAGTAAGGCTCCTTGAAGCATAACAGTTACTTGGGAAAACAAACACCGTATCTCCAAATGTCACCCCTTCATCCCCCCAGCTTTTATTGCTTAGCACAGCTTCTTATGGCATAGAATACCTCTTATATCAATTTGGGACAGCTGTGTCCCCTCCCAGGTTCTTGCCCATCCCCAGCCTAAATGCTGAAAGGGCAGCATGAATAACAGAAAAGGCCTTGATGCTGTGAATGCAGTGATTAGCAAGAGCGTGTTATCAACACTGGTTTGGTCCTAAATCCCAAACGTAGCACCATGCAAACTACCATGAAGAAAATTAACTCTATCCCAGCCCAAACCAGTACATTATTTTAAAAAGTAGAAAATGTGGATCACTACTATTGCAGCAAGGGCAGTGGGGAGTAGGAATAAATCTGATTTCTAACGACTTCTTTCCAAAGACTAACTGTGCTAATAAAAATAATGTAAGGGTATTTTTGTCTTCACTAATCCTTACTGTGAATAAGTCACCATTATCTTGTGTGCAAAAAAAATTGGTATTATGCTTTCTTCTGCCAATATTTGTACAGTTCTTTCTAGTAAGAACCCTCCCAACAAATTGCAGTCTTGTACCAGGACCTACACAGCAGTGTGAAATGAGACCCTGTTTCAGCAGGCTTTCTATTTAAGAATGATTCTTCCATTTTAAGAATGGATATAACGAGTGAGTGACATGGGTTTGTAGGAATCACATGCTTAAAGCAACATTAAGCTATAAAAATACACAACTGCGTGAGTAGACGGTGGGAAATGCATCGGAACAGGTGGTATCAGCCTGGGGTGACAGGGGAGTAGTAAGGTTTAGGCAGAATTAAAAGTCATGATCTCTTACTACTGTTTTTGCTTGTGCGCAAAGTCACTCAATGAAGTTATAGCAAGGTTGCAACTCAGCTACCACTTGTCTGCCAGCAGTGCATGTCCATTTACTACCATTAGGGCTAAGCTGCTGTTTGAATTGATCCTTCAAGTGAAGAAAAGTTTTTTGCATATGTATTACTTCAGAATGGGGTTGGAAAGCCTCCGTGATCTGAATTGCATACGCTGATTTCTCATGTGCAGTGCTGTCTACGTGTCCCACGAATGGAAAGGGCTGTCTGAAGACCTGAACCTTAAGGCCAGAGGCGGGCAGAAAAGGCAGGATGTGTGTGTGGAAGTATGTGATCATAACGTATCCTCTCAGGCTGTGGTGGGATGACTGGCTGGCAGCTACACCCCCCGCCAGTCAGTCAGTCACTCACTCCCCCACAGTGGGATGGGAAAGAGAATTGGAAGCACAAAAATGAGAAAACTTGTGGGTTTAGATAGACAGTTTAATAACTGAAACAAAGCTGCACACACAAGGGAGGCAAAATAAGGAATTCATTCACTATTCCCATTGACAGGCAGATGTCCAGCTGCCTCCTGGGAAGCCTCAGCATGCATAATGGCTGCTTAAGAAGACTATATACCATAGCCCTGAACACTGTCCTTCCTCCTCCTTTCAATGAGTTTTCATTGCTAAGCATGTTATAGGGTATGGAATATCCCTTTGGTCAGCTGGGGCCAGCTGTCCTGGCTGTGTCCCCTCCCAGACCCTTGTGCACCCCCAGCCTGCTCCCAGGTAGGGAATAGTGGGTGAAAGAAAAGGGTTTGATGCTGTGCAAACACTGCTGAGCAATAGCTCAAACACTGGTGTGTTATCATCGCTGTTCTAGTTACAAATCCAACACACAGCACCGTATGGGCTGCTCTGAAAAGGATTAACTCCATCCCAGCCAGACCCAGCACACAGCTGTGCAGCTTTGTACCTTCCCTCCAGCTGTGGGAAACAGAAGAGAGGTGGAGAGGGTGATTATGCTATGCAGGGCAACTGGGAGCTTATCAGTTCCCAGCACCACAGAAGGCAAACATCAGGCAAAGGTTAATGACTGGAGCTAAGCTTTTTAGTACTCGAGTAAATGTGCATTTGCTTCAGGCAAATGAAACCTAAGAGGAATATCTGCTTTACCAGTTAGCAACCATCTTGAAACAGAGGACTTCAGTGACCAAGGAGCCACAGTCTGTCACTGAACAAATAGCTCAGCTGCCAAGGCCCCCAGTGTCTGCTGGGATGACCTAGGGCTGCAGCTCAGGCGAGACAAACTCCCGACCCCTCACTGTGAAGGTTTTTGCAGACTCTGTTTGCTGAACTGTCTGTGGGATCAGGGACTCCTGCTTGTCACAGGATCAAGATATGGCTGGGAGATGTCCGCGCTGCTGTCAGCAGCTGCTGATGCCCATAAACCAGTGTGCTTCATGCTGTTTTGAAGAGCTGAGCGCTTGGAAATGCTGAATGGGGTTAACAGCCATGGAAGGTGGCAATAAGGAATAAGAAAAGTAGCAAAATGCTATTTTGCTACCTGCTTTAAGCTGTGCCCATATTAATAATCATTTACATAACCCAGTACTTCCATGGTCTGTTTTGACAGGGAGTATCTGTGCTTCTATTGACAGACAGGGAAATAGTCTTCCACTGTGCTGCAGTGAGGGCATTCAAAGGATGAACCTGGAAGCAGAATCTAAGTCATCTTGATATCCCAGCTTCTGTCTTTTACCACCCCAGAAACCTGCTGGAAGTGAAGTTTGACTGAGATTGAATTGTCTGTTTTGCTGAAAGCTAAGCACTGAAATTGATTGTCTTACATACTATTAAAAAAATAAATCGGTACTGTTAAATATTATATTTAACATGGTATGTCAGACAATATGCTGTTCCTTTTTCCTTCATTTCAAATGGCTAAAGCCTTCAGAAGCATATCCATCAAGAAATTAATACATAAAAGTACAAAAGGAAGAGAGATGGGAGCCACAGATTAGATGCTGGTTTACAAGAATTCTAGAAGGGGGGTGGGGGGGGGGGGAAACAAGCTCCCACCTTTTTATTTCCTCTTTCCAGCAATTTTCCTACCTCCACCCTCTAATAACTTGAGATTCTGGCCAAGGCAGCAATGCCGAAATTCCAGTAGTGAAGCTGTCATTACAGTTTTTTTCTTCATCATTGGAAATATGAATATATCCACAACTTCACAAGTAAACATTTTCTTATTTAATTTCTTATCACTTTCCCCTGTATCCAGGGGAGCTGGAAAGCTAACAGGTACTAAAAACTATAATCTTATGAATTTCATCATAAACTAAATAAATTTTAATTATTTTTCAACAGTTCCTGCACTGTGGTCTAAAAATTATGGCATTGGGTGTTTTGTTTGTCAAAATAACTGAGGGTGGACCTTCAGCTGCTCCAAGCCACAAGTGAAGTCAGTAGTTGACTCTGACAACTCTGCAGTAGTCACACACTCATGAAACAGGTTAATATTTGGCTATGCCTTGCCCATGTTAGCATCAGACCTACCTGAATTAAGCAGATTAAATTGTTTTGTATGTGGATAAGCAATTAGTTAAAGCCCAAAAAAAAGTGAGCTATTATGTGAAAAGTGTCCATTTTTCCTTGTGATTAGACTTTGAAGGCTGAATCTTAGGAGCAGCTTCCTTAAAACGTCAGGGGACAAGTGGGGAAACACAAAAAAGCAGCTGTCACAGAATCACAGAATGGTCAGGGTGGGAAGGGACCACTGGAGATCATCTAGTCCAACCCCCTGCCAAAGCAGGGTCACCTAGAGCAGGCTGGACAGTCATGTCCAGGCGGGTTTTGAAGGTCTGCAGGGAAGGAGACTCCACAGCCTCTCTGGCAGCCTGTTCAGTGCTCTGTCGCCCTCAAAGTAAAGAAGTTCTTCCTCATATTCAGAAGGAACTTCTTGTGTTACAGTTTGTCCCTGTTGCCTCTTGTCCCGTCACTGGGCATCGCTGAAAAGAGCCTGGCCCCATCCTCTTGACACCCACCCTTAAGGTATTTGTAGATATTGTCAGGATCCCTCTCAGTCTTCTCTTCTCCAGGCTGGACAGCCCCAGCTCTCTCAGCCTTTCCTCATAAGGGAGATACTCCAGTCCCTTCATCATCTTCACAGCCTCTGCTGGACCCTCCCCAGCAGTTCTCTGTCCCTCCGGAATTGGGGAGCCCAGCACCAGACACAGCACTGCAGATATGGCCTCACTGGGGCAGAGCAGAGGGGGAGGATCACCTCCCTCGGCCTGCTGGCCACACTCACCCTCATTGCACCCCAGGATCCCACTTGCCACTTCACCATACGGACACACTACTGGCTTATAGGCAAATTGCTGCCCACCAGAACTCCCAGGTCCTTCCCACAGAGCTGCCTTGCAGCAGGTCAGTCCCAGCCCGTGCTGGTGCGTGGGGTTATTCCTCCCCAGGTGCAGGAACCTACAGTTGCCTTGGTTGAACGTCATTAGGTTCCTCTCCACCCAACTCTCCAGCCTGTCTGGGTCTCACTGAATGGCAGTGCAGCCACTGTTTTTGGCAGAGCTGGAAGCAAAATTTTTTGACATGCCAGAACCTTAACACAAACATGAATCATGTTCAAGGGCAGCCATTCATACTGTGCCAGTTCAGGATGCACATCTTTCCAGGAATGGCATTCATCCAGACTGGCATGTGAAAGAAAAATTTTGCTCTGCTTCGGCAGTGTTAAGGCTTTGGGTCTTCTGAGTGCTGCTGTCACTGAACATAATTTCCTTTCAAATGTTGTTCTGGTTATTATCTTTCAGATTACAGCTGAAATAAAGTGTTTGTGTTTCAGAAGGAATGATAGTGCTTGAACTTCTAATTAATTTTGAATGTTCTTTGCAAGATTAATATGAAGATGTGCTTTGGTAGGTGGCCATGCCTGTGATATCTCAGTATGTAATGTTTCCATTTACAACAGAGAAATTAATCTTTCCCAATGTATCCTTCAGTTTTTCTTTAATTTTGTTCAGTGGAGTATAACAACTCTTTTCACTCTGGTGCTTCCTACACAGAAGGATTTCAATAAGGCGTAGACCTCCAAGTCACTCTTAGAGATGCTAGCTCTTAGATAACAGAAGAATTTAAGAGAACAGAAAGACTGTTGGCTAGGTTTAGCACCATGAATGAGTGAAGATATAATGACTGTGTTAAACACCACGGAAGCTCTATGACCACTTAGAAAAAGGCATAGAAGTTTCCTGTGAAATGTTGTAGTACCAGTAGATGAAGCTGCCACTGTTGAGTGTTGAGGATTTTGAATGGAGAGAGAGAAGCAGGCAAAAGTAAAGTAGCAAAGCTGTGAAAAACCTTGAATGGGAAGAACACACAATCAGCCTGGCTCAGGTCCTGTTGAGCATGCTGGAGCATGAGTACATTTGTATTAAATATGAGCTAGCGTGAGTTTGAACTGGGAATTTTTGTGTTTTGGAGTAATGATGGGTGATAATTTTGTCACACTGATGTTAGTGGAGCTGAGTATAATCTTAATTCCTAAATTAAGTGGCTGCTTAACATTGACATGCTGCCTATATCAAGGACAAAAGGCTCTGCCTGAGGTTTAGTTCGCTGTTAAGTGACAGGGAGGCCAGTTACGAAGATATTGAGTGGAATGTAATACAGTAAAGCTGGAAAATAAATGAGTAGAAGTAAACAAAAAAAATTAATTAATTGGTTAGAAAAAGAAGAGGAAGTTTCTACAGAATTTATTGTTTTCTAAAGACCATAAATGCATTGAATATTTGAAAGAGCTGGAAATAACTGAGAATGACGGAAGAACAATACAGATGAAACAAAAGGAATCCAATGTAAAATTGCTTGCCTTTCAGTTGTGTTGATTTCTACATGAATTCTGTACTGGTTTCCTTCCAAAGTTCAATGAACAGTAAGAAATTCTGAAATAATAATCATCCCCAAAAGTAGTAAAAATACTGAGAGCAATCAAAACTTTTGCTTGGATTTGGACTTTAAATGATTTCTACATTGTAAGGTAGATTGGAATTACAACATACAAGAGCTATTTTGGGAAAAGACACGCAAGATTTTCTCCTAAGTGCGTCATAACGGGACATTTTCGTATTTCAATTTGGGGGTTTGTTGTTTGGGGTTTTTTTTTTCAATTTATTTTTATTTTTCTCTCATTTAAATACAATTCCAGGTAAATTAAATTCCTTTTACAGTGGTTTTCATTTGATGTTATGTTCCACATGAACAGGATTTCATCTATATTATTCTGAACTTGCACCCATTTATCTGAAAGTGACTGTTTCCACAAGAGGAATAACTTTGCCTTTACTTTTTTCTTCCTCTTTTCTTTTGGTGGTGACTTTTTGTGGTGGGTTGACCCCAGTCAGCAGCTAAGTACCCACACAGCAACTTAATCGTTGCTCCCTCCCCAACCCCAACCAAGCGGGATAGAGAAGAGAACTGGAAGACTGAAATGAAAAAAAACCTCATGGATTGAGATAAAGACAGTTTAATACAGGGGTCCTCAAACTACGGCCCGTGGGCCGAATACGGCCCCCCAGGATCCTCAATCCACCACCACCCCCTGCCGGGGGTTGTGGGGGGAAACCAAGCAGCCGCAGATGTCTTCCTGCCACTTCATCCACGCACCAGCCCCCTGTTTAAAAAGTTTGAGGACCCCTGGTTTAATAGATGAAGGAAAGAGAAGAAATAAAACCCTAAACAATGCAAACCAATCATTGACCATCTCCCACAAGCAGACTGATGCCCAACCAGTCTCCAAGTAATGGTCACCTTGGAAGCCAAGGAACCCCATGCATTTCTTCCTCTACTACAGTATTACTGTTGACTATGACATTATATGGAATGGAATATCCCTTCAGCAAATTTGGATCAGCTGTCCCAGTGTCCCCTCCCAACCTCTTTCTGATCCCCAACTTACTCTCTGTGGATGGATGGGGGTGCCAAATGGGAAAGTAGAAACCAGATGCTGTGCAAGCACTGTTTAGAGATAGTCAAAACACTGGTGTATTATCAATACTGTTTTAGCCACAAATCCAAACCACAGCACCACGGGGGTTGCTACAAAGTCAGTTAGCTCAATACCAGGCAGACCCAGTACAATTTTAAAACAGCTTGCCAATTTTCCAGGCCACTGGGTAACCACATATTACCTACCTACCCCAACTTCTAAGTTTCCAATAAATAAAACATACCTTATCGTTTGTTATGAACATAAATAGGCTTTTTAAATTTTTTGTTCCAGAATTGAGAGGTGAGGGGGTGTTATATGTTCACGGCTCATAAAGTTATTTGTGATCTTTCAAGATGAGACTAAAGATATTTACTAAGTTAGATTTGTTTCAAGTAATGTTCATTCCCTCCAGAGCTGATGCTTGGTTGAAGAAACATCAGCTAACCGCAATACTGGAAATGCACAAGCACTGGAAGAAAATAAAACCTGACTTTCATATTTACTTTTGCCTCTCTTTTAAAGATGTAATAATGGAGATGGAAACCATTACCATCCATGCAGCAGCCATTACCTACTCAGATAGCTTTTACACTTTCTAGCACCCAGGGCTGCTGAAAAGAGAAGCCAGGGAGCTCAAACCTATTAGCTGGGACTGGCAAATGTCTGTGGGGGCAACTTCCATGCTGTGCAAATTAGTGCTGAAATTACATCAGCTTTGTACAGCTACTGTTTATTCAGTGTTCTTTGCTGTTTTTCTATCAGCTGAAATGAATGGTAATTCAGCAAAACTGCGATAATAGACTTGTGTTTTGCTGTGTTCTGCTGTTGAGCTTCATTAAAAGCTTTAATATAAAGCTATGCTGTGGGAAGTCTCACAGACCTAAAATGTGAGGTCTCCTGAGAGCTTTTAATTTCAAACCCAGGTCAGATCTCATAAGCACTCTTTCTTTTCTTTTTAGGGTTTGAGGTGTATTGGGGTTTGGGTTTTTGTTTTGGGGTTTTTTTTCCATGTGTGTCTTCATCCTTTCCAATGATATCTTAAAAAATCATTGAAGTCGCTTTTGAAAAATAAGGCTTAGTTCACAAAGCTCAGTTTTAATGGGCTGGGCTTTGAATATATCAGATGTGAGATTCCTGCAGTCAGCTCACAGGCTGCTGCAGGCAGCTGCACTACTCAGTATAGAGGTTATTTTTCTTAAGAGGAGAATAAAAATAATAATAATATTAAAAAAAAAAAAAACAAACCCAAACCAGAATAGTTGTGTCTTATTGTACACAAGGCTTTACAGAAGTAAAAAAGCAAAAAAGAAAATGGCAGGGCAAAGTTTGGTGAGGCACTATGCCGAAGTGATATGTCAGGCAACAACGGAAATTGCTGTATGGGTATAGTAAAATCTCAGCAATAGATAGGCAGGAAATCCTAAGCAGTTTTCCCGACTTCTTAGGACAAAAAAGTATTCCAGTAAAAGTGGCTACATGTATTATATTGTAATATCTGTGTTCCACATGGAATACTGTTGTGAAAAACAGCTTTCCTCAGAGGGGCAGAAGGAATAACTGCGGTAGGGGGTGGCTGCGGCTCAGTGTTCACTGCTATGGAGATGGATACAGCTTACAAGAGGAGCCCCAAAAGTCACTGGGTGATAAAGCTATTTCATTTCATTCTGTATTTCTGGGTTCTTAGGGACAGGGCAACAGAAAGTCCCTTTGTTAGCATGAGAATAGTGCACCCTTGCCTGTGGAATAGCAGGGTGGAATTCTTAGGACAATCTCCTCTAAAATTTAAAAGCTGCGAGGGCAATAGGCAATCTCAGGATTCTGTAGGTCTGATACAGTGGCAATACTTAAGGAAGTGATTGATTTACAGTTTGATTAGATATTTTGGTTATAGCTTGCTTAATTTCTCCCGAGGGTCTGCATTGCACAAATAAGAGGTCACCAAATCTTCATACCCACCACCCTCTCCCAAGCCTGTGTTTCACATAGAGAAGAGGTAACAGAAAATCCAAGCAGATTCTGTGACAATTTGCAACTGAAGCAGCAGCCCAGGCTTCAGTCGTACCAGAATTTATCACCTTGTGCTTATATTGCATACATGTGAAAATGCATATCTATTGTAATACAGGTGTTATTGAACTGCTCATTACCATGTTCTTAAATCCTTTTTTACTTATCTATTAATACTGGGGCCTGAAATCTCAAGGCAAGGCTTTGTGGCAGGAGCAAAATTAATTAAAGCAGTTTGTTCACAGTGGATCAATTACAATATTCATTCACTGCAAAGGTTTGCATTCAAAGAACATTAAAGCTATAAATTAAATGAACCGGTTCCAATATACTCATAATTAGACTTCCCATAGCATGTTTATCTGGGTTGCAGCTCTGCAGTGTAACAGAAAAAGACATTAGTGTGTTAAGAGCAGGGTAAAAACCACAACACTGTGGAAATGGTTCAACAAGGGATAACACTAGGAGCACCACAAGCATTTTTCTGGAGAAAAAAAATGCATTTTTGTGTGTCACTATGATTTATGAGACGTAGTGTGTCCTAGCTGATAGGATTTGGAGCTGTGGTTCAGGTATGCCAACTTCTATTCTTGTTACTGCTCTGTTGGGTGAGCTACCAGCTTGCTTTGCCATTCTGTGCCTCCATTTCCCTGTCAATTGAATGAAGTTACAGTATTTTTCAAAGAACATCCTAAATCTCTAGCAGATAGCTGTTTCTCACCTATCAAAACTCACTTTTGCACCAAATTCCAAAGGACCTTCCCAGAGGATAGGAAGAAAAGAATTAAACTAAGAAATACTAACTTCAGTAGAATTTCCTCCCTTAGTTCTCAGCAGACACTATATCCTTCTTTTGTAGATAGATTAGGGCTTTTTACTTTTGGATATTTTGTTTTTTGTTTGTTTGTGCCAACTGTGCTGCTTTGTGCTGTTGACTGAATGCAAAGTGCTTGTATGTTTGAATGCCTTTCTTGAAGCCAGAAGAAATCAGAGCTTATATTTTATATAAAACCATCATTTCTTTAGTTCCAGTTGTAAATTTTTCAAGCTAGTCAGAACAACATTCAGTACCTTGGGCCAAACAGAAATACAAATTGTCTCTGTGTGCGTATTTTTATAAATAGGACATTGTCTCTGCCTTCACCTCATGCAGCAGAGTCACAGTATTGTAAGCAGTAGATGTAATTCAGTAAATGTGAAATTCACGCCTAATCAGGTATAAGACTGAAATAAGCAGCAAAGTGATAGCTTTGGTATCTGTCAATGAAAGCTCAAGCAACTAGAAATAGAAAGAGTCAGAGAACTTCCGTGAGACCAGACTTCTACCTGGAAAACTCTGAAGCAAAACACACACAAACAGGAGCACAAAGGGAGTAATGCAATGGCTCCCCTGTTGGTATCCCCATGCTGCCTTAATTTTAAACCTGAATAAATTGCATCTGTCAAGGCATAGGCAGCAGTTTTGCACATGTTCTTCTCTTAGTGTAGCCTGCGGATGTGGGTCCCATTTTTTATTACCTCTTATACTGTGCCATTCCATACCATTTGCAATGTGAGGTGGTTTCCTAACTCCTGCCTGTGAACACAAAGTTCTGTTTGAAGTATCTGCCTAAGCTGACTAAAAGCAAAATTAAATCAGACTGCTTTGAGACTGTCTCACATTCTCTTTTGTGTGCTCTTCACAGTTTGCTTCATGTTTTCATCTCTTGTAGGAAATGTTTTAACCAATGTAATCGAGATCCATAACCACATAACCTAATGCTGATCATAACCATTACAAGTGTCTAGAATGAATTTTGTTACAGATTTTCCAGGATTTCCAGCTCATATGGATAACAGCTATTTTTAAAATTTAGCGGATCTTGTGTTTACTATTTCCTTCCCCCTTTCTTTTAAATATATATGTGTTTTCATCTATTAATTAATAAATAAATATGGGCAGCATAATTTCTATATAGAGATCTGCATTTAAATATATATTATTTTTCCCCAATAAGAAAGTTTGTGTATGGAAAGTAGAAAATACTGCTATTTTCAACTGTTTTGTAAATTTCCTTCAAGCAGACACATGCTCCAAGATTTCTTGAAACCCCCAAATTCTGAGATACAAATCTAAATCAGTTTCTTAATTAGTGAGATACTTGTATTTATGACAGCTTGAACTTCGGTCCCTCACATTGAATACCTTTTACATTCTTCTAAGCATAAGTATCAGGCACCAAAAGCTGTATTTGGAAAGCAGTTTACAATGTATGTACTCAGCTAGTTTTATCCTCTATTGATCCGGTTGAACAGATAATGTAACAAGTGAGTTGAGCAAGACAAGGAAGGAACTATTCATACCAACAGTTTTCTCTGAGGTGACTTGTGGTTCCACGGAAGGTTAAGACCTAAGTTATGTTTTATATATTACTACTTTGAAACTTGATAGGCAATGACAACTTCTATTATAAGAAACATTTGGTAGCAACGTCATTTCTGCAAGTTGAAATAGCATTAAAGTCATCATGTGTGGTCCTAAAAGGAGGAAAGAAAGACATACTCATTGCTCCTTCATATTTTTTTCTGATGTAAACTGGAAACAGTTCATTTGACTGCACTATAGCACAGTTGACTAGAGGTACAAAAAGCCATCACCAAAGCTGTCATTTCAATTTCTAACTCATTTCCTCTCTTTCTCTGTTTCACAGTCTGCATTGAAAAGGCTTATCCCCCAGCTCCTAGACCAAGGCAGCTTGTGAATAACAAATCTCAATGTCAAAAATGTCTTGCAAAATGGAAAAAACAAAATGGGAAATGACTAATGAGAAAACCTTAGACATCCCTTATCAGGACCTATGAATAGTGGCTTTAACAGTAACAGTAAGTTAGTGATGACATACGTTATAGCACTGTTTTTGCCACTTCTTCCGGAGCTGAAATGGTAAGCTGTACTCTCCGTGAAGGATGTTTAGTTCATCTTCTATGATAGTATGAGTAACCATCCAAATCAAAGAATGTCCTGTTCTCAAACAGCATTCAGGAACCTCTGCTTTGCAGCACAATCACAGACTTGTATTGCTCAAGTCTTGCACTTTGAGTGGAAAAGTCTCCTTGGTCACAGTCCTTTCCTTGTAAGAAATACCTCTGCCTTTGTGCTCCCCTTTGGATGCAATCAAAGCTTAAGCTACCTGGTGGACTGCTTGTAATGTCAAGGGCTATCAAATACTATGATTAGGGCAGCATCTGTAGTGGAGTCCCACAGTCCATTGCTCTTGAGACAACACTGGTGATGGAATCCATGGAACTGAAGATGCCAAGGGGTCTGAGCTGTAGCTGCAGCCAGAGTTATATCATTCATACCTGAGGTATTAAAATCTAATTGTAAGAGTGCGGACAGTGGCTGAACAAAAGAAATACATCATAGAGTTGGACGTAATAAAATATACTAGTCTTACTGATTATTTGGCTGATTTACTGTTGTCAGGTCAGTGTAGATTGCCAGGCAGAGAAGAATTTGATAGAAGACAATGCAGTATCTCTGTGTTTATTTCTGAAAAACTGCCCTTTTATAGCAGATGGCTTAAAACAACACATTGGGGTGAAGCGAGTGTAGGATGATGAATAATCAGACTGATCAAGATATGTCTGCATGTTGCCTGATAACTAGCGCTGCCATCACTGTGGGTTCAAGTGACTTCCCCTACAGGTTCCCTAGGAATTCTGAAAGTTGTTCCATTTGAAATATTTCATATTTGTTACGATTGCGTAACTCCTATATTACTTAAAGTTGTTCTGCTTTTGAGTATTTTGAAAGTTCAGTTCTTTATACTAGTATTAGTAGGAAGACCAAAGTTTGACTTGGAACTTCTTAGTTTTAATTATCCATATTCAGCTAAGTATTTATTCAGTTCCTTATGTGCAGAACTTTGAACATTTGCTGAGACCATTGATATTCACTTTACTTCAGTGAATTATCTCTCTAAGGAGTTGCAAGGAAAATGTGTTTATTCAGATGGGAGAAAAAGTTGTTAGCAATGCAAACTTACCTTCCGATATGTTAAAGAAAACTGAAGTTGTTTGCTATTTATTTACATTTCTGTTTAAACTTAGTTTCGTTAAGGTAACAAAGGAAGAGTAATGCCTTCAAATTGTCTGTAGGATAAATAACATGTTGGTTGTGTGTGTGAGTGTGAGGGGAAATACAGAGAAGGTGAGAGAAGCTTTCCTTGATTTTTGGATCACTTATCCAGGTCAGATGAAACACCTGATTCCCTTAGAGACTCAATTTCAGTAAAATTTTAATGTATCCAGCCACGGTGTTTTTAACAACCACTGAATTTCATAACAAACTGAGAATTTAATAAACAGTCAAGGCAGAAATTTTATCAGCTATAAAGAACTGTAATGTCTTGTAACTTAGAAGTAACTCCTGACCGGTCAAAGGAATTTTGAAACAGCAGGCATGTTCTAAAAGCACCTAAATGAAGTACTTAATATCAGCGTGGTCCTTCCCAGGCAGGAACAGATTTGGGGGTGCTTTCTCACAGTCCCTGTGAAATTCTGCCCTCCCACCCAAGCAGCTCAGCTACTCTCTCCTTATAGAATCAGATGCAATCAGATTCCTCTTATGCCCCCCACACAGTGTGCAGCTGCCTTCCTGAGAATGCTGCATTTGTGCTGGGTGGCTTCTGTCATCGGGCAGGAGAGATGCAGGGCTGTGGCTGCTAAGAGAATGGATGGCATGCTTCACCTCTGCTCACGAGCTACAAAGGTTTTGTTCTTACGTGTGGCTGAAGAAAGTGTCTGTCTTTTCAAACAACACCGGGAATAACTGTTTAATGCTTCCTAAGGGCAAAGTCAGGATGATTTATGGAAATATCTTTAAAACTGTGGTTTAGGAGGTGAATTAGATGTTTAATTAGGTCTATATTGCTGCTTTTGCAACATGTAGGTATACTGAGGTTATTCACATACCTTCTTGCACACCTATTCTTATGTTAGCTTGTTGGCTGAGAGGTCTTATCTGTACTTTAGGTCTTTTCTGAATGTAATTTAGTCATGCAAGCCTGAATCTGGTTTCCATAGGCCAATACTGCATTTGGGTGCTGACCATTCAAGTGAATTGTGGTTTTCAAAACGAAGAGACCCAATGACATAATTAAAAATTATTCAAATGACAGAACTTAGAACTCTGCTTCTGAAAATCATACTCCAAGGTTTTTGGATCAGAGAACCGATTGAGAATATGGGCATCCAAAATCACCAGTTTGCATTGCGATCATCCTCATTTTCAAAGGCCCAGTGCTTATTGCCAGTGTAGGTAATAAAAACTGTGAATAAACTTATGACGATATTCTTATATGAAAGGGTCATTTAAGGAACTGAACCACAGAACAGTGAATTTTTTTCCCTTTTGCTTAGGCAGATTTGAATCTGTTCCTAAATGCAAAAGAGAAAATCTAAGTCAAGCCTTTTAAAGCCTGCCTGTTGCTAATCTGGAACTTGATATATGTGACAGTCCTACTATTCAGAAAACATCCATTCTGGTCCTCTCCTTGCCAATATGCTTTTTCTAAATTTTCATTTCCCTGGAAACATGTCCTGCAAATCAGCTATGGAAAAAATACCAGATAAGAGAAATATTATTAATTTCCTCTCCCTCCTAATCTACATGAGAGAAAGTGGGTTTGATGTCTTCCTTGGCACACTGTCATAGCAATTTATGCAGGTCCCTGCTACCATATACCTAGCTCAGTAATATGAATCTGTCCTTGTGCATTCAATTACATTCACTTTGTTTCTACTCAGAAAAAATTGAAAAGAAATAGCACGTGGTACACATGGGCTCAAATTAGGTGATTCTCTCTTCTATGTAGATTTTAAGTCATTTTGGTTTTGTTCTTTTTTTACAATGGAAAGGTACAAGAATAACTATGTCTTGTATAAACATACTGACTTCAGGATTGTGGGGTAATCATGAGTAGATTAATATACATTGAAGACATGCCTGATGGCTGTGTTTTAACATGAACAGTTGATCTGAAGTCCTTTTGCTTGTTTCCATGTGTTTTTCCATAAAATACTAAGAGTAAAATTACACATCTGTCTGAAATATCTGTAGGGTGATACAAGTGCCCAGAGAAAACAGCTGGGTGTATACAGTTGCATATAAAACAGCTTTCAGAACAACATCTCCTCAGGAAAAGAAGCAACCATGTTAGCAGAGACATAAAGAATACCATAAAATTTAAGGTTGGTATTCATATTACAGGACACCCAACCAATTGAAACTATTATATGTCTGTTAAGCTGCAGCCTTGCCTTAGCTCTTTTTAGGAAATAATACTATTGGCTTTGAAATCTTGACAGAATTTCCCTGAATTCTTTTCTGTTTGTTTATAGAAGTATAGATATTGTTGATTTTTTTTTTTTTAAGAATGAGTACAGATAGAAAGTAAAGCAGTTAGAGGTAATTAAATTAAAATGCCTGCCAATCTTGGTTAAGTTTCTTTATGAAGATTCATTGAATGACACTGCATACCGGTGGCCTTTAATCATGTGATTACACAGTTTTCCTCAGCTTCATCATGGAATAAATGACAACTACTTAAGGATTTCCTTACTGATTTGCTTTATACTGGTATATTTCTACTATATCTCTATATATATACTATATCAATATAGGTGGTATAACTTCCTATAAGCAGAAAAAGTGCAATCTTTTCTAACAAAAAATGATAAGGCACAACTGATTAGTTATAATAGAGACATGACAGGCAGCAGAAATTTATCAATAAAAGAGCAAAACTCCTATTGCTATTTTTCAGACAAGATATGATTTGAAGTTTATAATGCCCGAAAGATCAGCTAAGGTCAACTTGGGCTGTTTTCAAGAGATATAGTACAGTGGGTTGACCTTGGCTGCCTACCAGATACCCGCCCAGCTGATCTCTCACACCTTCTCAACAGGACAGAGGGAGAAAATAGGATGAAAAAGCTCATATGTCAAGATAAAGACAAGGAAAACACATACCAGTTACCATCATGGGCAAACCAGACTCAATTTGGGGAAAGTTTTCTTTAATTTATTGCCTATTAAAATAGAGTTGAATGAGGAGAATCAGAGAATCAGAGAAAGTTTTGGGCTGGAAGGGACCTTCAAAGATGACCTTGTCCAGCTCCCCTGCAACTGGACGTCTTTCACTAAATCAGGTTGCTCAAAGCCCTGTTCAACCTGACCTTGAACACTTCCAGGGATGGGACATCCACAACTTCTCTGGGCAACCTGTGCCAGTGTCTTACCACTGCCATGATAAAAAATGTCTCCCTTATATTCAATCTAAATCTACCCTCTTGCAGTTTAAAACTATTTCCCCTTGTCACTACAGGCTTTGGTAAAAAACTTCTTCCTGTCTTTATTATAAGCCCCCTTTTTAAGGCTTTTTATAAGAAAGGCTGGAATAAGATCCCCCAAGAACCTTCTCTTCTCCAGTCTGAACAACTCCAACTCTATCAGCATTTCTTCATAGCAGAGGTGCTCCAGTCCTCTGATCATTTTTGTGGCCCTCCTCTGGACCCAGTCTAGCAGGTCCATGTCTTTCTTGTTCTGGGAGTCCCAGACCTGGACACAGTACTCCAGGTGGGGTCTCACAAGAGGAGAGAGGAAGAATCACCTCCCTTGACCCAATGGCCATTCTTTTTATGCAGCCCAGGACACAATCAGCTTTCTGGGTTGCGGGTACACATTGCCAGCTCAAGTCCAGATTTTATCCACTGCTATACCCAAGCTGTCCTCCACAAGGTTCTCTCAATCTATTCATCCCCCAGTCTGTAGTGATATTGAGGTTTTCCCTGACCTTGGTGCAGGACCTTGGACTTGGCCTTGATGAACTTCATGAGGTTCACATGGGCCCACTCCTTAAGCCTGTCAAGGTCCTTCTGGATTACATCCATTCCCTCAAGGATATCAACTGTGCCACTCAGTTTGGTGTCATCTGCAAACTTGCTGAGGGTGCACTCAATCCCGCTGCCTGTGCCACTAATAAAGATATTAAATAGTATTGGTCCCACTACAGACCCTTGAGGGACACCACCCATTACTAGTTTCCATGTGAGCCATTGACTGTAATTTTTGCATGCAGACATCCAGCCAATTCTTTATCCATTGAATAGTCTGTCCACCAAACCCATATGTCTCCAATTTAGACATAAGAATGTTGTGGGGGGACCATGTCAAACGCCTAGAAGAAGTCCAGGCAGATGACATCAGTTGCTCTTCCCTTGCCCACTGATGCAGTCACTCCATTGTAGGAGGCCAAGATAGACAGTAGATTAGTCATGCAAAGACAAACAGGGAAACAAAGACAAAATCTAAAACATCTTCCCCCACACCTCTTCTCCCTATACTCCACTTCATTCCTGACTCTCCTAACTCCCTCCCAGCCCCTGAACAGCACAGAGGGATGGTTAATGAGGGGTTGCAATCAGTCCATAACAGTTCCTTTCTGCTGTTCCTGCCTCTTCACGCTTCTTGCCTGCTCTGCTGTGGTGTCTCCACAGGCTACAGTCCTTCAGGATAAATGTGCTTCAGTGTGGACTCCCCGTGGGCTGCAGCTTCCTTCAGGAAACATCCACCTCCTCCGGCTTGAGGCCTTCTATGGGCTGCAGTGTGGGTATCTGCACCAGCATGGTCCTCCATGGGCTGCAGGGAAATACCTGCTCTACCACCGTGTCTCTGACCGTGTCTCTACTTTACAAGAGTAGAGGAATCTGCTGCAACTATTCTGGCTGAAGTGTGTCTGGATGAGGTTGTTACCTATAAAGCATGGCACTGTTACAGCGTTCATGCAGTTCCACCCAGATTTTCGTTGTATATGAAATACAAATTGCCTGGCTTCCCACTTGCCTTTGCTGACAGATTACAGACATGGGGCTGGGTGAGCTGGCACAGCAATTCCCATTTATATCCACCAGACTAAGCAAATCATTTAGAACTGGGAGAGACACTGCCTAGCCTAGAAATTATCATCCCCTGAGTTAAAATCAACCATCCTTTTTTCCTGTTCAGGTACTTTTAAGTGCAACATCTTTTTCAGTATGTGGAAGCAAATGTCTGTACTTTAACATTATGTGGAGGAAAGAGGTATATATATACCATCTAAAATGCATGCCTACTTCAGGGACCAGGTGTCTTCCAGAACTTCACAGAGAGGGTTATGTGTCCCCAAGGAGCCATCTAGAGTGCTAGAGTTAGTCAACAGCTAGTTTTGCAACTGTGGTGCTCTCAAACACTTTCTTTAGAAGTCTGCCTCTCTTTTCTGAGCCTGCTGTCATCCCCTTCTAGTCTTAGGCCTTTATTTAAATGCCTAAAGGTGGCAGTTAGAAATCACCTGTTCCTTTTGGAACAGTAAAGACAGAAAAATAGTGGTTTAGTATAAAATTTGCTTATGTACAAATAGTTTCAGACTGCTTGTATTTTTTCCTACAATTATCTTTATGAATGTTGAACAAAATTCCTTAATTTGAGAGTTAATTTAAGTTGTTGAAATTTTCTTTTCCCCTTCAGTTTATTGTCCCACATTATACATCAATATTTAAAGGAGAAATGTCTGTCTTTTAAAAATAAATATCACACGATATTGTGTAGTTCTGAGCAATAAAAATCATACTGTGGTAATGAGAATAAAATTGCACTAGTAGTCAAGCTGGCAAAGGAATAAATTAGAATAAACATCCTAATGCACAATAGCATTATTCAGATAATACATACAATGAATGTAACAGGATGCTGACTGCAATTATTTATTACAAAACTGAGTGGTGGAATTTAAACATTGTAGAAAAACCACAACCTTTCAGAATTAATGTAAACATGCCACTAAATGCTTTCAGTCTACCACGGCTTTTTATTTTCAATTTCAATACACAAAATTATTGAAATAAATCACAAGCATAGGTGAAAGTGCAAACTGTACATATATACAACACAGAAAATCTAAAAAAAGTGGTTTAATGCTAATGCTCAAACTGTTCTTTTGGTTGATACAGGTGGAGCTATCTGAATAGAGAAAAAAGAAGTGTACTGGGAAACGGCCATTTGCTGGACCTCCAAGTTTCTGTGACAAGTCTGACTGAGTGTTCTCTTATACCTACTCAAACTTTGATTCTGAGGTAGGTAAACACAACCAAATTCTCATTGATTCTGCCTCCTTATGTCCGGAATAGCTAGAGAGATTTGATTTCATGTAGGATCTTTACTTCCTTGTGTTGATATTCACGCACATGCACAAAACAGTCTTTCCAGCACAAATGAGCACTTTCAGAACTGAGTCATTGGCAGAATATCATTCACAGAAAATGGCAGGAAAACGTTATGTTTTGGCTCTGTCAATTATGTCAATGTAATTACATTATACAGGCATTCACAGAAAATGTATCCCAATCAAGCATGTTGCTTTAAAGGTATTTTGAAAACACTTACAGGGAAAAACAAAATATAATTACTATTTCTAACTCCAGTGAAGCTCACTGTGTGCTCAGCAAGTGTGCCTTACTAGGAAAGAAGGAAAGAATTCTAAAACTGTTAATTGTGACACACCATTTATAAAGTCATTAAATCAGAGATTCCCTTCAGTATTTTGTAACAGACTTAGGTAGGAACAGTAGACCGAAGCTATTCCTACTATGCGCATCTGTTCCACGAACACTGTTTTCCCTTAAAGATGGGAAGCTACACTGCACACTACAGTTTGAAATAGGAAATAAACTGAAAGCTCAAGAGATTGAATAGGACTGCAGAGGAAAGGAAGGAATTGTGGAAAATTATGTTCTATACAAACTGTCAGCCATCATCAAAATGAGATGTGTGTAAGACCTTACTCACTAGCAAACTGAATGGTGATGACAAGTGCAAAGTACAGTGCTTTGGTGATTGCAAGCCACTTTCTGTTTCCATGGTCAGCTGAAAAAGAGAGAAATGAACACTACGTGCAATTTTTACTTCTTTGAGTTTTTGCAAGAGATTATGTTCTTTACATAAGGGATTAGCTTTCTCTTAGAAAAATCATGAAAAACACACGATAACTGTAGTAACTGTTCTGGATGTGACACGTGTACATTTATGCGTATGATTCTGGTGTTACTCATTCTTTCCTTGCTTGTCCACTTCTGGTGATTTTACTTCCAGGCTTGAAATAGCTGTTTTCATAAAACCGTTACTTTCTAAAATGTCTAGCCCACACATATGAAGCAAGCTTGTCATCTGGAGGACTAGAAACTCTCAAGTCACACAGCATGTCCAGAGCAGAGCTTGATATAAAATTTAGTCACCTCTCCCCTACTTTTGTATGAAAAAGCATTTCATGAAATAGACTGTGAAATAAAGATCCAGTTTTTAAAAAAGGGGGGTTTGCAATGTATTTCACCAGCAGCCTGTATTGCAGATACATCATGAGAAATTTGAAAGAAACCAGAAGTAGTATTTTGGAAAAAAATCATGATGTCTTATGACAGAGTGTCTTTCAATGGTGAAGACTGCAGTGAGAACAAACTCTTTAACCCATGTGATCCATTTTTATGGTAATGCTTCTGACAAAGGAAGAAAAAGTGGTGATAGAATTTCTTCTTTGCCTGCCACCCCAACAAGCATCCAGCAACAATGTAGTCTGGTGTGATCCTCCTCAAATGCCATTAGGACAGACATCGTTTTCCTACTTATTTTCTCTTTAGAACCACACATAAAGAAGCTTTCCAGTGTAAAGCTTCATTAACAAAGAAACAAAAGAACAACTGGTTGCAACTGTTGCCAAAATGCCAGTTGTTCTTGCAGGTAACAAAAACAAAAGGTGCTTTCCAGCCCTTAGGTGCTACAGGGATTTTGCTCCCTGTGACAGCTGGCAGGTATTTCTAGAAAATGTTAAGTGCTTTTTAAAAACTCTATTTATGGAATGCTAGTAGTTTATTTAGGAGAAGAATATTTTTAATGCTATTCACTACAGAAATGATGCTTGCCCTTTTATTTCTCCCAAATATAGGGCAAAGACTTTACAAAGTAAAGGGCATTCTCCACTGTAGGATCAGTTTTCCTGAAATTCTGGGTTAAATATATTTGGATTATATGCCAGAAAAAGCTGGCGGTATATGTTTTGCCACCACAGCATCACTGCACCAAACCACTTCCCTATGACTATTAATCCATTAAAATAGTCCTGATTCCCATTCCTTCTTCTGCAAACCTTAGTGCTTCATAAATTACATGACTACAACTTTCTGGTGAATGAATGCATACATTAATATTTTATATCTCTGTTTAGTTCCTGAAACAGTCACTCAGACGCGTGAGCGCCTGCCCCACTGGAGTTCTTGTGGTGTCAGTTGTGACATTTTGGTTCTGTTTTTGTCAGCAGACTTCTATGTTAATGGCGTAGCATTGCCTCACATGGGAGAGAGCTGCCATAGCATCAGTCACGGTGCGTAAAGAGCGGAGTTGGTTTAGCCTCCTAAATTCCTGGGTGTTGTATTCTCTCACAGAAGGAGGTAAAGCACTGGTAACCTTTCTAAAAGCTAACAGTGGCTGTCTTCCAACTGCCAATTTTTATTCCTAACTGGCAGGACTTGAATGCAACTCAAATATAGCATGAGTCAAAGAGAGTGCTTTAAATAATAAATGACATTTTAAAAAGAACTCAGTTGGTAATTAAAAATATGGCCTGTAAAAGACTTTTTTTTTTTTTCCACTAGTGGCAACTGAGGGAAGACCCCAAGAAGCTACAGTGTCAGCCCAAATCTCTGAAAAACCTTGGCTAGAAGGTATGCAAGAGGAAGTTGACCTGAGATTAGCCACATGAAGTGCTGAAGAGGAACAACAACAACAAAACACCCAACCAAAAAACCACCAAACCCAAAAAGGATGGAAAAAAAACCCATTAAAAAGGATATGTATTTATCTTTTCAAAGATTCATCTGGCCTGTGACTCAAAAGGTTGCTTAGGATGTTAGGGTTTTGTGTTTATTTGCACAAACACACACACACACACCCCCCTCACTTTTCGTTTCTGCTTTGTTCATTTCTGGGTTTTAGTGCATACTCTGCTCAGGAGAGAAATTGGCATATTTATTAAAAATTCAGGCAGACAACTTCTGTACAGATGTCAAAGAATAGAAGAAGAAAGGGACATTTCTTTACACAAGAAACATGGCGTTGTTTTTCTATTTCTATATAAAGAAGATAAGCTTTAGTGTGTAAATGCCTGATAAATTGCTTTAATATTTACCTGTGATGGTTAGTTGTGTTGATCTGGGGGGCTACAGTACAGCTCTTGTGCTTCCAGTATCTCTAATACTTGCCTTTCAAACTAGTTTTTAAATGCTTGGTTCCATCCTGGAGTTGTCAGTGCTGAGGTGGGTGCCTTCAGCTGTAGAGGAATGCAGCTGGGTTAATTAACAATATACAGCTGTGTGCTGGCTTCAGGGGTGGTAGGTTGGCTGATGTGGATGAGGTGCAGCTGTGGCTGGTTCCTGCTAAGTAGTTAAATAGCTCTAAGGACCATATGTAAGAGGAGTAGCTAATGAAGAGAGACCTGGAAGAAGCAGAGGTGAAGAGAGTGCCCTGGATGAAAGAGAGACAAGATGAAGGGTGCACCAGAGGCAAGAAGCAGAGGGACTGGCTTGAAGAGTATGAAGGAGCCATAGATGAACCTTAGAAACCTTGTGGGGAGACACGGGAACTACTTATTGAAGTTAACCTGGTATGGGATGGTAAAAGCCTTGTTGCAGCCGGCTAGTTTTGAGAGTGCTGTGACATTCAGCTACTTCAGCAAGGTCTGGAGGAAGTCTGGTGCTCCAGAATGGGCTTCACCAGCTGCCAGCAGAGGGAAAAAAATAATAAATTAATAATTTAATGCAGGACAAACATTTTGGTTTTGCAAAACTCCTGCTTGACATTGCTAAACTGAAAAATTCCAGTTCTGTGGTAGAAAATGTCCTGAAGGAAGCTAAAAAGGAAAGCAATTGTTACTGAAGTAGAACACTGAGTTACTGAAACAAGACACATTAATTTAATTTGCCCTGGATATTTAAGAAAGGGGTGTCTGCACTGTAACACTTTGAGTTTTCTGACTCCCCCCAAGTTTGGGATAAGGAATTTTTAGAAAGGTTTAAATATTCTGCAGGTTATGGGAACTACTTTATGTCTCTTTCTAACACCATCACAGTAGAAGTATGGCCAAAAAAAGCTTTGCTAGGTCTGTACATCCAATACTAGGAATGCAGTTACATGAACAGACAAGGTGCCAGCAGGCAGCACTTGGGAAGCTACAGAATCCTTTGGGGGATGTGTTGAGCAGTGACATGTGGTGTGCTTGGGGACAGGAGGAGTCACGCTGAAACAAATGCATCCTTACATCAAAGGAGGTGTTGAACAGAATTTAGTGTGGGAAGTTCCAAGACTAGGGAGGAAGATGGTGTGATGGTGTTACTAATAATGGTAATCACTGGACTGTGCATAGTGTGTGTTTAAATAGAAAACAGGTAAATAGCCAAAGGAGGAAAAGTATTATTGGGTTTGCTGCTCTTGGGTCTAGAGTGGGTGACATCCTTTTTGGAGGGAAGGAAATTTTGTCTTCAGTTTATACAAACTACCTTGTTTGAATTCAGGATGCCTTGTAAAGTAGGACAGAAGCTGACAAACTTTTTCAATGTCTTGGCATATTTTGTCTGCATCTCTGAAACTCTTCTTAGTCCTTGCTTACCTGTCTGTCTTGTTTCAAGGTGTCAGTCTCAAGGTTTGTTTGCACATGAACTCTGTTTTTCAGACACTGTAAATGGCCACGAAAATGTGACAGCTTGGGCTTTGAACTTCAAGCAAAACATATCCAGGGCATTTATATATACAATACATGCTTCTGCCTGCCAGAACAGACATATGTTAGTAAAATCACAACTGTTTTAAATTCTTCAAAGCATCTCTTTTCGTTTCCCCATGTGGTCTCTAAGTCTAGAAGTTCAATGTAACCTTAGAAAAATAATTCTATATCCTGAACTTGTTATCCTATTTCAGGATTATCTGTGTTTAATGCCATTTAATTTTGAATAGGTATGCTCCCAAGGGTAAATTTGATTTGTTCCCATAATTATCAGAATAAAATCTACCTCCTAGCTTTTTCTTCCCACTGCTAAAAGAGCAGTAGACTCACTTGTGGTGCCAAGCCCACAAAATAGTAATGGTCATCTGGGAGACAAGATAGCAGAAGGTGCTCAGTAATCACTCAAGTGCCATGTTCTGCTTTAGTTTGTCTTTCTCATACTGAGCAATGCCATCCTATTCACTCATTAAGTAACATTCCCTTCTTGTTGACATTTTTTTTCCCCCCATGTATGAGAATATAATGCAGATAGTACACAGATTTAGGTAAAGTAGTCTGGAGATCAGCCATAAGTGGTTGCAAGAAGAGAGGCAAAAAGTTTGCACATACTCCCTTTTTATAATCCTATCTTTATCACACATGATGTCTGCCTTGGTTTATAGTAATGCCTGAAGTAAAAGACTCAGGTTCAGCTTCCCAACCCAGAAACGTAGATGTGACTGCTGCTTGTGTTCTTTCATTTCAGTGTAGTCATAATCTTCTTCAGAACTTTGAGCTCAAATAATTAAAGCCACAGTTTCAGTAGAACAACTTTAACTCTTACTGTTAAGAATTTTACTACGGCTGTTTTTCTTAAAATTTTATGAGACAGCTAGCTGCAGACCTCATCAAATCTTGTAAGATAAATAGGTGTCTGTTAGTTCATCTCTCTTTGCTTTTCTCTGTAAGCTATAAAGAATTTTTTCATAGGCTGATGAAATTCATCAGAAGGCAGAATGGCTTATTTGAAAGACTGACAAGGCCAATTCCTGCATCTAGTGTGTGTATAAATTTCATCAAAGTGCATTTATTGTGAGGACTGTAAAGGATCCCACCAAAGAATAGTAGGGAAACCACAGTTAGGTAGGTCCTCTTTGTAAGTTATAGGGCGTTGCTTTTGGGTATAACTATTGCCCTTTAACTTGAGAACATTTGGACGCATAGAAAAGAAGATGACTACAGGCACAAAGAAGAAAATTACTTAATACTGGAAGAACTAGCATTAAGTAAGATATTCTTTCAGTTCAGGGGGTCTCGTGCTTTACAGCATGGCTGATACGTTATAGAAGGTGTCAAAGGGATCTCTTGTCCAGATTTTCCGTTTCCTCCCTTCATCTTCAGTTCCCTGTTTTAACAACACCTACAAAAGCTGATGGTTAAATAATATTTATCTGAATCTGTGTAATTTATAAGAGCCGAGTCAGGATAAGAGAACTTCACTATTTCTATAGTGAATTATAATATGACTTGGAGTGTGTGTGTGCATGTGCGTGCTCATCCCTGTGATTATAGATATATGCCTCTCTACATGTATTTAGGTAGAATAAATCAATATTTTTTTCTCTGACTCTGCTGCTTACTTATTCCCCGGTAAAATGAGCAGCTGTCTTTGAAAAACATCCCCTGTGATCAGAAATATTTGTGTGGATTTCTTTGGAGCAATATAGGATCAGGCTAGATGTCTGTGCTACCTTTTGCAAGTTATTTATTGTGGGGTTGTAGGCAGCAGTGATCTGTTCTATGGAGATACATTTGCTTACTTTGTCATGCTGCCAGCAAAACAGATTTTCAGGCTTTAGGCACAAAGACAATGACTTTAAGAGGAGAATGAAGAGGCAATAATTTTCAGATATGCCTATCTATTTCACTTCCCAAATGGATATCTTGTTATAAATAACTACATAGTATTTCCATCACAGCCACTAATGTGCAGGGTTTACAGCATATATTTAAGTTTAATGCATTTTAGTTTACCCTTGAGAGAAGGGCAAAGTCTCAGTAGGGCAACCTTACTTCCTTTAGACAAGATATAAGCAACAACTGTGCAACTGCAGAGCAGGTCTAAAAATAGCTCTCTGGCAGTACAGTACAAAGTAATGAAGTATAAAAGCAAGATACTCAGTCTTATCCTGCAGTTAGCTGCTCACTGGAGATTTTCTCTAATTCAAAGTATTATGAAAGAACCAATATAATATATAGGTACATAAATTTTTCTAATACATAAGTTCACTGTCATGGAGTTGCTCCTGCCCAAACTCATTCAGATTATATGAGGGAAATGACAAGGTGCCACAGTACAAAAAAATATGGGTACAGTAATACATACAGTAATAATAATAGATGCTCGGAGCAGTTTCAGCAACTAGAACTAAATCTCCTTTCTCCAACTCCCTTCAAAAGATACAAAAAATGAGAGAAAGAAAGGCAGTTTATTGCAAATAATGACAATGGCTAAGAGACAAAGACAAAACGGGGTCTGTTCCTGGACAAGATCTCCAGCTTTCTTTAGTAGCCACCCCAGTGCTCTTTCAGCAGAGCTCTTCACGTCATTTTGGGCAAGGAGGAATTTAGTCCCAGTGATACATGGTTCACCAATCCCAGGAGCCAAACAGGCTGTTCCACTTCCTAAGCACCTTCTTCATTTAAGCAAGAATGAAAGCCATTCATTGGGGCTGGTTGAAATTAAATGAGCATCTTATTGAAATGTGCTTGTGTTGTGTCTCTTGATGTACCAGTTTTCAAGCACATCTTGATCAGGAAACCGCTCTTCAATGCTTCTTATGCTCACCTTTTAACTGAGAACACAGAGTGTATTGATAAATATTGATTTAAGGATCCTTAATGCAACTCGATAGAACTCGCAGTTTGGTGACCATCCTTCAAACATAATTATAATAGATCAAGCTGATTTTTTTTCTGTTGATTTTGCTGATTATTACCAAATCCACATGTTTGCACTCATGCCTTGGCTACATGGACAGTGTGTTCAGACTTATGCCCATAAAGGCATCCAGAGTAGCTACCTACAGATAAGAAAAAATAAATACTATTTTCATTTTTTCTTCCAGTTTTCTGAAAACTTGTTTTTTATTTGACCCATAGGTCATCTGTTGTTCTTAAGGATGTGCACCAGTAAGTAGTTATATTGGCTTGAAAACATACGTATTCATTTTCTCTTTTTACAAAGGTGCCCTGTAATCACCTTCTGGCACTGAAAATGCTACCCTTAAAAGGCATTTGAGTGACAATCTACAAACTTTATCTTCAGTGAAGAGCCGTGGAAGTTACCTATCTGAATCAAGACCATGAGATATTATTCTCTGTTCTTCATGAGATGCTATGTGAGCATAATAATTGTTTTAATTTTGAGTTATCCAGATACACATCCTTTATTATTTGCCACCCTAGCTTATAGGGTGGGCATTTGCACCTCCAACTCATATGGACTCATATGCATGTGCATACACACATATATGTGCACACCAGTCAAAGCCTACCTCTTAGCTGGGTTATTAGTCTCTGGCTATTTGAGACAAATGCATTTCAGCACACTGTGCTAATTAGGCTGCCACTCCTCTTCTGCCTTTCCCCTCCAGAACTGAAACTTATAGGAAAAGAAATGTAAATAAATCTAAAAGCAGAATTTTATACACAAATCTGGGGAAGTGGGGGTGTTGCAATTTACTGTTTCTCTTGAGCTGTTTATTGTTTTGTAGAGGTTTCCATGAGTGGATCAGGGTTTTTTTCTTTAATTGCCACAGGAAAGGCAGATAGGGTAATAGACAATTTGCAATAAATCAGACTTTTTCCACTACTGTTTAAATACTTAGAGGTGGCACCTTTAGACATATCTATGAGCTCTTCTGTCTTCATCTGAGGGCAGATCCTCAGTGGATTTAAATAGCCTTAAGATGTAGTGAAATCACTGGCATTAGGGCAGAGTGAATCAGCTGAGTCAGCACATGGGAAGCCATAAGGCACATCGATGAGCCATGCACATTCCAAATGGGGCCAGAAGAGTAAGTTCTGGACAAAGCTGACTACAGCTCTGAAGACAGGTATGCTCTCTTGTGGATGGAAGTCCTCCCTCCCAATGGCTGTGTTGAGAATGAGGAAATCATGTGCAGGGGGCTTAGAGTTCTTTAACAGCAGCTTGGTGTGAATGTCTAGAGCCTGTTGCACCATGTATTTTAAAACCCTCAAGGTATGATGTTTATTTGAACAATGGAAGGGAAAGATGGAGCGGTGTATGGGTGTACTTTGAATTTCAATGAAAATAAAATATCGTATTAAAGAATTACATTTTAGAAAAAAGTTTCAGTGCTAATTTTCAAAGAGCTTAATGTCACAAGGATACCAAAAATCCTTGAGTTGTCCTCACAGCTTCAGTGGAAATTGAGAGATCTTGATACCATGCGAACAGGAAAAATAATTAGCTAATCTCTTAATTATACAGATATTGGTTTGATAATTCTTAATTTCTTAACTCTATTAATTTTTATCTTGGAAGTTCCTATCTTTATCTTTAAATTAATATATTTATTTTTTTAAGTTTATATCTTTAAATTCATATCTCTTTAAATTTGTCAGACCCTTCTTCTGGCTATTGTATCTGATGTTATTTATTTCCATACTTCCATCTTTGTTATCCTTACATTAGTAGCAAAATCTGAGTTTGTTTACTGTAATGGTCTGCCCATTGTTTTACATAAGTTTTAGGGTTTGTTCTTAGAAGCTTGATGGCTCAAGCTGGCAGCATGAATAAGACATCAAGGTGAAGTGAGGGAGGGACAAGGGTGATGAAGTGTTGTTAAGACCCTCAGCAGAAACCTTGCTAGCCAGAGTGGGAGTCCTTTTACAAAGTAATAGCCTTTTTGAAGTAGGTTTTTTTCAGAGCCTGAAACAGGGACTCTGCCTTTTCTGGGACCTTTGGAAACAATAAAATAAGGTAACACTGATAGATAACAGTGCAAAATAAAGCAGAAAATAGCATAATATTGATTAATCCATGAGCAAAATCAGCAGGAGGTCATTACTCTAAGGACACTAGTAGTTATGCCTGGTTAAGAGAAAGACAATACTGTGATATTTTGCCCCAGATAGCTTAAACATCCTGTTTACCCTCCTGGTGTCTCTGGGCAATGTCAAATGCCTGCTTTGAAAGTTTGAAAGAACATCTGCATTGTGTTGTAGTCGTTATGCAGAATTTGCTATCTGGCCTTATTCATCAAGGTGTTTTACTGTTGGGAGAAAGAACATTTTGCTGGTGTTGCTATCAACCTTTATCACAGCAGTCTGATACTTGGAGGTTCCATTTTATTTTACTTTAGAGAAACAAACAAAAAAATATCTGGGGTCAGATGACTGGGTTAGAATTTCCGCTATAATTTTAAAGATAGATCTCAATTTCCTGATGAAGAGGAAGAAATCAGAAATGTAATGGAAAATGCTTAAAAGCAGTTCTTAAAAAGTTCACATGCACTGGGATGCAAGGTGGGAACTTGTCTGTGGTTTCTCCATCTGGGTTTTTTGGGTGAAAACGCTTTTTTTTTTCCTTTTGCCCTGGTTCTTTAAGTCTTGTACCAAAATATTGCCATGTTGTGTCTGAACCGATATTTAAGTAAAAAAAAAAAAAAAGTATTTTAAAAATATCATCATCACCATGAAATACTCTGGCTAAGTAAAATAAAGCATGAAGCAAAGTTTTTAGTTTATCATTAATTTTTTTTTTCTGAATTCTCAGTGTCCTGCTTACAGAACTTCACAGCAAAAATGACATCTGGCTGAAAGATACTGGGGAAGCATAACTGGTCGTATCTGGGTTGGTTTTCATTGCTGTTTATTGAATATAGGTATTTCTTCAATCTGTATAGCAGGCAACTCATTTGCATTGCATTTTGAACCACCACACAGAGAAGATGAGATATTTTTACCTCTACTGCTTCTGCTCATCACCCAGACGGTGGCATGTCTTTGTTTTCTGGCCTGGCTATTTGAAGGGAAAGAATCTCTGAACTTAAGGGTGGTAAATTCAAAAGGGTAAATTCAAAACTTTAGGAGTCAGAACCAGACTCTATCAAGTAAGTAGGTATCTGAAGTGGGACTTTGGCAGAATTTTTACATGTTATTTGTGTATTATAAACATGGCCCTGTGTTTATTCCTATAATAGTTCATCTTTCTACAAAGTCACCTGAAAGTTACTACAGTCTTTATAGAGCATATTATGTGTTTGAACAACAGAAGCAAACATGATGCAAATTTAACACTCTTCAGTGTTAAAATTAAGGAATTATTTCAATAAAATGCAAAGCCTCTATCTTTTTCTTACCTTGCTTGCTACCCATTTCGATTTGGCGGGAGGGGGATGAATAACAGATACCAAGTCTCCTGCTGCAGAAAAAGCTTTAGAAAACAGACCCCTGAAATGTGTCCTTTTTACCTCTGAAAAACTGTACAGTTTTTACATATATTTCTGAGTAGAAGCATGCCTTTGAAAATACAGTATGAAATAGCTTATACAGCATTGCATGTGTAGTGGAAGGCTTATTAGCCACCTAACTCTTCGTTGTCAAAGCTTTGCTTTACAGCTTTGTTAATGTACTTGGTATGGACTGTACCTGAACACTTGAAGTCAAAGCACATTTGTTGATTCATGCCCTCATTCTCTAACCTAATGTGTGAGTTCCTTCCGAACTTTCAGCCTCATATCTTACACTTCTTCTCCATTATGCAAACTAAGACAAATTTTAACTGCTTAACCCCCTAAAATGCTATCAGTTTGTGACATGAAAGGTCGCTCTAGACTACATTTCTCTAAGCCTTGTTTCCCAACCACACTCAGACCACTGGTCTTGAGCACTCAACTTTGAAGAGCATCCAGGCTTCTCAATTTCCTCTTCTGCTCAAGAGGACACAACTCCACACCTTCTGCCTTGAATGGGTGGCCAGCTGCATCTTGGATCATGAGCTGTCATAGAACAAAGTGGGTTCTGACTTGTTGAAACCTCAGAACACCAGGCAGGTTTCATAATACATGCAGAAATCTAGAAGTCTGTTGCACTGTTGGCACCTCAGGTGGCTAATATAAAGCCAGTCTAGGTTTACCTATCCTGCAGAGCAATTGAAAGCAACTGATGGGTTTGAAAAGTGATTACAGTAAACTACCAATAGATACTGTAAACAAGCAAAAGTTAAATTTAAGCTACCTATGTGTGTGGTGTTGGCAGTCATGTTTTTCTAGCTGCATTGTAAATATGACCCGAGTCTTTTTTTCGGATTTGGCCTTTAGTTGTTTGACTCTCCATTGTTTTGATTAGAACTGAGCCTGCATTTACTCTTGAAATGTGGTGCCTTTGAAAGCCTTCCTCTTCAGATGAGAAGACTAGCTTATGTCTCAAGACATTTAATTGGTTTCCCAACACTTAATTAATGCTTTTCCCCCACTGAATATTGAGTTATGGTATGCACAACACAATTTGCACCAGTGCAGTTTCTCCTGCTTATCTTCCTGCTGTAGTTTATGCTGCTTTTGTATAACTCAGGTCTACAACAAAGCAGCGACTGTTCAAACTAAACATCTGGTGACATCTCACTGCCTTCATTTCTCACTCTGTGCTTTAACATGAAATTGCTCCAATGTTTTTCCCTGTATTGGGAGCAAAGGCTGAGGTAAATAGAAAGTGGACATACTGTAAACAAAGATCAAACAGCAAGTGTTAGCAGTATTTCCTATGTAAATATGCATATTGCTGAATTAAGCATGGATCAAAGTGTACTGAATATTACAAAGACTAGCTGATTGGCAATATGTAATTTAAAAGGAATTGGTACTTAGGTCTGATCCAGTTATTTCTTTGTACAGAAACTTCACCATTAAAAATGCCCTGCAGACATTGTGAGAAATAAAAGACTTCCATCTATAACATTTAATGCATAACTGGTCATTAGTTTTGGCAAATGTTAAAATGTCTATTGAAAACAGAAGGAAAGAACGAAATCTTTTACTGTCATGCATCTGAGCAACAAAGTTGCAGTTCTGGACTTGTCATAGAAAAGGTGCTATTAGGTTTCGTGTCCAGGCCTTATTGTTTGATTTTTTTCCCAGATGTGCTGTGGTTATGGATACTATGTTCATAAGATTCTCTTTATGTTATAATGACAGCAGAGAAAGGGAAAAAATGGTTTACAGCCAGAATTATCCTGGTATGAATGACATTGTAAGACAGCCTGTTTTGTAGGTTAGTCTTTGCCCTGCTTTCTTTCCAGACTACTAGTTCTAATACTTAAAACATTCCTCTTAACATCAAAAGTAACTGCTGCTTGCAAAAGTAATATCAAATAAGCTTGATTTTTTTCCCAGGTTTTGAGGACTGACAGCTCCCTAATGAAGTCCGTGGGAAAAAGTAGTGCCCATAACCTCTGAAAATTAAGTTTTTCATGTCTTTCACTAACTTTCAATGACATTTACAGCAGCTGGAAATCTTGACCTGCAACAACTCGGTGAGTGACCAGCGGGTCATGGATGACTCTAATTTCCTCTACATAGAACCTTCCATTTATGGCAATACTCTAAACCAACCTTTCCTCTTTCGGCCTCTTTAAGGACAGGATTTATCTGCCACTTCCATGTTTAGACTGTCCATATTCAAGTTATTACTTAAGGTGAATAAGAGAACCAGAATTTGTTTTTAATATTGCCCTCCTTGTAGAAAGGTTATATAATTATAATTACTTATATATATATAAATACAGTGAATGTTGAAATTAAAATAAAATTCTCTCAAATACTTTCAGAACAGGTAGAATATAAGATGACTATCGGGTTATTATGGTTTTTAACCGCCTTCCAAATCAGAGGGATCATCTTTTCTCTTGAGCTAGGCTCTCTGCAGCAGAAAATCAGCACCACTCAACTCCTTGGGAAAAGTTCTCTGTGCCTTTGTATCAGCGGGAATGCCATGTTCCTTGTCTGGGATTCATTGCTTATCCGCTGGAGAGAAGAAACAGTGTAGTGCAACTTAGGTCAGAGTCTCAAAAAGGCAAGAAATGAAATCTTGCCCTCAGGGGAATTTTTATTTCCAAAAGCAAAAAACAATAGACTTTGTCTAAAACCTAGCTGGTACTGTTAGTCATGCATCTGAAACACATGGGTGTCAGTATATAATTTTGTAATCACAGATAGCATTATACTGTAGTTGTATAATTATGCAGTAAGCCACAACATGCTCAATGGAAATCCCTGTTCCATGGAAGTCTGGTTGTGCTACTAACTGAAACTGCTGGATTCCCCTCGTTACATCGGACAGCTGACACCAACAGTCCAGGGACAATCCATAGGCTGGGATCTACTGATGAAGATTTGGGGCTGTTAAAGCATAGATCAAGTGCAGCTGTGTCCAGGAAGGACTACAGTTAAGCAGACATAGCGTTTGCAGGGATTACTGCAGGGAAAAATAAATTATTGGCATCCTGTTCAAGCCAGTGAGCACCTTCACTAGAAGGCAGATCACTGCTACTACTTTATTAAATTTGAAAACTAAAATAAGTCTGCCCTGAGGGTGATGGCTGAGGAGATCAGAATAGTGCTGCTGGAACTGACCCACTGCTGCTTCAAGTATAATCTAATAAAGTTAATGCTGGAAGTGGTATTTCAGAAATGCTTGTACAGGTAACTGTCATAATATCCAGGAAAGCAGAAACTCCAGGGACTGTACCAAAACCCAGGAATATGAAAACACAAAGCTGGTGGTGGAAAAAGAAGAAAATAGAAGTTTAATTAACAACATAATTGGGTTTGAAAATCAGTTCAGCCCTTCATTAAAAGGTCATTTGAAACTTGTAGTGAAAGAAATGTGCCTTCAGATATTCTAGCATATACTGTAAGCAGACCAGACAAGGTGACTAGAAAGGGAATGGCTTGAAAATATATCAAATCATGACATTTTGAGACATCTCTTCAGCTACTCTAAGTTGGTGTAACTCTCTTGACTTCTGTGGAACTGTACTCATTTACATGAGCTGAGGAGCTGACCTAATATTTATCATCGCAACTGGGAATGAAAGTAGGGGGGTTTGAGGCGAGGGTAGTGACATTTCTCTGTAAAACTATGAGAGTGCATCTGGAATGCTGGGTCCAGTTGTCAGCTTGCCAGTATGAGAGACATGGACATACTGGAGCAAGTCATTCAAAGGGCCACAAAGATGACCAAGGAGTTAGAGTACCTGATATAATAGGAGAGGCTGAGAGAGCTGGGACTATTTAGCTTGGAGAAGAGAAGAATAAGGGGGATCTTAGCAACATGCTTAAATACCTGATGGGAGGGAGTAAAGAAGATGGAGGTTGAATCTTAACAGTGATGTCCAGTGAAATGGTAAGAGACAATGGGTGCAAACTGAAATTCCATTTAAGCGTAAGAATTTTTTTACTGTGAGGGTGGTCAAATGCTGGAAATGGGTGCTCAGAGAGACTTGGGAGATTCCACTCTTGGAGGCACTCAAAATACTGGATGAGAACCAGAGCCACCTGCTCTAATTGACTTTGCCTCAAGCAGGTTCTGGGATTCTTTCATCAGATCAGTATCTGCAAACTGATAAAGGGGGCAGGGGTAAAGAGGCAATTTTTTCTTTTTTTTTTTTTCTCTTTTTTTTCATTATGAAGATTTATAATCTAGTCTTTATAAGGAAACTGAAATATGGCTTTCTTGAAGACTGATATGCATGGGTGTGAAGGAAGTGACTGGATGGGTTTTTTTCTTTCCTTCTTGACATGCTTTTGAAAGGTCAGCTTTTCTAGAATTGCAAATAGCTTTAGAAGTATTGAACAGGCATGTGGGAAGAAATAAAACAGTTATTTCAGTTGCAGATTGGAAGTTCTTGGAGTAGGTACTGTGCTTTTCTCTTTCCGTCTATATTGTGCTCTTACAGTACTGCCAAAATTAAATAGGAAACACAGAAGAAAAAAATACTTTTTTTAAGTAGCTCCTAGATTGAATAACCTCCAGCAGGAACTGTAGGGTATGCTAAACAGCTTGGAGAAGATAGCACAGGAAAAAGAGGATGTGCACTGAACAGGAGGCAAGATATATTGTTGTCTGTTCTAGTCACAGAAAGAATTCACGTAAGTCAGTGGAAGGTGAAGATGCTCAAATTCCTTCAAGGGTAGTTGTACAGAGGTCAAAATCATTCAGGTTTGCCCCTGTACTTCCTGGAAAACAATGTTGTCGTTAATTTTATAGGCATGTAGGATTGTCTGGAATTCTGTTAGTCTGTGACTTGCAAAGTGTCCCTGTTTTAACCTTTAAGTCTAATGTCCCATCTTAATCAAAGAGGATGCCACCTGTTCTGTAGCACTCGCTGTAAGAGCGGATAACCCTAAGCAGAAATAAAAGGAGATTCTTCTGTTCAGTCCAATAAGCAGTCCACCAAAAAAATTCCTTCTTTCCATCTGGGTGTGCATGTTTTTGTAATGCATTTGTTTCCATAACACTTCTCCAAGGTGTTGTGGGGAGGTCTTGCAGCTCTGTTCCTGTGCAACAAGAAAGCAAATGGTTTGCTCAGAATCCTATGAATAAGTTATGATGTGCTGACTGGATCTCTTTGGTAACTAACCAAAACAAAACCCCCAAGGTTAGGGGTCCTAATTCAACAGAGAAATTCATCTCTGGCAAAGGCCACATAAACTGTTGTGGTGGGGTTTTGGCTGAACACCAGACATCTACCCAGCTGTTTTCTCATTCCCCTCCTCAACAGGACAGGGAGAGAAAGTAAGATAAAAATACTGTGAGCTAAGATAAAGACAGGGACATCACTTATCAATTACTATCATAGGCAAAACAGAATTATTTTGAGGAGAAATAATTTGTTGACAATTAAAATAGAGTTGGATGGCAAAGAACAAAGACAGAAAAAGAAAACAATATCCCACATCCCCCTTATTCTCAGGGTCAGCTTCACTCTTTCATTCCTGGCTCCTCTACCTCCTCCAGCCCCTGAAGGGGGTGACAGTGGGGTGGTTAATGGGAGGTCCATAGCAGGTTGCAGTCAGTCTATAACAGTTCCTCTCTGCTAACCCCTCCTCCTCACACTTCACCTCTGCTCCACCACAGGTCCTTTCCATGGCTACAGTCCTTAAGGTTAAACATGCTCCAGCATGGGCTCTCCATGGACTGCAGTTCCTTCAGGAAATAATCTACCTGCTCCAGCGTGGGGTCCTACATGGGCTGCAGAGTGGATATCTGCTCCACTGTGCTTTCCTACACAGGCTGCAACAAAGTCCATGACTAGGTATTAGTGCTGTTTTGGAAAGAGTGGTTATTTCCTATTGAAAGTATTGACATTGGAACTACAAAATGCTCACTGAATAGACAGAATGGTACAGGTGGGTTAAACCCTTAACCATGGTGTTGAGAAGTAGAGAAATGTCATCTGTGGAGAAAAGGATTTCACCACCAATGTAAAAAGTTTTCTGTCAGAGCACAAATATGTGGCAGAACATCACTGTGTTGTTCCACTCTACACTTGCAATGTTTGTGTGCATTAAGTCAATAATCTTCCTGGCAAAATTTCAGGTCCTTCAATATAGCCATTTCAAGGCTCAGTTTGGCCTGAAATATCTTTATTTTTTATTGTTATTGTTGTTGTTATTAAGTAGTAGTAGTAGTATTACTTACCATTTATAAAATCCATGTACTGCCAACCTTCATCCCAGTTCCAACTCAAAAATGAACAGCACAGAGCTTTGCTGGATGTTAAGTCTGTTCTGTTGCTAAAGTTGAGCTGCATTATCTGGTTTACTACAAATAGTACAACAATTATTTCTAATCCTGTGGGGGGTGTTGATTGGCAAGAGATTAAATATCTCATAAAAACAATTTCTTCGGAGCACTTATGGCAGCCAAAAAGCAATGATTAATTGATTAGTGTCTGTTCTGTAGATAAGAAGTCCATAATTTATTTACAGTTTTACCCTCAAATGCTCATTAAAGTCTGGAACACTAAAGTCAGTGCACTGCTTATGTTGTTTTATTGTAAAAAAATGTATGTTGCTCTAGTTTAAATAACCAAACACTGATAACTGTCTTTCCACATTCATTTATCAGAAGAAAATCGTGCAGATAGCCAATGCATTCTGCTGCTTCTCTGAAAAAAAAAGAAGCCGGGGGGATGGGGGGGGCACGGGGGGGCGGGGGAAAAAAGATATTGATGAAGAAAAGTACAGAGAAGCAAATGATTCTGGACTTCTAATGAAAATCATAGCTTTTCTGAGGGAGAATGTTTATAGCAGTTATTTCCTTCTCAGGGGATTCCTTTAAAATCTGATTCTTAGACTATTGTACCTCCACTTCATCTGTAAAATATGAAACCCAAAGTCTTCTGCGTTCTAAGTTCCACATATGAGTTCAGGTTAAGATCTCAGATATGATAGAAATGGAGCTTATATTCATTGATTAAATAAAAAAAAAAACTTTAAAAAAGTTGTACAGAGACTAAGCAACACAACTACAAACAAAGTGTGAGTTTCACGCTACCTACTAAAAAATGTGCTGCTTTGTTAAATGTTACAAGAAGACTTAAAAGATGCATCTTTATACAGATAAAGAGGCATTGCTCATAATACCAGGCAGTTTTGCAATATTTTTTTCAGAATATTATTCACTTTCTGTAAAGCTTCTTGAAAATCTCTGGCTGTGACAGTGCTAGAAACAAATAGCTGTGTCTTATTAGAATTTTTGCTTGTGAAAATGTTTATGTGGTTAAATGGACGCTGTCAGAAAAACAAGCAAGAAGGTGAGCCCATTCTCAGCAAGCACTTCAGACCTGTTATGAGACCGTAATAAGATGGAAAACAGCTTTCGAATCGGCGCAAGAAATACAGTTTAATAAGGGACTTTATCCTCTATGTGGAAACAGAATAGTTTGGTATCAGTATCAATCTACTTTTCCTGCTGTCTTGACTACAAAAGTTAATAATTTCTAGGTTACCTTCAGGTGCTGGTAAGCTTATATTGTCATGCATAAACAGTAGACTGTTTAAGAAATACTTTTCCTGCCGAATTAGTCCCTTTTAAATGAATTGTAGTTTGTTTCAAGGCTGAGACCTATTTCCTAAGCTGTCACAGACTATTGTTTGTATTTTGGAATATACTCCTTAAATGGCTTTTGACCTTCATGATCTTCTTCACAGGATCAGATGGTGTCACAGCCTTGACTACTGCTTTCCAGCTCTGGGGACATGTATTTTTTAGGACAGTGTAGAAGGAAGAACTGGCATCTGCATTTTTGCATGATGTTTTCCATGGTACAAATGCCTCAGGGACTTCTAAAATTTGGTTTACAATGAATACAAGGCTGACTGTAGCAATCTTTTAATTGCAAGCAGATATTCTTTTAAAGCTGAACTCAACATTTTTTTCTTTTTTGCTACCCAAGAGTTGATTTCTCACTGATTAAATGAATATTGACAATGTTATAAAATCATAGCAGAAAAAGGAGTGCTTGGTATTTGTGACTGTTTAAGAAGCGATAACACCTGCCCTAAGGAATTGTACCAGAAAACAGCCAGACCTCATGAGGGGAGATTAAAGGCATAGTGTATTGTGTAAATTGACACAATTCCTTTCATCAGCTCAGCAGCAGCAGATATGTAAGAAAGACTAATGTGTGGAAGAACAGGCTTTGCTCAGTATTCCGTGTACAAGTAATGGGCCAGTTTAATTTCCAAGTTCAGGTAAGAACACTTATGAGCAGACCTTTAGACAGTTTATTTTTTATCCAATGAAATTAGGAATCCACAATTTTATGCATCAAATTTCCTGCTGGATAAACCAGTTGAAATGGTAAGTAAAATCAAAATGGCATATGATTCTTTGCTTTTATGGCTTTTGATCTGTTTGGTAATTCTCTATTCCTTTTTTCTGTTTCCTTCACCTTCTTTCTTTTCTTAAATATTAAAAAAAATAATAATAAATTTAATTGGATTCTCCAGTCTTCTTACTACTTTGTCAGCAACTCACTGAAGAAGTAAAAGAACCCAAACATCTTATCATAAATACAGCTCGCTTGTGTTAGTTCATTAGGCCAAGGAAAAGAAAATAACACTACCTGAGCAGAATTAGATAATATCCATATAATGCTAACGTAGACTTTTCTTTTGTTTCCATTAAACATGAATTTTAATATTAAACTTAGGAAAATCAAGTCTGTTCAGGAACAAGCAGTGAAACTGCCAGTATTCATTTGATAAGCTGAGGGTCATGCACTCAGCTGTAATGAACTGCGTATTCCATATAATGCTATCATCCCAGTCTTCTACTCAGAAAACACTGAGAACATTGTAACACTGCAAAGTAGAAACAGAGAACTCTCTGGAAATGGCAATCAGCAAATATCATTCTCAAGTATTCTTCAAGTCTTGTCTTTTCTACTTTGTCTTCTCATCATTTCTCTGTTAAGCTTTGTGTACGTTTTCAGGTGAATCTTTTAAAATTGACACTAAATCAATGTTTCTTAGGTAGTGGAAATGCTTTTTATTGCTCATAATACAGAACACTTGGGGGAAAAAAAATTAACCCTGAGTGTGCAGTGTGTTTGAATTATGGTGCAGGATCAATGAGACAGATTTTCTAGAGAAATTGTTGCTAAAGCAAGCAGCTAACTAGTAGAGGAACTGTGTAACTCTAAATGGTAAAGGATTATGAAATTTTAAATGGATTTATTACATTTATTTTGCATGATGTCATGAAATATAGTGTCATATTAAAAAATCCTGGAGGCAGTGAATAACATGAATAATATAGCACAAAATCACACTAATGTCCAGTTGTCATATAAGAAATAAGAGAATACATTATCTATGAAATGGAAATCTATTGGTCCCTGAATATATTTAGCTATTATTGATTTTTTTTTTTTTTAAAGAAATGGAGCAGAGTGAACTAAGTCTTTTTCAGTAGAGAAAATGAGCTAGTTTATGGGTCAACAAGTCATAGCCTATTTTCTGTAATCCAAATGAAACACAATATCAAAATGCTTCTTCTGTAGTGGAAAATCTGTTTTGATTAGTGAAAAATTATGGCCACAGTTTAAACTCAACACTAGGTGAATTATGAAAGAATTTGATGTACTGGGTTTCTGGCTTGCTAAAATTTTTGTTCCTTTTTTCTTTCCATGTTCTATAAAAAAGTCAAATATCGAGCTGACAACACCATTGCTTTATGGGTTAGAAAAACATATATGGATGCTTCCATGATGTAAATATTAAAAACCTTTCTACCTTGTCTATAAAAACAAACAAACAAACAAACAAATAGGAATATGTTTAGGAGAATTAAAAATATTACTTTGATAGATCCTAAAAAGTTGCATTCATCAAAAAGATTTTGAAAGACTTTGATTCATCAGTAGGCACTGTTGATTAAACTGAATGGGTTCCTAACAAAGCATTTAACTGTTGTGCTTTATCCTCCTCTGTTACAGACTGAATCAGATCCTATAGGTGTTAGACTGACAGTTTCATCAATATCCGTCACAAACTGTATGTAAATGTGTTTCGTTAATTCATGTCTACTAATAGGGCTTGATGCTTTCCTTGGCCTATTGATTATGTCTATTTGAACTGACTGTTCAACAAATGTAGGCCAAAAATCTTACTCTAATACTTCTTAACTGAGATGCTACAAGATCAGCCTCTAGTGGGACTTTGTTCGCATTTCTGGTCAATGGAAGTGGTAGATGAAAATGTTAAAAATGCCATGGAATCATGATGGTGTCTTGCCACTACTACTGCCAGTCTTTTCCAAAGAGAATCTGTTCCTCTTATACTTTGGAAATACTGGAATTCTTTCTTATTTTAGGGAAAACACTAAAATTCTGCAATAAAGGACCAAATTTAGCTCTGGATGAAATTGTAGCTTTACTGAAATGATGGGGTGCAATGAGGGTGAGTGTGGCCAGCAGGCCGAGGGAGGTGATCCTCCCCCTCTGCTCTGCCCCAGTGAGGCCATATCTGCAGTGCTGTGTCTGGTGCTGGGCTCCCCAATTCCGGAGGGACAGAGAACTGCTGGGGAGGGTCCAGCAGAGGCTGTGAAGATGATGAAGGGACTGGAGTATCTCCCTTATGAGGAAAGGCTGAGAGAGCTGGGGCTGTCCAGCCTGGAGAAGAGAAGACTGAGAGGGATCCTGACAATATCTACAAATACCTTAAGGGTGGGTGTCAAGAGGATGGGGCCAGGCTCTTTTCAGCGATGCCCAGTGACGGGACAAGAGGCAACAGGGACAAACTGTAACACAAGAAGTTCCTTCTGAATATGAGGAAGAACTTCTTTACTTTGAGGGCGACAGAGCACTGAACAGGCTGCCAGAGAGGCTGTGGAGTCTCCTTCCCTGCAGACCTTCAAAACCCGCCTGGACATGACTCTGTGCAGCCTGCTCTAGGCGACCCTGCTTTGGCAGGGGGTTGGACTAGATGATCTCCAGTGGTCCCTTCCCACCCTGACCATTCTGTGATTCTGTGACAGCATTATTGTTGACCTCAGTGAGGAGGATGGTGACCTCAGATGTTTATTCAATGTACTTCGCCTTTCATGTAAAGAACACAATACAAGATTAAGCACTGTGTTAAAAAATCACGTATGATCAAATCATGGAATCACAGAATGTTTGAGGTTGGAAGAGACCTCTGGAAGACATCTAGTCCAACCCACCTGCTTAAGCATGGCTACCTTAAGCAGGCTTCCCAGAATGTGCCCAGAGTTATCCAGAGTTCTAGAAACGGATTAGCAGGTACTAATGTGTAAGATCTGAGTGACCTGTGGTGATTCCAGGAAGATACAGTGGCTTGAGCATTTACTAGTTGTATTGCCAGTCAAAAGCATTTTTTTCTTTCTCTTCTCCTCTCCTCCGCTTTCTAAGCATAAATCCCAAGAATGGAGGGAAGTGCAGAAGTCTGTGTCATTGAGTGGGATGTTGCCTTATATATTTTTCTTTTATTTTTTAAAGCAGCTGAATCTTAATTACTGGATAAACAGACCATGTATATGCACTATTTTTGTATACATTTACTCAATACATTGTGCTGAGTTTCATTTGCACTATGCTGTATGGCAGTTACAAACTTTATCTTGCATTTGCTGCCTCATGAACATGATGAGTCATGACATGGTACTAAACTAAATGGATATCCTTTAACTATGAAGTGTTATGGCTGAATTATATTTTCAGCCAATAAGAATGGGGAACTGCCATTTTGGTATTCTTCACATTTGCTGGGACTTTTTGTAACTTATTTTTCTGTTGATGCTTTGAAAGGCAAATTTCTTGTTATTTACAGAAAATTGTCTATGTGAAAATGCCAATCATAACTTCATAAATAATTTACACTGACTGCTGTTTCATCCTTCCACACTCCTATCCTCATGCTGTCTTTTCCTGTGGCAACAGAACCATTTCTGTGATCGTCTGACAACATCAACAAACACAGGGAAACAAGAGCTAAACCTCACCACCAAGGGTTTTTTTTCTCTTGGTTTTTGGTTTTTTTTTTTTCCAGTCTACCATATGGTCACACAAAAGCTTGTGATGCCAAGAGCAGTAGATTGAAAAAGACCTGGAAGGAACAGGGAGGAGACAGTGAGTGGACAGTTTTGCTTCCTCCTGTGAATATTCTGAGGTAGTGCAGACTGAGTTTGTAGCAGTAGCTATTGAATTTTAATTTTGTTCTTTGGCTTGTGCATCATAGGAACATTGTAAGAGCCACATTTAAAATTAACCCAGACAAGTAATTGTGGTGCGAGGGAATATATCCAGAGCACCCACTTTTGGGCTTTTTTAACTATCTAGTTTCCATTTGTTCTTCCTAACTTCTCCAGCTTAGAACCCTTTTGATAAGGTGTCCACACTGAATTGCACCCTGGGGATGTTTCCTTCTCTCTGTAGTCCATGGAGAAGATGGAGATGCTCCAACAGGGGCCCTAAAGGCTCTGCATGGGATCTGTGCTTTCCTGAACCTGCATGATTGTTCTAATTGCATAAAGTCTACATCTTTTTATAAAACACCTATGCTGGAGAGGTAACCATCTACCCCAAGTGTGAAACCTGATTCTTTCAAGGAAGAAAGGACTCTGGTTTTGGACTGAACTGAACAGAAAAGGGCAACGGGCCAAGCTGTCAAGACTATACCATTTCTTCATCTGTAGATTTAGAATTTACAGAAATAGATCTTGCTGTAACTTCCGGTATTCTTACCTTACCTTTGGACTTCTGCTTTGAAAGCACACTGTATGCTAAGTAAAAGCTTGGAGCACTCATTGATCATTGGGAAGAAGCCAGTCATACTGAATGTAATTTCAGGTACTGCAGGAAGGAGCAGAAACGCTGTAAGGGAAATAGCACAGGATTAAAGAATGATTTCCTAGCACTGGTTTGCAAGTGTGAAAGGGATCAGTGAACACGAGTGCACAGAGGCCCCTGATTTGGGCATTTCTGAAGTTTGCAATGTTCAATTTTTATGACTTTGATGTCATTTTTTTTTTTTTTTTTAAGAAGCAGCCAAGAGCTGGGGGGGAGGAGAATAGGGACTATTAGGGTCATAGTTTCTAGAATTCTTTTCATGTTTGCAGATTTTTTTATTTTTTAGCTGGAATTATACAATCTTTTGTAAACCCATTTTTTTTATTCCCTACCAAGTGTATTCTTTCAGTTCTACATGATGCACAAAACCTACAATGACGTTAGATATGCTGGCATATTCTAATCACATTCACAATGCTACCATGTTGTTCATCACCTCAGATGAGAGAGGGTAAGTGAAAACATGAAGATAAAATATCTTAAACCTCCCTACTTCTGCATCTTAGTGAGTACATGCTAAGCAATTTCAGAGCAAAGTAAAACATTTTAGTGCTAAACCTTCATGTTTTAAACTGATGATATTTTGAACTAATTTGGCATACTTTGTACAAATTTAGCAGTATAAGCCCTTACATGGTGAACTACAGTGGTGCATAAAACTTCTCATAGGCACTGTTTCCAGCTTTCAAGTGAAACCAGACCATTAAAAGGTTTACCAGTCCTCTATGTCTACAAGACTGCATGCTTAGTCATGCAGGTGAGTCTCCACCCTCTCCACTGTGCTATTTTATTCTTGTCAGGCATCGGCATTTCCACACTGCAAATGATTGATGTATCAACACAAAATGTTTGAAAATGGTAGTACAGAGTCTATTTATGTGTGCCTGTGTTCCCCTCAGTGTACGCAGAAAAGGCAACAACTTATTAAAAAAAAAATATGAAAGAGTAAAAGAAAAAAGTAAATACTGTGAGGAGCTGAGGAGGCAGTGTAGTTCCCAAGGCAACTAATCTTTTCTCTTTTTGTTAAAATCTAGAGCTCATGTAGGCAAAGAACAACCCTCACATGTTCACAGTTCCGTTCCTATTTTTTTGAAGAACAATCTCTGTCATTGGATAACATTTTTGTCCAAGATAGAATTTGTCTGTTTAAAGTGGGAGAGATTGATGTTTCCAGTGATGAAGGATTATGTACTTTATGACTAGTATGCTCTCTTTAATCCATTTTATTTCACTTTAAATTTTATTCATTTTAGTAATACCTCCCAGAAGACAAGAGGGATTTTAACAAAGCAATATCAGAATGAAAAATCAGATCTACTCCTTCACATATTTTAGTCCAGACATTTTTTAATATAAGCCAGGTAAGTGCTACTACAAACTTCCACGTGTAGAACAGTGCTAATATTAATAAATTATATTACTCAAATACAGTACAGCCTTATTCACTCTGTCACCTTAAACTAACAAACATTGATTGCTATCTTGAATATGTGATTCTATTCATATTCAAAACCCTAACCTTGATTCTTGAACCACTTTTATTCCATGCAAATTGTGTGTGTGTGTAACTCGCAATGGAGAAGAAAGTGCTATTAATTTCTGACTGCAAACCCACATTCTACTTGCATAAACAAAACCTTACTTTCCTTTCTGCAGTGTTTAATGTGAAAACAGGAACAAAAGAGCCAAAATCTACTGATCTTTTAAAAGTTACTTTAGTTGTTCCTGTTGAATGCTTCCTTTTGGGAACTAATAAATGTAGAGGACGCATGTAGAGTAACCTGGTGGAAAGGACAGTTTGGAGCATCCATCTCATGAAAAAGTAATGAAAGTGACTAGGATGAAAATAAATTTAAGACAGCATGAAGAACCTGTCTTAGAGAGCAATTCGGGGTGGGGGATATGTGTGTGTGTGTGTGTGTGAGGTTCTTGCATATGTCTTTCCAGCCTTCTGGAGGACAGATGCACTTCAGTGTGAACCTGTGGGATTTTGGTCACTCATCTGTTGTTTGCAAGGACCCTTAATTTAGTTGGTAGCCTCTTGCTAGATTTTGGCCCAAGACATTTAAATTTTAGTGGGAAGTCTGATCCACACAGAAGTGAGTCAATTGTCACAGGGTCAAACTCTGTATAGGCTATGAAGTGTAGAAGGAAACCAGGCTGTCTTGACCTTCTAGTCTTGGTCCCTGGTCATTGCACAACATAGTTTTCATCAATTTATACTATACTTTGGATTTTAGACAGACATGTGCTTTTTTTAAGGCTTTATTAGTAACAAAAACCAAGTAAGGGCATCATCACTGTGGTACATTGCACACAATGCTTTCATCAGCTGCTGATTTTCCTGAAGAATATTAAATCTGACTACAGTAATATAGGTGCACCAAATCAGCAATATGCTAGTGGCAATCTACTAACAGTATTTTTATCTCCATACTTGTGGCTGCCTAAGTCCGATGCAGTGAAAATGACAAGTCTTTCTCTGCCAAGAACCCCTGGCTTAGAAAAATGTCCAACAACTCATTATGGATCTTAAAGTCTATTACCAGGAATCTGTAATGTTTCTTTAGCCCATCATCCCCATCAACATGATGGAACACTGTTTAGCACACCTTCCATGGTGACTTCCATTTCTAGATGAACCTTTTCCACACTGCCCAACAGGAACATTCACCAGTAATGGGCTAGACAGCTGTTCTTGCAGAACCACTACAGAGAAATAACATGGAGAGAGCACTATCCATTTAATAAAACAAAGGTTTTGGATGGTAGCATCAGGGTTGAGAGACCAGGCGCCATCTAATCCCATTAATTGTCTTCATTTGGTAATGTGAAAGTGTTAATAGAAATAAAGGAAATAAAAATAAGGAAGAGCAACATTATTGCTTACTGCTCAGGGCAAATTTGTGCTGTTAAATTCCATGTTTGTGCTTGACAATAACATTTCATACGCTTAACAATTTCATGGTTATATTAAATCCGGGCTTAACCAGATCACACAGCAGACTGATAAATTAGAAATTTATTAGGACCTATACCATGGCTCCTTGGAATAATAAAAGCATTTTCATCAACTTCTGTGGCCTTAGAATCAGGCTTGGAATGCAACGATTTATTCAAAGTAAATTTGGTGCTTTTGTTAGGGTTTTAAAACACTGCTGTTACTTTTCCTGTTCTATCATTTTACGCTGTTATAGTCTGTGTCATATACTGGAAATACTGTTTATCGAGGAAATATCCAAAACATGGACTACTACATGATTCTTGTTATGCTCCTTGTCTTTCATATATGGAATAGTAAATCATATTCTCTTTAGTTTACAATAAACCATTTAACTTCCAACTAATGTTAAATGAAGTTTAGACTGCACTTGCATCAGCAGAGAATCAGGGGAAGGAGAGAGCTAGATCTGTCTAGATGTTTCCAAGTTTAGACGCAAACTCAGGACATGAACTAATTCCTTTCTAGTTCTAGCACTGGCCAATTTGTACCAAGAAAATGTTAACACAGACCTGCCCTTACTCTACACATCTAAATGATGTGCACCAAACCACAGTTTAGTGCACCCTAAATACCTGCACTGATCTCGAGGGGATTCAGTATGCAATACTCTCTCAGGCTGGCAGAAAATGTAGAAATAAGGCATAAAAAAAAAGAGGGAAGCAAAACACTTCCCCGGGTGAAGAAATATAGAACTACAGTATAAATATATTTGAGAAAGTGCTCTTAACTGCCTAGGAGATATGGATCAGAGCAGGGGTCCCTAAAATATTTCAGTGTCTGTCCACATTTCAATTTTTTTTTTCCCTTTCTAGGACAGAAACCACATCAGTTTAGGTGATTCTGTTACAGTAGTAAAACTATCAATTGTTAATCTAAGCAGTTAAACATCTCAGTCCCATGTGATGATGCAAGAAAGCTAGTGAGCAAGCACAGGTTTTTCACTGACATGTGAAAGTACACTTAAAATACTGAGCATCCTGTACTTCCACAATTATTATTTATTTATGAAAAGCAGGGATATGTGAAAATTAAAACCTGTTTTTAAATCTACTTCTCTCTTCAAAATAAGGCAATATGCATGGAAAAAAACCCTGGAAATTTCATATTCTTAAAAATAAAGGCAGCAAAATTATAGCATGATAGAATCATAGAATCTTTTAGGTTAGAAAAGACCTCTAAGATCATCGAGTCCAAAAGTTAATGCCAGACTGCCAAGGCTACCACTAACTCATTTCCCTAAGCACCACATCTACACTTTTTTAAATATGTCCAGGGATGGTGACCCTACCACCTCCTTGGGCAGCCTGTCCCAATGCTTGGCCACCCTTGCAGTGAAGAAATTTCTCCTCACACCCAATGTAAACCTCCCCTGGTGCAACTTGAGGCTATTTGCTCCTGTGTTGTTTCTTGTTACCTGGGAGCAGAGACTGACCCCCCCTGCCTACAGCCCACTGTCAGGCATCTGTAGGAAGTGATCAGGTGCCCCCTGAGCCCCCTCCTCTCCAGGCTGAACCCCCCCAGTTCCCTCAGCAACCACCCATCAGCCTTGTGCCACAGCCCCTTCCCCAGCTCCACTGACCATCTCTGGACACGCTCCAGCCCCTCGGTGTCTGCCTGGGGGTGAGGGGCCCAACACTGAACACAGTATTTGAGGTGTGGCCTCACCAATGCCCAGTGCAGGGGGATGGGCACTGCCCTGGCCCTGCTGGCCACACTGGTTCTGATACAGGCCAGGATGCTGCTGGCCTTCTTGGCCACCTGGGCACACTGCTGGCTAGTGTTCAGCCAGATGGCAATCAACCCCTCAGGCCCTTTCCCACCAGCAGCTCCCCAGCCCCCTGCCCCAGCTCCTGGGGCTGGTGTGACCCCCAGGCAGGGCCCAGCACGGAGCCAGGTTGACCCTCACACCAGTGGCCTCAGCCCCTTGGCCTGGACTGCCCAGCTCCCCCTTCAGAGCCCCCTGCCCCCTAGCACAGCAACGCTCCCCCCTAACTCGGTGTTGTCCGCAACTTACTGAGGGTGTGCTCCGTCCCCTCATCCACATCATCAATATCAAACAATAGTGGCCCCAATACTAAGTCAAATCTTTATAGGACTCTCAGACTGACACTGTGTTATGGAAAACATCCTTTAATTTGGAAATCAGACATGATTTTTTTTTAAAGAAAGGATTTGGGAAATGAAGTATTTTTCAAAATCAAGTCTGAATTGCATTAATACAAGTTATTTCGTGTGTGGTGTTTATGTCTGTATTACATTATTTGGATTATTTGGATTTTGTTGTTGCTGTTCCATTCTTTGTTTTTGAACACAGATAAAGCCTAAGATCATCTGCAGAGATTTTACTATATGAACACAGCATTATTTTCTCTTTTCACCTCAAAAAATAAAATTACTCCTTTTTCCTTCAAAAAACTCAAGCCCTGGTTACAAATTAGCATGACGATTAAAGCTGCATTTCTCCTAGGAGCTTTTCCAGATGGAATTTTGCCTTGAGTTACTTGACTGCCAGGTAAGTCACAGTAGAAATTGTGGCTGGAAATGCTTGGACATGCCCAAGTAACAATAGACACAAATTACACTCAAAAATTTGTATCATGGAACAGGCTTGTAAAGAATTTCAAGAGTAACCTTTATAATGCATTAATTGCCATTTAACTAGCCTGCGGTAGTAAATGCTAAAGCTGGGTCTTGTCGCAGCTTCAGCTATTAACTGCTGAAGTCAGGTACTGCATATGGTGCCCTGAGCCCCAGGAGGATGAGGTTGTCCACACATGCCTCTCTGGAGCCTGTTGGCAGGGCTTTGCTCCTGATGGACTTACAGGACAGCCAGGTGGTTTCGTAATTGATCTGATATGGATAGTGCCCTTGCACATTTGGAGGTCACTTATTTTCACTTGCAACCTAAACCAGTGTAGAACAGGATTTCTCATAATTCAAAAGAAACTGGTACATCTCTTAAAAGGAGTATACTGTTAAACAGTATTCTTTTTTTTCCCACTAGTCCTTAGTAGAGAAACAATTTACTATTACTAATCTTTGGGTCCTCATAATAGTAATTCATTGTACAACTATAAAAGCTGCCTTTATAAATGTCAGTTAAGTGGGACAGCAACCCTGAGGGACCGGCTGCTGGAGACTACGGTGAATTTGAGTAATTTCAGCATTGAGAAATAGCCAATCCATTGCCACGGGGAGACAAATCTTTTAGTGCTGCTGTTGCTTTCTGAATGCTATGACCTGGCTCAAAGCCTGATTGCAAAGGCTTCAGGATTTTGGCAGGCATGCTGTTTTGCTGTAGCTTTCCTGGCATTACTTTCTCAGTGGCTTTACCCATCAGTAAGAGATGGACTAGAAGTCAATTACATTCCTACTCTTTCCAAGAGGGTAATTCAGAAAAATGGAGCCTGAAACTGTACTGTTTCTGACCCGCAGTTTGTGAAAGTCCTTTGGTTTTTCATATGCCTTTTTTTGTTTGTTTGTTTTTCAGCTCACTGTAGCAATTTCATGAGAACAGCAGTCTTTAGGGATTTTTTTTGGCCCAGTCTCCCACACTTGAGAGGTTTAGATGGCTTGGATAAACCTGTGAATTTCTGAGGCCAAAGCCTCCTACACTCTCATACTTAAAAGTTACTAACTGAAATACAATATTACACTGACAGGAGACAATCTCTTTAAATGTCACCAAGATTGGTGGCAATGCCACATACAAGTAAAGCACGTGGGGAAGTGAGTAAGCTCCTTGAGCTGCATCGGTTTTGTAGGAAGTGGTGATAGCTAAGTAAATGTGCCATTAATATTTAATAAATGTATCTCTACCCACCTCATTACCATTAATTTCTTGAAATGAAACTAATCATAGTTCTGTATTCATGGGTCATCTTTGCCTGGCAAAATGCCTCTTTTTTTCCTACTCATTATATTTATGAAGCAGATGACTGACACAATCTATGTGGAGCAAAATAAAGCATTCAGTAAAAACTTCCCCCTTCGACATTAAGAATAGAAAAGTCCATTAAACTTCTTTGGATTTGAATTCTTTGTCAGTTCTAAAGACTTCAGTGTCCTTTGATATTTCCTTGGGAAAATGACAACTGCATTTAGCTCTAAAATTATAACCCTCTTATTGAACAAAGAGGGAATTTTAAAAGGGGGACAGCAGCTCAGTAGTGACAGCCTTTATTCTGACAGTATATAGGTCAGTGGATTATGTTTGACAATAGACATCTGTAGAGAGTGTACAATCTTTCAGTGTTTTTTGTGTTTTTAAGCAGAAAGACTAAATTGTGTACGTGCGTAAGGGTGGACGCTGTTACACAGTCATGTGTATGTAAGAAACGAAGATACACGATATCCGTTAGGTTGTAAGGCACCACGGGAGGTCTCTAACCCAACTTCCAGCTCAAAGCAGGGCCAATGCTGACCTGAGACCAGGTTTCTCAGGGCTTTATACATTTGAGTCTTGAAAACCTCTAAGGTTTGAGACCGCACAACCTCTCCAGGTAGCCTGTTCCACTGCTTGATTGTCCTCACAGGGAAAAAGTTTCATCAAACTGAACTTGTTTCAGTTTATATCTGTTGTCTCTCATGTCTGACCAGCACCAGTTGCTCCATAGCCATCCGGTCCCCAGCCTGCACTGCTGCAGTGTTTATCCACTTAAAGTTGCCAAAAAATGTCCTTTGTCCTTGTTGACTTTCCTGCAGTTCCTGTTGGCCCATTTCTCCAGCCTGTCTTGCCCTCTTTGAATTTCTGCCCTGCCTCTGAACATACTGGCAGTTCATCTCAGTTTGGAATACTCTACAAACTTGAAGAGAGGGAACTCCATCTCCTCCAGGCAATTGCTAAAGATACTAAACTACTATAGTCCCCTGTGGCACTCTACTTTTAAACAGCATCCAAGTGGAGTACAAACTGTTTACCAATACCATTTTTGAATGACTTCTTACTTGTCTAGTAGTCCATCCATCTCAGTCATAGTGTTCTAACGTGGTCTTAAGGGTGCTGTGAGAGACCATATGGAAAGCCTTGCTAATGTCAAGGTAATTGGCATCCACTGCTTGCTCCTCACGCACAAACCTAGTCATTTCATCGTAGAAGGCAATCAGGGTGGTTTGCCTTCTTCATCCTTAGTAAATGCCAGCTATTTCCAATTACCTTTCTGTTCCTTCATCTACCCAGAAATGTTCATCAAGACAACCCACTCCATTATTTTCTGGGCACTAAAGTGAGGCAAAGCGGCCTGTAGCTCCCTGAGTCATCCTCCTTGCCTTTCCTGCAGGTGAATGCTACATTTGATTTTCTTCAGCCATTGCAGGCCTTCCCTGATTAAATGACTTTTCAAAGATGATAGAGTGTGTCACAGCGACATCAGTCAGCCTTCTCAACACCTCCAGATACATCTTATCAGGTGCCATGGACTTGCATAGATTGAGATTTCTGAAGCAGTCACTGACTTGACCCTTTTCCACTCTAGACAGTATCTTCCCTGAACCTTATCTCTAGGCAGAAAGGCTTGGGAGACTTTGTTGTTGGAGACTGAGACAAAGAAGGCATTGAGTATCTCAGCCTCAACTGTGGTATTTGTTATACAAATAAATACTGAAAGAACCAGGAATGAAGGGTTGAACTGTTGCTAAAAGTCTAACTTTAAGTCCCTATGGTAGAAATGTGTCCATTTTACAAGAAAATAATAACTATGCTGCGTAAAGCTTCCATGTTTCTGGGAATAAGGAACTAAAGTGGGTAACAATTTTAAAGCTTAAAATATGTGTCCTGGGTTCAACTGGGATGGAGTTAATTTTCTTAGTAGTTGGTACAGTGCTGTGTTTTGGCTCTGATGTGAGGACAATGTTGATAATGCACTGATGTTTTTAGTTGTTGCTGGGTGATATTTATACTAAATCAAGGACTTTTTGGTTTCTTGGGCCCTACCAGCAAGAGGGTTGGAGGCACATGGGAAATTGGGAGGGAATACAGCCAGGACAGGTGACCCAAACTAGCCAAAGAGTTATTCCATACCATATGCTGTTATGCTGAGTATATAAACTGAGGGAAGAAGGAGGGAAGTGGGGACATTTGGCATTACAGCGTTTGTCTTGCTGAGTGATCGTTGCACGTGATGTAGCCCTGCTTTCCTGCGGATGGCTGAACACCTGCCTGCCCATGGGAAGCAGTGAATGAATTCCTTGCTTTGCTTGGGTGTGTGGTTTTTGCTTTACCTATTAAATTGTTCTTATCTCAACCCTTGAGTTTTACATTCCTTTCCAATTCTCCTCCCCATCCCTCTGGGTGAGAGGGAGTCAGTAAGTGGCTGCATGGTACTTGGTTGCTGGCCGGGGTTAAACCACAATATGCAAGCGAGAAGTAGGGGTTTCTGTCCACCTTTTTTCTAAGGGCTGAAATATACTCTTACTGTTAAGTTCGCAAGCCAGCGTTTTCCAAAAAGGGATGTTCTCACTGTGTGTAGAGTTCAAGCAAAGACAGAACGTGTGATTGAGTACATTGTCTTCACTTCACCTATCTGACCTACTCTGCATTATTTCTCCACATGTATGCATGTTTGCATATATAAATGTACACACTTTTATGCATATATATATATATATATATACACACACACACACACACACAAATTTCCATATACTTGTATATAAAGGTGGGTACGTGCTCAGAAGCACAAGGCAGGTAAGGTCTGAGCATGTTTTGAGTCAAGAATGAGTCCTGGAGGGGCTGAGCATGGCACAGTTAATGCTTTTCATGTTATAACTTAATCTTTCAATGAGTATTCTGAGCCTGTATCTAAGTAAGCACAACAGGGATGCATGAAGCCCAGTCCAAGTTAATCTAATGAGCATAATAATGACAGATAGGCACTAGCTGTGGGGCTTAGCATGCTTAAATATTCTCTTAAGACCACCCATTAACCCTGCAATATAAATATAGCCAAAGATCTATGATTTGTACAGTTCTGAGGGTCTAAAAAAAGAGTAGAACAAAGGGGCAGCGGAGAGGAAACAAAATATGCCAGCCAAGCTAACGTCCACAAAATACTTCTGCTATATGTAGGGGAGAGGGGAATTTAAGGTATTGGAAATTCTCTCATGTGACTATTCATTTGTCCACTTTTATTTGTTGGCCCTTTTCTTTATGCCTCCATGGTGTCTTAATGAAACTTTTGTGAAACATTTCAAAACCTTTTTTTGAGGAATATTTTTTCTTTCCAGTTATATCTGAGAATCGTTTGAAAAATATGGACTAGCTAAATTATGCAACTGCCTGTATCACTGAGTCTGCAAATTACTACAATGGTTTTGTGAGTGAAAGTCTGACACAGCTGCAATAAAGCACCCCAGTTGCAGTTACACTGCCCCTGTGTGAGAGATTTTGACAATAAAATGATATATTGAGAAAGTTATCTGTGTAAAAGACAAGATTATGATATGTGTAGGGCATGACCAGGACAAATGTTGAGATTAAATGGGTTTGGCATCTTGAAGTCAAGCTTCAAGGAATGTCAGGAGCTGAACAGTGCCCCCAGGAACCATTAATCTGTATTAAGATTCATATCAAGATTCAGATCTCAATGAGATTTCATCAATCCAGATCTAATTTTCTGTGCTAGAATTTCCTTTTCAGATGACAGCAGATACTCTATTCCAAGGTCCAGGAGCAGCTAGATTATCAGCTAGGTTTTGCACACCGATATGAAAGTTTATAATATTGGATCAGAAAATTTCTCTTACTGCAACAGAGAACATACTGCAAAGACTGCCATTGTTGTTGTATGATAAGGAAAATGTGGGTTGCTGAAAATCTGGAGTGCTACTGTGTCTTGGCTCATCCATAATCTGCCACCATCTGCATGCACAATGCTGTGGCCTTGTGAGTAAAGAGGAAGAAGGGATTTACGAACTGCATGGCTCGCTGTTAAAGGAACTACCAGAGAGAGTTGCATGTATGCTGTTTAGCTAAACTGAATAGAACAAAACAGCTTCCCATGGAAGAGAGCTGTAAAGATAACCAAAAGCATCATGCCATTCAGCTGTTTGAAAAGGACATCCAAGCTCAAACAATTAATGTTTTCTTTTGAAGTATTCAGAGTGTATATGAGAATGGTTTAAACTAAAAACTCTCTTTCTGTGGAAAAATGGGAGCCTTAAGATCTAAGCAGGAAGAATAAACATACATTTTGTTTATCAGTGTATGTGCTTATTTTGGTTTTTGTTTTCTTACTGTACATTTTTTATTTAGCCTATTAGTGTGGCAGAAAGAGCAGATACCAAAGCAAAAGCAAAAAAAATTTTTTTTTTCCTTCTTAATCTATAACTTCCTATACTTTTGCTCTCATTTCTTCATATTCCATTACTCTAATAACAATGAAATCACTATTGTTATCAAAATAAAACAAACAAAAAAACCCAACTGTGGACTTTTAACCTGCCGGTTTCTTCTACAGTGGAAGCCTGGTAAGATCCTGATACAGAATGAGGGAGAACCCTTTTGTGTGCTGGTTTTAGAAATTAATATGATGACCCATCCTAAGGTACCACTAATGTCATGTATTCAGAATGTCTTCATTATACTGTTTATTTACAATACTATAGGTTATCTAAGGATTATTGATACCTACAGGAGATTACTTCTGGGGTGGGAAAAAATGGGATGTGAAGGCAGATGTTTCATCCAGAATATCTTATCAGAGAGAGGCCGAACAGTGAATCTCATTAGTGCACCAGAAGAGTAGAGGTGCAAGATACTTGAGCAACAACAACAACAAATCCCCCTATTTAATGTATACTGAATTTGATAGGAGGCTTCTTCTGATTTTCATGGACATCGAGCTTTTGTTGACAATTTTTCTTAGATGTCTGAACCTGTGTGCCTATACTTGTACTGTCCATTAGCTGTGAAATATGTTTTACTACCCCACATTTGCAGTTGGCATTGGAGGCACTCTACCTGGGCTTATTATTTCCTGGGCAAAATGCTATTCCAAGTTCCCTTCTTCCATGAAAACTAGTTATCTTCTAGTACTTGGTATAGTCCCTTCTTTTAAGGTTTGCTTGCAATGACAAGAAAGAAAGGGAAGAAAGAAGCAAGAAATGGGAGGATTTCTGCTGGCAGGCAAGTTTTTTTAGTGCCAGTGCTAGAGTTAAGCTCTAAACACCCTCAAAGATCTGACAGGCTAGGAACTGTATGCAAGGAATTGCCACCAGTGTGAGGTTGACAATGTGGGATGGCCAGGAGATACAGGTTTGTCATGGGTTTACAGGTGATCCTAGTTACCAGTTCTAATACAGTCTGACTGCAGAGTTGTTCGTCCTACTGTTTCCTACCTTAAACCCAATTTCTAAGCCCAAAACACCATTTAAAAAGTAACAACATTAAATTAGGAAACATTTGAAAAGTCTACTATTAAGTGTCAGATGATCCAGAAATTGCAGCTTTCACAGGTTCCTAGCTTCCAAACCAGGCTGATGTTTCAGTGGATGTTTAGATTAAGCTCCCTGTTCTTATTCGATGTAAACTTTCTGCCAGAGATGTTTTTCAGTCTATCCAGAGGTGGAGGTGGACTAAGTTAAGGTGACAATATCTTTTCTGTCCTACATCCTGAGACATTGCTTCTCCCTGACTCCCTCGAGTACCCAGAGTGAGGAAAATGCCTCTATATACCTATTTTTTCCAATATAGACAAACTGTTTGTTGTTAAATTTTTGGATTCAAGGTAGTGATAAATAAAATGAGAAACTCATAGCAATTATACTCTCACTACTGAGTGAAGAATTATCTGTCCTCAGTAACTTAATGTAAAACCTGTGGAAAAGCAATCCATTATGTGAAGATGAGTGCGATCTAATCTGCAAGAATAACAAACTGTATATACCAATTAAGAACTCAAGCCATCTGGCCCTTCAGCAAGACTTGCTATATCCCCACTTGGTGCAATAAATTAAAAAGCTGTTTCTATGTGCATACTCAGGCCAAACATATTTTCTTCAAAAATATCTGCTGTCTTAGCCACTCATTAGGTCAAAGAGGAGTTTTTTATCTTGTTTTGGTTACTGTTCTGCATCCGTCACATTCTCAGTTGACAGCACCTCATGCTCATGTAGATAGTGATGTCAGACTCAGTACTTTCTTTTCACAGAAGAAATTGTCTCTACCCTTCTGCAGTTGAGGAGCCACAGTCCTTGAGTTTCACTGCTACATAGAGGGAACTTCCTAGAACTGGCACTCTGGTGATTGAACTACATTCTCCCTGAACAGTTATTCACAGCTCCAGGTTCCTTCAGCATTTGAAACCTTTAGATATACACCAAACCTATACCCACCCAACTACTGCATGTAACCTCCAACCCCAAGCTAGGCATCTGTACGCTTTCTATAAGGAACTTGCCTGAAGTAAAAGATGATAAGGTAGAAGCGGGACTTGAGTAGCCAAGTGCAACCTGGAGTGGGATGCCTCCTTTCCCTCAGTATTGAAAGCCAGAATGTTTCTCCTTGAGTTACAGATCCAAGTTTTTCTTACACAAACCATAATGTCAAACTAGGACCCATTAATCCTTCAGTTAGAGAAATCATCTTGCTGTGTTCGGAGGAAAATCTGAACTTGGCTTTCCAGTAAGAGTGCTGTCATCTCCTGCTGATGGACCAGTGTGCACCAGGCTCTCCTGCTGAAGCTCTTTGAGTCTGTGTAGATAGATAGGTATCCAGCAGACCAGAGAGAGGAAGAAAGAAAGTAACACTTTCCTGGTGGCTAACTGCCAACACTTAGGTGGGTGAACCAAATTTGTGTTTTGATGAATCATCAATTGTTTCTGAAAAGAAGAGCAATTTTCTGTGATTTGAGCTGTATATCAGATAGCCAGATGATTTCTGGCACTCTGGGTTGAGGCCTGTGGCCCAAAAAGAATTTTGAACCATATCTTGCAAAGTATGTTTTCAGCAAATGCTGTAATGCTTGAGCTATATGTTATGACACAAGTAGCTTTTCCTAGCGCTGTGCGAGTGTGGGAGAGACTGAGGACAATGAAGCACCAACAGTGGGGAAGTAGGGCTCGCTTTTACAGTTCTTCACCCAGGAGCAATAACTACTGAAAGGACAGCTAAGCTTGTATAGGCACAGCCAAAAAGCAGCTGTCATAGCAGGCTTAGGTCACAGAATCCAGGATCCAGTAAATCTAAAATCCCAGTCCAGAACAGGTTGATAAGGCTGCAGAGCCCAAATTACTCCTCCCATTTCCACCAGCAACAGATCTGACTCCTCCAGTGAGATCATCCCAGAGCTCCTATTCCCTGAGGCCTGCAGTGGGGCACTTTGTGGTTCTTGGCTATGCAAAAATATTATCCTGCAGGTCTGGCAATCAGGAAAATCAGTTACCTTGTTGTGAGAGTGTGCACTCCAGCTCGTACCCTGCAGATGTCCATTGACCTTTCTCACTTCATTGTTGAATTCTGCCTGTACTTTAGGAGCGGGGCAGCTTAATGCATTTGGAGGCTGAAATTCTTGCACCTTGAGAGAGATGTGCCTGCCCTGAGACAGGAAATTTGTGCTTCAGGAAATATATCTAAATGCTTCTGGGGCATCGCCTGAATAGAAAAGTGGTTTTTTTTTTTTATTTAAGTGTTTAAATTTTGAATATTGATATTTCAAGGAAAAGTCAGTTATTATCTTTTTATTCATTCATTTCAAAGAGATTTTATAGATCAGGCTGGAGGCTCAGGCTGCTGCTATTTTGATCTACTTCAAGCAAACCTTTAAATGATTTTTAATACATCTCCTAACCCCCACTACTGTAAGTCCTCCTAGGCATACCATCTCTCTATGGAAATAAATATTTCAGGATTTGGAAATGGATAAGAAAAAAATAAGCATGATTCCATTGGCTTCTAAAAAAATATTTGGACGCCACCAAATATTTGGTCTTGTTCTACTAGAAAAGGTTTGGATCCAAAGCTTCTCTTTCTGTGCCACTGCTTCCAAAAATAGTTAATATCTACTAGAACAGTTTCCAACTAAAACTGAGATTTGAGACTTGTTGCTCATCCCTAGCAACATTGCACATTCATAGAGGAATGTTAGAATTTTTTATCTCTTTCTCCTACTTAAGTATACAAAAGAGGAAAAAAAAAAAACCACAATGGGAAACATCCCCCAAAACCAATAATATTTCAAGAAAACTAACACAAAGAGGCTGTGGTCATCAGCCAAATAGTTCACCAAGGCATGACAATGTAGTCTTTAAAATTTTCAGCTTTAAACTTGGCTAGATTGTATATTTATGATACGCATTACATTCTTCTTCCCTTCCTCCCTTCAACTTTGTAACACCAATAGTCAACTTATTGTTATGCCTCTGAAAGCAATATGCATGTAAATAGGAACTGTATGAGTAGTTCAGAGGGCATAATTTTTGACCTTAGTAGCTGTTTTCTGGTGCTTAGATGTGACAGCAACTCAGACTGGTTTTGTTATATTTAACAAATGGCTCAGGTTTCTTGTATGGCATGTGCCTAAGTGCCTTACTATGCCTTTACCATTATCTTCCAAGCAACACTTCAACAGATAGGAAGTAACCTCAGAAAAAGAAATGAATTTCCAGTCTCATTCTCTTTTAGTCTTGACACGCTGCAGGTCATGAGTTAGTTAACAATATTGGGGGTAGGTATGTCCATTGTGAAAGGCTGGAGTCACGTGGAAACCCTGAACCTTACTGCATGTAGTTTTCAACTGAAATATGTGCCCTTGGTTTTCTTCAAAATATTTTTTCTTTTCTAAATCTCCCTCTCCTCATCTCCCACCAGCATGAGATGAGAAGATGGAAATATATTATGTGCCAGTGAACCATCTGCTTATTTTTCTTTCAAGAGCCTCTTCTGCACTGGCCGGTCTGTTCACCTAAATTGATCCATAACCTTTACACAGAGTAGCTTATCTGAAACTGTTTTCTATAACAAAATATAGTTTCTATTACACTATAGTCATCTTTCACATTATTTCTGCTTAACTTATGTAAGATGCTTCTACATCACTAGAACATGACCCAAAGCATGTAGGATGTTAGAAATACCAAAATCTCCATTTTAAATCATACTCACTGATGTAAGTGTAGTAGGATTGTTGTCTGTGTGTTTCCAAAACTTGTGAGGAATCTGTAAGCCTTGTTTGCCTGTCATTATTGTATAATTTCAACTGTGCTGCATATGAGAAAGGAATATATTTGACACAGATATATAGAGGAATATGTGTTGTCATCAAACCTCAGATTTTATTCTGAGCAATGTCAGTGGAAAAACTGAATAAATAACAGAGAATATTTGCCTCGAAACCAAAAACTTGCTACTTAAGAAGCATGTTTTTGAAAGGAATGTTCTGAGAGTTGTGTTCTTAGAAAAACCTTAAAACAAACACTGTGAGAAAATGTTGGCAGCTGGAAGATAATTAAACTGTGTACTGGAATATAGTCAATACAAGCAATTGCATTTGTACTAAAGGTAAGAGAGGAACTTTTTAAAAGATAGTAAATTATTTCTTATGGCTGCCTGCATTACAAATATGAAACCTGAACTTGTCCCCATTGAAGTCAGTGGCAAAGCTCCCACTGGCAGCTGTGAGAGCAGCTTTGAGACTGTGAGCTGTTACAACTCTGTGAAATTCCTCATATCCATGCGGCAAAATGCACTGCTGATATAGTAAGTCAGAGAGAAATTGCCTCCAAGTTAAAAAATATATACACTTGCTTTATGCTGTACATCCTAAGATAATGGAAAAGTGAAAATAAAGATTTAGTTCTTCTTCAGATAAGTGATGGTCAAATATAGATCTGTAGGTAACGTGCAGAGATCTAGAGAATTCAGAAGTGGGTTTTGGCTAATGAAATGTGCACTAAAATCTGCCCCTGTTGCCTGCACAGGAAAGCTAGAGCTGAGGGTAGATGGGAGAAAGCATGAAAAGGAGGCAGAAGTTAAATAATGCTTGACAGGCTCTGACAGCACAAGGTTAAAATGACAAGGACATTTATGCTAATGAGTCTGTCATACTCCACACACTCCACTTCTTTCTTCTGTTAAGAGTGCATTTACCTTTAACGGCAGCACAAAATGTTGAGAGGGAAGGAAGGAGGAACTTAGTATAATTTCCCCAAACCAAAACCATACGTGAGCATTTCTGTCACCCAAATAGATTTGCATTCTAGAAGAGGTTGCTATGTTTGCCAGGCTGGACCCCATGTTTCCCAATTTACCACTGGCTCTGAACACAGAGGTAGATAGATACTTAGTGCACACCACCAATGAAAAAGGTGGATCTCTCGTCCATGGGGTACTGCGAATGGCAATGCCTTCCTTCGAAGATTGACAGCATTGCCTGAAAAGGGGTCTTCGATCTCACCATCTTCTCTGATAAGATCCTGTCACGCCTGCCCCAGAGATGCCTTGTTCTGCAGTGAACTGCTTGGGAGATGCATGTACAAACCATCAAATTCTGGGTTGCATCACTATTCATCTGATGTTCTGTGGGCAAGCACAAGCATCTCTAAGTTCCTTTGCTGCCACGTATTTGTCCAGTAGAAGTTTTTCACTTAGAGCATTATCTGCTTATCTCAAAATCAGAGATTAAAGAAAGAGATGGGGGGTGTTTTGTTACTTGTATGCAGGACCCCATCTTTATCTGTTTAAATAAATAAATAAATAGATAGGTCCTGTTTTGATCTTTGAAAGCAGGTGGCTTATTTACATTCAACAACCTGAATTACTCTGAGGGGTTTTTAAAATGTTGACAGAGCTATTGATAAAATAGGCAGCCTCCACTGAGAGAAGGTAATTGAAGCAGGAATAAGCAGGCTTATTCAGGCTGCTGCCTTTGTAATTCAAGCTTTCTGCCTTGGCTCAATGATTTCATCAAAAATAAGTCATCAAGGGAGAGTCCCATGTTGTGCTTTGTTTGTTCAGGAACCAGGTGCGGCACATGTTTGTAATTTTAAAGTGCTGATATTCTGCAATTTCTGCAGCATAGGTGAAACCTGCTGCAAAACAGACCTCACTGTCCAACTCATTTTTCTGTCTGCTAGTCAGTAAGGTGCCTTTCTACTCAGCTAGAGTTCTCTGAAAGAGCTGACTCTCTAAAGACACATCACAATGAGCAAATTGTTAGATTAAAATTCCAGTTTTGCTGGATATAGATATTTGTGAGTTTTGTATTAATTTTCTTTTCCCTTATTAAACATGGTGAGGAATTGTGTCAAGTCAGTGAAAATGGTCGGGGTTTTTGTGGAAAATGGAATGATCAGCTTCTGATATTTTAGTGATAAATATTCAAATAGTCATCAATAGTGTTTGATAGTGAGAAATAATCAAATATTCTCTGTTCCCAACTTTCTGCACTTTATAGTTAGTATTGAAAAAGCTGGCATCTGTCTCCAGCTGACATACAATTGATATCGGCTCTTGAAGTCAAATAGTTTATTTCTGGCAATTAGTCAATTAGGAGTCCCACCACAATGATATATAGCACATATTTATGGAGTTATTGCCAAGAATAATTTCCTCTTGTTTATAGTATACATCTTCGTAATTAAAAAGCACACAGAGATGTTCAGTTATGAATTGCTTTCTTCTGGACTTGCAATTACTAAACCAGGAAAAGGAAGGCTTCACAGCACCGGGTGAAAAGGGTGTGCAGGGGAAGAGGTGGGAGGCAGCCCTGCAGGAGAGCCAGCGTGCAGTGGTTGCTGCTCAACACCAGGCTCTCAGCACCCTTTGGGAGCCACATCTGCCGCTGTGCTCCTCAGCGGTGTGAGACGTGCTCAGCACGGGATGGATGGGGTTAGGAAGGAGGGAACTAGAGCCAAGCTGTGTACCAAGGGCAGACACGCCCCACTTGTGATGTGTTTCACAGCACATTTTGCTATAGTCACCATCGGTTTTCCTACCTCTAAGGTGGAGAAAGGTGCTCCTCTTATCTTAAATGATGCCTTCAAGAGAAAAAGAGAAAACACCAACCTTTACTACCGAGTATTGCTATCAGTTACTAAGTTTGACTTCTAAAAAACTCAAAGTGTACGGTACATTGTACACTGTAGAAAAGGTAAGAATGCCTGCTTCCACCTTCCGAATATTTGTTTATACTGGTGTTTGAGATTCTCTGAATGAAACTGGCTTGTGAGAGAAGAACAGCCAGGTGAGCTTCTTTTTAATACTTACAGTCACCACCATAGCACAGAAATAGCTTTGCTAAGGATGCTTGGATGTTGCACTAGCTGCAGGGTTTTGAAAAATATTAGAGAAGCAGTATTGAAAAGAGGATTCTGGGTCCTCAGCATTTTGCTGCTTTACTGTGGGGTGTGCCAGCTTAAGGGTTTAGCTTTTCTAGGAATGTACCAGAAGGGTCTGCCTAATTCCACAGTAAATCACCTTATGTGTGAGGTACCAGGTCTCTTTATCTCTGTCCTTATGATGATCTCATTCTGTACCAGTCTGACATGTTATTGAACTAAATGCTTTTCCTTCACTTACACTTTGCCAAAACATCTCTTGATTGTTTGGGGTTTTTTTCTGTTTTACTCACAAATGCAGACATACGTGCTCAATATGTGCCCTGTGTTAAGAACAGCATTACAAAACACTAGGGTGTATTTAAAATTAATTAAGAGGTAAACATATATTTGCATAGGAGGTAAACATGTATTTGCTATGATCCAAGAAGGATCGTTTAAAGTGAGTAAGTATATCTTCTACTATAAGTACTTCTAGAACTGTTTCTAGAAAGGCTGTATAATCATAACTGCATTAATCACAGAGGCTTAAGCACAAATTCCATCAGGCTACCAAAGCATGCACAATTAAAGATCTGCAAAACTTTTGCCAAATGGGGAGCTAAAGGACGAATGGTCCAAAGGCTGTGTTTTCATGATCTTTATGCCTGCTTAGCATCTGTTGGGAAGGATGTCAGCTGCAGGTGCTCAGTGAAGCCAAGCTATGCCCTAAATATTTACTTGGATATTTTGGGAGTCTTTAGATTTTTTTAAATGTAAGACCCTAGAATGTTTCTTGAAAATTTTAAGTGGGCCAAAATACCTGTTGATCTACTACAACCTCACTGCCCAAGCAGTTAAAATAGCTAAGATTCAGTAAAGGCATTTCACTATTCAAATCTTTGAATACTTTATCACAGGTATGTCCCTGCGCAAGAAAAATAATTTTTAAACCTCTTGGAACTGAAGTGCAGAGACAAAAGGTCCAGTCTTTGAGACTGTTGAGATGTTGAATTTGTGTGAATAGAAGAGATGAGACTAAGGTCTTCCAAGCTTCAGGCAACCACTGCATTTCCTTGACTATTCTTTAAGCAGTACTATTCTTAGATTACTGCTGTAACTTTCATCAGCACTTCTGTGATACATAAAGAGGAATGTGCCGTGAAGCCTTTTATTACTGTTTTTTGCGTATATGTATTTGTATAAAATATTCCTTATTTCCTTAGCAGTTGGCTTTATTGAACCTGTGCAGATTACACAAGTTTGTAGCCTGTAACTGGTAAGGAGTTGAAAGATTTTTAAGTAGAACACAACATATTGCCACAGGCTTATGTGATTTATCAATGATGAGTATGACCATGCAGAATCCTTGGGACATTAGGTATTGAAGTAAACATCATGTAAGTAAGGCCTCAGAGTCAGAACCTTGCTTGCAAATTCCCTGGTCCTTGAGACAGTTGTGGGTTTTTAATCTGTATCAAAGAGGGGAATGTAATGGGATGAAACAGTACATTGCAGGGAATTTTGGTAAGAAAGAACTTAACAGAAACCTTTAAGTAACACATACTGTAAGGTCAGAAGTTACCCTTCCCTGTAAGGCTTTTGTTTTGTTTTGTCTTAATGAAAGGACGGTTGGAGATCCTTACTTCAAATCAGTCTGTCTATACTTGTGTCATTCACAAACTTTAACTTCCATGCCCTAAAGAACTGTGCCCATTTTCCTGGTGGGATGCAGATGGAGTTCAACAAGTCCTCCCTGCTTCTGTTGACCAGGAATAATTAACTGTCAAGTCTCTCCTTTAACAAGGCAAGGTGTTAGGGAGAAACTTAGGGAAAAAATCTGAAATTCTGTGGTCTTTTGATATTTTAATTTATGGGTGAAATTAAATTTGATTAAAATCAAAGTAGATGGTCAGAATTGATGTTTTTCCCTTCCTAAATGAGATATGGTAGTGGGGTCTTCACCGTGACTCTTAGAGTTACCTCTTACACAAAGATGAAAGCCTGACCTTGCATTGTTGTGCTGTTAAATCACAAACACACATCTAGAAATCATCATGAAAGTATTATTTCATTTGTTAAGAACAAGTGGTTGGCTAAAGCATGGGCTAAAACACAAGCTGATGGAGGCTAAAGCTAAACATGCATTTCTTTTTGTAGGATAAATTGTCGAATGTCTAAACTCTTTCTATCTTCTGGAATGCTTGTTAATGTATTAGTCTTTATTATGATAATTACTACAGTAAAAGACAAGTGGGTTAATCAAGTTCTGTCTGGCTTCATCCCAGACCCTTGGTCTGGCTCTGCTCTCTGTCCCTGAACAAACACAAACTGAGGACAAGAAGAAACCAAGCCAGAAAAATATTCAGACATTATACTGATAGTCACAGATGAAAAGTGTGACCATGTACCACACACAGGACAAAGCTGTCTTCAAAGGTCTCAGATATACTCAGACCATTTTAATCTAAGTGGCAGAACAGTAGCCTGATGGTATCAAAGCATTAATTACCTCGTGCGCTTTTAGCTACAGCAAGAGACGTGTGGTGCTGCTTATTCCTGTGTAAGAATATTGCTGTTGTTGTTCCCCTGTTTCATAACCTTTGGCAGGAAGTACAACTCAAACCATTTTCTCCAAAATCAATTTGTCCCTTATCTAAGAAACACCCCAGTTTCACTTTCTTACTTTTTGGGTGGTTGCTCCTCTTAGTATTACTTAAGCAACTTTTCTAGTTAGAAAGAAAGCAAGCTAAAATTGAAGTATTATCTGCTTTTAAAATATTTTTATTTATTTATTATATTTAGGGCTTTCTGAGTAATGACAGGTTAACAGGTGTGACCTCCATATTCTCTGCTGATACCTGTCACCTTCTCAGCTGTGACTGAGGGGCACTCTGGTGCTGGGCCAGCTGAGGATCTCTCTGCCAGGAGGACTACCTCACCATGCACTCAGGAAAACAACAGAGCCGATGGCAGGGCAGGAGCATCCTAAGGAAAGAGATGGGGCAGGCAGCTGTGCAAGCTCTTGTCCTTTTCAGCAATGTATGGAGACATTTTCAAGTCATTATCAACAGAACATCTTTCTGAGACAAGGAAATATTGTGCCCCTTTGATACAGTGAGAGCCTGAGGCACAGAAATAAGACCAGACTCCTGACTTTCAGTGAGTACTGTCTTCCACCTCAGGATACCAGCAGACTAGCTCAGCTTTCCAGTATTCCCAGTTTAGCACCTCTGTATAGCTCCATAAACACTAGTAAGAATTTATGAACTCCATTTTTCTTCCATCTGGTAACAGGAATTCAACTATGCAAAATAAATGTTCTGTTTGTTATCAGCTGAGCTCACACATACATGAAAATAAAATAATTATGTTTCCGTACAGTTCCCTGTAAACTGTAGTCCCACATAAAATGTTGCTAGTGCTTTACTGTCACTGTGGGATTGAGTGGGACTGACTGAGTGCTCCCTCAGCGAGTTTGCTGATGACACCAGGCTGCGTAGTGCAGTCAACACACCGGAGGGCAGGGATGCCATCCAGAGGGACCTTGACAGGCTTGAGAGGTGGACCCATGTGAACCTCATGAAGTTAAGGCCAAGTGCAAGGTCCTGACCATGGCAAGGGAGTCCCAAGCATGAATAGAGACTGGGTGGAGAATGGACTGAGAACAGCCCTGAGGAGAAGGACTTGGGGGTACTGGTGGACTGCAAGCTCAACATGGCCCAGCAGTGTGAGTTTGCAGCCCAGAAAGCCAACTGAATCCTGAGCTGCATCACCAAAAGTGTGGCCAGCAGGTCAAGAGAGGTGATTCTCCCCCTCTGCTCTGCTCTCCTGAGACCCCCCCTAGAGTGCTGCATTCACCTCTGGGACCCCCAACATAAGAAGGACATGGACCTATTGGACTGAGTCCAGAGGAGGTCACAGAGATGATCAGAGAGCTGGAGCACCTCTCCTATGAAGACAGGCTGAGTTCAGCCTAAAGGGGGCTGACAAGAAAGCTGGAGAGGGACTTTTTACAAGGGCATGTAGTGATAGGACGAGAGGGAATGGCTTTAAACTGAAAGAGGGAAGATTTAGATTAGCTGTAAAGAAGAAACTTTTCACGATGACAGTGGCAAGGCACTGGCACAGGTTGGAAGTGTTCTTCCAACCCTGGAAGTGTTCAAGACCAGGTTGGATGGGGCCCTGAGCAACCCAGTCCCGGAAGGTGTCCCTGGCCATGGCAGAGTGGGTGGAACTAGATGATCTTTAAGGTCCCTTCTGACCCAAACCTTTCTATGGTTGACCTAAATGTCTCTCAGACATTAAAGGAGTTGCATTCAAATATAATGAAAAAATAACCAACTTTCTCAGTTTTATGCTGACAGCCTCCCCTTAGCTGACGTTTCTTTCTTTGGAGGTCACTATGGGGATAAGCTGACATGGTTTTACATCTTAAAGAGCTGTAGATGGTGGAATGGGAAGCCTATTCTCTCCTGTGTCTTGCCCTTCTTGAGGAGGTCATAGCACAGAGTGCAGGCAGTTGAGCTTCCATGTGTAGGAATCTACTGTACTATGCTGATAGTAATCTTTTTCTTTTTTTTTCCTTTTCTTTCCAGATATATATTCCCCTGCAAACTCTTAGAACGCTTTGAACCATGGTAAGTATTAAACCCAATGTTCATAAACGAAATTGTTTCACATATTCTACTTGTTAAATCAAATCCTTCTCTAACTTTACTCACACATGCCCACAAGGGCTTGTAATCATATTTATAATGTGTTCATCAACACAAAGTTAGTGAGACAGTAATATTGAAATCAAAAGGTTACATGACTTTCAATGTATTCAGTCCTGGTTAAGGTTGGTTACAAACCATATTCAGAGAGGAAACAAAAGGGCATATGGAAACATCTGGATATAGAAATTATTTTTTTGGCTATTAAGATTGTTTGGTTTATTTGGTGGTTGGTTTTGTGTGTTGTTTTTCCCATAAAGTTCATTGCAAAGCATGTGAGTCTGAACACAACATACAAATCTAAGGTTTTAGTTATGGATGAGTTAATCTGAAATTCTATAGGCTGCCTGTTAAATATTAATTAAGTCAACTGGTGTGTGCTTGAATGTGTTTCCTATCAGTAAGCATGCCAGCCTCTAGTAGATGAAGATGAGTTAATGAACTACTACAGGCAGACATACATGGTGTGTTGTGTAGGCAAAAGTGGGAATATTAATACTACAGCAGGATGAGAATTGTTCTTGATTTGTATTCACGTGTGGAATGATACCTTGTATACATGGTATTAGAGTTAAAATGATCACCTCTGAAGTATAACATGAGATCCATCAGAAAGCACATAAAGTTCACCTTGCATGGGGGATGTGTGGAGGAAAGGGATATTTTTAGGTTGCCAGTCACATAGTATAAATTGTTATTGTGGCAAATGATCCCCTGCAGTTTTAAGGGTCTTGCTGCTTGTTTCGATATTGTGTGCTAAGCATCCGTACAGTTAGTTGGCTGTGGATTATGTTGCTCACCACAGGTAATGATTATCTATAGCTATAAAACCTGCAGTACATCAGAAGGCTCTAAATAGCTTTCTGCAATGGACACCTGAAGGAACGGCCTGTTATTATAATAAAATTTTAGGCTGACTGATCTTCAAAAAATCCTAAAGCCCTTCAAAGAGATGCATAGGATATATGTACCACAGTGACATTCTGCATCTTATTCTTTCCATCAATTGGCAGCCGTTAATCTTTTAAAAACTGTGTTTTGGTAAAGTCTGTGTACACATCCTGAAGCTCAGAACTGGGGGAATTTTAATAAAGTCAAAATAATCTGCATTTTTTTTCCATTCTCAGGAACTCTTACTGAATTATATTTGTATATGAACCTTCTGCTGGCAGTTCCAATTTGTTTATGAGGCCAAGACTTTAAAAAGAACAGACACTGGATATTCATGCACAGTCATTTCAGGCCAGCACTTGTAGGTCCCACAAGCAAACATCTAAAATTCAGAAATCAGGCAGGCAGGTTTAAATGCAGCAAAGCTCAATTTTGTGTATGTGGTTGCATGGAAATACTGGTTACTAGATAACTGAGGACATACTTGGTAAATGATAGCTTGCCAAGTGTATTACCTGCATATCATTTTGTGGCAGTGGAATGAACAAAAAATGTTTTATGGACTGTACTGTATATGGCTAGGATCACAGGTGTTCTGAGTGAGGTGGAGACCTGGTTGGCAAACTTGGGCCTTAGCCAGCTGTAAGTTAGCTGGATGTTTCTAAGAATGCTCTTTCCTCCTTCCTTCCTTCCTTCCTCCCTTCCTTCCTCCCTCCCTCCCTTCCTTCCTTCCTTCCTTTCTTTTTCTTTTCATTTTTCTTTTTCTTTTCCTTTTCCTTTTCCTTTTCCTTTTCCTTTTTCTTTTTTTTCTTTTTCTTTTCTTTTTCTTTTTCTTTTTCTTTTTCTTTTTCTTTTTTCTTTTCTTTTTCTTTTTCTTTTTCTTTTTTTCTTTCTTTTTCTGTTTTCTTTTTCTTTTCTTTCTTTCTTTCTCTCTTCTCTTTTCTCTTCTTCTTCTCTCTTTTGCTTCCCTATTCTGTGCATTGATGACACTCCAAAAGTGTACCTTTTAAGTACTCCACATCTTGGGGCAATTTACAAGTTCTTGAAAGTACTCTTCTTGCTATTTTCACTACTATGAGGACTGCAACTGCCAAGTCCCTGTTGTTGCTGGGGCTGGAGTCTCACAAAAATCATGACCTGTGTACTGAGTATGAAACATTACAGTAGACGTACAAGAAGATGTCTGGCCAAGTTAAGATGACTGTTACGCTGCTGTGCTGGCACTTCTGCTATCTGTGCAGGAGGAAAGGTTCCAGTCAACAAATATGGTCTGAACTGGGAGATCAGTTCAGCTCTGTCAAGTCTGGCAAAAGAAATGCAGTAGTTTTTCCAGCTACAGTCTTAGATCTAACCCAACCTTTCTTTGAGAAGAACGGTCTTCAGAGGGCCATGGATGGACACAGCAGTGAGTCAAGACTGAAGAGAACAATGCAAAGCCAAAAGGACTATATTTAGCCACCTGTCATGCAATCCTGAATGTATATAGTCATACTAGTATGTGTAGCTGTGTGGAAAAGCTTATGACAGACTCTCCAGTAAATTATAATGCTTTGGGGAGGGAGAGAGGGAGAGAGAAAAAGCTATCTTTCTGCCTGTCAGCCTTCAGTATACCTTGCATGGCTGACCTCATATGCTGGAAGAAATGGAATGAAATCAGACTTCCAAATGTATTTGCAATTGCAATGTTCATACAAAAGGCTCAGCTCAGCTGTGCCCCAGTGAGGGATACTCCATGTTATTTTTATCACAGATGTAGTTTGCCCCTCTTCATAATCCAGAGAGACATTGATCTTTTATTTTTTAATAAATTTGATCAGTTTCAGATTTTAAATACTGTTCCAGAAGAGTCTTTGCCTTTTTTATTTGGGATCTTGTTATCTTTCTAAATTGCAGCACAGAAACTGTTTTCCAGTATTGGTTGTATTAAAATGAACAATTAGCTATTGGAAAAGAAGCTATTTTTTCAAGTGCATGCATTTCCAGGGGTCACATTCAGCATCAGAGCTGTATTTCTTTTCCTGCAAACTTGAAGGGCATTTGATGTGCAACTCTTACTCAAGTTCACATATTTTTACCATAGACCATGTCAGAACACCACAGCAGGGAATATGTTTTACTGTGCAGAGCATACACTACTAATGTTGCAAAACATACTCAACTAGCATTTTTACTCCTTCCATAAACATGAAATTAGCCTTTACTGTGAAGAAGGGATGGTAGAAATAGCCCAAATTTTAACTCTGGCTGTCTGGCTGAAATCCCATCAATTCCACTTAGTTGCCTACTGCAAAAATTATGCTAAAATAAAGTCATCTCATCCTCATCTGCTCTTAGTGCCACCTCCTTAACTCTACTCTAGTTGTCTTCTATTCTGTGGGGTTATTTAGCAGCTAGGAAAGGACTGACAAATGCATAACAATACAAAAAAATGATGTTGTAGCCTTTACCGCTGAGCTTAAGAATACATGATGCCATGAAGCACATGTGCTGAAATTGGGCCTTGAACTCAGATATTGGTAGCTGATAAAGGTCAAGGTCATCAAACATCCTGATAAATTGTCAGCAGTTAAGTAATAGTCACTTAAAATGTTAAAAAAAATTTGAATCAAAACATTTCTTGGAATGTATAATCTCAGATTGCCGGGTAGTTCAAAGGTATTAAAACACTAATAAATCGTTGTATAATTTGAATGTTAAACTCCATTTTGCCTCATAATGCTTTGTTATTTATCTTTGCATATGAAGAATGTCAAAAGGGCTAAAGGCTTTCCTGTCAGCTATAGAAATTCATCTTTAGAGAATCACTGATAGTCAAAGATAACCACAAGCATAAAAGAAAGTCAAAGGAATAAACTGAGTCTCTGCTATCACAAAATGAACCAGACTAGAAGGTCATGATAGTCTTTTGTTAACCCCTCGCTATACATACTTATTTCTTGTATTTAGGACACTATGAGATGTTTTTACCATATTTAAGCTAGGTGATGGAGAGGTATCTCAGCAGGCATCTCTAATAGATAGCGATATTATAGCACACATGATATGGAGACATATAACACCCAAATTAAAACACATTTGATGGTGCAGATCAAGAGAATTTTTTCCTCCGGTGGGTTTATTCTAGCCCAAGATGTGCAATGTTAAAATGTTCTCAGTGCTATAATTAGTATAGAAAAGGTCTCATATTCTGCACTAATGTTTTAGCTTTGCTTGGGTGTTTGCTTTTGAAATGAATCTCCTGCTCATCCTCACCTACCCTGCTTACTTCCATATCACAGAGCAGTCTCAGGGCACATGCACCGGTGGTCTTTGGGGTTGTGGTGGTTTTGCCTGGGATAGAGTTAATTTTCCTCATTAGTTAGTAGCAGCTAGTATGGGGCTGTTGTTTGGGTTGGTGCTGCAAACAGCAGGCTGCGGGTGCACAAGAAGTTGGGAGGGGGATGGCATCCTCAGCTTATAAAGCTGGGGGAAGAAGAAGGAAAGGACCAGGGTAGAGGGGCGTTAGGAGTGATGGTGTTTGCCTTCCCAAGCCCCCGCTGGACGTGCTGGAGCCCTGCTACCTGGGGGTTGCTGAGCCCCTGCCTGCCCATGGGAAGTGGTAAATGAATTCCTTCTTTTGTTTGCTTGTGCACACAGCTTTTGCCTTACCTATTAAACTGTCTTTATATCAACTCACAAGTTTTCTCACTTTTACTCTCCCAAATCCCTCCCCCATCCCACCATGGGAGGAGTGAGCGAGTGGCTGTGTGGTCCTTCACTGCCAGCTGCAGTTAAACCACAAAAGGAGCAAACCCTCATGCCTTCCAAATACCAACATGCATTCAGTGGATGGGACCAGAATACATGATTCCTGGATAACCTTTCCCTCTCCACACCCAAGACGTGTCTCTGTTGGCATTGTGCTGAGAAGGGTGGTTAGACCTGGAGAAAGATCCAGGGCTCTGTATTCACTGCTGCACCAGGTGACTGAATAATATAATTGTAATATTATTATAATATAATTTTATAATAGCTATTATAATAATAATCCCCCAATCAGCTTCAGGAAATATTTTGCACTTATCTTATTTTTCCCCATGTGCAATAGTTGCAAATTTTTTTGGACTTCTGCAGTGCATGCAGGAAGGCAAAAGTGGTCTCTTTCTCCTCACAGAATCCCCACATATTCAAGCATCTATATTGTTTTTCTACCATTTTCGTTATCTCGTATTTGAGCACTGGGTGACTGAATTGTCATCTGCCTATGCTTGTTTGAGGATTTTCAGATGGTGAAATGAGCCACTGACAAGTGTTTAGTCTAAAGCTGTAAGGAGTTCAGCGTGGGTCTCAGTCCATTGGAACTTGGTAAGTTGTAGCAAGAAGTTTTGATGGAACCCAAACAGAAGTATTTTATTAAAATGGACAGTTTGACATTTGGGATTTTAAGCAGAGCTCTTGCAAGGTTTTGTTTGACCTTTGCAAAAGTACTCCCTGACCCTGCAGGTGTGTTCTGTGGGAAAAGGCTTCCCTCCTTCCAGATTCCCCCAACTTTCTGCTGTTGCAGTAAGACCTAAACAAAGGTCAGAGGAGAAATAGGAAGTGGTAGGTATTAGCTTCATCTCTTAAAATAACTATGAAACACTGGCAGCCCAGCTGTAGAAGTTGTACACCTGCCCTCTGCTACAGCTCACTGATGGAAGAAGTAGATAATGATACTCACTTGGCTCTCAAGAGGTACTACTTATCTTGAAATGTGAGAAAACAGTTTCCCAAGCTGCTGTAGGTAACTCAGTGTGGCTATCCTTCAAAAGAAAACTGCTACCTCTCTAACAGTTAATTTGCAGGAACAGGGGAGAGGAACAGTGATGCTGGGTGATAATAGAACATAAGCTAATATGAAGTTTATGTCACATTAGTGTGAAGCTTTTTACAACTCTACTGGTGAGGTGTGTAGTGGCTTGTGTGTAATTACTTTGAAACAAACAAATATTTAAGCTGGTTTTGATACAGTGTTAAGAGGAGTTGAAGGAGAAACAAAAATCACACACAGATACAGCTAGCCGTTTTAGTGTAATGACAGTTCTAATTGAAAACCTTTTCGGCTAGTCAATCCGTGAAGCTCCTTTTAAGTCAATAGAACTACACTGATTTACAGAGGTATGGTCATGTATCTTTGATCCTCTCAATTTCCTTACACAGATATTTTCCTCCTTCCTCTGCATTTATCTTGACAGATTTGTGTCTGCATCCTTTTAAAGCAGCATTTCCTTACTTGCCTTTCTTCACAATCCCTTACTAGTAATCTGCTCCTGTGTTTTATGACCACAGTGGTTCCCTGACAAAATTCATTTGTTTGTACTTGAGTAGAAGTTCTCATTGACAGCCTTTTTCCTTGGAGGTGTTGTAACAGAGCTTCAGAGTTTAATTATATTACTCTTTGTCTCCAGTTGCCTTGGGAGTGACTACTTGATAATAAAACACTTGGAAAGTTACCCTAAATCAATACTTCTGCTGTCAGCTGCAACAGCCGCTCACCAATAGACACAAGCTAATGATGAAGGCTAAATTATCTCCTTCATGAGTAAGCCATTTGTTTCCCAAAAGGCTCTGATCTCTGATCTGCGTTTAGGCAGGACATGTGCACTGGAGAAAGTAACTCACTGCAACAGAGGTAGACATTTAGGCCATTAAACTCGCAGTTCCCCTGCAAAGTGTCATTACACTTAGACAGCAAGTCTGACACGGTGTAAAATTTTTGTAGCACATCAATATTTCTGTTTGGTTTAAAGCTTTTGGAACAAATAAACGAGTGAGTTCTGGTTGTGAACAAAGTATAAACTTGAGACAGAAGCAGAATAGCCATTCTGTGAATTTTCACTGTTTATTGCAAGCCGAAGTGTTGAGAATCTTTATTGCAACTCAAAGTAGTCTTTCAACCCACTGTGGAGTAAAAGATTACTGAGTTTAAAGAACTAAAAATGTCTTTTTTCAACATAGGTTGAAATGCATCTGGCTAGCACAGTCAGTCTGGATTAAAAATCAAGTAATGTTTCTAGGTATCAGTGAGCAAACAGGAGAGTAGATAAAACAAAAAAGGGAAATGTCATTGTTGCCAAGGGGCTGCGTCTCTGTAAAGCCAACAGTTTGTGACTTGTGCTTGCCATCTAGGAATGTTGTTGGGCCTGAGTTATAATTAGATGAGCTTAGCATAAATGTTTGGGGGGCTTTTTTTTTCTTCCTGCAGTTCTGTAGGAGCTGTAAGAGCTTGTGTACTGAGTTGGGGATAAAGGAATCCCTGGCCCTAGCTACCAGATTTTCACCTGCCTTGAATCAGCTGGTGCCAGTTCCCCTTCAACAGACAATTTGACTATCCCAATGACTATCCCAATGGACAGCTAACTCAGAAATAAAAAAATAAATAAATAATTTTAAAAAAAGGTGCTAAAATTATTTTGTTGTTGTTCTTTATTTACTTGAATGGTATGAGACCTAAGATATTTGCCAGGATGAGACCATGTGATGGAGGCAGAGGGGCTGGACTGAGGGAGGACTGGGCAAGAGACAAATGTTTGCCTAATTCAATCCCTGGACGACAGCAGTGCTTCCTTATGCTTCAGTCTACTCAGAAACCAAAACTTAGACTATCTTTTTTGAACAGGCAAGTTATCTCAGTGGTGAGCTGTTTTTTGTCATGGACAGATCCAAGGAATACCAGAGCTGGTACACAGTAAGCAGTGTTTACTTCTCTAAAACAGCAGAAAAGTAGAAATTGAAATTACACTATCTAACTTTCTTACACAAGTACAAACTTTTTGCTCATCATTTCCTTACAACAGACATTTAATAACTCTGCTTTATAACATTTAGTTTCAGGGTTATAGAGAATGCAAGGAGTGTAATGTTGTAATAGAACCCTGAGTGGAATAGGCCCATGGGACCTCCTCTTTTCTCTGGTGCAAGCCTAACTTGGATGTTACAACGATTCTTTTCTGTTTCTAACTGGTGTTATTCTATAGCATGGAGAGGTCAAATGTGAAGGTAAATCCAACAACCACTACAAAATGTGAAACCAATAAAGCATGTGATAATTTGAGGAATACAAATACTGAAGTCATGGTTCATTTTTATTCAGGTCGTGTTTCTGATCATATCATGTTCTTTTATTTATTTATTCATCTATTTATTCGTTCATTTATTAAACATAGTAGTGTGGATGTAAAGTCTCTCCATACATAGGAAAGTCCCACTGAAGGTGAGGGGAAGAGTGGGAAGGAGCAGCTAATGCCTGACTGCCCACATGGAAAGTTCTTAATGAAACCAAAACAAAGTTTTCAGGATGTCCTAGTAAAGTTCAGAGAGAAAACTAGGCAAAAGGGAAAGGGAGCCCATTGCTTAGCATCAGTGTAACGTTGTCTTACTATCCAAATGGCAACAAAAAAGAAATCTGAGCACAGTGCATGGTCTTTCTGGAACACACTGTATGTGCTCTGCATCTCATAATGTGAGCCATCTGGCCATCCGAGTCTTTGTAGTTGAAATGGTGAGAAATAAAGAGAGATAGAAAGACTGTAATATGTATTGCTTAATTTTTCAGACTTCACAACTGATCTCATTGGACAAAATGCCTGGTTTATGATTTGTCTCTTTCTTCAGTTTGAAGGAGGATTAATAAAAGTTCCTTGACAATACTACAGGAAATATTGCCTTGACAAACCTTCTATAGATAAACACAATACCTGTATCTCTTCTTAGTGGACTCTGTACTTAAAAACACAGTGATTTTTGTCTCCCTTTTCTCCCGCTAGACATGAACAGAACAAGCTTATTAAACAGTTAATAAGGCCATTTCTTTGACTTATGCAAGATTTCTCAATAAGTGAAGATTATTTTTTTAGATAATGGTACTTGCAGTTGAGGTAATCGTGTGCTTGTGCAACTGTGTCACTATAATATGACCGAGTTAAAGAGTGCTGTGGGATTCCTTGCTAGTTTTTCTCACATGTACTTCTTTTCCTACAACCACAATTTAGAAAATCAGTGAAATCAATTCATCATATACATATATATATGACGAGCACATACATTTATGATATTTATGTGATGTGCACATATATATGTGATGAGAAGAGAACCTCTCCTGTGAAGACGGGCTGAGAGAGTTGGGGTTGTTCAGCCTGGAAAAGAGAAGGCTCCGGGGAGACCTCAGAGCACCTTCCAGTACCTAAAGAAAGATCGGGACAGATTTTTTTATTAGGGTCTGTAGCAATAGGACAAGGCAGAAAGGCTTTAAACTGAAAGAGGGCAGATTTACATTAGATATCAGGAAGAAATTCTTTCCTGTGAGGGCGGTGAGGCACTGGCACAGGTTGCCCAGAGCAGCTGTGGATGCCCCATCCCTGGAATTGTTCAAAGCCAGGCTGGATGGGGCTTGGAGCAACCTGGGATGGTGGGAGGTGTCCTTCATGGCAGGGGGCTCAAAACTAGATGATCTTTGAGATTCCTTACAACTCAAATCATTCTATGATTCCATGCTTCTATGATTCTATGATCTTATAAATATCAAATAAAATGCACCTCTGGGGCATGGGTAAAGCAGTGCAGGAAGAACACATGCTGCTGAGAATAGGAAGAGCAGAAATAAAATGAGCATAAAGCTGATGTTTCTTGGGCTGAGATTTCAATTATTTTGCTACATTTTTTATTATTTATTTTTTTGCTCACACTTAGAAAGTGCAAGTTGCTGAATTTTGGAAAGCTACATTTTAACAGCTATAGAAAATTTAACTCAGCAAGGCATTAAATGTTGAACATGCTAAAATTAAGATCTTCATTGTCACACATACCTTATGTATAACCAAGTCCTTTTGCAGAACAAAAATTAATTGACTTAAAACATATTATTCAACACTGAAAATTGTTCCATTTGGTTAATTATTGTCACTATGTGTGTGCTTTAACTCCATTTCAATGTGTCCAGCTCAGAGGATTATTGTCCAGATATTGCATCTTCTTGTATCTTTGCACAGTAAGGACACAAATGACTGGTGCTGCTCAGGCTGGAAAAGAGGGCTCATAAGAATCTTACTGATGTCTATAAATATCTGGTGGGAAGGGATGGGAGTGAGGCAGCCTAGCTTTTTTCAGTGGTCCCCAGTGACAGGACAAGAGGAAACGGGCACAAAATGAAGAACATGAAATTCCATCTGAACACTAAACCCCACTTTTTTTTACTGTGAGGGTGGTTAAACATTGGCACAGGTTGCCCAGAGGGGTCGTGGAGTCTCCATCCTTGGAGATATCCAAAACCCAACTGAACACAGCCCTTGACAATCTGCTGTAGCTGACCCTGCTCAAGTAAGAGAATGTTGAACTAGATGATCTCAAGAAGTCCCTTTCAACCTCAACAATTCTGTGATTCTATGAAGTAGTTTAGGGGAAGTCAATCAAAAAAATAGCCATGACTACTCTGTTTATATATCCCATAGCAGAAATCTTTGAGTCTCTGATATTCTAGTCATATTGTGGTAGAAAAAGAGGAAAATGAGGAAACAGAGAGAAAAGATAAAAAAGGAAGGGAAAAAAATGGGATGGGGAGAGGAAAAATAGGAAAAAATATAGGAGAGGAGAGAAGGAGACAAGAAGAAACCATGAAGAAACTCCTAGCAAATAGGCATTGCGTTGTACTGCCTAATGTTTAAACAAAATACGTGAGAGTACTAAGAAAAAGCAGGGTGGGAACTGGGTGTTTTGGAAAACAGACCACAAACTTTTCAACACTTACTCCTCAGGTCTCAAATAGACTGTTAGAGACCGCTATGCTTCCAGCCCCTGCAGAGAGACAGACCTCATTCTTATATTCTACTAAGGATGACTGACATATTTTGAAATGCTTGAACTGTATAATAACTATGTAATAGGTCCAGCAAAGAAACCAGCTGAGAGCTCCCCTGTCCTCAAACACTGGTAGGTTTTTAGGAGGTGCTTACAGCGATTTTAAGCAGATGAACACAAAATGAAAGTGTCTGTCTTTCTGTCTCTCCTTTTTCTTTTCTCAAGCTATTATTAAATCCTTGCACAAGAGCCAGCAGAAGAGTAAGAAGTTCATCTGGATCAGAATTTCCCATGAAAGCGCAAAAACTTCACATCCCAGCATAGATGGAAAGCAGTGTTTGGTTATGGGGTAACACTGTATCATTTTGTTATCTCTCTCAGACTGAAGTCCATACCTTCTCACCCCTTCCAGTGCCCCATCCTGCTCACACCTTCCTTTTGTCATACTCATTTCAAAGACCCAGGTTGTTCTCCCCCCTTTCTCACCCTACTTAGGATCCCACTGTATTTAAGTTTTACCTCCCACAAATTCATGCTCAGCTTTTTATTTTATTTTATTTTATTTTATTCTTTAGGGTGGTGATTTACCCATACAGTTTTATTCTGTTTGAAAATAGACCAAAGGCTTCCTGAATGTACTCTAGCAGCAGAAAAAAATCCACAGAACAAAGCCAGAGCCAATAAAAACTGAACAGGAAGATTCAACAGGAAACCACAGATATTGTTTAGCTCTGTTCCAAAGTCAGGTTCCAGCTGACTGTACCTAGGTTCAGTGGGTGATGGCTGGTCTGGGCTCAGTGGCAGCTACGTGTGTTGCCAGAATACCCAATTCGCACCACGTGTGCTTGGTGAAATCTTTTTAGACCATTCAGCTAGTCCCTGAATATTTCAGGTTTGCTTCTTTAAAGATATATATAGATGTGTGTGTGTGTATCTATATATAATCTAACTATCTCTATCTCTATCTATCTATCTATCTATATCTCTTCATAGTACAAATCCTGCACACTGAGATATTCCTTCAGCACCCTGCCCTACTAAATCTACTGAAAGTAAATGTTTGAGCAATTGTGGCCAGCTTTGCCACATTGAGAGATGCAACTACTTGCTAAGACAAGAAGGGGAATAAAAATTAATGAAAGGAGGTATGGTTTTAAATAAATGGGGGTTTTTAACTATATTTCAAAAATCTGTTGCACAACTGACAGAGTATTTGAGACCTCTACTCTAAACCTTCCCATGATATGCTCAGTATCTACAGGGATAAAAAAGAGTATGATTTGAAGGTACTCAGAAATTAACTTAAAATGTAAGTGTCTTCAGCCTTTGTTATTGCAAAGCAGAGATCTGCAATCATCAAAAAAGTGCTCCAAGGTGCCATTACATTAAGTGTTCCTGTCCTATATGGCTGAAATCACAGTTAATTCTACCACACAGACTCCCAAGAGCAAGCTCAAGAACCAGAGGCTCTCAACTGTTTTTATTTATGAGAAACAGACTGATAATTTTGTGAGATGAAACATTTAGTTGCTCTTATTTCAAAAGGAAATAGATAGTCACAAAATTTTTAGTTCAAATGATGCTGGTTTTATTTTCAGAGTAGATTTCTATGTGTAAGAGTGCTTGAAAATACAGTTGCTTGACTTCATCTTTCACCCTTTCTCATGGTGAAGGAAATGTAAATTTAAGCAGAGAAGATAAAACACCTTAAAATGTATGAAGATGCAGCCTTGTAATGTTCCACAGTGCTTCCAGAATAAATACCATTAAACTATGTGAAGGATAATATTTAACTTTTGGTGCAGTAACAGCATTTCATAAAAGCTTTTCTTTTTTTCTTTTTTTTTTTTTAAAGGTAGAAAAACATCACTCTAAATTTTATATTTCAGTGGGTTTTGTTACTACCACAGTTCATATCAGGGGTGTGATGGATTGAGCCAGTCCATGATGAACATTCTACTTCTGTTTTTTAAAAAATGTTGAAGGAACTTAATGAAGACTTGACAATGGCGAGGAGAATGAATTTTCCCTTGCAAGTCAGATATAGTCAGGAAACAGAAACCAACAACCTAATAATGTCTCCTATATGTGTGCATATCTGCCAGCTTTTGTCCAACTGCAACATTTTAATTTCTGAAGACAGAGCTCAGCAGAGCTGTACTGTCTTGGAAGGAATTTCACAATAGCCGTGTGTCAACTCCATTGGGCTGCTGAATGGGTACTCTTAACCTGGACATTTTAGTGTTAGAACTAGCTTTCAATTTGGTGTCACTGCAGAACATCAGGAGGTCAAAGGAAAGGCATGCCAGCTTTCCTCATTTCTGTGCTGTGAGGCTTGGATGAGATAAGTCTTGGACAAGACTGATTACCCTGTGCCAGGAATGGTGAGAAATCTGGGCAGGTTAGAGATCTAGACAAATTCTCCTCTTGCTTTAAGCATCTCCCTTTTGCCACTCTTGTAGTAGGGTTTCTTTTTTGTCCTAGAGATCCCACCAGAAATACAACAATGCAGAAACACCACTCTTCTACGGAGAAAAACGGTGCATAAATTTATTCCTTTTGGGAATGCATGTTTTCTTCAGGGAACTGCCCCATCAGAATGGTGTAAGGGTTTTTTGAGACTTAATAGTGATAAAGGAACAATGAGACAGTCATGGACAGGTTAAAAATCTCATATGTTATAATACAAATAGGATGTATTCCATTCCACACATTGTCTCTGCCGCTCCTTCCTCCTCGGTGCGAGGACCCCAGCATAGGGTCCTCCCATGGAGACAGTCCTCCATGAACTTCTCCCCTGTGAGTCCTTCCCACAGGCTGCAGTTCACCATGAACTGCTCCAGTGTGGGTCCTTTACATGGGGTACTGTCATTCAGGAACAGACTGCTCCAGCATGGGCTTCCTGTGGGGCCACAGCCTCCTTCAGGCATCCCCTTGCTCTGGTGTGGGGTCCTCCAGACTAATTATTTATGATGTTTTCTTATAATTTTTTCTGGTTTCCAGTCTTCCATTCTAGATCATCAGAATCCACAGCTGTTCTAAGTGCAAATATTGCACAGTAGACATCCCTTACATCCCAGAATTAGTGCTTTCAGGCTTATGGTGTGAGCAGAAGAAAAACTAATCTTCTCTAATAGATTAGGTTGCTTTTTCTTCATGTTGCTAAACAGAGCTTTTGCATTTGTTCAGCAGATACCCTCTTGACTCATTAGCAAGTAACAGCAGTGCAAGAGGGTCTCCTTTTAACAATACTTCAATTAATTTGGTAAATATGTAGAGGAATGAAGCTGGGTTAATTAACATTGATAATATCCAGCTGTGGGCTGGCTTCAGGGGCAGTGGGTTGGCTGATGTAGATAAGGTGCAGCTGTGCTGGTTCTGTTAAGGGGTTGGGCAGCCAATGAAGAGAGAGTAGCCAAGAAAGAGACAAGGAAGAAGCAGAGAAAATATGTGCCCTGGGTGAGAAGAGGTGAAGAGAAGGCAGCAGAGGGGCTGGCATGAAGAGTATGTTGGTATGAGATGGTAAAAGACCTTGCTGCAGCTTGATAGTTTGGAGAGTGCTGGGATGTATTACCAAGATAGCAAATGAAGAAGATGTCATACTGCCTCTACATCAGTAAGAAGCGAATATTTCACTGGGGCCACATCTTCCCTCTGTTATCAGATGGGATGCAGTGAAGCCATGAGATTCCTGCAGGTGGAGAAAATGCTTAATTCAGCCAATTCAACTGAACACCAGAGGATTATCTGATATAAATTTGAACTTTACCGTTCTGGCCAACAGTAATAAAACTCTTACTGAAGTATTGTGTTCTTTGGCTTTGCAGCTCCCAGAAAGGCAAAAGGATAAGTGCCTTTACTTTTACATTTCTCAATTAAATAATGCTTTTGTAGTTTATAGGAAAAGATGGTATAAAAAGTTTGACTTTTCATCTGGATAAACATTTTCTTTGAAAGTTCAGCATTCATGTTTTCTGTCACAACTTGCTCTAGCTTTTAGAAGCTGGAATTGCTCATGAAAAATGTCTCTTCACATTGAAATAATTTTTAGGTCTCCTATATGTGTATTAGATATGAAAAGAGAATGCCTAGAAGTAAACTTCCCACTTTTTCAAGAGTAGGATATGGGGTATCTAAATGTTTTAGGCATTAAATTACTACTATTATTAAAATATTTAGGCATTCAATTGTTATTATTGCATTTTTCTTGCTTGCATCCTTCATAATCATCTCTGTAATCAGGAAGTTGGGTGAAATTCACTTTATATGAACCCAGTACAAGAGGGATGTTGCTGGGAATCAGAGCTGGTTTCTAGTACAAGATTATGCAGACAGTGTAAACTTAAGACGACAAGATAAAAGTAGGCTGGAAACCAATACAGCGCTCTATTTGTATCCAGGAAGCTACTGTTAAAATAAACATCTTTTGTTACAGTTACGTGAAAAAAAGGAAGAAGTCTGCTAGCATATTGTTTAGACCCGGGCTATCTCTGCAATGCTTAGTCAAATAAGAGGTGTTTTCTTCAGTGGGTAGTTCTAGTAATTTGAACAGGAGAATTAATATAAGTGATATTTGCAGTACATGAATTTCAAAGAATTTGTCACAGCACGATTAAACAGCTATGATGACAGATTTTTCTGTGGAGCCTTAACTTTCATAGCAATGCTGTGACTGAGCTTCTTCAGTGAATGAACAGGGGAGTAAAAAGATACTTTTTATTGCTGTATACAGAATTGAAAACGCATTGGTTGGAGTAATGCTGGAGTAACCTATAAAATCCCTACATCAACATCTGAGAAAAATATATTGAAAAGTTGTAGCAGATGAAGAAAAGATATCCATACGATTTGAGACTTGAGGACAGTCCTAGCTTAAGGAGAAAGACTTGAAGAGTATCATCTGGAGAAGATACAAGTGACAGGATTAGATTGCTGTATTCAAGGGTACCATTAAGCTAATAGTAACTGGAGCACAAATTTAAAATGAGGGATTATTCTTGGGCACTTCCAGATCAAGTTTGAGCAAGTGGAAGGGGGATGAATGTGAAGCATATATTGTAAAGTGACACTCCCCAAAAAGGAAGCAGGAGTGCTGGGTAGGAGAAAGCTTTTTGAGCAGACCACTACATGAGCTAGGCCAGCTTGTCTCCAACCCAGACCTGTTTCCATGGGGAGATGTCATTACCAAAGTCTTCTTAGCCCTGTCAGAAAAAAAAACAAAACTGAAGCCTCACAAATTCAAAAGGCAAGACACCATATTTTTTTTTTTTTTAGCAGCAGTGGTCCTTAGCCACAGGAAGAAATGTTGAGAGAAGTGATGGGTACTCTGTCATTTGCTGTATTCCAATGGAGACTGGCTACCTTTCTGAAAGACATACTTTATTAGCACAAAGCTAATAAGCTTAGTGTAGGTAAAAGCTTAGCATAGTGGCAAGAGAATGAACATGGCCCGAGATAAGTTCACCAGATGGGGTGAACTGTGTAAAACTTCATCAGCTCTGGGCAACTAACCCATGCTTTCAGTACCAGCTATTTCATCTGGAAGAGCTAGTGCTTCATTGTTCAACAGAAGTGTTATGAAGTTTCATTCAATTATGTCTGTAAGATACATGGGCTCCTTCCTGAGGAAACTACCCCAGAAACATAAGACGTAATTAGCAGCAGAAGATTGCACTAATCAAGTGCTCAGGAACATGCCTCTCAGTGTTTCCTCGCAAGAAAAGTGCTGCATAAGAATAGTTTGGATGATGAGCAAATCCTACGTAAGAATTCTTGCTTGTGTCTTCAACAAGACATAGATCTTTATGGAAATTAGAAGCTGCTGAGTGACTTTCACCTTTTCAACCAATTCTTCTAACTGTGTGAGGGGAAGGAGGCATGTTTGCAAACTCTGCTGGAGAAAAAAGCATTTGAGCGATACAGCACCTATTGTGGTATCTTCTGTGCATTTGTTCCACCTATACTCTGCTTAGTGAAAATGAATAATGATTGGATGATTTGCAAAAGACATTTTGGTTTTCAGATAGGATTACTGTCTTTTTTTTGTGCAGAATATTTACTTTCTCAAGTCACCACTAACCACAGCAGTGTATGACCCTCTGACCTGAGATCATCCTGCCTTTTGCTCCCAGTTTGCTTGGGATGAAATCTGTCTCTATGCTCATGCCTACTAGCATACAGGGAAGTAGATTACTTGATGATATGAATGGCTGGAGATCCACCTGCTGTCTGATCAAGAAGAGAGATACACGTGCACAAATTACTTTCCATCCTCATTCAGTCACCAGTCTTTTTTTTTTTTTTTTTTTTTTTTTTTCCCCTCCCCATTCCTTCTTTTCTATGTGTTGCTTAGATGATAAATTGTTCAGGCCATAGTTGTGATGCTCATGTGTGTCTATAATGACATGAGTTGGAATTGATGTTATTTCAGCAACAAAAAAAACCTCTTTTCTGCTTCAAAACTAAGATGGTAGCCTTTCATACCCACCACTGGGGGTGGTGGTGGGGAAGGGAATAGGAAAGGCATGTTCTAGGTCTTTTTGCCCTTTTGATGTGTCAGTTCCATGGGAAACTAATTTGCCAATATTCAATTAAGTAAAATATTTTAAGTGTCTCATTTCATACCCGTCATAAAGTTATCCTTGCTGGATGTAGCTCGAGATGGTTTGGCAGATGCTTTGAAGAAAGAGTTAATTTTTAGCAAGGTTTCTGCTGAGTGCTCCTAAAGATGCCTTCTAGAAAATATATTGAGGCATGACTACTACCAATATTTCACAGCATTAGGCAAGGCCATTGCCTTGCTGTTCATGGTAACTTCTGTTCTTTGGGGGTCTATAAATTACAAAGCCAAAAAAGGAAAGATGAACTTTAATGAATACTCTCTCCTGGAGGCTCCAAGAGAGAATTCTGAGTGCAAAAAGCGTGGGAGCGAAGGAAAAAGAAAAAAGAAAAAAAAAAAAAAAAAAAAAGGAGATGTTATCTGGCATTAGCACAGCCTACCTCTGCTACAGATCCCTTTGAAAAGGAAAACTGTGATATATGTTGCAGCATTAGTGTAGACATAAAAACTGCAGGGAATGGAGAAGCTGAGTGAGGGAACTGTGCATTGTAGACATCAAAGCAAGTAGGTTTTTCCCCAGATTACTTTAGGAGCATTTAAGAATGCTTGAAACAACTCATCCAGCTATCCATGAGGATGGAGATAACATACGAGTCCAGGAAGACGGTTTGTGTGCAGGTCTCGGTCCCTATAACGCTTTCTCTGAAAACAGCCGTCTGCATCCAGCCTGCAGGAGCCTTGGGCGCAGGGGAAGGAATCGGGCTCCTGGCACAGGCTGCCTGTCAGAACTCCTTTGGCAGGCACACAGGCGTGCTTACTGCCTGCACTGTGTTTTACACTCCTCCCCAGTGCCCTGCATGCACCCCCAAGGCACTGGCAGCATGGATGGCAGCAGAGGCAGCTGGGACGAAGCCTTTTGCTGTGTTGCCAATGGCCACTTTGGTATGGCCTTTTTCAGGGTGTGTTTGGGTACAAGGGACCGTTCCCCTAGCCATCTGCCCTTGAAAAAATGATGCTACCCATACCAGCTCCGCTTTTCACTTTTCGTTTAGCCCTGCTGCACTTGTCTGTCAGAAGGAGGCTCAGTCTTCTCTTTTAATAATTTAGGGCAAAGAGCTAACTGAGAGCTCCAAAACTGCAGGAGAAATGTCCTTGAACTTAAATGGCTAGATAAAAATAGGCCTTTAATACAGTGAGGCAGCCACCTGAAATGTGCTTTCTGACTGCCACTTCATCACCCAAACTTTCACACCGCTGCCTCCCAGCATCCTGCAGGCAGGTGGCGAGGGATCCTTCACCTTCTCCAGCCACCATGCACCAGCCACCAGCAGAGATGCCCTGCCTGTCCATGCTCGATGCTGAACAGCAAGATTGGAATTCCCTCCTCACCCAAAGCATGCTTTAGTGGTTTTCAGTCCCCAGGCTAAACCACTTGAGGGTAACTTGGGTAAAGATGAAAAAAACCCAGCAAGCTAACCTGGTTTGTTCAAAGCCGAGCAGACAGGGAAGAAGCTGTGGATGGATTCCAAGCTTCCTTACTCTTATTCCCAGTCTGCTGCCCCAGACCTTGTTGCTTGTGTTTTAAAACAGATAAAAATGTCTTTTGGAAGGCCCTTCACCCCGCTGTCTCCCCTCCGGCTCTTGTCTCCTTTCACTTCTTCCCTCTGTCCCACTGTCTCTCCCAGGTGCTGGAAGAAGTGAAACTCATGCACAAACTCTCCCTGCAAGGTGTGAGATGTAGAAGAGTGTGATCCCATGTGAAGGGGCCACTGTCTGAAGGGCTGGCAGTGTCTGGGGTCTTTTTATGTCTTCTGTCAGAGTTCAAATGGATTACCTTGGCCAAAGCAAAGGACCTTTCTGTGACCCGATTTCCCCTCCTAGGGAAGATGATTAATCATAACACCGGGGATTTTTTTGAAGCTTAATTCAATGGCATTTATGGAATATTAGTGGAAGTTAAGGTATGAAAAGAAATTAAAAAGTTCTAATGCAGCTGTCTTGTTGGCACAATATTAAAGCAGCTGATTATGGGCACTTAACTAAAGGAAATGAGAATTACAATCAGTTAGCACAGAAGCAAATATGTGATCCACAGCCTACTGAGAATATAATGCCAATTTTTTCTGCTCTGCAAAGAATACTGAGCCATGACACCAGCATATTATTTCTGTGACTTGAAGACGCTTTGATAACTAAATCTAGGGTTTCCTTTTTGTTGAACTTTTGCTTTGCAGGAGCTGATGAGGTTCTGCAGTTCACAGCCTGCCCTACAGAATGAACTTGAGCTGCAAGTACAATTGCAGGGCTCACCAGCGGGTGGTGAGAGAAGTCAGACTGAAACTGCATGTTTGAACAAGGAAAATCACTCTTGCCTTGATGTCTTGTTATGCTCCTCACAACCTGACCCCCAGTAGGGCAATCAGTGATCTTTGCAGATGGTGAAATGGCCTTTTCCACAAAAAGAGTTTGTTTTAAACAATCTGTTCTAAAACCTCCTTTGCTCTGGTGGTTTCCATCCCCTTGTTCGTTTTTTTCTCTGCCTGGCTCAGAGTTTTCTAAAGGAGAAATCTCTAGCAGACAAACACATCAGCATGTTAGTCCTGTGTTGGGTATACCTGTAGAGTGCTTCAGAGCAATGTTTATCACTATATAAACATCGTGCTTTGTGTTTTTGCTTACTGGGGTCTTAGCCTGACATTGCTTAGCATGGTAAAGATGCAACAACAGTGTGGCGAGAAGTCTGGGAACTAAATGATGCCATTCCACAGCTGCAAGCAGCTTGCAGACTGGCAGTTTGACATTCCTCCCTGGAGAAAGCAGAGCAGCCCTTTTCGTTTCCCTTAAAATATTAGTGAACCACAGGCATCTTTAAAGAGCATAAGAAGTTGTCTTTGAGGATGGAAGAAGGAGATAAGAAGTCAAATAGATGGTTTATTTCACAGCACATTTATGAAGTAGGTTATGGGCAGTGATGCCTGGCAGGCTGGGTCTGCTTGGCTAATATATAAAGCATGAAAGAACTTCATTAGCGGTTTTCTTCTTGTGGGCAGATGCCTTCTGCCTCTGTGCCTCTTACCATTCTTCCTACACTCCTTCACCCCTTTTGTTGCAAAAGGCTGTTTTATTGCCCTCCTTCCCTCATGCTCCTCTAAATATTAAGCAACGTTGTATAGCAGGGGAAATGGGGTGGCCACTTACACACTCCCATGCTTTATGTTGGTTTTTAACTAGCCTTATCCCAGAAAACTTTATAACATCTTCCATTCCACTTGTGTACCATCTGCCAAAGATTTCTGTCAACAAGGCTTGTGTGATATCCAGGGGAAGGTTTCCAGACACTTGCTGGTATTTTATAGCAAATGATACGGAGGAGGAAGGAATAAAAGGGCATTTTCACCAGCTTACAATGATGTTAGCAACTTGTTATCGTGGTAAACTTGAATTAATTTTTAATTTCAAGCCATCATAGTAAATACTGTATCTGATAGCCAAAAAAATCCTGGGATCTTATTTCCATAGTGTTGTCACTGTGTTCACACTCATCTTGTATCAATGCACCCCCAGAACCCCACATCTACCCAAATACCTGAAGACCTGCAAGCATCCCACAGTCTAATTTCATGATCATCCCATCTGTCTTGCATTATGGTTCCATTTAAAGTTGATATAAGTAATGAAGGACCTTGCTTACACTAAGTAATTCTTTTTTTTTTTTTTTCCCAAGTATATGTACCAGCAGATATGTATAATTGAAAACTCTTAAAGCAAGGCACTGAGGCACTGGTAGCAGATGTAAATCTAGGAACCTCACAGAAGCCTGACAGATTTCTTATTGAGTGTCATGCTGGAAGTTACAACCCTAATTCCAGGGAGATGCAAAAGAGTGAAGACTTTGATACTGTGGTCAGAGAGATGTTCATTAGGTGACACCCAGAGCCCTGAATTCCTTCCATTTTAATTGTCATATATGACTGTGAAAGGTGGAGGTTGACAAAATCTCCCTTCCAGCAACAGCAAGGATTCAGAGGAAAGTTTCTGAGGGTCAGTATTTCTTGGGCCTTGTTCCAGGTTAGTCCATCTTGCTCGATATTCTTCGCACTAAGCTGTACAACGGCAGTTTAGTACTATCAAATAATTCTATTTTGACTTGCTTAAAGGTGTTTTATGGGCCAAATACACTTGAAAATAATTCAAATCTTGCCTTATCACTTTACCATCTTGCTTTGCTTTTATTGATTGGATTTTCACTTCGGTTATTGAACTTTTCAGGTGAGTAGTAAGTACCTACTGGAAGATGAATGCAGAATACAAAGGTGCATCCTAATTCTGTCCAGCTGCCAGCAGCAGGGGGGCACTATAAACAAACCTGGCATGCATCCTGAACTCAGTCAATTACTATACCTTGGCATAGGGGTGGACAGGAATCTGCCCACCTCACTGCAACTGTCCAGGTTTTACACTGGCTTTGTACTTCATAAGAGACTGGTGGAACACCAGAAAGGTGTTTTTAAGGCTCAGATGAGCCAGCTGGTCTAATTCCAAGAGTCTATTTTCTTCAGAAATCTATGGGAGTTGATTCCCCATTCACAGAAGATTTTTGGCCTTCTGCTTCTCAAATCTAGACTCAAATACTGATAAAATAGATTCTCAACCTAACTATTGAGCAGAAAACATCACCACAGGTTAATGAAGCTGTCATTTCTTCTAGGAAAAACAGCTTGCAAAAGGCATCTTATAACTGTTACTGAAGAAGGACCCATTTTTCACATGTCTGCTTCCTTGTAAGTCCACCTCAGCTACTACTGTCTATAGTTTGGTGCCAGAATATCTCTGCATCATGGCCACCATTTCGGTCAGCTCAAATATGAAAGCAACATCCTGCTGAAGTGCCTGAATGGAGAACCTTCCAGCACAACATATGAACCTTCTACACAGAGCATATTTTGAGTTTGTGGAAAAGCAAAGGAAGGGACAGAGGTTTCCAGTATTGTTCACTGTTTGTTCAAGAGAAAAGGAAATAAAATAAGGAAGACAGTAACTGTATTGCAGATGATACTTAGCAGGACAATGTGTGAGAGGTGGGGCGACCGTAGACTGTAATACCACCGAGGCAACATAATCTTCTTTGTCTGGAAGACTAGTTGCCTGCAGGGTAAGGTTCTAATTTCAGCCTTGTGTGTAAGTGTATATGTATATAAGACACATATTTTGCCATAAGCCTGAAATAAGACTTTCAGATTTCCAAATCAAAAGTAATGTATTGATTTCCGACTCCTCTTCATTGTCCCTCTGATTGAAAGGTGATGCTCAACTTTGGCATTTCTCTTTGTCTACCACCACCAGCCTTTCGCAATTAGGGAATCTGGATCTCTCACACAGCACTCTGAAGATAAGCAAAACACTTTATGTATTGCTTCTTTAGTGGCAGAGTTGGTGTTATGTATACTTTTGCAGAGGGAAAATATATTGATTAACTTTGTTGTAAAGAGGCTGAGCATTTAATTACAGTACGTATGCATAACTTTCTCCCCTAACCCATACCTCTCTGGTTGGGTTGTAAATAGGAGTAAGCTCTCTAGAAGAGGGATTGTCATTTTGGGTAGATCCTAGCTATGGTTTGTTGTCTGTTCTTGGTTTAATAATACTAGTCCCTGAGTACTATTAAAAAGCTAATACTTAAGTCTGTTATTTCTTGGTCCACTGTTTATAATCCCAGCATCTGTGAGGAAACTTGATAAAAATATAATAGTGTTAATTCATGTCGGGATTCTGTTCCACTGTAAACTCTGGATGCTTTTTTGCAGAACTACTCCATCACCTCATCTTGTATTTAGATAACCGCAGATTCACAGTAATTACAGATTACAGTAATACAGAGAGAGAAAAAAAGCTCAAACATTACATAATTTCAATTCAAGAGCGAACTGTTACAAACTTGGATCCAAACACAGATATCCGCTGTGTAGATCTATCTTGCATTGTAAATGTGTCATCTCTCAGTGGCTGAGCAGAGTTTAGTAGGAAATAAAATTTCAGAAATCCCCTGTGAGCAGCAAGCAGTATGGTATGCATGCAGGGAGGGCGGGGAGGCAGCGGCTTCAGTAGATATTTCAGCACACTCTTTCAGCTCATTATAAGCAAAGATTTAAAGTGTCTTCTGCTAAGCTTCCAGTGTGATGGAAATCTGAGATGCCTGTTCTGATGTATTAAGCAATGATTAAGCTATAATGCCGGTGAGATACTTTGAATTATAATTGAAGGTGGGACCAGCTGATCTTTCAAGGTCCTGGGCTCAAAACCAACCCAGGCTTTCACAGCCTGGGCTCTTCTATGGTTCTATGTTTTTCTGAAAAAAAGAGTGAAAAACAAAAAAATATTTTTAAATGATACTGCTTAGGAAGAAAAGGGGAAGGGGGAAGATCAAGCTACCCATTGTGCTCTAAAGCCACATATAACCCTTATTTTTTTTTTTAATCAGAAAGTTTTCTGGCTGTATCAGGTCATGTACAACAGGAGAAAATAGAAAATGGCACATTGGCTGTGCTGAGCAAAGGTACTGGCGCATTGATAAATGCAGAAAAGTTAATAACCCTGCCCAACTGCACGTAACCAGCAGCATGTAGGTCAAGCATTGGTTAATAGAACCCAGAAACTGAAGCTCATCCATTATATGAGTAATAAATATGAAGGCATCTGACACAAAAGAAATAGAAAGGCCTTGAATACCTCCAGAAAGTGTCTTGGACTGCACACTTGCTAGATGTCTCAAGATGAAACAGTAGTTACTTCTGGGCTCCCAAATGTCATGATTTGTCTTCCAGTGTTGAAAGAGTGCGTCCAGCATAATAATGTTCAACTCTGACATCTTGCTCTGTGCCTACACGATATGGTGTTTGCTGTTTGGCAGCATCTGTAGAGGAGGGAAACAAGATGTGTGGTTCTGGAAACACACTGGACTGGAGCTGTAATGGTTCTGTGTGTGTGGCAGCCGCTGACACAAAGGCACAGATGTTGCCCCCACTGCAACTTAGCGCAAAATAAAAAACAAACAAAATCTCCTTCCCCAAACAGTGTTAGCCATGGAGTTAAGAGAGGGAATCTCAGTATGACCTTTCTACCTTTTTAGTCTGCAACATGCTGCATTTGTAGGGGAAAGAAAAACCCAAGAGGTGTTTTAAGGTTGATTTTTTTTGTTATGTGGTATTTCAGCGGTGTGTGATCTACTGCAATGAAGAGGAAATAAGGGGACACACTTCTGCTCAGTTTTGAGATGCATTGCAGTGCAGCTCATTTGGTTTATATTCTCTGTTTTGATTATTTTTCTTTCTCTCTTTTTTTATTCTACTCTAGTGAAAAAGATGGCTGGGATATAACTGTTATTTTCTGAGGTAGTTACTGAAATACCATTATTATGGTATAACTGAGCAGGTTCTGCTGAAGGAAACACAGGGAGGTGGTTTTTTTACTTCAAGATGTCGACTGCAGCCTGCCTGTATATTTTTGTGGCTTGCCAGTAAATTGGCTCTGGGACCAAGGCTGATAAAAGGCTTCCACAGAAGAGATGCAGACAGAGCATCAAACTTGTCCTGCGGATGGATTGCTTTGACCCTTGGTGACAGTGATGAGAACGCCGGTCATTTGTCATGCCTAATGCCCCTCTTCCGGAACCTTGCAAAAGGACCATCCAGTCCTATAAATTGCTACTGAGTCTTCCAGCTTGCCCAGCAGCCACAAGGAAAGAAAGCACATGAAAAATAAAGCAGGCTCAGAGCATTGCCTAAAACCTGAAAGTCTCCCATTGCAGCTGTTCTTGAGTGAGGGCATAAAAATGTTCAGAGCAGGGCTTTACAACTGTGGTTCTAGTGCCCATATATCAGAAATGCCTTGTGATACTCCTCATAAACATAACTAATATGCTTTTTCACTAGAAACCATGCATGTGGATTCTGTGGCCTGAATGAGAATTATAAAATGTTAAGAATCCTGGCAAGATTTAGGAACCCAATTCAGAATAATAATCAGAAAGATATTTGTGACAGACAAAAGGTGGTTGGTTGTTGGGTTTCTTTTATTTCTTTTTCAATCAAGCTACTGTTTGAGAACATTTTCATTTTTATGCATTTTGAAATTATGTCACTGATATCAGAACCTTTATCTTCCACAAAACTTACGTAGGCAGTAAGGGATGAGAGTAGGCAGCAGACAGACTGAACTAGATCAATTCCTAATGAAGCCCTGTGTCCTCATAACCTTACTTACTATTACTTCTTTCTAATAAGACCAATGACTCAGAAGACCAGTCTCCAGACTGTAACTCTAACTTAAAAGAACAATTTATGATACTTAACGTGGATGTAACAAAGGACTTTTGTTCCTATGAAGATAATTGCAAAATTCTATTAATACATGTAATTATATTCATACACAATACATAATTATTCAAAGACAGATAAACTTAAGGATCAGAATCTGGGCATTTCTTTTCAATTCCTTTCCTGGCTTGTGTCATCTCCTTAGCTTCTCCTCTTCCCGCCCCCAGAAAAGGATAAAACTCAGTATAGAACTGTTAGTAAAACACCATTTCATTATATGCAAACCAGCAATGACTCTTGGGTGCCCACAGGAAAGAACAAGACACCTAAACTACACTTGCAATAACACATAAATTTACTTTCAAGAAAAGCCTATCATCATCTGAAGAGAGTTAGCTAACTCCTCCTTCCTCTTTGTGTAGGAGACTGCTTGGAGATGTGGGTTGTTTTTTCTTTCCCCCTGCCCATTTCTGAGAGTGTTGTGGGCTCTGCCAACACTAACTGCATTCCCTGTCTGTGTGCCTTGGTTTGATCTGGTTGTTCTGCAGGCTTTCAGGTAGCAGCTGGTTTTGCTGGTGCCTGATTGCCTTGGGAGCTGCATTACCACCACAATCGGTGCATCTTGTGTACCTACATCTGTGTGAAGAACGCAGAAGCTGACCCCGATGTTGAACAAGAGGAAGAAAACCAAGGCTGACGGATAGGCTGGGATACTGGGGTAGCATGTGAGGCAGGACACTGCAGCCTCTCCCCAGCACCAGCCAGCGTGGCGCCCGTTCATGCCGCAGCCTGTGGCTGCACCTCACTATCTGGACAAGAAGCAGAACTGGACTGTGGCTTGCACAGTCACAGAATCAAGGGAAGGAGGAAAAGACTACTTGTCACATGTTTGCATGAAAGAAAGCTGTAAGAGATATTTACAAGTATTGCCAACCTAGATAATTTAAATGCTATAAATTGCACCTCAAATCCATGATTCATATTTTTTGCATATTATCCTTCCATTTCTCCTACCTTAATTTGCAGAACTTTGGGGGCAGGTTTGCAAACTTATTTTGATGCTACAAAGGCTAGATGGCTTTTGCTGTGAATAAAACCTAACATGTTTACGCAGTCAGTGGACTCCACAAACTATAGCTTTAAGAAAAATGTCAAATAATGCACAACAGCTCTGGAAACTTGAAAGGGGAAATGAGCAAATTTTTGCCTTTGTGTTTTCTCTCTTTTCATGGCAGGTAGTCCAAACTGAAAGGCAAATCCTCACAGCTCTGAAATTAGTAATACACAGATAACATATACTTCTGACAACAGTTTTATCTTTTGCTCAACTTTCTGGATCAGCCAGCAGCTACTGTTTCAGATTTTCTCCACAACATCTTTCCCTATCAGCTGGAAAACAGAAAGTGATGCAGAGAAATAAGCAGGGGAACTTTGCCTTTCATAAATCTGTGCTTTTCAATATCTACATAGCATCATGTAAGCAATGTCATAGAAATTATGTGCTTTTCAAGAAAATATTTTTCTTCCATCTATAATTTCTGTGACTGATTGTGAGTTGTGCCAGAAAAATAAGAAGATTGCTGTATTTCCTATGTTACAAATAAAATCAGAGTTGCTTTTACAGCATCTGTTCAGTCCAGATCTCAATTTGAACACATCTAGAAACTAAAGGAAGAACCTACAGGAAAAAAAAATAAAATTAAATGAATCTTGTTGCTTTTTTCTCTGGGGTCTGATTCAAGACTATACAGTAAGTGTGCTGGGCTGTGCAACAAATCGCTGAGCTCCATATTTTGTTCTTTTGTTCGACTTCAGTAGGCAACCAGTGCCTCAGAAACATACATTATAAGAGAATCCTTCAACAGAAAGGTTGCTGTAAGCAACAGATAGTTGTGACCAAGCTCCTGATGTTTTCCTTTCTGTTACAGAAAATATCACAGGCTTCTCTTTCTGTACCAAAAAAAGCAAGAGCCGGGCTTTGGAGAATGCAAGCAGAAAACAATTACAGTGTGCTTTTTTTATGTATGGCTATTTTCTTGTAATTCTGTACTAGCAGTAGTTGAGTAAATTTGGACAAAAATTTAAAAATAAGGAACAGCTGCCTTCAGGAACAGACTGTGCTCTTACACATATGGTAGCAGCATGATCTTAAAGTGCAAGAAAACATAAGGAGCATGTTTTCAGATTGGTACAGTCAAGTTATCACTATGCAAAAGTTTCATGCTGGGCTCCAAACTATTGCACTTTAGTCAGTGTTAGCAACGTGTTTTACTTGAGCTCAGCCCCCTCCTGTGAAAGGTTGACTGAGAGGGCTGGGGAGTTTGCAGTCAGTTTGGCAGTGCTCGCCTGAAACTCCAGACCCTTTCAGAATATTCTGCCAGAAAATGCAGCGTTTTGGATCAGAGGCAGACTATGAATAACCTGCCAAGAATACAAAGCAAGCGGGGAGCAGCTTTCTCAAAGTGTCTTGAAATGATCAAGGAAAGAGCCTTTGCTGTCAGTGGGAATGTCCTGGAAGAAGATTTGATAAGGGAGTGTGAAGATTGGATGCAGAGGAGATAAATTAATGATTAGCAGCACTGATCCTACTGCCATAATCGGCTCAGAATTACTTGGGGGGAATACTTGTTTGATGCATTATCAATGATGGAAATTTCTTTAGCTGCCTTGGTCCAGTGATGGAGAAAACACAGATATCCCTTTGAAATGACCAGGATGATATATTTTTGTCCTGTAAGGGTTACATTGTTCTGATGCACCTGTAATTCAAGAAAAGACAAAATGCCTGTCCAAGATGGGCATTTGGGAATGAACAAAGTCTTGTACCTCAGACTTTCATGCAAGTTGGCTGAGCAGCTTTGTGGCCTCTTGAGGAAATACTTCAATATTTTCATAACTCTTAAAATAATTGGTAAATTCTGAAAGGCTGGAAAAGAGCTATGGCTGTGATTATGCAAAACAGGGCAGGCAAACGATACAATCAATTAAAACTTGTCACCAATTCAGGCAACAGGGTGCAAAAGCAGATATGGGACTCATCTGATAAAGAATTAAAGGATCAGAATGTAGCTGCAACCAGTAACATAATTTTATGGAAAACAGGTCTCCTCAAAGGAGCCTGACTTCATTCTTCCAGCTGTTCGGTTAATAAAGGTACCTACAAGCAGATTTTAATAAAGCATTTGAACAATAAATTCTGGACAAAGTGCTGACTCTGAGGACTTCTGTAAGCACTAATGAAGCTTGTGTACCTAAGAAGGTGTGCATGCTATCTGATTTTCTTTTCTCTTCTGTATATTCTTTGATGTCTACTAAAACATGACTTCACATTTTCCTCATCCAAACCTTTTAAATGAGCTGTCTCTCTTGCCCCCAGGGAGTCTGTTTCCACAGAGCTGTAGAAATTTAATAGTCTCTGAGGCTTTTACCCAGACAAAGTTTAAAATTTTTAAATGACCCAAAATTACTGCAGGTTGTGAGCACACAGGCAGATGAACAACACATTGAATGCAGAAACCTTGTTGCCAAAGCCATGCTAAAAAAATTTAAATTAATATTAAATAAGCATGGTTTTGATGAATTTTAAAACAGGCCAAATGGAAGTGCCCAATGGGTATCCATACCTGAATGGGATGCAGGATGGCAAATGGGCTATAGCGATAGCCAGCTATGATCTTTATAAACCAGTGATAATTTTTGTTCCCTTCAGCTAGAATTTTCAAATCTATTTCTATGCCTCATATGGTGGACTATCTCTGGTATTACTAGTAGGAATTATAAGGTGTTACTGAAGATCCAACATGCACATGCTAGCATGTGTGTGATACTGTCATTAAAGTTGTGCCTAGGGGTAAATATTTGATTGATGAGGCTTTAGTCACTGAACAAGCTGAAGGTAACAAATTCATCTGAGGTTTGTCATGGTTTGATATGCGAAAGCGTTGATGACGTGATTTCACATGCATATTGACTTCAAGAATAGGAGGGATTTTTGGTCTTTCACCTTTGGCTTTAAGTCCGTTCTATTGATCACTGTATCACAGAAGATCCTGAGATCTTCACTTTTACACCGTTATAGGTCTTCCAGAGTTTTACACTGTCACATTTTCCCAGAAAAAAGAAAAGGTGCTGACCTATTAAGACGATCTGGTACTGAAAGAATGAAATAGTGCAAAAAGAAAGCTCTTTAAAAATAACCATGTCACTGAAACTGAACTTCACGCTCCTGTGAATCAAACAAAAGTGTTGATACTTGTACAATATGTGCATATCTTTACCATTTATCAATCTTTGGTTCAGGTCTATGCCATCATTCCATATCATGCTGTCAAACAAAAGCATCCGTGGCACACTTTGTGCATGTGGCAAAAGCCCAGTGTGGGTTTGTGTGTCCAGTAAAGAAGGGATGCCATCTCTGACTCTCTGGAGACTCCTCTGTTCTGGTTTGAATTATTTTAGTCTTCTCTAGATATCAAAAGAAAGAGAGGGCTCTAATTTACATAGAATTATCAGTTTAAACTTATTCTGTCAGCCAGAAATAGCTGCGATTCAAAGTTCTTGCTCTTTTCCCCTACCGAACTGTCCATACTGCATGGCACAGAGCACAGCACGGAACAGGGTTTGTTGCTTGTATTTAGGGATCTTCCGTTAATCCAATAGAGTCAGCAAAACCAACTGCCTATTTTTTTGTTATTTATGCTTTAAAGCAGATGAATCGGGGAGAAGCAGACAGCATTTGGTCCAGAGTCTTTTTAAGCAGGTGACTCCTAGATATATTTTATTAGCAGTCTGCACCGCTCCATAGAACCCACATGTAGCAATCCTGCCAAATGCAGCTGCTAACCAGGGGTTAACGTAGCAGTGCTGGCAGGATCCCAGCAGATTCCTTCATGTAAGTCACTAATGACAGTCCTCCCTGCACCAAACAAACATGCTGGAATGCATTATGCAGGTGCCAGTCACTGGAAGGATGAGTATAACTTTGAGTATAACTAACCCTGTTTTCCAAGCCAGAGGTTGAGAGAAAGGTATTTAGTATTCAAAAGAGAATTTATGTTAGTGATATGTCAACTCTATTGACTATGCTACGCAAAAAAAAAGGAAAAGTACTTAATACTACGCTACATAGAATTTCACTGCTTAAATTCTCCTCCTGTCTCCTTTCCATAACCTCTTTTCTGAGTGTTTTCTGAGTGAATAGGTATTGCCAATGTCTGCTTGGCTTGTGCTGTCATAGTAAATTAGTAATGTCAATGAACTAGACTGGTTGCTTTTTTCTTTCTACTGAAGCATATGCTGAATACAGCAATGCAAGACCTGTATCCCAGGGGAACGGGTGGGATGTGGGGGAACTGAATTTTGCTTGACAATTCTGTGTGTTGGCCTGCACCAGGTGTAGCTCCAAACTGAGTGAAAAATACCACCTAGTTCCTCCAAATTTTGAGTGTTAGAGAAGGAATCTGAATAGTGGGGAGTCAGCTGAGGTGCAGTGGAGAGCCTGTTTTTAAAGGAGGCGGGGGGATGGGTGTCTGTGCAGGGCTTTGTAAGGGAAACAGTAAGTGACAACTTCTGGGTTGCTAAAAATTTCCCCAGAAGTGTCACTTACTGGGTTTCTGTTTTGGCCAACATCCACCACTTGTGTGGCTTATGTACGATATTGTGTGCTTACTAGCAGAACACCTCACACTTCTTAACAGCCTATCCTTAAAGGAAACCTCAGGGCTAAACTTTCTCAGACTTTCCCTCCAACTTCTTCCCTTTCCCAAACTGCGAGCCAGGCTTTCAGTGTTTTGATGCTCTGCCACACTTTCATTTTGAATCATCCTTATCCTTGAGTTTTATTCAGTCAGTTTGGGGTAACTTCCATTGCTGTTAATCTGTAAATGAAATTCTCCCTTTACCTTTTCTTTTTTAATTTCTTTTTCTAAATCTGCTAAGATGAAGATAGTACGACAAAGTTTGGGATTCCCTATTCTGTGTCATATATGACTTTTCACTGGGTTTGATCCAGGAGCAATACTGTCCCCCTGGCTTTTGTCAGAAGACAAAGCATGCTTCCTACTGTAAAACTCAAGAGTCTGGGCACAAAACTCCACATTTTCTGCATAATAGACTGTTACCTTAAGTAGCATGTGTCTTAAGAAATAAGGATGATACAGTATCTTTACTTGGAAATTAGATTAAAACCTTTCCTAGTACTTTTCTTTATTGTCAAAGCCAGTATTTTTTTTTTCCCCCAAGTGAAAAATACCACCCTTGCCATAAGGATCAGCCTACTAATCTCACTCCAAGCATGTTGAGTGTGAACAGAGTGTTTCTGAAGCTTGAACAGAGTGTTTCTGAAACTTAAACAGAGTGTGACCAAGCTGAGCACTTGAGGAGAAAGAAAAAAATCCCTGACTGCTGACATATCTGGCTCCTTGGTGCTCCCAGCATTCTCAAATGCATACTCTTGACTCATTCTGACTGTGTTTATGTTTGAGTTAAATTGAGTTGATACAGCTTCCACTCTGGTACCTCAGACCATAGTAGACACTGGACCAAATTCCTCCCAGTGTAGCCACATTGATTTCTGTTGTCTATAACCAAGGTGCAAACTGTACTGCCGATAGCAGTGTGTCATTCGTTACAGATACCATTTTAATTTAGGTTTGTATCTCTGCTGTGCCAGCAAAGACAAGCTCAGTAGCCTTGGTGCTGCAAGTCATCATGCGGTACTCAGCCCAAAATGCCAACTGGTAATGCTGCAGGAAAAATCAAAACCACACAAACATGGGGCATGTGTGTGTGTCCCCCTCCCCAAGAAAACAACCCCCAACACACAGCCCCCTAACCTGTACCTGGCTGTGAACAATAAAGCCCAAGGGCAAAGAGACCTTTTAGTGCCTTTGGTTCTGCAGAATGTGATGACTGCTGCTGATCTGTGTGTGGGCAAATGACATCTGTTCTATTAGCCAACAAGAGGCAAGTTGTTTATGGCCTTAGAAATAAAGCAAGCATGTAGCCTTATGTCCAGGACAAAATAAAACTTCAAACAAATGGGGACATTTACAAAATACCCACTAATAACAATGATAATAAGTAGTGTAACAAGATTCTGTCCCTGGATCATAATGGAGAACAAACAGTAATATAGCCGAAGGGAGGGGTGGGATAAATCAAAGGACTTGCTTGAGAAAAATTGAAGAAAACTTTTAGACAGGGTGATGGAGCAAGCAGTAAAGCTAGAGGTGAGTAAGTAAGATAAGAGGCTGACTGGAAGCTTTCACCTCCACGACCAGTGAAGTTACCCACCTTTGTTTACTCAGCCTGCTTCCAGCTTGCGCTGGACTTGTGGGTGCCTGAGCTCAGATTGCTTTGCAGTAATTCTTTCCGAGATCTACAGCAGCAACGCTGCAGCCTGAGCTGGCTTCACCCTTAGATGTCTGCAGGTGCCCCCAGATAGCCTGTCCACAGACTTGCTGTGTGTACAGCATGCAAGAACAGAACAGCATAGGCACAACCTATGTATATAAGGTTATAAATGCAGCCCACCTGAGAAACTATCCATGCTCTAAACACAGAAAAGATCTTAAATAATTAAAAAAAAAAAACAACAAAAAAAACTAACAATAAAAAAACCCTGAACTCCCCCCCCCCCAAACATAAGGATATAGAGAAAATCAGTGATGCAACTGCAACTCCCAATCTTTTCTATTTATTTATTTTTCAACATCAACTGCACTGTCTCCCAAAGTCATGGAATTTCCCGAAGGAATTTCATATGTCTCACCACCTCCAGGGATAGGAAATTAAATGCTCTTCCACTCAGATGAGGCCGAAAGAAAAGGAAGCCACCGTGAATCTATTGTGGAAGGAGGCCATCAGTTGCCAGCAGAAGAGAGCTTGCAACTTTTTGGCCTTGTTGCCCTGTGATTTTCTGACCATCTTTTTTAGAGGTGAGCTGTAGGGTATTTTATCATTCTCTGCCAACTTAGCAGTCAACTCTGCATCATCAGATGAATTGGTGTAGCTCCATCTTTCAGGGACACCATCAACACCTGTAGCCACGTCAGTAGACAGTTAATTGAAATCTTGTGCAATTTTCTGTTGTTGGTTCTGACTGTGTTTAAATATCCCAGATGTGGGACAAGATGTGTATCTTTGCTTCGATGGGATTGGGTGTGCAAAATGGGAACCTTTTTAAGATTCAGAAGTTGCAGCTTTTATTAATGAAAACAAAGAGAGAAACAAGGACAGAAGTTTTGACATCCAAATTTGGACTGGAATAATTTGGTTCTTCCCTGGTATCACTGACTCATTTAAAAAGTCCATTTCCTTGCTTTCCTATAAGATAAGCTATTAAAACTACAGAGATCATAACATTCTGAATGTAGTTCACTTTTATTGATTCACTTTAGAAACTATAAAGGAGTGGCTGTGCCAGATTTTTAACACAGGTATGTGCCAGCCAGTGTAAACGCATGAACGATGCAGTCATGTAAATGAGCCAAAATGGCCATTGCCATATATTTTTTGCTGTCTTTGCTGTAACCCCAGGAGCTGCAGCTTGGCAAGTTACTTTCAGTAGTATGGGCAAGTTAGTCTATTGATTTTCCTCTGACAGCAAAGCTTGCTTCTAGTTGTAACGTTACTTCTTTGTCAGACAGATTCAGGTGTAACACATCTGAGGTTGACAAACACACCAGGTTTAATTAAGTCTCATTTGGCCAATTTAGAACATGTTAACATATCAGCCAATTAAGACTTTTTTTTTTTTCTGGTTTGGCTTTAGCATCTTCAGGGAAGTTTTTAAGGAACAGAGTCTGAATGCAAAGCCCTGGCAACTTGACAAGTGGCAAAAGCCTCCTGGTCCTCAGCAAGGCCAGCACACACCAGTTGTTGTACCCTGGGCAGACTGACCTTCCAAGCACCACCAAAGGTAAATAGTAGCAAGCAGAGGAAAGAATGCTTCCTCCCCTAGTTCCAACCAATGTGTGTAGCAGGGGAAAGGAAAGTGAGACAAAAGAAACAGTGTTTGGGGACTGCTGAACAAATTGGTCTTAACAAGCATCATCAGTAGAGGGGGAAACGACTTCTAGAGGGGAATATATGCTGATCTCTTTGTTGTATTTGCTCACAGACATGAATATGAAAGCCGTCAGTCTTTTACATTCTGAGAAGTTCCTAAAGAATAGTTCAACCGATATGTCAGTTCTTAATTGTATGATGCATCCAATTATAGATAAAATAATAGCATAATGAGATTTGTGCCAAAGGAAAAGAAGCTGCTGTTTTGAAGAGAGGTTGCTTTGTTGTTTGAAGTTTTAGAGACGCACTAGAGTAATAGGCATGGAGACATGCCTGTGATAGTTTTCATGTAATTGTGTGCATGTACAAAAAGGGAAGCTAAACCATCTCTTTATTGCTGGTAATAAATATTAGTGAGTGCATTTTAAGAATTGTCACTGTATCTGAGTCAAACAAGTGTCCAAAGATTAATGGACTGTAATCTCTACTGCCTTTCACTGAATAGCTTGTAGTACATTTATGAAACCACAGAATAAAAGTAGCATAAATCACGTTGCTCGTTATTCTACTTGTCTATGATACATCCCAGCATAGATATACACCCCTTTCCCTACCTATAAACATAGTTTCTAGATCACTGTTTCTAGCAAAGGTATGGGTGCACATGAATTAATAGAAATAGGAACCATTTTTGAAAAACAGGAAAGGGGCGTTGCTATGCAAGCTGAGATACACAGGTGAAGAGTTTTTGCAGCAATCTGAAATGGTAATGTTTTTTATATTGCAGGAATGCAAAGAAAGATCAGCCAGTGGCTGGTCACCACCTGTGAAATCATAGGTGAATTTAAAAATCCTGTCCCTGTATCCAAAACTTAAACTGCAGCAAGTTACTTCCTCAGTATAAATTATATACAGGAAAAGCCTTTATCAGATGACTTGGGGGAAAGGATAGCAAGACTCTTTATTCACATATTTTCCAGCATTTAGCAGGTGCTGTTGGGGAAGTTATTGCCCCTCCAAGTGGCTTAGTTTATCTGTATTACAAAAAGACTGGCTGGCTTTTCAAAACACTGTTTTCTTAGAAGAATTCTATTTCCCAGCCTTCTTAAAGGAAGTTTCTAAGGAATAAAGTCCAAGTGCAAAATCATGGCAATTCTAAAAATATAATCAAGAATAAGAAATTCTTCAGTTATAAGACTAAAGAGCAAAGTAGTGGTATTGACAGCCTTACTAAAAACTGCTGCACCTTTTTATTAGCTTCCTGTAGCTCTGTTTCTTCAGTGCATGGAAAAGACCATATTCTCTAAATCTCTCAATTCCTCAGTCACACAGCAGGTGACTGCAATGAAACTAGACTTTACTGGAAGATATTATTCAGTGAGAGTTTGTATGGCCAACCTCACTCTTGCTTACTCAGTCATCCTATCCCATGCTTTTCATCCATTTTACCATCAGTGCTTGACTCTAAACAGCACAGGCATGGAAAAAAAAAAGGAAGGTAGGTTGTCTGAAATCCCTTTTTCTCATCTACAAAGCCAGTGTTTTAACTGAACATCCCCTTAGACATGGATTAGCTGTTGCAAACTGGTAACAGGCAACTTAAGCTGGAAATATTGTTGGAACATTTAGATGGCACTATTTAAAGTACATCAAAGTGTGTATGACCTAAGCCTACTAACCAATTGCTTACATCCCTCTTTATATTCTTGCTTTTCATTATATGTGACAAGATTTATAGGCCCTGTCTGCTGCCATTAGGCTCTGGAGCATTATTTTACCAGCTGTAACACAAACAGCATGTTGCTGATTTTTATCACTGGGGTCCCACCCAGCCTCCACCACCTCAAATTCAGTGAAAACTCAATGCACTTGATTGTGATTTATATCTGCCAACTTCCATGTATTATATTTTTGCCTGAAAAGAAAAGCCTTTTTAAAACACAGTTGCCTTAGATAATATGCAATAAAGTGTAGTTGGGACTGCTTTGCTAATTGGGAGACTTAAATCACTTTTTCACATGTTTAGCTTGTTCACTTCTTCAAACAAGCAGGGCCAAACCTCTTTGGATATTCCTGACCCCTTTCCTCCTTGCTCTCTGTATTTGCTACCTATGCACTCACAGTGTTTTGTACTCCTTCAAAGTCCAAACCCAGTAATTTTTAAAGGAGTAACACAAATATTCACATCTGTGAAATAATCCATTAGAATACCTTTTTCTATGACTGCCCTGCCATTGCACCCACAGTAGGGATGGCATCTAGGAGGGAGGAGGAAGAAAAAGATCCAGTGTGCACCAGCTATTTAGCTACCATCACCAAATGACGACTAGGCATATCAAGGAGAACAAAGTGAAAATGTCTGCTTTGATCTGCAGGTGCACCCTGAACGTGCTCCCTGTCTTTTTCTTGAGTCAGTGAGAAGGTGTGGTGGAAGATCCAAGCTGTTTTGAAGTTAGATGGGAAAACCCTGTTGCGAGGTACAAGTGCTATTTCAACAGGAAAGGCAGTCCAGTTGGTGGAGATGCCTCAGCTTGTTTACTTTGGTGAAATTAACCCCCCAGATGAAAAAGAAGTCAGTTCTGAATGTGAGGGTAATAGAGCAACCAAAATCCTGGTTTCTTTTCCTGAGGTTGTGAAAAGGAAGCCCAAGATGTATTTGTTGTGACAACAAACTGATTTCTGTTTCTGGTGGACGATGACTGTGTGGAGATTTGTGTTTTTTCTAAAGAAATCTTTACTTAAGTCCTCACAAGAAATGCAAACGACGTGTTTGGGAATTTGGAACAAAATGGGTGGGTTTTGCCCTGTTTCTGCAAATCCCACCATCTGGGGTCCAGCAGTCACTCCTGAATGCCACTCTTGGTCTAGCTGAACTTCACTTTAGTTAAATTTTAATGAAAATTAAAAAAAAAAATCTTTTGTTTTTATTTCAGTGATGAGGCTGTTAGAACAAGTTTGGTTCCAAGTATGTATATAAATGGCTTTTGGAAGCAGAGTATTTGCCCTTGGAATTTCATCTACCAGGACAGAAAAAAGAGCATAATATGGTGTTGTGTCTGTGATAAAGTGCAGCCACTCTGCCGTGTACAGAGCATTAGACACTGCACAAATAGTGTCCTTCTGTCAATGTATATATCTTTTTGACTATAATAGGGCTCTCTTCATTGGTCTCCAGAATCACATCTCTTATGACTATAGCCCATGAGTTTGTTTATTGTGGGTAGCTCTTTTGATGCATGCTAAACAGCTCCTATGTGGAGGTGGGGTGAAATCTTTCTGTTTCCAAATTAAAATCTGATGAGAGGTCCAGTTAGTTAAATTTATAGTCTTAAAGTCATCAGTGCCCTACCTTTGGTTCTTGTTCACTGGTTTGTACAAAGGCAAAACTTTTTTTTTTTTTTACCTTTTCATTAAACCCGCTTTGTTTTCATCAGGACTTTTTTCCTGCTTTTACTTTCAAACCAACTTCTCTCCCAGCTGAGAGAAATCATTTTCCCTGATGATTTCCAGTTGTTAACTATGCTTTTCATATCTTTCAAAACTACCCAGACTGTATATATATTTTCCCTTAATGCTGAAATCTTTTGGTTAACTTCCTAACAAGCTTCCTTCTGATGTTCCAGGTGTGCTTGAGAAGGTATCAGCCTGACAGTTTCCTGACACCTGATCCAAAACCTTTCTAAACCACTGAAAAGATTTCTAAAGACTGTGTTCTTCCTGATTTCTTTAAAGCTTCATGAAAATTCAGATTTTGCATAAATTCTGCATGTCTTGTGGCTGAATGTTCATGAAAGTTGCCCACCTGTATTTTAGGCTGTGTTGGTTTCCACTTTTAGTATTACAGAGTTTGACATTGAGAAGTGTTTTTCATAGTTTCTTAAGCAGGCTGCTTGTTGCTCAAAGTATAAGGACCTTGCTCTTCTTTCTAAAGATAACTATTTTTGCAGGTATATTCTTTTGTACTAAAATGGCAGACTAACAGATATAAAACTCAGAGGTGGTGATTTATGTGTGGTTGAAAATGACAAATTCAGTGCATTCTTTTCTGACAGCTATTGCTGGCCACAAGGTTATTGAATGGGTATTGACAGTCCCATGGTTCAAATGCTACTGAAATGTTGATCTCAAGTGGAACAGCCAACATTTAAGATTAAAAAAGCCTTTTATCTGACTATCAGTTACATCAACAAAGAAGACTCTTTTGCAGAGTAGTACTGATTAACTGAATATAGAAAAAGGTAAATGTCTCAGGGCTAAAAGTGGAAGAGATAAGCAATATTAGTATATATCACAAATAACTCTTTACTGGTTGGAAAGGTTAGTCTTGGTGAGGGCTGAGCAGGAACAGACAGAGGTTAAATCAGACCACTTTAAAAGATCCTGTGCTTGATTTTGTTTATGTAGACTTCAAAACCTTCACTTTGGGGATCCATCATACTGCTTAAGTACCAAGTGTGCAGTTGATGCTGGATACATTATTACACTTCTTCATTTACGTTTACTGGCCATTCACAGTTGAAAAGTAGTATTTTTAGACCTAACCTAATTCTGCACCATGAGCAGGAAAGCTAGATGTAAGTCCTAATTTGACCATTATTTTTTCCACTGTGATACGGTTATTTCACCAGTTTGTACTTCTGGTAAGTCAAGATTGGATGGCTCACCAAAGGAAGCTGAGCAGTCATCTGTGCAGCCTTCCAGGGCACTGCTCATGTGACCAAGTGGAAGTGCAAAAGCTAAAAGTATGTGGTCAAATAGATTGGAAATAAGATTAAATGTGGGGTTTTAAAAAACTTAAATGCGTGACCAGTTTGACATGTGATGGGTAGCTTGCATGTCACGCTCACTGAGACAGGGTAGAGCACTTTTCTAGCAAGCAATGCAACAGAATGAGAACTTGTACATGAAGGAAAGTCAATCCCCTTTATCTTCCATAGCCTCCTTCAGTCTTGCTTATTTAGGCTATAAACTCTACAATAATGGAATTATTAAGCAATAAACTTTTACTGAACTTTGCACAACTAAATTTGAAACCAACTTATGGTAATTTTTTTTTATGATGAGTGTGGTGAAACATTAGAACGGTAACCCACAGAGGCTGTAGATGCCCCATCCCTAGAACCATTCAAGGTCAGGTTGAATGGGGCTCTGAACAACCTGATCTAGTTGAAGGTGTCCCTGCTCATTGCAGGGCAATTAGACTAAATGACCTTTAAAGGTCCCTTCCAACACAAAGAATTCTATAATTCTATGAATCTACAATATTTTTGATATTATTAAAGTACAAGTAATTGATCCTAAAGAGTAATACCTTCAATAATGCCATAGTTTAATAACATTTTTGTATGAGTAAACAACATTCTAAAACCTTTTTCCCCCAAGACTGAAAAAATAAAGTTCATTATTGCTGCATTTCATATTTCCCATCATTCCTAAGAAGCTACAACTTTTGGTTATCCTTATACTTCACTAGTTCTAGATGTAGAAGTAAAAGTCGAGGATTTCCACCCTCTCACTGTCTTGAGCTAGTTGCTTATTGCTGTGAGTCTGTTGTACGTTTTAAAAGGGCAACAGTCACAATGCCTTACAGTGTATGGTGGAAAGAACTGTCTGCTCCTACCTGCCTTAGAAGATCTGCAGATGAACACACAAATAGATTAGTGTAAGCAACAAAATAGCCAGGTGGGAGTTTAATGGGCCATTAAAATAAACCTTTAGGCCCAAAATCCAGCTACAAGAAACAGATGCAACTCCAGTGATTCACAAATGATAAACACAATACCATTTAGCAACCACATTAAATATACATAGGGTTGTTCCTCTGGCAAAAGTTCCCAACAGACTATTCTAGTTCCCTACAGGAGAGAGCAGTGATATCAAAGCAGGGAGGATAGAAAAAGGGCTTTGGCCCATTTATTGATATATTACATCATGATGAAAAAGTTTCTCAGTTCCTGTCCAAGGCTATAGGGAGTTGGGTGTCCAATAAATGGAGACACCTAAAAAGGTAACTGCAAGGGTCCTCAACTCGTGTTGTCAAATCCTGTCTCAGGAAAAATTGTATTTTATGATGGATCTAGCCAGGTGAAGTTTACAAATACAATCAAAAAGGAAGAGAAAGGTCTAATACTGAGCACTACTTTTGGATAAATAGAAAAGGAGGTTCTTTAGGTGCAACCTACTTGACTCTGTTTTTCTATATGTATTTCACACTTCCCTCCACATGATTCTGCCATGGTTCAATATCCCAGGTATACCTGTTGTTGTTCTAACCCTTGGATGCAGGGTACTGAATCTGATGTTGTCTTAACTGATTAGAATCATCAGCTGGAACACGGAATCACAAAATCTTAGAACAGTTTGGGTTGGAAGGGACCTTCAAAAATCATCTGTTCCCACCCTCCCCCCCTCCGCCATAAGCAGGAACACCTTTCACTAGATCAGGTTGATCAAAGCCATGTCCAAGACTGCATCTTGGTTGCAGTCTCCTGGGAGATGCGGTATGTATGTATTCTCACAAGAGCTGTGTTTACACTGTGGGAGAAAAACTTGTGCCAAACTAGAAGCTGACCTAGTCAAATTATGTTAAAAACACAGTGAAGAAAAGACACCTTAGGTTTTTATTCTTATTATCTCTACACTTGAGTTTAACCTGCCAACACAAAATAAAGCCCAAGTTTCTCATCTTCACTTCTATTTTAGCCAGGCTTATCTAGATGAAAATCACATAGCTTTTCCCTTTTTTTCTAATGACTCTACTAGAATACCCCTAGCCTACACTGTAGGTGTGCCAGCTTTTAAATATTTATGAAAATAATACTAGCTGAATTGCTTTGTATTATGACAGGCGTAATAGCTTGTACTCATTACCATAAATGTATGCATAAAACTCCTTAGGTTAAAAAAAGTTCCCCTTGATGATAAACAGGTTTTGAAAATCTATTCAAAAGCTAGGTTGATCCATTTCAAATACTGAAATTTTAGAAAAGCATTTCATCTATTGTGTGTGATTGAAATACCATATAAGGTGAAGAGAAACATTAAATGTAAAAGGGTCTGTGAAGAGTTTCACTGAAATTATAAGCTCACAATAGTATGAGGCACACAAGGATGCTGCTGAACCAAAACAAATGCTGTTCAGACATAGTAGGTGAACAGTACCTCGCACTGTTCACATTTCCTTTCTTTTGTTTTGTGAGTTTAATCACGTGAATGATTAAAGGTGGGGGGAAAAATAATCTTGCAAATCTCCAAGTTCTATAAATCACAATATATTTATAAGAGGAAATACTACTCATTTCTGTGCAAAGGCTACAAAATCAGATCATCACGCATGATAACTTTCGAAAGCTATGCTATGGAATCTTTTCCAGGCAGAATATTTCAAGGTTGTGAAGAAGATCAGCTTGACAGTGCACTGTTTTCTTATTTCTCTGCTCATGCACGCACATTTTTACACTCTAGGTCAGGTCCCATGAGTGATCTTGGCAACCAAATTAAGAACCTAAACACAAATTACAGTCCTCAAATCTCCCATGCAACTGCTGCATAAAACTGGAGTGCTAAAATAATGTTTCCATACCTCTGTTCTTTTAGCATACTCTCCAGGGACTGGGGGTTTTCACCTGTTTTCTCAGAAGCACCTCAGTTTTGACAGAGTAAGGGTCTTTCTCTGTCACCCAAGTCATGACTATGCCCAGCTAGCATGTCTAAAGTAATTGTTCCTTTAATTGTTCTCTAATCCCATGAGAAGCTTGTAATACTTCGAACCCCTGCAGAACAGGTATATTAGAAAATGCGGTTATAATTTTGTATTTTTCAATTCTTAGTTATGTTTCTTAGGGCAGATCTTGCATTTTCCAATCTGCTTTTTCTTTGACAGACTGATTTTTTTTTTTTTTTAGCACAGTATAATTTTTTTTTTTTCAAAAAGAGACAGTTCCTGCACATAAAATAGCCTGCCAGTTGGAGTGGGGTTGCACCAGAGCGGTTTGCAGCTCCATGCTCACATATGCCAAAGAACTGCAGCATCACAGAAGGGTTGAGGTTGGAAGGGAACTCAGGGTCACGTAGTCCAACCCCCCTGCTTGAGCAGGGCCACATGCAGCTAGTTACCCAGGACCATTTCCACGTGGTTTTGGAATATCTCCAAGGATGGCAACTCCACACCCTCTCTAGGCAGCCTGTGACAATGTTCAGCCACCCCCACAGTATAAAAGCCTTTCCTGACGTTCAGAGGGAACCTCTTGTATTTCAGTTTGTGCCCAGAGGCTAGTGCTCCTGGCACTGGGCACCACTGAAGACAGCCTGGCTCCATCCTCTTTGCGCCCTCCCTTCAGCTGCTTATAAACATTGGTGAGATCCATCTGAGCCTCCTCTTCTCCAGGCTGAGCAGTCCCAGCTCTGTCAACCTTTCCTCAATGGAGAGATCCCCAGTCTCTTCATCATCTTTGTGGCCCTTCACTGAACTCTCTTCTGTACATCCGTGTCTGTCTCTTGCTGTGGAGCCCAGGACTGGATACAGCACTCCAGGTGTGGCCTCACCAGTGCTGAGCAGAGGGAGAGAATCACCTCCCTTGACCTGCTAGCAGAATGTCTCCCAGTGCATCCCAGGATACCATTAGCCTTCTTTGCTGCAAGGCCACATCACTGGCTTACACTTAACTTGGTGTCCACAAGGACCCCCAGGTCCATTTGCCAAGCTACTTTCCAGCTGGGTAGTCCCCAGCACATACTGGTGCGTGAGGTGGTGCACATGATCCCTGCACCATCATGGGTGGTAGCTGAGTTTCCTACATCCTCAGAAAGTGCTCTCATCACTTTTTGGGTTATCACTGCAACGTCTCCCCACCAGGTCCTTGAAGAAAGTCCTCTGGGGCTCTTGGAGGGGAAAAAAAATTACAGGTGAGAATTTTGAATGATTAGTCAATAGGGTCCTTCTTTTCAGTATTTGCTTGGTGGGTGCGTTTGTCTTGTGGGCACACTGACCTCCAGAACCACCTTTCTGACTGCAGGGGCTGTTGCATATCTCACGGAAGAGGTCCATCAGCCACACATGTATCTTGAATGTAAAGGCTCAAAAGTTACAAGCCGGGCATAAAACCCTGTAGAGCTGACGAAAACTATCCAGTCAACTGACTTAACCTCCAGACAGAGCCCTGTAGGATACATTTCCACTGAAATCAGGGGAATATTTCTTAGGTGGTGCAATGAGCAGAGCTGGCCACTATTGGACACAACTCATCACCAAGCACTGCAGAGTGGCGCTTGGGGCTAAAGGTCACCCCCAGCTTTTGGGGAGTTCAGTGTGGGACCAGAAAAGGTAGGTTGGTGCCAGAACAAGCTGTAAAACTCACTCACAAAAATAAGCACAGGTTTCATCACCACTGAGACAGTACTTGAATGCTCCTACGGACGTTTTATGTTAATGATGGTTATTATTGTTGTTGTTATTTAAAAATATCTAATTTTTTTATTATTTTTTATTGCCTTGCCTTCCCTGAAATTCTTTGGAAAACCTTTAGGAAATCCTTTAGGAAAACGCATTTGCCCTTTAGCGACACCTGATACCTTTTCAGTAATCTTGCAGTGACCTTTCTCCCACTTAACTGGAATATTTAAACTGCCCAGACTACCACGTTGACTTGCTAAACAGGATTAAGGGAAGAAAAATAGCACTTAACCTTGTTTAGAGAAGTGAGATATATTTCAGACTAGAGGATAAGACCCAATCTATAATGGATGTAGTCAGGCTTCTACGTACTTAGTCTAGAGTTAAAAACAACCGTAAGCTTTCCTTAGAGTAATGCCTCTCTGTGCTTTAAAGTGCTATCAGTGCTGAGAAGGAGAAGCGTTCTCAGGGATTAAATGCTAAGGTGCTACAAAAATAGCTGTACCAAATATACAACTAAGTTTTAAGCATGCAGACCTATATTTAAACTACCGTATTCTGAATGATTTTTGCAAACAAAACTTAGGAGAAAAAAATGCCTACTTCTATTAAAAAAATTAAGCATCAATTTTGTTTTGTTTAAAAAAAAAAAAAAGATATGATCCTTGTAAGTCCCTTCCAACTACAAATGTTCTATGAGATTTTAATTTCACCTGTAGTTTTTTAAAGAAAATTTAATTTTCAACTGTAATCTTGACTGATAAGCAAACAGGTTGTTGAGCAAGTAGATGAGAACAAAAAAACAAAGGAAGACTGTGTGAAAGGTATGAGATGTAGTGTTAGTAACATTACCACCCAACTGCATTACTCTCAACTTGTCTCACATAAGGAAAAATATAAAATGTTTCCCTTTTTTTGTCTTTTTTTTTTTTTTAAGAAAAAAATCCTGCTTCTCTACATTTACAAACATATATACACACGTACACACACATACAGGAACCCCTGTAGTCTTTGAGGTTGCTCTTAAGGCTCCTACTTTTGCATCGACTCAGAAAATGTTGTGCTTTTTCTCATCATTAATAAAAGCAATAGCACTTATCCCTTGAAATTCCCTCTGAGTACACAATTTCTTTGTCACACCTTCATGCACACAAACACATGCACAGCGTGTAAGCAGGAAGAAAGAATGAGACAAGAAAAGAATTAAGTTGCTTTACTAAGCTGAATTTCCAGTTCATCTATTTATAGTAACAGTGGGGCATAAGCTAAATAGCATTATGCAGGTTTATGCAAATTGTTTAGGATGAAAGGGGAGCACGGGTGACAGGAAAATAAATACAGCATTGAAGGCCATGGGAAATCTGTCTTAATGTTGAGCAATGGTCTGACTAAAGGAAAAGTAAACACGGCACAGCATAAAGTTGTCTTTTTTTTTTTTACTTTTAACACCTAGTTGCTTTAAACACCTAGTTGTTACCTTAAAGGGGAGGGTAGCTCCATCTTGAGGGTTTAAACTCAAAATAGATCCGGTAACATATGTGCTGTTAATTTGACCTAATTAGTTGTTGCTAGTTGCAGGACTTACATGAAGAATCTCATTACATAGATTAGATACAAAACAGAGGGAATCTTGGTCCTTGATGGAGATCAAGTGGAACAGGGGTTTAATGCCCGATACACGCTGTTTCTGGGTACTCTGGTCTTTGTGAGGGGGTGTCAGACGAAGCGAATCTCTAGTGTCTTCTGCAACTCAGCCTTCTGTAACGAGCTTATCTTTCCATTTGAAAAGCATCGTTCAGATTTTCATTTCAAATTCCACCGGTTTGGGGGACTGTTTCCTTGGGTTTACAAAAAAAGCAAAGGGCTATGTCTGTATCCACTTCAGTGATGAAGTGCAAATAATTGACAGGGAGCACACTGTCTGGCTGTGGTATGCTATGTCTTGAAACTGTTAGCTTCATCGTTATAATCAGAAAACACTAAAATTAGTATAAAAGAGCAGTTCTTTTCCTCCAATAGGAACTGACTACAAATACATTACTTTTTATTGTTGTCATTAAACTCATATTGTCAGTGTTCTTTTCAGTCTTTGACAGGAGGCTCTGCAAATGAAAATAGGCAGGCTTTCGGAACACTTACTCAAGAAAAACTCCCAAATTAAATCAGTGTGGAGTTCTGCCCAGATCAGAAGTCCAGAAGGGAGCCTCAGGTCTGGCGCTTGAAGAAGCTATTTACAGAACTGCTAATGAGTGCGCTGTGAGGGAAAGTCATAGCAGAGCACATCTGAATATTACCAAGAGTGAAAACTTGGCATAACGAAAACATACGTGGAATTAAAAAAAAAATGTCTTAAGCAACTGATAGCCTTCATTTAAGAGAGAGAGAGAAAGATGTTTCCTAAAGTTTCAGTTCATAAATAATAATAATATGCATTAGCATAACTGATCTGAGAATGTGTGCAGCATAACTCAGAGATAAGCACAACAGGAGGAGACCAGATCTGGTGAATATGTATTATTATTTAATGTATATATTTTAAAATTGATGTGGCAGAAATACAGCTAGTAGTGAACTGTAGACATCAGCTATAATTTTTGGCTTTAGTTTTTCTTACCTCTTGGTTTTTCCTTTTCAAGGCATTCAAGGGATTATGCTAAGCAAAATGCTTGTCCTTACACACACTCTGAAATGCATCTAAACTACATTTCATTAGGGAAACAAGAACACTATAGGCTTTGAACAAAGCCGTGCTCTTACCTTAGAAAAGGGTAATACGAATATAAAGAGGAACAGAAACCTTCCTTGGGAAATAAGTACGGTTAATAACATCAGGGCTAATAAAGCTGCAGTGAATATCAAAACTTCCCTCGATTTCATGGAACGGGATCAGAGTCGTGTAACGTTGTCAAATGCTGCTGGCATCCTAATGCTAGGAATTTGCTGAACTCCTAAAATGAGAGTTGAATGCTTGACATGGAAGCAAGGAGAAATACAATACATTTTCTTCCCAGCGGTCTCAACATTACTGAGTACGTTTTTACAGTTAAGGGATTTTTAAGAATGCCTTGGTCCATCAGATCACCTGCATAACAGAAACTGCTACCAAACCTGCTAATTGGTTTGGGAGATCTTTATTGTTCTTGTTGCATGGACAAGTATTGAGATGTGGGGGGGGAAGGGTTGGGTTTGTTTTCTTTTCTTTGTTTTTCTGAAAGGATTTGCAAAAGGAAGCTTGTGGGAACTCAAAAATATTTATATTTTGCCTGAAAACTGATCCAGCTTTCTATAATTGTGTTTTTTGTGAGATATTGACTGTGGAGTTGGCTCAGAAAAAGTCTGTTAAACAAGCTGACGAGGAAAGATAAAGTAATAGCTTTATTGAAGCAAATAATCAAACACAACTGTTTGGGCTATATCCTGGCCAGAGACTGGAATGTGATTCAGAAGATACCAATGTATTGAAAGGTCTGCCTTACCGAAAGGAAAGAAGGGAAAACGTTGTCAGCTGCTGCAGGCTAACATGGTATTTCTAGTCTCCGAAGTGCAGCGCCAAGGTCCCAAGGCAGCCCCCGAACAAGCTGTCTTCAGACCTGGTTTCTGCGCACCCATGTGAGCACAGTATGAAGCCCGAGCCAGTAAGCTCTGACACAAGTACGAGGCCACATAACACGCAGGCACACGGGTTTCTGACCCGGTACCTCTGTGTGCAGCTGCATCGCGCCGTGGGCGGGTACCAAGGCATGCACAGCCGACCAAGGGTTGCAACATTGCATACCCTTGCACACTATTCCCCAACAGAAAAGAATAAGCTCCAACTTACACACCTAAATCAAAGTCATGAAAGTAGATGGCAGTGTGAGCCCTGTGTAGGTTTTTCTGGGTAGGTTTGTGATTTCTGGTTTTGATGTTGGGTTTTTAAATCAATGTATATCACTGTTGTATACCCTTTGGCAAAGCGTGCAGCAAACCGTTTTGAAGAAGCTTGGAAACCTTTTTGTGTGTCATTTTCATGCTGTTACTGTCCACAGGCTCATGAAGGAAAACTCCTGACGTTTCCCTGAGGTAACAGGGAGGGTGCAGTAGGGTGTGGTGAGACAGAAGCATGGTCATATGGGGTGTGATATGTGGGGAAGCTCCTGAGAACTAGTGACCATGAAAGAAACAATCAATGAATTCCTCAGAAAAATGCACCAACCCCCTTTCCTGAAATTTTGCCTATATAATAGTCTTTAGATGGCTCTAATTTTAGATGAAGAATAGATAAATCAGAGTCGATGCAGTACTGATGGAGGAAATGAATTACTTGTCAAAAGCTGGAAGGATCCAGCTGACCTCCTATAAATCCATGCTGGCTGAAAAGCACATTGCTTGCTCACTGGAGAGATTCATTAGTATTAATACAGAAGTTCAGTAGGTCACATAAGTCTCATGCTCTCCTGGAAGGCTTAGAATAGAAGAGAGAGGTAAAGGACTCAAATGCTCTTAACGTCTGTACTCTCTGCTCAGCAGAGGACTGGAGAAAACTCATTCCCATTCTCTGCTGGCAAATTAGCTACTTTAACCGTATTATTTTTCGGTCAAATCTCCTAATTGCTTTAGCAGCAGTCTTGTCTGACAAGTGACTTGAGGTCAAGGCCTTAATGTAATTTTCCTCTCATCTGATATTTTTTTCTCCAACAGATTGCACAATTAAATAGACCTCTATACAGGTAGAACTGTGATTAAAACAGCCTGAGTGCAAAACCACTGTGTGGTCCAAAGGAAACTGAACGAGCAAACCCACTGTTGTTAGACCCGAGCAGAAGCTAAGGCACACTTTTGTCATTGAGTGATTAGTGGTGCAACCTAATTTTGCCCTTGAAGGACTCATATCTGTTCTGGGCTGGGTGCCTTAGGTAATTGCTTGTCTCTTAAAGATGGTTCTTGTATGAAGAAGCAGAAAGGAGAAGTTTAAACCAAGAAGTTGTTTTGAAGAACGGTGTTGAGGTTAAACGCTAATGATTCCTAAAAACTGAACTTGTAGGTGCTGTAAGGCTTTCACTTACTGTCACTGGGCAAAGTTTATTTCGGCTCTGGAGCAGAAACTCTCTGATTAGGTGAATTCAAACTTGCTGCTAAAGTTGTTTAACTGTGGAAGCAGTACATATCAGAACTTTCTGTTCCATTTGTTGTCCATCAGAATGCATACAACATAAATCAAGCTTTTAAAATCACAATTAATTTTAAGGAACAGTTATTATGATGCTCCTAAGATCCATTCAAACAGCGTTTCAATAGTCCTGCAGAAACTTAGTCTACATTTCTTGAAATAAGAATGTGAGTGGAGTCCCCATAATGATTCCAAATGAAACCTGTGCGTGATTTGGGAAAACATACTTCCACTTTTTTCAGACCTTGGCTTTCCTCAAAATCTAGAAAAAATGATGAATATATTTCAGAGATCCCTGAGAGGAGGAAAACATTCTGTTCAAATTTTATGTTTAAACCTGGCCATTCCTACCCTTTTCTGCAGGACCTCTTCTGTCCTGCCCACATCACTGCTTTTCTCTCGCTAGACACATTTCTGTGGTGGCATTAACAAGCTGTGCCTGCTAGAATGAGTTGGCAGAAATTTCTCAATAGCTTTATGCAGAGTCCTTACTCTTACTGTCAGAGGGAGGGAGAAAAAAAAAGGTTTCTATCCCTGTGTCAGATGATAGAGAATGACATTCTGTTACAAGTAGGCAATACTAAATATAGATAAAAGATGAAGGTTTTCCAATCCTTGCTCAGGTAAAAATTAACCCAAGATAAAAATTCTGTTGATGCCCAACTTTGACTATGCTTAATTCTAAAATTGTCATGAATCTGAAAAGCTCTATTCTATTAAAAGTATTGCTTCCAAAGATGGTCTCCAGCCAATGCACCAGGCGGTGAGGGCTTGAAACTGTTGGAGATGAGGAAATACAAAAAAGCAAGTACCAAGCAGAGTAAAGTAAAACAAGATGGACAGTGAAAAATAAATAATTAATAAATGGATCATCTCTGTGCGTGAGGTAAATAAAAACAGATGTTCTGAAACTCTGAGTAGCCCTTGATTTCAAAACTATTCCTCCGTTCCAGGTAAAAGGTAGACTTCTCTTTAGTGGAGCCTAGATCCATACACCGTCCAGCTCTCCATGAAGAAAAGTTTTCCATTTCCAGTAACTCAACCAACCAAGACAGCTTGCCTATTAGGAAAAGGCTGAAAAAACAGGTTTTGCCATGCTAAAAGGGGGTAGAGCTGGGCTCTAATTGCCTTTTCTTGTCAATACTACATTTATCCCCTGAGTTGTCTCTGGTTACAAATGCAAGGGCGTTCAACAGGAAGAGCTGGCTTGGACCTGGCCAGCATCCAGAACTTTGAGGGCATTATATATCAAAACCAACCTCCTATCTTCCTTAGACACGAGCCAGAAGTGCACTACAGACCACAAAGTGTTGCTCAGGGTTCGCAACCCCTTGACCAGGCTGCTGTCACTGTGGCAGGTACATTTGGTCGGAAGCGGTGGGATGCTGGGGAGCTCTAGCAGTTTTATAGCTGGTTATTTGCTTTAATAAGATGTCGGTTTCAGACAAAGGTTCTGAGGTTCCTTCTTTGTATTTGTGACACCGGGTGGTAAAAATTGGGCTGTTCCCAATGCAGGGTAAGATGAGGTATTTGCCCCTTGATATGAAACAGTGTATAAAGGATGGAAGGGTTTTGTTAATCACTGTGTGACTTTTCCATATTCCTACAGTGTCTAAGGAAGATAAAGCTTCAACGGTTCACTGCCTCCCTTTGGCCAAATAAGAACAGAGATGTTTATGTCTCATACATACATGCCTTCTCTGCTGCATGTATGTACTAACTAAACCAACCTGAGCTTGTAAGAAGCATGAAAATAATCCAAACCACAGGGTGCCTTGTAGGGAATTACTCACCTTCCTTTCTCCCAGCAGCAAGCTGCTGAGAGCCAGAAGAAAGAAATGATAACTGCTAGCATGACAACTCTTTCAGGGGATTGTTCCTAGGGCTGGGCACCCAGGTGCCACCTCTTATGCAGTGTGAGGTGTGAAATATTAATTTATCCCTCAGGATATATATGAGCTCAGAAGTAAGCTGAGGACAGGTAAAAATGTAGCAGTGTGTATTTGTCTAATATATGTGCAACCAAAGTGAATTGATGCCAAAGTGAACAAGGAGATTAATTTTATTAGCTTTCCAAACACAGTAGGGATATGGCAAAACAAAGGAAGCTTTTTTTTTTATTAGATTTAATTTCATTTCAGCTAAATATCTCTTCCTGTTTCCAGCACTTGGACCAGCAAATCCAACCCCTTTTCTTTCTTCCTGAGGGAAGTGACAGACCTGTAAACACCAGCTATTTTTACAGTTCTGCAGTGTTTGAGGGTCTAAGTCCCTGTCTAGGAAACCACCATGAGTGGCATAACATGAACACAGAGTAAGTAACAGTCATTGCCTCAAGTGTGAAATATTTTGAATCTGTAACACACAGACTCCAGTAATGTTAATTCGTTCCCGTTTCCTAATGAGCTCTGCACAGGTTCAAAAGACTAGCTACATACTGAGTCTGGAGAGTTAGGACTAACATAAAATACTGAAATATTAATATTAAAAAAAAAACCAAACCAAAATACAAAACAAACCACTATGCTGCTTCAGATCATGTATCAGAGGTGTTTTTTTAAAGCTACTTTGCTGTCCAGAAGTGCAGTACCAACACCATTCACAGCTGCAACAAATCTTAAGAGAATCCCTGCGTGCTGTTGGTCTTAGGGCTCTTCAGCCTGAATCTGGAACCAGAGTCTGACATCACTGGCACAAAAATCAGCGATTAAATCTTCAACATACCCACGATGGTAGGATTCTGCTTTGAGTTTGGCAAGTCTTTCTGCACTACCTTTGAAAAGCCAAGTGTTCATAATGAAGTCTTCCATTTTGACATTTTCCTAGCCCCAATTCTTACAAGCACTTGATCCAACGACAAAAGAAGCATTGGAGTCCTTTCTCTGGTGTTTGGAGAGTACGGAATCAGTCTCATCATCCCAAAATTAGATGCAATGGTTACAGCAAAGAATATTGCATCCTTTGGTGGCATCTTGTTAACAGCTGTATGCGGTAGTAGCATCACAGGCAGAACCAAAAGGTTTCTTCAAAAACACCATGCAGGCTCCCAGCTCAAGGTTTTGATGAGGACACCCAGTGCGATTTCATGTGGGATGATAACTAACTGATGTCACAAGAGTAACCCTCTACAGCCACTGGCTGAATTGTACTCCCAGGTAGAACAGAAATGCGTTTTCTTGAAAATTTTCCCATTCACCGCACTTTTCCCCAGGAAAGCGAGTAAAACCAGCATGTTAATTCAGGCAGATAAGGCTTTATTTCTCAGAGGAAGCAGGACTCACCTCTATTTATAAATTTACGTGTATTTATAAATTTACGTAATTTTGTATATTTACATATGTCTGTGCGTTTACATGTATCCCCATGTCTTTATCGATGGGTTCGGTCTATTTATATACATTTAGACAGATGTAAAGGCAGGCGGGCAACACAAGGCTGCCAGACAGCTGCCGCAGCCCGGGGGCTTGCGGGGGGCGCGGGGTGCCAGGGCTGCGCGGGGCGTGGGCGCCCCCCGGCCGCGGTGCCCCGCCGGGGGACGTGTCCGGCTTCCCAAGCGAGCGGCGCGCAGGCGCCCCGCACTCCCCGGCGCCGGTGAGATGCTCTCGGACGTGGCCGGGGGATCGCCCTGCCTTTCCCCGTCTCCTGCTTTCTCTCCGGCCCCTCTTTTCCTCCTCCTAGCCCCAGTCCCCTGGCTGGGTTTAATTTTTTTTTCCTTTTTTTTATTATTTTTTTTCTTACTGTTGCCCGCTCCCCGGGAGCCCGTTTGCCACCGTAGCTCCCGCTCCTCCAAACAGCCGTATCTGGAGGGAGACCCGCCTGTTGATTACCCCCCGCTCCCCTTCCCTCCGCTCCCACCCACTCCTCTCTGCCCCCACCCCTCCCTCCGCTTGATTCCAAGCCTTCGGATGGTGTTTTGGTGTCATTAGGAGATTAACATCCCTGGAGCACCAGGGGAGGGGGAGGAGGAGGAGGAGAAGGAGGAGGAGAAGGAGGAGGAGGGTGGAGGGGAGCGGGGAGAGAGGCGGCAGGCGGGAAGGCTGGCACGTTAGCACGAGCGAGGCTCTCCTGTCGCCGTCCCAGCCATCCCCGGCGCCCGGGCGGCAGCGGCGGGGGCTGCGCCCGGTGCCGGCGTCCACGGAGCTGCGGCGGCGGGGGCGGCCGGCGGGCGGGCGGCCGCGGCTCCGGCTCGCAGCCTCCCTCTCTTTTATGAGCGGCGAGGCGGAGGAGCGGCAGCGGGGGACACCAGGAGGAGCATTTCTTCCCCGGGGTTTATGAATGGCACTGACATGGAGGAAATACCGTTTCAGAAAGTCAAGACCAAGAGGAAGAAGTGCTGCCACTGCTGCTGCTCCCCGCCGGCTGCCGCGGCGGCGGGAGCGGGCGCCGGGCTGGGGGACCCCCCTCCCCTGCTGCTGCTGGATGCCATCGCCTGCGAGGACGAGTTTGACTGCAAGGAGCTGGAGGCTCTCTTCCAGAGCTACAACCTGAAGCTGGAGCAGACGTCTACCCTCAAGGCGCTGGCCGTCCTCATCGTGCTCACCGCCAGCCTGGCCCTGGTGGAGCTGCTCTCCGGCCCCAGCCTGACCATCTCCAAAGGCTCGCACCCGGTGCACTGCATCATCTTCCTCTCCCTCTTCATCGTCACCAATGTCAAGTACCTGCAGGTCACCCAGCTGCAGCAGATCGTCAAGCTTACCTTGCTCTTCAGCTTCACCTTCTCCTTCCTCTGCTGCCCCTTCTCGCTTGGCGCCTACGGCATGGAGCCCCCCAGCGCCCCCGAGCAGGGCATGTGGCAGCTCATGCTGGTAACCTTCGTCTCCTACTCGCTGCTGCCCGTCCGGACCCTGCTGGCCATCGTCTTCGGGCTGGTGGTCTCCGTCTCCCACCTCATCGTCACCGCCACCTCCGTCAATGCCAAGCGGCAGCGGCTCTGGAGGACGGTGAGCGATGGCCGGGCCGGGCCGGCGCTGCAGCGCGGTGCGCGGCCGGCGGGGGGGCGCGGAGGGTGGATGCCGCCCCTGCGAAGGCACCACCGGGACAGGGTGACCGGGCAGCGGCCGGCGTGTCCCGGCGGGAAGGGGCGAGCCCGCAGCTGTGCTGCGGGAGTTTCCGAAACTTTGTGGGGAGGGGGGGGAGGGGGGCGGCTGCTGCTGGCCGGAACTACCGGCTCGGCCTCCGCAGGACACACCGGGGGCGGGGGGCAGCGGTACGGCGGGCGCAGGGTGCCCGGCCCGGGCCCGCCGGTGCGTGTAACCGGCTGCCTGACTCGGGGCGAACTTGGCACGGGCGGCAAGCTGCGTGTGCCGGGAGCGCTCCGCTGGATCCCTTATCCTCGCTCTCCCTCGCGGCCGTGTAAACCAGCCTTGGTGCCCACCCCGGGGGCGGGAGGGCTGGGGGCTCTGCAGAGCCGGTGGGACACAGCGGGGCACCCACCTGGCCACTCTCCCGGCCAGCGAGGCGCTCCCCCTCCGCTTCCCTCGGGCGGCTGCTGCCCCCTCTCCACAGACATCCCTGCTGTGTCAGTGAACTTCCTAGCGGTTCCCTTTCCCGGCTGAATTAATCCAGCAAAACCTCCCTCTGCAGCAAGCATCTTTGGAAACGTGCTGCTGCACTCTCCCCCCCTCCCCCGAGCAGCTATTTATAGCCCTGCAGGGCTTTCTCCGGCTCCCGTGGCCTGATGGGCCGCACTGGCAGGGGGAGGAGGAGGCGGCGAAGTGCGTATCTGGGAGTCGGGGTTTGCTGCTTGAGGCTGCGTTGTGTGGTTCTACCGAACCACTGGGAGAGAGAAACTGGAAAAAAAATATTACTGCCCTCATTCAATTGATTACGCATAGCCTCAGGGGAAGCGTGTGGGTTTAACACCTAGATTGGTTTTAAACAACAATTTAATGCATAATTGAAGTATTTACTACATGACTTCTGCTGAATGCTGGTGTTATTCGCCGTGGCTGTGCAAGGCTGTGTTGTGATGCAAGGATGCACACAGTTGGTGTGGGTGTTATCGCTGCCGTAAGTAGAATCGTACACCTTTGTGCCCAGAACAGTGAGGTCTTCCTCCCTCCTTGCATGGTCGTGCAGGCACAGGCAGCCCAGCACATATGTGCCCGTAATGGAGAGATGCAGGGACAATCAAAAGAGTGGTGTTACTGAAGCAAATGAGATTATTCATGGCTTCGCGCCGCTGAGCTGGTGGACAAAATAAATTGTATGTTTTGAAGGGGAAGAGAGAGATAAGCTGAGCTTTATGATTTACCCAGATAATCTGATAGTCTATTTTTAAATGCGTGATTTAGAGTTTCCATGAGAGGGAGAGCTGATGAAATGCAGGAGCACTGAGAGGAGCCTTCCTTAAAAGCATTCAAAAGGATGCTAAAAACACTGGGATATTTCTCTTTGAGTAGGGCTGAAGATCGCTCTTTTTACTGGAGTACCATTTAGTCCCTTGGGGAGTCCAGCTCATCGTGGCTTCCCTGACACAGAGGCAGATTTTCCTTGATTCCAAGTTGCAGCTGAGTGTGGCACCTGCTGTTCTAGATGAACAATATAAAGAAGCTGACAATAACATCTGCTCATTAAATGATCTAACCAAAGGCTTGAACGTGAAACATTTTGACAAGAGGAAATCAGCTCTCTCTCTTCACACTAGTGTAACTCGGTTATTCAACAGGCGAGAAGCTGGCTTAAAAATACATAGAAATAGTTGACTAGCGGCTGATGTAACACACGTACATTTCTTCTTCATCACCCTCTCCTCCCCACCACAGTAATTTCAATAATTTGTATGCAGTCTCCCAAGCAGTATGCTTTGGTGGTATCAGGAGGCAGAAACCACCTCTGAGTCAAGCAAAATAACTGGTCTGTGACCTTGCGTTGCACAGAAATGTCTGTTGATTTGTCACATATTTGCAAGCAGAAAGCCCTCAGGTTTGAAGACCACCTTTGTGTAGGGAAGGGACTCTTCCCTTATGCAGAAGTTGCTTTTTCTTTTCCAGAGAAAAAATTCACAACGGTTGGAAATTTAAAGCCATGGAAGGGCCACATGATCTGAATTTTATTTGCCTGGCCTGGGAGTAGCCTGAGAGTAGCTCAGCCTTTTTTTGTAAAGGCTGGGATAGTCCAGTTCTGCTTCTCAGCCACTGGATTATGCCACAACCATCCCAGTACCTGTAGCCACAGCGCACAGTCATCCTGTTGGGCAGGCAGAGCTGCGCTAGTGCCCATGGCTCTGTTCTTTCTCCCGACCCTGTCTCCTCACACCAAGCAAACGGGTGAATTTAAAGCTTTAAATAGAAACCTGCTGTATGCAGAAATGCAGAAGCCCCTGCACCAGCCACTGAGGCCAACGTTCTTTTCAAGAAGCCTTTGACTTTGGGGTGATTTCAGGCAGGGAACCAATTTTATTTTTGTTTAGCCTGAGCTTTTAAGAGAGTGCAGATCTAGCAACTTCCACTGAAGTTAAAATGGCAAGTTAAGTTGTCAGCAAGACCAAGCACTTCATGTTGTTTCAAGTTCAACCCATTAAAAATTGGGCATAGCCAAGCTAAGGATGCCCATCTTCTCTTCCATGCTATCAGAGGAATCACCATATGCAAATCTTGGAATGCCAAAAGCCTCACTACTTCATTAGTGTTGAATCAGACCCTGGGTGTGTCCCACGGCGTGCTCAAAATTTGCATTCATATAAATGTGCAAACACTTCAACATATTAAAATCAGTAGATCCACTCATTGTAGGAGAAGTTTGTTATGAGGTCCACACAGTGAAGCACATTTAATATGGAAGTGATAGTTTTCTGACAGCACAATATTGTCTGTGGGTGGTCTGTGGAGGTCACAAGCTCATTTCTTCTAGCTCTTTCCACCATTAGATGTCACGTCATGGTCATGTGGGAGTTGAGACACAGGTATGCATAAAAGAGGAGAGGAGGAACACAAGTTCAGGGAAGCAAAGAGAGCTGGGGGAGTAACATAGCAGAAATTGAACTTAGTCTTTCCACTCAGTAGCTGTTTTTTCATCAAATGAAAGATTCCAGTCTGCTAATCTGTCCTGCTCATTTCTTAAGAGAAATGTAGTAATAGATTTTTATATGTGTATATATATGTGTGTGTGTGTGTGTGTGTATATCTGAGAGAAATATTAAAAATATGCAAAGTACTGGCGAGCAACCTTGACCCCATTTGGAATAAGTTCATGGCAAAAGACATGCTGAATTCTCAGCTGGTTTTGCATGTCTTTTTTGACACTCTGAAAAGGATGTAAATAGTGTATATAACTTCCTTTGGAGTCATGGAACAAAATAGTCCTGTCATATAATGTGACAAAGTATCCGCAGGTGGCTGAATCTACAAATGAAGTTTTAACAGCTTGGACTCCAGTCTTTTAATTTTATTTTTTTTTCCCCCTACAGCTTCCAGATTTGTGTTAGTTGCTTCAGAGCAGTTACAGAAATACAGAACCCTGCCCCAAGGAGTTTAGTCTAATTTTTGTTGTGATGCAGTGAGTGGGTGTTAGAGACATTAAGGCCAGATGGGGTGAGGAAGGCAAAGGCTGCTCACAGAAATTACTCCATGGTGGCATGTGCACAGTTTCATGACTTAACTGTTAGATGATTTTTTTTTTGTCCCTGTAAATATTTTTGTTGTCCCCCACTTTTTTTTTATAAAATGTGTGCTTATTTCCAGAAAATTCAAAATCATACAACAACGAAGTTCCCTCACTTATACCAGAAATCTTTGTGAAAGAGCAAATTTTCTGTGAAACCAAAGTTCCAACATGAGTATCAAAGAAAGGCATTATCGAGAATTAGTGAAAAAAAAATATTTTTTTTTTCCAGCAGGGTGGTGAAATAAATGTGTTTTTCTGGCTTAATTAAAACTGGGTTTAGGCATGTGTTTATTTATTTGTATGATTGGCACTTTTATTGATTCAGCAAGTATCAAAATTGTAGTGGGGAATGGGTAGAACATGAAAAAAATAACATGGAGGAAACTGGTAACAGTTTTGGGTTTTTTTAATAATTTATTTAATACTTAAAATTTTATTTTAACTATTTGCAGGTTAGCATGACTGTAGTCTAGAATATCAGAAGGAATTATCATTGTTGTGCCAAAGTTAATCTTACTTCTGCTAGTGTTTAAAATGTAATTAATGAACACATCACTGACAGAACTGTTAATCTCCACACCTTTGTCTCTCACCCAGAAGGTAGAGCCTGGCAGCCTAATAAGAAGGGCTGCAAATCAAAAGCAGCTCAGCTCCACTGTCATTATTATTCGGTGCAAAGCTCAGGTTTTCTCCTTCATGCATATAAAGTACTGCTGAGGGACTGTGCTAGTTCGTTCTCTGTGGTGCTTTTCAAATATTAGCATCAGGAATATCTCTTGTATTGCAAACATACCTGTGCAGTAATAATCTGTTCGAATTCACTGTTTCCCTCTCTTTCCAAAGATTGCAATCACTGTTCTTGGAGATCCTCAATATCTGTGTGTAACTCCTTAACTTGTACGTTGACATTTAGTCCACATTAAAAGATTGGTACAACTTCCCCCCGCTGCCCTCTGCAGTTAAAGTGGGATTTGGTATCCAGGTGTTGACCACAGTCTTTTTATCTAGGGACTGAAGTGTGGGTTTTTCTATGGAATGTAGAGCTCAGTGTCTTTTTTCACATAGGGATCCATATGCTCGTGGCTCCTTGAGACTGCAAACTGCTGACATTGCTGCTCTTCATGGGTTTCCAAACAACAGCAGCATGCTGATGGTTCTGCATGCTTGAGAAACAAGAAGCCTTTGGGAAACTGGCAAGAATCATACAGACCTGGAGAAATAGTAAATAACAGATAATTTATCCAACCAGTTTAGTTGTTTTTCTCCTACTTCACAGCCTGGCGAGAAGGCAGCTTTCCTCCAATGAATGTCACAATATTCAAAATTGTCCAAGAATTTGATTTTTTTGGTAGCAATTCTTTGCAAAGCTTTCTCATATGACCTTTTTTCAGACATCTGTGACTAATGTGTTACTGTTTGTATTACAATAACACCTGTGGCTCCCCATGGTGGACCTAGATCCCATTATTACCAAAGAAAAAGACGGCTTCTATGCAGGAAATGTAATAATAATAAAGCAGCTAACATTGTTATACACTCACGTAGTGTCTACCCTCTTTCCTTGATGTTATGCTCACCCTTGCCCTGCTTCTCCTAGTCTAAAGGCTGGTGGCTTCGTTCTGCTGGTGGTGTTACCTGTGTTGGCAGCATCTGGAGTCACTGGAAGGAAGAGGGTGTTCATGTTCATGGTTTCTTCTTTTTTGCTCTAGGGTCCACGCAGGGACATTTTGATGAGTTTGCTAACACGCATTTCTCTTTCTTTATTGGCCTACAGCTCCATGTTGCATCCAAACTTAGTAAATATGGTTCCTTTTACGTATGTTAGGTAGTTGTTCTTTGTTACACCTAAACCCAGTTTTGTCCATCTTAAGGTCTGCATTTCTTTAAGTGATCGTTAGTGAGGGTTTTTTTATAGCTATGGGTGTTGGCTTCAGTACCAAGCCTATGACCCATCTTTTGTAATCTCATGCCTATACTCCTCTACACCATCTGCTGTGTCTCCACTTCTCAAGGGCTCTGCTATGTTTCCATAGGCCTATATTCCTCCATACTATATCATAATGTTCTAGTCATAAAACTGTTGTGCTACCCTACAAAGATAAGCAGAAATAATAGAAAATTAGCTACAGACATCTAGTCAATTAGAAAAAAAAATATGCTTAAACCAGTTAAAACAAAGTGCAGGAAGGTCAAAAAAAGTGAAGCCTGAGAAGCTAAACTTTTAGCCCAGATCATGCCTGATATGGCTCAGTCCAGCGGGCTTGCAAAATCAGTACAAAGCATATGGTTTTCTATATAGCGATGGCAATACAGTAATAGCAGTGGCAGTACAGTATTGCAGGGCTGTATGGTTGCCAGCCTTGTTAATATGAGTGTGGTTTAGACTGTCTCCATGTGTCTTGTTACTGCTTTCATTTTAATGCTAACAAAATGGTCCAAATGGTGGCTTCGTTTTGAAATGGTAACAATTTATTGTCTAGACCCTGGTTAACAGCAAAACATTACATGCAATGTTAGTAATTAGGATTTCTGTTTAATTTACATACTTACTGCGTGAAAAAGCAGTTTTCATATGTGTTTGTGCAGCTCTGAAATCAGGGGCTCCCAATTCGTGTTTAAAGAACTTTGAGGCTTCTATGGGATAAATTATTGAGAGTTTCTCTTTCTTTGTTCCTTCATTTCTTTTTCTTTCCTGTCCTTTTCCTGTCCTTTTATTTCTTTTTCTTTCATTTCTTTTTCTCTTTCCACCCCCACCCCCACCCCCCAAATGTAATTTTGCTTATATTCAGTGCTAAACTCATATGAGAAGATTTTGAGAATAGAGAATAGTTGTCCTTGATGTGGTCAACCATTTCTTCTTCTGGACTCAAACTTCAAGGTTTTTTTCCCTGTCTTGCTTTCCCCAGCCATTATTACAGTGCAGCGCCTTGCTGGACAGAACCAGCATAACACATCTACCTAGTGCAGGTTTCAATTTTTCATCTGCTTTAAACACTGCCCTGAATGTCTGCATGTCCATATTAGATAACCCTTACTAACTAGAGCAGAAGTTTTCTTTCTAGCATTTTCTTATCTCATTCTGTCAGTTTAGATGCATTGCGTTCTTACATGCTAAATCCTGCTGTTGCCATTTCAGAAGACATCAGCTAGCATAAAATAATGTTTTCTGTCTATCACGATTAGTTATTGTCTTGTACTTTCTTAGATACAAAAGGCCATACACTCCTGTCTTCCGTACAGGAATGCAGTAGTACAGAACAGAACTAAATGCAGGTGACATGTATGGAAGGAGGGAGACGAGCCAGAACAGCATCGTGCCTTGTTGCTTGTAAGCTCTTGGTTATGCAATATGGAATAACTGTTGGAAAATCTTTTACGAGTGTGGCAAAGGGACAGTGTGGTTTCATGTTCTGGTTAATTCATAGCAGGTTATGACAAAATTTCATCTAGGACTTTAAAAGTTCATGGTTTACAGCTGACAAGAAGCTGGGCAGTATTAAACTCCTGCAAGACCCTTGCTGTTGGGAAGGGAAGAGTGCAAGTGTAAGAGGCTGGTTCAGGCTTTGGGGCTGAGCGCTGTCTTTGGCTGGCTGTGATGGATGGCTCTGAGAGACCATCAAGGAGTATAATGTGACCCACGTGTTTTGTTTGAAAATTTCTGAAGGATGTGATTTCCTTTCTTACTTTTTTTTCCTCTGGGAAACTCGTCATGGAAGAAATTGGCTTTGCTTCAAATTTTTGAGATATGTACCTGGAGGAATTTGAGGAAACAACATAGTTACTACTCTGTCCACCTGCTTGTTCTGTAATTGGAATAACCAAAGACAACCAACAACTGGAATAAACAAAGACAGCAAATTACCTTTCATTTACACAAGTGCAATCTGGGCAAAGCACTGCCCATCAACTTGGGTTAATATAATATACATTTTAATTCATATAAATGTACAATAAATATCATATGGGGCTATTAATTCTGTATTAACTTTCCACATGACCTGTTTTCTGAAAGAAATAAATTTACCAAACACATTATATATATAGAAAAGCTGTTTTCTCCAGCAGGATTTGAAATAGTGAAAAATCCCAGGAGTGTCCATCTAGTGTGGCTCTAAGGCACGCAATAAAGCGCAACAAAGCTGTAAGAAATACAGTTATTTCTTTAGTGGTGGTTCAGGAGCTACAGAAGTCCTTTGTAATCCAGAGATGCATGTTGCAAGAAATCACCTAAATGCAGCTAGTATGAAAAATGTTATAGAACAACATTCTACTGTAAGACCACCTTTCAGACATTTCGTTCCGGAGGAAGGCATTCGTTATTGGATTCAGTAACAAACAGTTGTGCATCCTCCTATACAACTCTACAGAAAAACATAATTAACTGTTCTTTATCGTGGTTAGCACGTAAAATTAAGGGCTGTTTATAGCCAACCTGACAGTTTTTCTTTTTGCATAGGTTGCTTGTTCGTGCACAATAACAGAGAAGTATTTGTTAATTTCTATAAATCTGCTTATGATTCTCTTAGAAAATTAATTACCCACCCACATAAAATTAGGAAATGAAATAACCCTAATAAACACAGTTGTAAAAGAGGTTTACATAAAATATATCCTTAATTTGAAGTATCAACAGCTTGAAACTGTTGCTTGAGCACAGTATTCCGTGCTTGAGCAGAACTCATGGAATTTGTTCATCAGATGTTGAAAATAGGCCTATGCCTTCTAAGTCTGGCTTTCTGTATGGAGCTTGAGTTAAGCTGTACAAAAAACCACATAGCAAAATGAAACTTTGAGGTAACTTGGTCAACGTTCATCCAGAGGTGAAGGATATAGGCCTAAGCCTCTCTTCACTTCTGAAGACCAAAAAACATCTCACAAGGCTTTGAGGGGATTTACATGGCATGCCAAAAATTATTCTTGCCTGTAATAATTTCATCCTAGAATGACTGACCTCAAAGGGCATGCCATTTAGTGGGAACTGTGTATGACATCAAGGTCTGTTTGTTCACCTCATGGCAGGAAGGTAGTAATGGCAGTGGAAAGGAACCTCTCCTTGTGGGTAAACAGACCTGTCAGAGACAGTAGCTGTATCAGGATCAAAATCCCACTGTTGCAGGTGGTTCCTGGAGTCTGCTCTGCAGGTTCCTGGGCGTGGCTGTCACGGCTGCCAAAGATCTGGATGCTGCCTCTCACCTGGGATGATGGGTCGCAGAGTTTAGATACTGTGCTCTGGAAATGGAGGATGACCCCTCACTGGTGTCCTGTGTGATTCTTGCTAGTGACTCTGCAGCCATTGCACTGATGTCTCTACTGATCCATGCTGGTTTAACGCAAATCAGCTGAGAAGCTTGGTTTTTAAGCTCATAGTTGGATTAGCTCTGATGGGTGCTCTGCCTGTCATTCATCTGTGCTTTGACATGTAAGGAGTAATGATGCTTTCCAAACCAGACAAACAAAGTGAGCGTTCCCTCCGCGTTCAGCATGCCACTTTCCTTTTCCCACCACCAGTTACAGAAATGGCAGTGGTGAATGGCAGCTGCTTGACTTCCCCTAGACAGAAAGTTCTCATTAGCTTGTTTGGCCTTCTCTGCACAGCCCTCTATCATAGGCAGCAGTAGATCGAGGAGATTGCAGCTGAGTTAATTTGCCTCATCTGTTAATCAAAATAAACTGCTTTATCAATAGTCCCATTTCTTCTTGCTTACACCATTAAAAAGATCCCTTTTTTTTTTTTTTTCCCTTTGAAGAGGCCACAGCCTGGAGAGGGGATTCCTGTTCCAAACTGCTCTTCACAGTATCGGTTAATGTGAGCACAGTGGCTGAAGCGGCTTTGGTAGGAGGGTCGTGTGCTTCTAACTGAGAGCACATGCTTTTCTTATAACAGCTTCTGGAACATCCTTCACTGAAAAGGCTGATGATATTTAAGAGCAGAGAGCGAGCTTCATTTGCTGGGCTGTTAATCAGTTCCATTGCTATCGCTAAATTTGAAATCTAGAAGAACGTGATTGCTAAAATTGTTTGGCATGGCTTTTTTATCTCAGCATCATTATTTTTAAGCTTTATTTGATGTCTGACAGAACCATTAAGGGAATCATATATGAGTTCCTGAATACCCGCTGACTATTTAGTGCAAATGTTATGTGTAGTTAATGTATTTGTTTGATGGGTGATGTATAGGGTAAGCTATAGATTTTCTTAGCTTGCCTATGGACAAGGACATGAAAAATGCACCTTTTTTACTCTTGGATCTTAGGAGAATATGCTGAAAGACTTTAAAGTTAGTATTTATGATTGGTATTTTACATTTAGGATAAAGAGTAGTACTGAAATGGGTGTTGCCCATTTGCAAAGCTATGAATTATTCTCCATCCTTAACAGATATTTTTGTAGCATTGCTAGTTTATCATCAGAGGACCTAACAATTTTTAAAAGTTGCTTTGCTTGGTTGCCTTTATGTTTTTGCTGCTGCTGCTTTTGTGGAACCGGTTCCTGTCAGTTTTGTGCTGACCACTGCAGTTCTTGGTGCAGTAACCTCCTCTGAACTTCCCCCAAAAGAGAAGATCAACCAGATACAAGAGAGAACATTCTCCTGGGATGGGGATGGTTGCAGAAAGGAGGCTGATCTTTCCTAATTTCCCTGAGGGTGCACAACATTCAGTCCCAGGACTTCACCTGTCTTGTCAGTTAGTGAGTCTGCACTCATGGACCTTACTCCCAAACCTCTATGGTATCATTTGCAAGAGCCCCATTTCTCCAGCACGATAGTATACTGAAGAACTGAGCTTGGCTACTGATCATAATGATTTTTCCTTCTCTTGGGCAGAAGATAGAACACCTAAACTAGGGAGAAGTTGTCTTTCTTATAAAATGTCATGCATGCCTCTGAAGTTGTCTTCTGAAGTTCACTTAGAGTTGCTGGTCCTCTGTAAAGGTAAGGATTTGACACGTATAGAACCCATTATCTAACATTCTCAAAGAAATTCTGTTTACAGGGAGGTATGAGGTGTTATCTGGGCTTCTTTTCTCTCAGGATTGATAGTTGCTGCCATTCCATTCATGAAAAGACTGAAAAATCAAGGTTGTACAACTACTTTGGACAAGACAGTTGAAACCCTTTTTCTGACGTTCTAATTAATTAAATAAATAAATAAATAGAAATCCTCAAGCTGATACATAATGCACTGCTGAGTTACAGTAAACTTACAGTGCACAGTCCTAAATATAATGGTTTTAATCAATGGTACAAACCTTGGAGAAGGTATATTTTTCCTTATGGCAACTGAGGGGTCCAAGAGTGGAGCTGTATTAAGGAAAAGGTCTTTCCCACTTCAGAGTCACACTTCAAGTTTAGATTGCTAAAGTTCAAGTTTATGTACTACCTAAAGATATTTTGATCACCTACCAAAATGTATAGGAATACCTGATGCTGATAGCCCAGTTTCTGAGACGCAAATGTGAGGTTTTTATCTAGCATCACTGTTGGTAACTCAGCAAGCCTAGCAAACTTAAAGTTGCTTTTTACTCTGTGGGAAAACAGGAGTGTTGTTTTGCTAAGGTTGCTTATGAGATGACATCTATGTCTTACATGGAACTGTAGTGAAAGTTCACAAGGCCTCTGCATCGGTGGTATTAACATGTGTAACAACAGAATGAGAGGAAAACGTCCTTCTGGGTTATTCCACAGTCTGCTGCTGTGTTTGATTTTTAACATGCTGGGTAAATACTGTGATTCTTACTGTGGCAAAAGTCACATTGACCCTGAGTCGGGTGCTAAGTTTGACTTGCCAGGAAATGACAGCAGGGCAACGTATTGGTAGTCTGTGGCTATCGCAGGAGCTCATTCTGTGATGAATGCCAAGTATTTTCGGGGTGTGGGTTTTTTCCTTTAAAGAACCCTTAAGTCGTCTGAAAAATACTAGTTCAAAAGCTGGCACGCAGCAGGCTGTCTTGGTGTAGCTGAAGAAGGGAAAGCCGTTAAGGGTCAGGTTACTCATCCACAGGAGAAATATTTCTCTCTCTAGCACCTGGAAATGTCACAGTTGTTTTCAGATTTGGTTTAACTATCTCCTGTTGGAAATCTTGGGATCAGTGTAGGTGTCAAAGGTGTACTGGTGGCCTAGGTGTAATACAATATCACTGTATTATACCCCTAGATGTAGTATGATCAACAACTGTAGATGTTGATTGGTATTATCAGTCTGTAGACTGAGCAGTTGCTGGGTTAAGTTCCTTTGGGGAGTTTTGTGTGACAGAAGAGTACCATAGGAAAAATAGGATCTAGTTAGATTTTACAGACTTTGCCCAGTAGGTACAATGCTTACATCTTCCACCTTTCCTGTCCTCTCTTCAGGGGTGAATTTCTAGTCTGGCACAAGATTCCCTGAGCGTTGTAAAGAATGGAGGAAATTTTTTTTCAAGACAAAATTACTGAGATGTAAACAGATACTAGATTTCTTTTTAAGAATTAATAAACACCAGAGGCTTGGTTACACCTTCCATTTTATGTACTGATTTAGTCCTTATTAAACTGACGGACACAGAAGACTGTCAGTGTCAGTCAACATAATGCCAAAGACAAGATGCAAACTGCTCTTTGCACCAGCCTGGTGATATTGCCCTTGGGGTGGTCTGAAGCACACTGTTCCAGCATAGTTCCTCCACATACAAACCTTACATCATGTTTGTGCCAGCTGTATAATGTATGTGAAGAAAAAAGCAGCTCCAGCTAATATTTTTTCTCCTCTGACTCAAGGAAGCTGGAACACAAGCCTTTGTATTGAGGAAAGCCTTGGTGACACACCTTGCTGCATCATGTCCTGGTACATTCACTTTCTTCACTATGGAGTCCCTCCTCCCATTCTAGGTCAGTTGTGCCTGTGCCTTTGGGAAGCGTGGGTAGGACTCGGGACGGTCCCACCTAAGGCATGCTTTTGGGACTCTGCCAGTCAAGCTTAGTCACATGAGCTTACAAACTCTCACACAGCCAGGTTCGTTTTGGCAAGACAGCCTTCTCTGTTGTAGTCTCATCTCTATGGAGGTCGTGAGGTGGCATAAAAGTGCTGACACACAGGTCGGATAACGGGAGAGGTAACAAAACCTGGTGATGACTGGGGATGTCATCACATCTGTTGTTCATGTCCTGAATAGTAAACCTGGAAACCATTAGCAGGTGTGGGGACATGTGATGTTCAAGTAGCACCCTCTGAATAGGAATCAGGAATTCTGCTGTTGAAAGGCAGTGCCTAGGCTTCGTTTGGATTCCCAGAACAAATGTCCAGAGTCTAGCAGGAAGGAAGTCTCATAGGTGAGTGCCTAGAGTTCGACAAATAATTAAAAAGCCAGCTATTTCTTTCTGTGTTTCCTAAAGCAGCTATTAATGGCCTAGTTTTACTCTCAGGTCATATTTGAAGTCATCACTACTACTGAAAAAAGTAGTCCTGCAGATGTGGATGCGCACAACTGTTCACCCATGTTCACCACCCAAACACAGTCAAAGCCTTTCCAGATGGATGAGTTCACTGGTCCTGTGCACACCTGCATGGGCTTCCATGCTGGCATGGTGAGGCTGGGAACAGGATGGAGCAACCCATGTAAAAAAGAAAGCATAAATGCTTTTTTTTTACTGTTCTGTCAGTTTATGTCCTCGTGTTGTAACAGAAGCCGTGTTGTCTTCACTGCTATGCCAGCTCCAGTGGGAACAGCGTTAGCCTGATGACATCTTTTGCAAATGCAGCCTAACTTTTGACTTTATAGCTAATCATATGTGCATTAAGTTAGATACAGGTGTTTGGAAAATAGGTAAATCATGTGATGTAACTAAAGGTTGGCTTGATTTAGTATAGCCACTAAAACAATGTCTTTTATTGATGGATCCTTGAACAGCTTTCAGCATAGGTGCCAAACCTTTATAAGCAATTTACAAGCAGAAATTACTGTTAAAGACCAGCAATCACATTTTCTTACATTTCAAAAACTCTTTAAATTGAGTTTTTCAAGAGCAGAAATTGATGTAGAAATGAGAAAAAACTATTTCAAGGATCCCCACTTAAGCCATTTGTATGGAGGCAGGAGTTCGTTAAATTGTGCCAAAAGAAGGAAGTAACTTTTGAAAATGGATAGAAACAAACAAAATTTGTTTAAAGATTCTGAAGTCCTACAAGGTGCCATCTTTAAATGCCCCAAAACTTCAAAAATTGCCTGAGTGTCCGTAAAGAAGTTCTGTATTTATAACAAGTAAGATGGACTTAATGAATGAATCATGGAACCCATTAGTTCTGGAGCAAGTAATGATGTGCCTGGTGCTAAGCATAGAAGGCACTATATGGGATTTTGTCATGGGAAATCAATGGGCTTCGCATGTTAGCATGGGAATGTTGTGTGACTATGTTATTTCTTTCAGAATGGACGGAAACTATCATCTTCTCTGCACACAAAATAGGCAGATTCTGTCTTATACTTTTGCATTGGCTATATTTGGTGCTGAATACCTGAGTTACAAAGCAAGCTCTCAAAAAAATCCTTAATTTTGATAGCAAAGATGATATCAATAATAATCCCTGCTTTTCAGCACTGCTGCATCCAGTCAAGAGCAGGAGGAGATTCACAATACATTTAAATTTGTCTTGCAGTGCCTTTCAGCAGGAGGCCTGGCATAGTACTGTTGTTACATGTATTCAAATAAAGAGGGCTTGCAGCAAATTAAGGGAAAACACAAAAGAGCGCTTGCTGAAAATTAATGATGCAGTGCTATAAAATATACTATTTGTATGTCCTGAAACCAGTTTCACTTTGCAGTCATGTCTCAGGGAAACACTGCTTGCTTAAGAAGCTTTTTTTTTCGATGACTGTTTTCTCATTGCAGCTGAGAAAACGGTAACACAGAGCAAACAAGGGATTGCTCACAAACCTTAGGTATCAAATCCTAGGCTGAAATTCAGCCTGTCTTATTAGTATTTACCGCTAATGTTATGACAGTGCCTACAGGTGTCAGCTTTGATTAGTTTCTCAGTTCGCTGCTTGCTGTACAAATGCACAAATAATGGGCAATCTGTTGTCCTCTGCTAGGCATGGCAGAGAACAGAAACAAGACTAGAGATAAAGAAGCAATACGATTTTCCAAAACTCAGAGGTCAATCAGAATAGATTGTGAGTCTCCAGACTCCAGCTGCAGTTGTCTGGGACAAGAGTATCATAAACTAAGGACTTCATCTTAAGCAGCATAAAGCCCCGAGGAAGAGTTTAAAATATTTCCATTTACTCTGGGCTAAGCCATACTGTCATGTTTTCTTTTCAATTACTTTGAGATGAACCTTTTCCTCTGGTCTGCATGACTTGGGGCAGGATGTTCAGAAAAGAGTGAGGAATTTCATGTTACAGTTAAATGGAGCATGTTTATGAGCCACTTAAACTTTTTTTTAATGTATTTGCCTCAGTAACTTTGTTATTAACTGCATAAGATGTAGATTAAATGTTGATTTTGTTTACCCAAAGCAATGACGTGAACGTACACAACCAAGAAAAGCTGTTCATCTATACATTTTCCGATAATAGTCAGAATTTTTTCACTTCAATTTTCCTGTCTTGAGCAAAGTGAAGCTACAAATACATTTTTAAATAATATTCCATCATGGTTTTAGAAGAAACCAGCCATAATTTATATATTTTAATGGCTATTCATTATCATTCTGTATCCTGGTTATAATGTTGAGATAAAAATGGAGTTATGCCAGAGCATATTGTATTTTAATTCTGATGATGGTAAGATACTAACACTAAGCAACATGAAATCTGAAAAACTAACATTGTCCTTAAATGCTAATTACTTTAATTTATGTTTGGCATTTCTAAAGATATATTAACAGGCTTATTAGAGGCAGTACACTGCAGGTTTACCTGCAAAGGATTTTGGCTCCACGACATAGAAGAGATCGATGTAAGATGTGTGTACCTTGCCAGGCTAAGAGGAGGCTTCAGCGTGGCAGCAGTCAGTCAAAGCAAAAAGAAGAGGGAAGCTGTCCCGTAACCCATTGCTAACTGATGGTAATTCCTAGGAGCAGCTTCACAAGTATTGAGTTAGAAAAATCACATTATGGACTTTTACTTGTAGCTGTGCATTTGCCAGCACATGGTTGAAGCACACTTTAGCAGAACAAATCCAAATGATTAAAGAATAGATAAAAAGTTTATGACGTGAGGAATATAAGTGGCTTTGTTTTATAAAATATTGGCAAAAATTACCATTTTCCTCTTCTTGTCTGCTTTCCTTTGTGAAACTTTCACTGTGCTTGGTTTTTGGTATTTGAATAATACATTTAACTATTTCAAATGCTAGTCTGAAGTATACAATCGCCTACACAAAGATAGAGCATATTATTCTGAAAGTTAGTGAAAGAAGATTCCTGCCTGTTTTCTATTTTTTCTCTTTCCTCATTCAGTTATTCCCTCCCAAAGGAAATGAGTCAGAGGACTCTTAATTTCTCATTCTGTCTGTCTCTTTTCCTCGTTAGCGTTCTTGCACAGGCATCTCAAAGATTCTCCCTTAATTCATCTCTAAGCAACTTTATGACTAGGAGAGGGTCTCTTTTTTATAAATCTTTTCTGAATTATTTCATTACACAGGCCATAAATACAAATTTCTGCATCATATCCTCAACTCCTGCTCAACCGATTGTCAAAAGAGGTATTCATCTAGGTGCAGTTTCCATTCCTGACACTTTTCAAGAGCAGAAATTGATGTAGAAATGAGAAAAATCGAAGGGCATGTTCTGCTTCATCCTGGAATAAGCAATTCACGCGGTGACTTCAGTGGTGGCCTTGCTTGAGTGTGAGCCTTAAGGCTCCTCTGTAGACTTTTTTGGTACCTAAGTTCAGAAAACAGTAGGAAGCATGTTGTCTCCTTCTGTGTGGTGTTTTGTACAACTTTTAAATTCATGAACCTCTGATAGCAGCTGAAGGGTTGGATTTTTTTCAGGCTTCTTGGAAAAAATAAAGCTCTCCTTGCTCCTAAAATTAAGAGCATTTTGTCAGTCAAGTATTTGAACTAAACTCAAGTTTTCCTGCCGGCTTAATTTTAGCTTTCTGCATTTCATGCTTTTTGTAAGGAGGTCTCCTTTATGATTACAGAGTAGGTCCAAATCTGATGGAGGGTTCTGGTTGCCTTAAAGTTCTTCAGCATATTCTTCTAAGACCCAGGAGTAAGAAAGGTGCATTTTTCATGTCCCTCACCCATAGGCAAACTAAGAAAATCCTATAGCTTACCCTATACATCGCCCACCAAATAAATACGTTAACTACACATTTGCACTCGGGGTCATTACTGAACATTGGTGAACAGAAAAGGCTGACAGTACACAAACTGCTGGTGTTCCTTTATTTTATTTTTCCTTTACCTTTCTCTTTAGTTTGAAGTTCTCTGCATAACCCTGACCAGCAAGTGTAACACCCTAAGTGTCTGTCTTCTGACTTTCTGTAAACACATCACAAAAGTACAGCTTCATGGGGTTTTTTGGTTTGCTTCTTGAAAGATCATTTATCATCAGCCAGTGGGAAAAAAGTACACCACTCGCCTTCTTAACGTGAAGTTTGCTTTTTTTCTGGATAAATACCCACTAACAGTTCCTGTCTTCTGAGGCTTCGATGCAAATGTTAGAAGCCTCCAGGACAATATAAATTATGGCCCTTTACAATATAGTTTCCAGGGCAACTAAAGGACTTGCTGTTTCATAAACACTGTGCTCTCAAGCCGAAGCATTTGTCTGCTGGAGGTTTATTTTACATTTAAGCATGTTAATTTTAAAATTATATTCGCCAAGTGGAAAAATACCTCTATCATCCTTATTCAGGTCTGGACTTTTTGAAAGTAAAGACATGGAAATATATTGTACAACTGCACATTTAAGTGATGTTTGGGCTGTAAATATGACTAGCGGGCTATAAGGAGTCTGGCAGGTTTTCCTGTGTGCTGGAGCAGTATCCCTCCCTCTCACCCAGCCAGGGGCTGACACGCAGTCCCCTCTCAGTGCTGCATGCTTTGTGGGAAGATCACTGGTAAATCTCAGGTGAGGCTTTTATAGCCATTCGGTTGTGGAAAGGGTGGTATTTGGGTTTTTTTGGTTGACAATATATTTGGGTTGAAGCTATGGAAAAAAATTGCACTTTGCTATTGGCTCCGACATGTACTTTCTGTGTGAAAGAAGCGGTTGTGTAAGACAATCTTGTTTCAGAAACTCCATATGCACTCATGTACTGCTTGACTAACATCCCTATTGAACATCTTAAGGGTTTGCAGTGGCCAGCACCATTTTCAGCCTTTAGGCTCCTAATCACATTCTTTCTTGTTCTGCTTGGTTGTGATACGCTGGTCCATGTGACCCCAGCATTACAACCTTGGCTTTTGCGTGTCTTAAGTGTTAATGCATGACCACAACAGACAGAGTGTAAACCCTACCCTTCTTACATGGTGTAATCAATGAAGTGTATGTACAGCTAATTAATTGACTTGGCTGGACTTAAATGACTTGTCGACAGAGTAAGAGTCAGGTCCAAAACAAAGATGCAAAAAATTATTTGAGTGCCTTTCTCATTGTGTTGTGGGTAATGCATTTTCAGTATTTGTGGTGTGATTAGTCTTGGTGAGATTTTGGGAACATGGTAAATACTGTGGTAACATTATTTAGTTTTCTTGTGCAGCTCAAGAGGTGTTTTAGGCACAGTAATTTTGGAAAATGAAGCAGATCTTGTCCTCAGCTATATTTGCATAACTTCCTGATTTCTGCACCAAATGCATTCATGCATATCTGAGTACTATACAAAACAATGACCTAGATTAGAAGCTTGTTTTAATTATGTATACTCATTAGTGCATTTTAAAGAGTTACTCCATTTTTTTACTAATTTTAAGTGAGATGAGAGCTTGTGTTTATTTGTTAAGACATCTGTCTCCAGGGAAGTCAATTCACACAGGTTTAAAGACTCCGGTTATTTCCTATTTTTTTTATCTGTTTGTTCATCTATTTTTCTCTCTTTTCTTCTTTTTTGACTTTTTTCTTTATTTTTCCCTTCATGCCTTTTTTTTTTTCCTTTTTCTCTCATTCTTTTTCTTTTGCTCTTTTTCTTTCATTATTATCCTTTAGGTTTTTCCTTTCTCACTTGATCACATTCTCTCTGTCCCTCTTTCCCTCTTACTCATATTTATCTCACTCACTCTCTCTTTCTATCTCTCTTTCTCAAGTGATAGGAGAAAGAAAAGAAACACTATTTACTGACAAAATTATAACAATGTTATAAATGTTGACTTCACTCAGTTCATGCAGACTGCTCAGATGGTGATTAACACAAGAATAGGACGCTGGAAATCTGTAGAGGGTTAGAGCCTGTGATCTTCTGTGGGAACATGTTCTGTGTCTGACATCACTGGGGATTTTGCCTAGAAAAGCCTAAGGAAAAGTAAAGTACAGATTTCAAGATTTGCTCTTCTGGCTGCTAGTAGTCCTTCATGGATTAAAGTGTTTTAACTACTGAGACTTGAAAAAAATTCTTAGGGTTTTTTTTTTTTTTTGCACAGAGCAGCAGTGACCTACTTGGGTCTCATCAGCAAGCTGATCAGTAAATGTAAAGACATTTCAGCATAAATTTGTAAAGGTATCCTCTGCCCACTGTTATGAAGGCTAAGTAACCCCTTAGAAATTATTAAAGACATGGTAGTGACTATATTATGTATTGAATACTACATTGTCCATATATTCAATGAGACTTGAACTGCAAGGCACAGGTTCTCACAAGTGTTTATGTTTCACAGCCTCTGGGTTGGTTTTAGAGACAATTAGGAACCTAAATACATGTGTGTGTTTGCACCCTAGTCAACCCATGGCTGACCGCTTTCAGCTGCCTCGTAGGACTTTCTCCACAACCAGGCCTTTGCCAGCAAACACCTTGAAAACCTGCTGGAAGCTCTGGTTCATGTGGAAGCAAGCACTACAAATAGGCAGGAAATCACTGGGGTTTTACCAGTAGGGCTTAGTTTGATAAATGTCTACCCAGGAGTCGCTTGCCATTTCTCAGATTCCGCATCAGGAGGGACCCAGACAAGCTGTGAAGTACACGAGAATGCAAATGGAAATGGTTCGGTGTGTCTGTGTTGCCTTGGGCTTTTACTGGGCACAGCAAAGCAAAGCTGTTTAAACTCTGAGAAATGGCTTTAAAGGCCTTTTTCTCTGCAGAAGGAACTCTGGCTCTCCTGTTCCATGACAGACGACCTCAGGCTTCCAGCTTGGGCCTGAGTTGGACACCCCTGGATGGCTTTTGCTGCAGAAGCTGTGTTGCAATAATGCTCCAGCTGTGCCAGGAGTACTTGCTTGAACACCTTTCCAGGACTGCAAGCTGAAAATGTCTCAGCTGTTGAATTCAGTTTGTGCCATAAGATCTGAAAGGTACCTAGCCATGTAACTCCGCACGATCTCGGCAGAATTAAGCTTCTCACTCGAGGTGTTAGTTCTTGAAACTGGATAGGGTGGGATGGAAAGAACTTTAGAAGCCTGAGCTCTTGTTTTGCGTAGAGGGGTGGTGGCAGCTTCACAGGACTACGTGCGGGCTGTGTGGCTATTTAGGGGATCCCTACGGGCTGGTGGTTCCCTACGGATGCACGTGAACACGGGCTGTGCAGGGCACAACTGGTCACTTTGTGATTGGCCTTTGTTAATTATTAGACCATAGGAAGGTGTCACTTTTCAAAGGTCACGACTAGGAAGCACAGGTACCGATCAATCAAAATGGTAGTGGTGTGATTGTGCAACTGTTTGCTCAGGCACTGGCAGTAAAACCATACTGATAGGTGCTTCATTAATTATAAGAGCCTATCCAAACAGGAGGGAAACAGGTTTATTTATGCATTCCATGATTAAGAACTGAACTTTATTCCCTAATCCAGAGTAAATTTACCACCATAGCTCCAGTGACTTTAGCTTATATCATCTGAAAAAATCAATCCCCTGATGTTTTTTGCTTTCTTAATTCTGTGTTTGATTGCAACTGTTTATCAAATATACCCAGAATACGTTTACCATCATTGAATTAGTACTCCTAAAATGTTTTAAAAGAGGCATTTTAAGACTTTCCTCATGGCCATCATTTCTCAGTAACAGGCATACTATAGTTTGCTATGATGAGCTCCTACACAGAGGAGAAAGAAAGGTGTGATCAGACAGAATCAAACAGATAAGTGCTGTCTGTGTTACCAGGAGAGATGGTGACTGGGCTATCATGGGGTTGCAACTGCACGGCTTAGATTTTTGTTCTTAATCACACTGATGAGCACAAGCAATACAGCATCAGGGCCCAGGGATTTCCAGAGCACTAGCAATCACTGGAGACAAAGCATATGAGAAGTGCATGCTAAGTTTTCCTGCTAAGAAGTCTGACAAAGCTGTGGGAGCTGGAGTTCTGGATGAGCTAAGTCAATATGAAGATGTTTTCTTTGGCTCTGCTTAAAAGCAGCATTATGGCCTGTGTCCTTCTGAAAGGAAAAGGTTTCCTAAGCCGTATTGTAGGAAAGACAACATGGCATGTAGGTTATCTTAAAATAGAGACTGTTTCTTAGTCACCTCCCACTCAGCTGTTGAGAGTATGTGGCACCACCCCTCGTATTAGTAACCCATATGAAAATGCCCTGCAGGGAAGTAAAGTCAGAAGGAAGGGTCAGGCAGAGCTTAATCAGACAGGCAAATCAACCCCCCAAAACCTTCCACTCTTCTTTCTCCAATACCTCTTTAGCACTTTTGTCCAGAAATGTAGATTTAATAAAATAAATTAAGAATATCTCCCAGCAAAGACATGCATCAGGTTTTTATCAAACTGGGTGGCATGTTAGTGATGAGACCTACTCAGGTCTCATCACTAAACTGGTCAGTAAATGTAAAGACACCTAAACATAAATGTGTAAAGGTGTCCTCTGCTTACTCTTAGGAGGGCTAAATATCCCTTTAGAAATAATTTAAGGTATGGTAGTGTGTCACAGCAGTCTCCAAACTAGCCGGCTGCAACAAAGTCTTTTACCACCTCACACCAACATACTCTTCATGCTAATCCCTCTGCTGCCTTTTCCTCATCCAGGGCATGCTCCCTTTTCTCTCTGCTTCTTCATCCTCTCTTCCTTGGCTGCTCTCTCTTCATTGGCTGCCCAGCCTCTTAACAGAACCAGCCACAGCTGCACCATATCTACATCAGCCAACCCACCACCCCTGAAGCCAGCCCACAGCTGTATATTATCAATGCTAATTAACCCAGCTTCATTCTTCTACAGTAGTTACTATAATATATATTGGAAAAAAATATATATGTAAAACAGAAAGATGATCCCCGCCTCTTCCCAAATAAATGTCCTATTATTGTGCTTGACAGTAAACAGTAAATATTAAGGCACTGAAGCAGGACAGCAAACTACCATAATAAATCATATCATCAATGCATCCATGCTGCCTTAAGGTAGGTATACGTACATTTAGAAAAAAGCTGATTTCAGCAAAGGTAGGGAACTCTTCCCATCTGTTCAAAAGCTTCCTGTTTCATCTGGAAATAATTCTTTCTGCCTTTATAGCCAGTCACTGTGACACCATGTCCCTTACCTTCCTCTGAAGGTCTGCTTGTGGTCGTGAGCACTCCAGCAGAGCGCTTTTGAGTCCTGCTGAAGGGTTTGCTGCTTGTGTATGTCTCTGGCACTGATCTGTTCCAGGAAAATAGTTTCTCTGCATGGCTCGAGGAATGGTCACAGCTGCCTGTCATAAATACAGAGATTTATACCACAGATAGTGAGGCCAAACAGAGTGTAAAAGGATCACAGCGGAGAGAGGGAAAGCTGAGCTCAGACTGGGAGTGGCGTAAGGGAAGCATCCGAGAAATCGGATGCATTCGAGGAGGATTGCAGCACTCTGCTGTTTTTCTGCTTGGGGTGAAGGGAGCCTCACCTCAGGTGCTTACTCTGTGTACAACAGCAAGGGAGATCTTTACTCCTCTCTTACAGAAGGGGACTCTGTGCTTTCTGTGTGTGCCTATGTAGCTACACTCTGGATACATGTCTGAAGATCTAGACTTTCGTATCACTGTTATCTTCGTGGAGATTATGGTCAAGAATATGGTACATTTAATTATCAAAACACCTCTTATTTTATGGCCTGTTACCCACATACAAGTTTACACTTGCTTCACCGTGCCTAGTGCCTGGGGCATGTTCAGTGATGTTCTCAATAGAGCTTTTTCGTAGAGATTTACTACAACAGCCTATGCTGTTGATAGCAGGTTTTGGAAATTGCTTCCCACTCCTTTTTTTTTTATTTCTCTTTTCCCCTTTTCAGAGTGGGATGATCTCTCAGTAAAGTTAATTCAGGCCCCTAAATTATTTCAGGCTGTGGGAAACCATGCACTGTGATCCACAAGGGTAACAAAAATTAGATGCAGTTATAGTTCTGTGTATCTAATAGTAAGAAATTAGTGATAACCTGGCCTGTAATCATCATATAGTTACCATGCGCTGGCCATTCAGTCCAGGCATTAAAATGAGCTGGCATCCCCCTTGCAGGGAATGGTACCAGGAATTCACTGGTGCTGGTACCAGCAGGGAGAGCAGGGCAGAGCGTGACTGCAGATCCGTGATGCCAGGTCGCTTGCCACAGTTGTTGCTGCCCCTCAGGTGGAGGTCAGTGGTGGGGCAGATACTGTCTGTGCCCTGCAGTGGCTCATCTTCAGGGACTACCAAACCAGCTCGTATTTTCAATGTGCTGGGAACTTCCACTTTTTTGCACTGTGGATTGTATTCTGTTCAAATTTCCAAATCCTTGGAAGGACCAGCACCTCAGCATGGCAAAATCAAACTGGAGAGTGCACTGCAGGCAATGCTGCAGTGCTGCTCTCTTTCTCCTGACTAGAAATCCTCTAGTTACCGTTGTTAGAAGCAAGGGTAGAACTTAAGAGTCACAGTTCATTTGAGTGGGTCCATAGTTGCTGTACAAAAATTGGACCTTATTTAATGATAAGTAGATCACAAATCACTTGGCAATAGGTAAATCTTTGAGTAACTTTTTAAAGCTGAAATGCCTGAAAATTGTAAAATCACATTACTCCTCGTTCTAGTTTGGCAAATACTGCCCTTATTCTACCCATTTTTTTAATAGTAAGGAAGCATGTTGATGAAAATGTTAAATCCCTGTTGTAAACATTTAGATCCTTTCTGATAATTAATGCCATCTGCATTTGGGAGGTGGGAGCTTTGCATGTGTGTTTCCAGGAAGGTGGGAGTCCTTTGCAGGAGTGGGAAAGCATGATGTACACTCGCAGAGTTACATGTGTCCATATTGCTGTGTGGGCTGCCTGAGCACTTATTTAGAAAAACAAATAAAGCATGTCAGGGGTATTTTGTATGGAATTACATCAGAGCGTTAGCATCTCTTGCTCACTTGCAAAGCTGTGAAACGTTGACTCTATGAAGTATGAAGTGAGAGTGGGCAACATGGCGGGGTGGCATAATAATTTGGGTTGAGTTGTAATTAGAAGTAACCAAGTTGTAATTAGAAGTAACCAAGAGCTATTGTGTTGATGTGCTATATTTTATATGTTTTGACTTGATGATAATATTTGGCTTTTTCAGCTGTTCCAAATTGGAATTAGGAACATATACGTGTAAATATTATATATATGCATATATAAAGCATACACATAGAACATATACAGATGTTGCATACATATATATACACACACGCACACAAACGTGTATCATTTTCCAATGGATGATTTTGGAAATAAGTTTAAATTTAAAACTCCTTTAAGTAGGTTAAGATATTCCAGTTATCTCATCAGTGGCATACAGTCACTGACCTACATTTGTGAGAAAATAATTTTTCTGAAAATGCTGTTCTAACTTTAAAAGGATCATTAATGGAACATATCTGGCATCCTCATTTGCATTTGAGATAACTCAGAATTATTAATTAGCATGTTATACCCAGGCAAACATCTCATTTCTGCAGAGAAGTATCTAGGCCTTTACAGCTTGAAAGGAGATAACCAAAACCAACCATGTAACAGGGGATAACTGTACGGGATGAAAGGGATTTGCTCTCCTATGGATTTCCTACTGTGCTATTTCGAATCTCTCAACAGGGTTATAGGGCTAGACTAATTTCTTTCTCCGTGACCTATTTTTGGGTTTGTTCCTGGTCCTTTGCTGTGTAGTGTCTGACAGTGGAGATTTGGGATTCTTTCATATATTTGTATTCATATACAATATACATATATATTTGTATATATACATGAAGTATCTCCACAGTGAAAACGTCAGCTTGGCTGTACAAAGCACTGTGAGACCAAACCTGTTTATTTTCAGAGCCGGTGTTTCGCACCTCTCTGTTACACAGTGCTTGGTATGGTGACACACAGGCAGGGAAGTGTGGAGCTGCCTGGTGTGCATCAACCACTACTCGCACCACCAGATGGGCCAAGGTCCCTTTCCCTTATCCCGTTGCTCTGTCAATGGCTTCTCTTTTAGGTGATGACAACAAAAGGGACCTTACATTTTTCCACAGATTATTCTTCCAACTTAATTACTGTGCAGAGAGCATGGCATGCCGCTGTTCCCCGCAACTGCTTGTGAGAGCCTGGGGAGTGCTCTGCCTGGCACTGCTTCAGCCTGTCCCACTGGTGGTTCGGGTTGGCTCATGTTTTTCCCACTCACTGTAACTGTTGAGCAGAGGCTGTGCAACAGGAAAACCAAATGGGATGACCTGTCACTTGAGCTGCTAGGTCCGTTCAGTCGGTTCAGTCCTCAGTGCCGCGATGGCTGTGTCCTTCTTGGAAGCCAGGGTGCAGAAACCGTCTCATGCCATCTCATGAGTCCAATGCATTATTGTGGTCTGCATAGAGGCAAAAATACAAAGTTCTTGCATGTGTTGTATTTCATCGTAGGCCCCATCAACTACTTTTAAATGCACATGACAAAATAATAGCTTGTGCAGTAGTTTTCATGTCACAGCTGGTGGGCTTGACATCAGCTTTCTTCAGTGGTTCCAACCCAGGCTCCGTCTCATCTGAATTCCTCACCAGGTTTGGCAGAGTGACATTGCAGGGCAAAAATTTCCAGAGCAAACTGCTGTTTGACAAAGAAGGCCAGAGGTGTGGAAAAAAGTGTGTTGGGTTTTTTTTTTATTATTATTATTGTATTTTTTTTAATAAAAGGAGTTGTGCAGCAGTTAAATTAAATATTGCTGAATTGGAACTACATGGCATATCTTTGCAAGAGACATTTGATATTTTACTCCTCTCCTGGGATGCTTATTTAAATAAAAAGTGTTATCAGAATACTGCACAATACTTATAACCTTCACCAACTGCTGAATTTGTTGATTTTGAGCTTTGATTTTTTGTGAAGAATTATTCCACCTGGAAACTATGGGGTTGGCTGTTTCACATCATAACTCCTCACATGGCCTCTGGTGGGTGCGCAGTTGTTCACTAGGTACTGCAGTTACCTGGTTCTTCCCTTGGCCTTCAGTTCTGCTAGTTGTAGGAAGTTATGGCTGACTTGCCTTGTTTCCTCTCCAGCTGCTACCAATACCGTTTCCATCATCTGTACTGGATGGTTGATTTGTGGTTCTTGGATTTTTGGTTACTTGATTAGGTTTTTCAAATTAGCACTAGCTAACAGGCAGTATTGCTCTTGTCTGTCTCTCTTAAAAAGTAGGCAGGCTGTCTACTGCTTGCCTGCCCATCTATGCTTAAAGCACAGCCATGAACATTTCTTTGTTTGCAGCTGTCTCTTCTACTTCTTTACTTGTGGCTTTGTGACTACAGCCTTGATGGCAGTCTCTGTGGGATTCAAATACTTGTGTCTGTAATTTGTGCACTTGTAATTATTTTTTTTTTTTCACTGCAGCTGTAAATATCATCATGATAGTATGGCCCACCTTAGTTAGAATGGCACTAGACTTTTCAATAATGGTATGAAAAATTTAGAGGCTTTATGACAAATTAAAATATTACCTGGTCACTTTATTTCTACTTTGAGCCCAAGCATCATCTCCCTTGTAACCCAGTAATGATTTCCTCTGCTCTCTCCGATTCTGTTTCTCCCTGCAGCTGTCCTTAGCCTAAGTGATCTTTTCTTATGTCACCTGCAAAGGATGTGTACTCTTGAAATTTGTGATATTCCACCTCATCAAAACTCCCCAGTTCTTACTTTCCTTTTGACCCATTTTTTTATTTCTGTGAAGTTCACCCTGCCTGCAAAAACTATCCTGTTCCAAAACTACTGATTCAACACCTCCATTTTTTAAGGGTCTTCACTGAACTTCTGATGTCAGTTCAACTGTCAAGTACCCTGTGATGCAGTGTATGATGCCATGTTCTTTTAAGAAGTATTTCAGATTACTTCACTGAGGGAATTGGGATCAGATCATTGGTATTTAGTCCTGAAGGCAGGAGAACTATCCCTAACGAATCTGTGTAAGTCAGGATCTCTTACAAAAGGGTTTGTGAACAACTAAGGTGGATACTTCATCAGTGTTTGGGGCAGTCACCTAAGAGACTCAGTACATCAGAACATGGCCAAGAACATTTCTGAAGGACTTGACATATTTTTTTATAATTTTACTTCATTGTTGTTATCTTCACATCAGAAACATACATAAAAAGTGCAACGATGATAACAGTAAAGCAAAATTCATTAGCATAATGAAATGTATATAGTTCTTTACAGAGTCACAAAAATGAATATAATAATATTATGCTGTTGTTTGCAAGAATGTGTGTTTCACATCTGTTTTTATTCTTAAGTACGGAAAGGGGAAAAAAAGGAGAAAAATGGAGGAATTGGAGTGTTCTGTGAAATTATGTTTTCTTACTTACATTTCTGGCCTAAAAAAATTCTAAGTATCTGTCCAGTTATTATGAAGCTTTAATTCAATGCCACATGTCTTTTAAAAATCCCCTCTTACAGACTTGCAGTTTCCAGGATTGTTTCTGACATCATCCTATAATGATTTAGGAGCTACTGACTTCAGGAGACTACTATTAACAGGAGATATTAGAAAAACATTGAAATTATTGACAGGTTATTGAATGAATAGGTGATTAATATTTTAATCTTTTTGCAGGTAGCAAAGCTTTGCCCTGGAGTAATAAGTGTCTGCCAGAGTTTTGTGTGTATTGTGGCTTGCTTGTGTACGTACAGTATAACCAACAGTGCTATATTTGCTTTTATTGTGAGACCCTTTTACACACATCTGTGTTTAGGGTGATTCAGCATGTATCTCCGTGATGTAAGTCCCATCTTTCCCCTATCTTTTCCTGTACCTGTGCACTGAGGGGGGTGGGTGGGGAGGGGGGTGGGGAGGGGAGAAAAAACCTGAACCTCTTGTCTGCATTCTGGTGATGCATCCAGTGCCTTAAAGACCAGAGATTTCAGTGGAAAGGGTTCGGTCCGCAGGACCAAGGTAGAGCTGATCCAAAGTTACCTCTCCCAACCTCTCTGCATCCTGAGCGCCACCTCTTTCCAGCTGCAAGTCCACACCTGTTGGGCATTTTTCTTGCTGTTGTAGATGTAGTTAAACACAGTCCTTGACTTATCTTGCATCTTTGGGTCAAACAAAGCATGCAGAGCCTGCGCCAGAAGAAAGGAAAAATACAGCAGCATTGAAGAGTACGTGTCCTATTCCACACTTGTTATTTCTTCATTTCCTTGTGAGAAAGAGAGTGCAGTCAGCAAACCCTTAAGAGGGGACTTGTGTACAGTTAAGAAAGATATAATATGACATAATATGACATATTACAGTAGTTGCAATTGTCTTTTACTATTTTTTTTTACAAGAGAACAGCTTGCTTTGGGGCTTAGCATATTGTATCCTATCTCATTTGTTTTGAAGCAGAATAAGAAATTACTGATGTATTTTGTTTTCCTCTGTACTTTTCAGAATTCTCAATAACTCAGTTAAATCCCACTCTTGTCTTTTCCACAGCATAAAATTCTGCTGTTTGCAATCTCTTTCCATGTACATGGAAATAGCACCATTTCTCTTAAGACTGCACATTCTTAATTTGATGGACAGCCTTAAGCCAACCAGAACTGACAAGACATCCAGTGCAGGAAGTAGACCTACCAGACTGTAGGAAGGAGAGCAGAGCCTTCATTGTTTGAATGAAAGTTGGGATGAGTTTTTGAGTATTTTGGTAGGTATAGGAGCAAAAATAAAAAAACAACCTGGGAAGGTATCTCATTCACAATTCAAAGAATAAGCCCTACAGTTAATCTCTTTCATTCTAATAAAAAAAAAACAAAACCAAAACAAAACAAACTCCTTTCTAATGAGGCAGAACAAAATATGACACAGGGGTGGAGGGAAGAAAAAAATTTAGACAGTCCTCAAGATCGTGCTAAATTTCCTTGAAATTTGGCATCATATCTGTAATTCTAGCCTGCTTGTTATGCTTTCAGTCATCTATTCTGCTCAGAGTATGCATGTTTCAGTTCCAGTTTTTATCATTATTTTCCTTCTTTCTTTTTTTTCATTTTACCTTTACCCCCATTTATTCATACTCTTCCAAAAACATACTTGATTTATGTCTTGTTAGCTCTTACACTCCTCCAGGTTTGTGATTTAATACTTTGACTTATTTCTGCAGTTCAGCTCAGTGTTTTTAAATGCTTGCATTCACAATATTGTGAATTTTTTCCAAAATCTTTTTTTTTTTCATTCAAATTATGTTACATTAAAACAGAACCAGAAAACTTACACGCAACAAGAAGGTCGTATAACACAAGAAGTTATTAGTCATGTGCTCTCGTGATACGCCTTTAAAAGCATCCTATTGCTCAAAAAATTGGCATATTGTTCTTTCAAAGGTCCTGATCCAGCAGGGAGCTTTGCATGAATCAGTTTGGAACACTACCCAAATTTTCAACCATGGAGTCATACCTTCATTTTTTAGCATGCTCCAGACTATTTTTAGTCATACAGTATAGAGATTCTAACACTTGATTTTTCAGATCACTAATTGAAAATGAGTAGAGTTTGGTCCTTTAGTCCTAAATCTTTAGAATTTCGACATCTTCTCTAGAAATCATTGATGGATGAATTAAGTTGTTAAATTGAATCATTAAAGGTATATCCTCTTGTTTTCCTAATAAGTCTCTTGAGCGAAAATGTGACCAGAAATATTTTTTAAACTCTTCCATCAATTTCTTTTTTGATCAGTTGCCTAGCTGCATACTGTATAGCTGGTTTCTCTTTGCAAAAATAATCTTCAAAGCTGAACAAGAAAATAGCTAGCATTCTTCTCTTCTGCTTAAATTGCTCCTTTGCAACTCCGACAGTATTAAAGCTCTCAAGCGCCAGCAACTGACAGAAGATACCATAGCTTAAGTGACCCTGCAGAGTAAAAATCTTATTATCTGCAGAGACAGCTCTTGCAAGTTGTAAAGCACAATAGAAGAAAAGTAAACTCTGTGTAATAGAACATGGTTGCCTCTAGGCAAACACTTTCATCTTTTCAGGATATTTGACCAGAAGTGACATCATTCACCAGCTGCTTCAAATATCTGCATGGGGAGGAAAAATAGGGAGAAGAGATACAAGGGGACATTTGTCAGGTCTAGCAGGTGATCCTTCTGGTGGCAAGGGAAACCGGCCGAGATGGGTTTAGTCCTGATGCAGTCATGTTTTCACTTGGTGGCACACAGCCAGCCAGAGCCTCAGCATATGCACTTTTTCCTCTCTTCATCTCTGGCAGCCCTCATTCATCTGGAAAAGGACCAGGTGCTTCGGCAGCGAGTGAGAACCAAGGCCTCACAGTTTGGTCATTCAATTTAATTTGCAGGTGACTCATTAGAATGCTTCTGTATCTTTCTTGACGTTTTCAGGGCAAACTTTTTTTAGTGGCATAAAACAAATATGAGGTCCTGGGCTTGATATGAAAAATGTTTACCTGACACTGCTTGGGTCACCAAAAATGACTTGAATTTGCTATGCAAGACCTTGAGTAACGCATTTCAGCATGATTTCCTAACAATGAGTTCTTTACAGTGTGATATTTGGGCAGCTACTTGACCTCAAGTTGTGTTTATTTTCTCATCTGTGATACGCCTGTGATGACACCTAACTGACATACACTGACTTGGGAACCTGGCTGTATTCACGGCTGTCTCCCAGATCTTGACAAAGTCCACTGAAGCTGAATTCAAAAAAGGCACTTAGAGGTTTGAAGGATGAATGTTGCATTTCCCAGGTTTTATGCACCCAGCCTTCCAGGAGCCAAATTCAAGCTGCCTTTGTAGCAGCCCATGTACAGCACAGGAGAGTGCCATTTCAGCTTCAAATAGATGGCACAGTGTCAGTGCAGCATGTATCATAAGCCCTAGGGACAGCACTTCGTCTCCAGCAGCACAGTTCCTAGACTTGGGAAGATCAAGCCTGAGCCACTAGAGAACAGAACCAGGACCTGGCACATCCTGCTTTGTCACCAGCCCCATCACTGGCAGGCAGAGTGAGCCCTCTGCTCCAGCACTGTTTATTGTTAAAGCTTTGTAGAGTGCTTTTGAGTTTTTACAGAAAACACTTTGGCAACTAAACTAAAGCTGACGAGTGAGAGGTCCTGAGTGAAAAGCTGGAAGCGCGTTCCAGCTGCCAGGAGGTGCAAGAGCTCAGCTCATAGCGATCAGTCTTCAGTAAGGCAGGTCCCTAAGAGGCACGCTGCGGAGCACGTTTCAGGGGCACCATCACACCATCCCATCAGAGCTTGAAACCGCAGCCAGTTCCCTCAGCCGGCGGCACACACTGGGCTGCAAAAGGAGCGTGGCTGGAAGCCTGGGAAGGAAGCTGTCCCTCCCCAACTGGGCATCTTCCTCCTGTGTTGTTAACAGGAGAAATCTGAAAATGTGGCACCCATTGCAGAACTGGAGCCATGACCTCATTTTGTGCCTGCAAAGCCTAAGAGCTGTACGCAGGTAAGAAATGTTTTCTGTCTACAGCAGCCAGGCACTGGGCTGGGACCGCTATGGGCTGTTTCTTGACCATGCACAGGACTCAAATGAAGAACCATTGTATTTAAGATCTGAAGGTCCAGTCATCTAGCAACTATAGTCCCACTACAGGTTTCAGAGAAGCTTGGATTGTGTATTGCCGCAAGTCTTTATTTTTATGTATTCAATTACTGCTGCTTAAAAAAAAAAATATTAAGGTGTTCAGATGGATTCTTGTGGGTTATCAAGTACTTGAAAGGAACCACGTGTTGCATACAGCAAATGCAAACTAATTTTGAACAGATTGCTGTAGCGGGCTCTGATTGCAAAACACAGTATTATACTAACTAATAGGAAAAGGGGAGAAAGCTGCAGATTTTTGGTTGATGTAGAACATCTTCAGGGGCTGATCACGTAGTCAAGCAAGGAAATAACATGCACAAATAAATAAAAATATTGGCCACATTTTCTACAGAAATTATTTCAAGTTGCTTTGGTAGTATATTCCAAATCTTTCATGATAGATGGCAGCTATTCTTAATGCTTGGGAACAATCGCAATGTCCAAAAGCCCCCCAACCCTAACAACCCACCCAGCAAGCACAGACCTGAGGGCTTATTATTTCTATGATGACTTATGCTGCACCGTGAAGGAATGCAACAGCTAAATCAGGAAAGAAATATATTATCCTGTGCCTCTTGGCACAAAGAAATTTGTGGAATGTGACATGTAAGCAAGTTAGCAAGAATATTTTGACTTTTTTCTGGGTAGCTCATTGTATCAGCTTTCCACAGGTGGAAGGGACTGAGACCATACTGTTACATTTAAGGTACGTGTTCTGCTGTGAACCTGTTACACACTCTGGAGTGCAGTACCGTAATATAGCAGCAAGAGAAAGCTACCGCTGAGATATCATATCTCTCATATCTTATCTGAGAGACATTCATAGCCTCTCCTATAATGAAAAACGATGGACATCCACCGGTCCTTTTGGGTGCCTAGACTTGAGTGATTAGTATGGATGACTGGGAAATTATTCTTCACATTTTGCTTCACATGTAATACCCTTCAGATATTCTCTTCTGTCTGGAATACCCCCAGCACTTCTGTGGGCTTTGGATAGAGTTTGGCTTATGTAAAAGTAACCTCCAACTATCTATCTGTAAGGTCTGGTTTGATATATAGAAAGATAGATGATACTAACCTCAGCTGGGCTTAATAGATACAAATATGAAACCAAGAGAAATAATTGATGTTGTTCTCATACTGTCAAGAACCAACTCACAAATGTGTATCAGTATGCAGACACGATGTATACAAACAGACTTAGGACAGAGATAAATCAGGACATTTTCTTATTTCTTTTTTGAATTTCTGAAGTGCAAAAGCCCAATGCTGTACTTGGCAAGTTTCAAACGTTACTGTTGCAGTTGTACCAACCATTTCCAATAGAATACTGCTACGTGTTTAGGTCTTACTTTTCCGCACCCCTATTTCCCCCTCCCCCCCAAAAAAAAAAAAAATAAAAAAATACAGCTTTTATGAAGTTATTCATTACTTGGAATGGTTTGAAGTGATTGAGAAGCTAGGCTTGAAGGTATTCCAGCCTGGATGCTGCTTGCAGTATTTTCCATCCGGTCCTTTATTTCTTATTTCTAAAATTTCATGTATCAGTGCTCTGTTGCATATTATCTATAAGTCCTCTGTCTGGTATTTTTCCTATTCCCTAAAAATCAGGTGCCTTTTTTTTAATTTTTAAAAAATGCAGATAAGAACAAAAGTGCTTGCATGTCAGTCTTCTTTCTGTCTTCCTAACAAAACATTAAAAAAAAACCAAACAAACCTAAAAGTCTTGGTACATGAAAGTTAGTTGTGCATATTTCCAAGTTGAAAGGACATATCCTTCAGAGAAAGATGCAACAAATGAACTTTTTTACCACTGGGGAGCTCGATGTCTCTCAGTGACTCTGCTTTTGCAGAGGGCATTTTTTAGAAAAACTTTATGGCATGTATTTTAAACAGCAGTTATAAATTGTGTGTTGTACTTTGGTCAAATAGGTATGCAAACAAGGGGAGAGACACAGAGTGGATTTCTGCAATTACACATTGTGCCTGTACACTTCAAAAGACCTGCCTGTGGTTAATGGACATAGCATCCTAGCTATCCTAACTGGCTTCGCTTGTATGGTTATAGACACCCCAATGCTACTGTCTTTTCCTCAACAGGGACATCTGCTCTCATTCAACATATTATCACTGAAATAACCAGTCGCAGTTATTAGTTATTAGTTATTAATGAAATAATTAATCCCGTTAGACTATGCTGTAGATTCAGGAGGGATGTGAAGGAAGACAGAAACCACAGATGATAGCACAGCAGAACAGTATTTTCTTAGTATATGGCGTAAACCAGTCAGGACAAAACCTAGGAAAAATAAGAGAGGGATGTTTACTCAAAGGTTATAGAATCCGGAGAAAATCTGTTTTGCTGCCTTCTCGGGTAGGAGGGTGTGCTTTTTGGGACAGTCAGGAACTAAGGAGAAGTTCTCTGCTATTGTGTTATGCCATTTTGGTGAACGGAGGGAGCAGCTGCAGTAATTAAGTGTTCTCGAAAAGCTGCAAAATGAGTTGGTTAAGTGGATTACTAGACTTGACAAAACCATGTCAGAATCAAGAGGCAATTGTGCATTCTCTGCTATGCAGTCTTGTGCTCTAATGGTAACATTTTCCGTACAAGGAAAAAGGGAAACTATTTTTGTTTAAACTTGTAAAAGGTCTTGTTTGTGGTATCAACAGTTTGCATAAATGGCCCAGTCTCACCTTGCTCTTCAAGAGTTTTAATGGTGGAAGCACTGGCTCGTTTTAGGAAGCTGTTCATGGCTCTTTCTGTAGAGGCGTGCCTCACAATAGACATTCCTAGTTTACAATAATGCATCTCATTTCCATATCTCAAAGTATTCTGCATAACAGGAACAACAATTACAAGGCACAGAAATTACTTGCAGTAAAATTCAATTAACAGAGAACACTGGAAGTAGAATTCAGGCCTGCTATACCTCTGGTCTTCACAGGTAGCTGAGGGTTAAGACATACAAGTCCATTGTCTTTTCTGGAAATGTTAGCCTTTACCTGGAAATCCTGGCTGTATTTCCTACATAATTCCACTCTTTTCTAAGTCACGGGATATCACAAGAACTCACGTTGATGAAAATAAATCAAATATTGATATTAGCCACTGAATTATAATCCTGGGAGTGCTAACTTTTGAAATCCCTGTCTCCTGAAGATTTCTTCTCTGGTAATTTATATTTCTCATTTGGTCTACTTCAGTTGGGTATTTCAATATCCATCCACATGAATGCCGCTTTGTAGAGAAGTCCTTGGGTGATCCAGAAGTCATTTACACCTTTGTGAAACAGCCACATTTTTCTATGAGACAATATTGCGGGAAACCCAGAAATTGACTCTACAATGAAAACCAGACCCAGGTTTGAAATATCTGCTGTTCACCTGGTAGGAAAATTGGTCTGCTGAATAAGCGAAGTCCTTTCAAAAGACAAAAAATGGCACTTAGAAGAATTTTTCACCTTTTCTTTTGAGAGAGAGCAAGTGCATGCATGAATGCACACATGAGGATTCTTGCTTTGAAGGAAAAAGAAGTGCGGAATAAATCCTATCTGGAATAGAGAGAAAAGTTTCAAGCAACTCTTTGAAGAGTCTCTCAAACAATCGCAGGAGACATTCAAGAAGTGGGAGATAATTCTGTGTGGGGGAGAAAAAGAAGTTGAATTGAACTCTCAAGACCTGTGTATGTGGGTGCATGTTACATGCTTCTTCCCTCCGGAATTATTTGCTCACTCCTTGATGGGTGTTAACTTGAGAGTCAATGGAGAAAAAGACAGGAGGGACAGAAATCTGGTGGAACTACCTGCTGGAGCTGCCAATGCCTCTTCACTGACAGAACTAGACAAGACAGATGACAAGAACTAGCTCTCTGTGCTGGAAATCTGCCTTTGGCAACACCCTCTAGAGCGAGCACAAGGAACCATGCCTGAGTTCATCCAGTGATAGAAAGTGTGCCCTGCTAAGGACTAGAGAAGCTTAAAGCTCAGGAGGTTGGTGCTGATGTGCAGCAGGTATTCAGAATGCACAATACAAGATTCACTGATAACAATAAATAAATTTTTTAAAAAAAAAAAAGGGCTTTCATGAGCCTGATGCCCTTTTTATATTCTGGCTGATCTGTAATCTCATAATGGAATGAGAGAATAGCATCGTTTGAAAGAGGTTGCAACATAAAAATGTCTTTGAGTCACTTTGTGTTGCATTAAGTAAATTGGTTGTTTGGTAGTTCTGTAAATAGAAGGTGATGGTGAAACCTGAAGAGCACTCCTTGTTACTAAGCAGTAGTATAGGGAATAATGTTGGAGGAATGTTTTAAATTCCTTGATATTTCAGCAGTTCTGGATGCCTCAGGACCTCTCCAAAGATCCTTAGTTTTAACAGCAAGTCTCTTAGTCTTTCCTGGAGTTATGGCATGTAATGTGTGTAAGTTATATGTGTAGGTATGTGTGTATATATAGAGGTATATATTTACATATTAAAATGAAAGGGAGTAGGAAATGGCATGCATTTGAGAAATCTAGAGAGAGAGATGGATGCAGTTTGCAGTTGGAGAAAAAGTAGTAATTAAGCAGAAAACGGGTCGTGAAGGGAAGGAACTCTTACCTCAGGAGACAGCCTGCCCTACTTTCTTTTCTCACATTTTGAAATCTATGAATCTTTTACTTGCTTTATCACTTTTCCTGATTCCCTGCAGGCCAGAGCTGACAGCTAAGCCTCTGTTTCATCTTAAACTGTTCAAAGCGTGTCAGAAAATGACTTACCCTGCTGAGTCTGAAAGTGGCTGCATGATTGCAGGAACCCACCTACTGGTTACCCCCAGTCCAGGTGATCACTGTTGCTTGAGGGAAATTGTAATGATAGTCCCAGAACAGCTGGCAGATTGTTAGAATATATGGTCTTTTACTGCTTACAGTTGAAGACCAGAAACTGAGTTAACTCTTTTTTTTTTTTTTTTTTATATATATATATATATATCCTCTCTAGAAGTAATTATTTATGTCTTGGGCTGGTTTAATTTCCCCCCTTGTGTTATTAACAGCTGTTCTGTATATGGACAGGGTCAAGCAGTTGCACTGCCCATAACTGTCTTGACTGTTTATTCTGTGGACTCTCTCTCTGCCTTTGAGTACAGCTTTTACAAATCCTTTCTATTTTTATTCCATTGCGCTTCTAAGAATTACCTTTAAAATACACTGTTGTCACTATACTTCAGCATGATAAAATGCAGGGATAAGGTGAGTGCGGCCACATTCATGTCTCTGAAAGTCAGATTCTACTGGCATTTCTACAGTAATTTCATTTCAGTAGGCTTTGACTTGTGCTGAAAATTCATATACCTCAAACAGTTCTCTGTGACAAAGCAAAATAAAGCAGGATAGGAATTGCAGACTGTTTAGGCTCAGCCTGTATCATGAAATAATATGCTTGTGTACTGCTTTTCATCTTCAGAGTTTTACCAGCTATATTATCTCTGAGAAGTGACGTGTAAGTAACTGGTGTATAAGATTCTTACGTTGAAATGCATCTGTGATGACACCTGACGCAACGTTTTGCAGTTCTAAGGAGGAAGCCGTAACACCATTTATCACTAGTGGTAGCTCTTGTGAGATAACTGTTTCCTTTTTGGGTATCTGAGGAGAAATAAAACACTAGTGCTAGGCACAGCTCCCCTTACTGTCACAGAGTATCTTGATTTTGTGCAGGTGAGACTGTAGGGAAGTCGTTGATGTCCTGATAACTTATAACCACCAGGTACGAAGGTAAAAGTTAGAGGACTTGTGGATCCATGAAGCTCTGGAGTGCCCACCTAGAATTAATTTTGCAGTTCTCCCCACTGTACTGAGATGTAGGAGGTGGAGATGTACCCTGCCATGAGTTACACATACCAGAAACTTCCTTCTTGTTTTTGTAGGGTGAAACATTTCCCAAGGCTCTCCAAAATCAGCAGGGAGTTTCTGGATGTCATTTTGGATCTCTGCTTACCATATTGGCTGAATTCAAGCCCTTAACCCTAGTCCCATTAGTCAGCAAGGAGTCTCTACAACAATGTCAATGGTTTTATGTTTCTTAAGATTTGATTGTGTTGTTGGCACAGCTGGAGTCACCATGCAGTGCAAACAAGGGCAGTGGTCTCCAATTTACAGTGGCAGATCATGCAACAGTAGAGATGTACTACCTTGAAACATATACCTTGAATTAAGAAATAAATGTCAGCTATATGGTCTTTATAAACTATTTTATGTGCATAGGAATTTAATAGGAATTGTTACTTGCTGTAGTGTCTGTCTTTGCCCTTATTATTACCAGCTTGGCCAATTTATGTGCCAGCTGATTTCTGAAATTTTAGGATTTCTGAGTCCCGCGAATCCATATCATGGTGGGTGCTGTGGTAGTAATTAGAGTAAATAAGGAGATTAAGACCGAAAAGATATTGGGTAAACAGGCCTTATTACCTCCTTTCTAAACAAACACTGCATTGCACTGTGAAATTTACTACCTGAAGACGTTTCACACATCAGAGATGTGGCAAGAAACTTGGACAGGATTATCTTAGATAGAGGGGTTGTGTGCAAACCCCTCTTGAGTTATTGTGTTAGTTAACTATCTTTATTACATATTGAAAAATCATTAAAAAAAACCCAGAAGGGCAGTTGGGTCATTTATGTGTCCTTCACCGAAGCACTGTTCACAGAAGTAATTCCAAACTAATTCATTGCTTCTGCTTGTAGCATTGCAGAGGGGCTTGGTTTATGCCAAGGGCCATCACTTGAAGGCACTCAGCACCTTCTGAGAGGTCTGCTGCAGGACAGCATCAATGATATTTTGGATGATTTCTCAGAAAAATATGGTATATCACATTATAGATATGGGAAGAGAAGCAAATTTTCCAGTTGTAATCTGCACAATATAAAAGCTGGGGGCACCCAGGCACACGTTTGTTTTAGTAGATTTTGGCAGTGCCTTGCTTCTCCACTATTAAAAAAGGGACAATATCCCTGCTTTATGAAGGCCTAGGAGAATAATGTTGGTCTTCTGGGCATCTTGTAACAGAACAAATGCTGAAGATACTGCTTTCCTTATTAGATGGACAGATCTGTCAATGGGCTGATGGAGGAACCGATGCTGAATGAAATTGATAAGCTACAGATCATTGTAAGAGAAATTAACTTTCATAGGTGCGGAGTTCTGTATTATGCAGTGTTACTAGCCCGGATGTGTGGTAGCTGCTATAATGATTTCCCTGCTTGACTAACGAGGCAGAATTTTTAAAGACTGTGCTTTTCCTTTTTTTTTTCTTCATTTTTTTTTTTTTTTGTAATTTTGCTGAGTAGAAATGTAACATAAAAATCTGTATTTTAAAATATTCATTTATTTTTCTTTCTTTCTTACAGCTTGTGGCCAATGCAATCCTTTTTGTCAGTGTAAATTTGTATGGGGTCTTTGTGAGGATTTTGACAGAAAGGGCTCAGAGGAAGGCATTCCTTCAGGCGAGGAACTGCATTGAGGACAGGCTGAGGCTGGAGGATGAAAATGAAAAACAGGTCAGTTTCTAAGCCTTACTACTTTTTCTCTCTTTCTTCTAAGATGGCTGTAGTTACGTGAACCACAAGTCAGGGCATTGCTGCCCAGAGTGCGACAAGGCACGTGTGCATTTCCATTGCGAAGGGAGGGTGCTGCCTGCCCCACTTGCTGCAGCTCTTCCTCCCCAGTGCATGCACACTCTTCATCTGCCGCGCACAGAAGGTGCAGGCTGGCCCCACGGCTGCTGACAGCTCGAGCACCAGAGAGGATGTATGTTAGGGCTAAGGCAAAGCTAACATGCTATTGCAATCTAGGATCCTGGGGGTGTTCTGCATGGATGTTTTTGGGTGGGTGTTAGATACGCTGTAAATACTTCTGGCTGTGTGTTGTAACTTGTTTGCATTCATGACACTCATAAACAAAAGTCAACATTTTGGGGGCAGGGGACTGCACTGACACACATGAATAACTGTGGTATAACTGTGATCTATTCTTTTTCTCAAAAGCCACCTTAGTAGTTTGATGGTGTATTTCACACAGTTTTATCAATCAATCTTCAATCAATCAATCTTCCAAACAGATTTGGAAACAATGAGAAAACTTGCTATATTGTGGAGCTTGCTGTTGTTACTTACAGGTCTGAATCCTAAACCTTCCAAGATGTGTTCATACGTAAGGTTTGGACTACATTTTACTTTCTGTCTAGGTGGTAAAAGACGGCCACACTGGAATACATAGGTGTAACTCCATTGACTGCTGTGGAATGATGGTAACTTACGTCAATAAAGGACTTCAGTGGTTCTCAAACCTTGCTATACAAGATGTTGGTGTCCTCAAAGCTTGTGTACCTCACACACTTTTACTCACCTTCCTTTGCAGTTTCTCTAGCAAGTCTATTCCTATGCGTGAAATAATGTGGGTCCTTAAGCACTTTCTGTTACGAATTCAGTGAATGCATTTTCGTGACCTGAATGTACTCTGGAGTAAGTAGGCATCTTCTTTGAATGACTGTGTATCTTTGCTGGCTGTGTAAAAATGGTATTAGGATCAAGGCCGTTAGGTTTGATTCTGGTCTTTTGCAATCCAAAGCTGCAAATTTTCAAAGGCATAATTGTGCCATGAGTGAATTTTTGTGGGATCTAGGCAACCCTGCCATTTGTGCCTTTGAAAACCCACTTCTGGGATCCAGTATGAAAATAATATAGATTTTTTTGTGTTTCTCTTGTTAACACGTTAGCAATCTGTCTTATTTTATAATTTATCCATGCATGTCTAAACCCAAGAAACCCAAACCATCACACATAGGTACCATTATGGTTGACAGTATACCTAGAGAATCCTGCACATGTTTTTCCAGTGCAGTATAGAGGTCAGTGAAGAGAATACACTTTTCTCCTGCACATGTGAAATTAACTTTATGCAACACAGTACAAAACTCAATGCAGTGGTTAAGTATGCTAATTACCTGTCAAAAGTACCACCAAAATCCTTGCTGTGGCTGCTCTCACACTACGTCAGTATACTTCTAAAACCAGGGCGAGAATTAAGATGTGATTACAAGCTACAGAATTATTCTGCAGTTGCTGTGGCATAACTTAGCCGAAGTTTCCAGCTGGCAACACTCAAGAATGTTTGAGAGGAAAAGAGATGTTACTGACCTAGTTCAATTTTTGTGATCATTCCTTTTGTTCCCTGAAGTACCAACATTACATGTTAAAAAGAATGGAATTTTTTCTTCAGACTTTCTTGTTTCATTTGAACGCTCTAACCTAAATACTATAGCCCTTTCACATTGAGAACTGTAATCCAAAATGCTAAAACCTTTCCCTGATATTTCTGTGCAAGTCTCTAGCGGGAAAGGAAAGAACATACTCTTGGCTTTTGAACATACACAGCCTTCTGGAGTTAAAGTGTTGACTGTGTGAGACAGATGCCACAGCTGCAACTGTAAGTGAGATTTCTTCCTCTGTGCCCTACTTACAAGTGAATCTCCTCATATGGGATGCATTTGTAGTAACGGTCTCACCTGATAATTTTGATAAATCTATTTTTATGAGCAAAGGCAAAGATCTCATGTTGTAGCATTTTTGGAGTCGTCATGGAGGAATCTGCAGGCAGGCTTTAGGAGTGTTGCTGGGGAGTAAGGGAGCAGACGGACTCTGTTTATTTTGAAAGTCAGTTTAATGTTCATCCTACTCTCTGTTCTCTGTGGTTACAACAAATAACTGGCCTCGACGGTTGCATCGTTCGTTATGTGGCTGAATGTTAGCCTGCAATCCCAGGGTTACACCAAAACCCAAGTTTTAGACCATGAGCAAATAGTTACAATCATTCACTTGGGATAAGCTGCTTCCCTTGTTGTCTACGAATCTCAGCAGTAAGACCATCCTCTGCAGAGCGAGAATAAATATTGTGAGGTGGTGGGTCCTGTTCCCTGGAGCTGCGCTTGTTCAGATCATCCTTTGCCCATGCAACAAGCAAGGCGTTGTCACCCTGCTCCCTGGAGGGCTCCCAGCGGTAGCTGTCCCTACCCATCCTGAGAGCAGCCTCCAGGCAGCTTCACCCCTTCCCAAGCAAGCCAGAAAGGAGCAAGCAGGGAGGATGGGGAATGGGGGATCCGTTCAGTGTAGAGAAAGTAGCAATCTGCTGCTGCTGGAGGCTGCTCGCCATCTGATGCAGAGGGGAAACCAGTAAGGAAGCTGTGGCTCTCCAGATATCAATTCTCCATGTGGTGGCTCCTGAAGTGGTGCTCAAGGAAGCAGTAGCATTCTGACTCCGAGCCTGTCTAAATCTGAAGTGCAACCGGACCCCTGTGTTTATAGCCACCCATTTTCTGAGTCTCTCTTCCAGTGTGTGTATAGTTTTGTCCTCATAGTTTTGTGATGGGGAATTTCACTCTAATTGCACACTCTGTGAAACAGAGCTTCCTTTTATTTGTCATAGACTTGTTGTCTGATGACTTGATTGGGTTCCCTCCAGCTCTTATTTCTGTGATAAATTATGAGTAATCATTCTACAGTAACCTTTTCTATGCTACTCTCAGTGCTGTAGACACATCTCATAACCCTGTTCATCTCTTTCCAAGCTGAAGAATTGCAGCTTGTTGATTCTCCTGATGGAAGCTGTTTCCTACCCCAATCTTGCTGACTTTGTAACAAATCTTACTTACGTTTCCCCCGGCCCTGCCAACAATAAGAATATTTTAATGCGTATTCATGCATTGGGTTTGGAGATAAAGCATATAGTTTCCATCAGTGAAATGCACTTGCTGCAGCACAGGCTGATGTGAAAATTGCTTGCTGTTTTCATATGAGGAAGGCTGGAAGAATGTTTGACTTCATGCAAACCTCTAAAGCCCACAAAACCAGCTTAGATATCATCACTGGTCTTTAATTGCATAAGTACCTGCAAATATATTTACAAAACAAAGACAATCTTTCAAGCAGCTTGTTTAGGTTTTTCCTTCCCTCCTAAACGTGACTTTTGTACATGCTCACAATTAGAATGTGATGGTGGGAGAACAACTGGAGAACGGCAAAGTCCAGAATGGTGTATTGGCTATCTTAGAACCTATTTGTGAATTCATATTTAGTCTGTCACTCAAACCACTGGTTTTGAAGGATATATTTAGGGGTGGCACCCGTCTTTCATGAAATAGTCGTGTACTCCACTACAATGCATGAAGTTTATTACATGCTTTAACGTGAGAAGCTGAAGGAGGCACTAAAAACGACAGGGAACTGGGAGGCACCGGGCTGAGACAGCCAGCTCTGTGGCTAGATTCGGTGCCAGAAGCATGGCACTCCAGGTAGCCTGATCGGTTTTGCTGAGAGGTAGGGTTGTTCCCTTTGCTGGTACAACACCATGCTGCTGCACTGCTGCTGGTTCTGGGAGACAAACAAGCACCTTGGTGTTGCTCCATCCTGTGCTACTGTACCTCTTCACCAGAGTGTTTGAAACTAGTGAAATTCTCTTTATGCAATGCTGAATTGTGCATATAAATGTCTGCATGTATATGTGTATGCCTTCCAAGTGTCTGCTGCATTTTAGGGCAGTATCCTTAACATTGCATATATAGTAGTTGGGACATGGCTGAGATTTGATTAATAACTATCTATGGAAAATGAACTTTTGTCAGCAAAAGATACCACGAGTCTCAGTGCAGAATACTTTGAACTGCTGCTTAGGATGTTTTGGGTTCCTATTCTCTGCTGAGTTGAAGATCCCCCTTCAAAACAATTCAGTCTAGATATTACACGTTTTGGATATGTGTACTACCTCCTGTACCTTTGGGTAAAAGGATGACACCCGCAGCAACTTTCCGATGGTTTTATTCCATTATGTTTGATTTCAAGCATTTATGAAAAAAGGGAAAAAAAAGAATTTGAATAAAGCAGACCATGTTGGACTTTCATTTGGGTTGTTTTTTTTTTTCTTCCAGTTCAGCAGCCAAACTGAAGAATTAGTTATTTGCACAGCCTCAGGCAGAAGTAATTTCTAGGGTGCCTAACAGCATGCTTATCAATGCATAATCAGGTTCTCTTCATGTTTCCCATACTTTTTATTCTCAGGATCTTGCATCTTTTCTCATTGCAATGCCGAAGAAAACATGAACTCTATCATTAAAACACAGGCCGTGTTTCCATAATCATTCACGCTGGCTCTGTGCATCAGCAAATTGCCCTGCAGCAAAAATTTCATCTGGATCATGTGTAGGCAGAAAAAACATGTTCTTGTCAAATTATCTAGTGTGCAACAGGGAGTTGATCCTGATTTTACACATCTTGCAGCACGAGCGTTGATAACCTGATCCCCCCAAAAAACTAGCTGATACAATCTTTGTAAAACATAGGTGAACTAACTAATTTTAGCTGACAGGGTGAACCTGCACCATATTAGTACTATATTCTGTCTTACAAGGAGGCTTAAAATTGAATGTATTGTGTCATCAAATCACAACCTTACACAGGAAAGTCCACCTTCAAATAGCTGGTTTTTTCTTTTCTAGGGTCAGGGAGAAGGGAAAATTTGGAGCATTGCAGGCTCTAGGTTTGAACTGCTGGGCTTCACGCCCACCCATGCAGGCTGGCCAGCAGTGCCTCTTACCCAGATAGCAGCAGCAGCAGCACAGATGGGAGCTAGACCTGCTCTTTGCTTCGTTTGCCACCTTTGGCTGCTTAGATCCTTACACAGAGCTGAGCTGACCTGTTGACTCCCTTTATGCAGCTGCACAGCACCACTGGTCGATCTTCCACCTTGTTCAGTTGCAGAGGCAAGTTTCTCCCTCCCACACAGCAATAATTGCCCAGACACTTTCCAGCTACTAGCATCTGTTAGACCCCAGTCATACAATAGTCATGCAAGTGTTTATCCTTCATACAGCAGATAATAAATCTGAGGGTACTCAAGTTAATTGCAGAGCTCCAGGTGGAAGGCTTCAGCTTCCACCTGAAACCATTAGGAACCACTTGTTATCCCTTGCAAGGCAGGGTATAGCAAACAAATACATGTGTTCTGATTTTACAGCTCTGTTGCACCTCTCTCTATGCAGAATAAGCCTCTCATGTGAAAGTGGTTAGTGCTAGAACCTGTGTTGTTTGGCATGCTGTTGGGGTTCTTCTTACCTAACTCTGGCTAAGTGAAAGTGAGGCTTGTAATCTAACCTTTTAATTTATAGGCAGTAATCCTTAGTAGACACATGCAAGGGTAGTTCATCCCTTCTATCCTGGACACCTTGCTGAAGACGCGTTTTTTCCCTGGGAGTGGTTACCAGGGGGACACATAAGCTCAGCTGTGTGATTAAAGAGAGGTGCCTTGCAACTGGACCTGAAATGTCAGAGCGCAGAAACTCAGTAATGCACAAAAAACCCACACAGTTGTAAATCGTACAAAGTACCTGCATTTTAATTGCATTATAATTGCATTACTCTACCCACATGCCTTTAATTTGCAAAATTAAATCATAGGAAAATCTATAGAAGTCTTTTTAAAGACACATTTAAAACAGGAGGCCAGATCAGCTCTGTAACAATTTGGTTTAACTTCATTTCATCCCCTGAAAGCTTCCTGATGTTAGCAAGTGTCGTAGTTTAACCCCAGCTGGCAAGAAAGCCCCACACAGCCACTCACTCACTCCCCCCAGGGGGATGGGGGAGAGAATCAGGGGAGTAAAAATTAGAAAAATCGTGGGTTGAGGTAAAAACAGGTTAATGGGTAAAGCAGGAGCCGCGCACACAGCACGGCAAAAGGGGGGGTTCACCCACCACCTCCCATGGGCACGAGGGGCTCAGCCCCCCTCCTGGCAGCAGGGCTCCCGCATGCCCAGCGGGGGCTTGGGAAGGCAAACGCCATCACTCTGAATGTCCCCCCCTTCCCTCTTCTTCCCCCAGCTTTGTGCTGAGCATGGTGTCCTATGCAACAGACCCTATGCATGGGTCTGCTGGGGGCAGCTGTCCCAGCCGTGCCCCTCCCAGCCCCTTGTGCCCCCCAGCCTGCTCGCTGCGGGTGGGGTGAGAGGCAGAACAGCCCTCGGCTCTGTGCAGGCACCCTCAGCAGTAATGAAAACATCTCTGCGTTATCAACGCTGTTCCCAGCACAGATCCAAAACATAGCCCCATACTAGCTACTATGAAGAAAATTAATTCTATCCCAGCCAAAACGAGCACAGTAAATATGTGAATCAAATTGGTTATCAGCCATTTCATTTTTTCATACAAGGTATGAACTATGGCAAGTGAGCAGATTTTTAAAGAAGGCAATAGGGTATATGAACTTTGGGTTTTAGTATAAGGTATATACTCATACTCAGTGTATCAGGGGATGTTTAGGCTGCTTTTTAATGCAGGGTTTTGGGGTTTTTTGTAATCATGCCACCTATGTTAAGCTCTTACATGTTGTAATGGGTGCTGGCTTACATTGACTAGAGTAGACAAGAAATAGGTAAGTTAAAAAATAGTAGTTATATCATTCTAAAATCTGTTGATACTTTGGCTGTTAGAAGTTTTAAAGTAAATGTTTGGAAACTTCAAATATTTTCTGCTTCAAACGACTGTCAGTTACATATGCTGATGTTGTTTGACTCCTGTGAATTTTTCGGTTTATCGTTTCTACTTGCTCCATCTACGTTCCATTAGAGAGAATGAGGAGGAGGCAGAATAAGAGCACACAGGCCTGTCACTAGGTGATTAAAAATACACTACCATACAGTTTTCAATAGCTAATATTGTGGATAACAGTGGCTAAGGCAAATTATCATAGGTAGGAAGAACACTGGCTATAGTGCCTCAAATCCTTAAGTTAAATAGTAAGACAGACACTTCAAAAGTAATTTCTTATGTCTGATTTTTAAATTTAGAGCAATATCCACGACATCAGTGCTGTGTGGACACTTGTGAAATGTTATTATGTATTTTAGTAGGATGCCACAGGATAAAACAATGCAACCTCGGGAGTGATTCCTTGATGGTCTTTCTTCCCTCAGCAGAAGGAATTCATAGGGAGCTTTAAGATGTCATTAGGAAAGTTCCCTTAACGTGTATTTTTATTGTTGTCCGTAGAATTGTTTTCACTTCTAGAAGTGTCTTAATTATAACAAAAAGCTAGTTAATGCTTTAACACGAGCTTGACGCAACTTTTGCTGTGCCGCTCTTAAAACTCAAGGTGGTTCCACCCTCAACCAGCAGCTCTGCCACACAGATGCTTCACATGACAGCAAGTGGTCCAGCCACAGCCACACCTGCAGTGTGCCAAATGGTTCCTGAGTTGCTACGCTCCTGCTTAAGCACAGATTATCTCAATGATCAGGATACTGAGCTGGACACCTTGGTTTCATTCCAGTGTGTGACAGTATATGCTATTTGCATACATGTACTCTCATAGATATTTTGCCTGTTCCTTTTGGTCAAACTTCTGTGAAGGTAAAGAGCTAGACCACATCCCATTAACTGATTAAAAAATATAATTCTAGGATTATTTTTTTTTCACGTTTGCCATTCTAGAGTGAACTTCTGTCTGTCACGTAATTTAAATTCTTTCCAAGGTTTCTGTTCTCCGTTACCTCTGAAATAGAAACTGATTTAATTTGGAGTTTAGCTTCCTTTCAGGCACATTTGATTAGGAATTTCCCAGTTTGACAATGTAGTAACAAACTAAATCTGAGTCACACTTGTTATTTTAAGTGAGTGAATAGAATCATTGCTTCCTTAGCATGTTTGTGGTCGGTCCTTGTGTTTTCCTCTTTGGAAGGCACTGAGATTTTCTGCTGTTGGGTTAGTCTCACTTCCCTGCTCTGTGAAGACAAAATGAGGACAAGTAGCAAAGGACAAAACCTTTTAGGTTTTTCTAACCAAGATCAGAAAAATTCTAGACTTTTCAAAGCAAAGTATTGTATCTTAGTCTCTGGAGATTTTGGCATCTATTCCATTTTGCTGGTTTGCACTGTGATTTGCTTTCATATTGCTAAACTGAAGACATCTGTGGTTTGTGAAAAAGGAAATGCTAACTGCTTACCAATTCATATGGCTTACTTAGCTTCTAAAATTATTGCTTTTGACTTCAGGTTCCTGGGTTTTTTTAAATCCTCAGTCAGCTTACACCCACTCCTAAGCTCAGTTTCTATCACTGGCAATCAAAAAGTTTATCTTCACTGAAGAGTTCCTGCTTGTTCTACCGCTGGCAAAAATCTGTAATAAGAAAGGGCACGTGCTGATACTGAGTGGCTGCCACAGCTCTCAGCGGGTGCTGTATCTGGCGACAGCTATGCTGTGAAGTGCTGGTGTGGCATCGTGTCCTTAATGTTCCTCCGGTTGTTCCCCCATCCTGGGCCCTCGGGCACAGACGTTGTGTGCCCCAGCAGTGAGGACAGGGGACAGGCAGTGCCTGCAGCCTTCCTCCCCTGCTCCCCGGCGCTGGCCCCACGCCGCAGCAGGTTTGCCACGTACCAGTGTGCTGCTGGTGGAGCTATCGTGATTTTGGAGAAGGAGTGTGGTGAAGGAGGATGTCGTATGTTGTGGGGTGGAGGAAAAGCAGAGAGGGCCACAGTGCCAGTGCCTTCTCCAGCACGTTCTGTGGGAAAATCCCACTAGCTGGGGGCTGGAGGATTAGTGAGGGCAGAAGAGGGGGTGCCCCTGCCTTGCTGAAGGTTGAGCTCTGTGACTGTCACTTCCTGAGGAATATCTACATGCCTGGTCCAGGTATTCAGCGTTCCATTGCTGGAACAAACCAGATGTGTGTGTGGGCTGGAAGAGGTGAACCTGTAACAGCAAAGGAAACTCGGTGCAGGAGGGGTACGTCGGTGGGGCTCTGCCTGCTCTTCCACTTAGCCTGCAAGGGGGTGGCGCCGGCAAAGCTGATGCTGCTTGCAGTGCCATCCTCCTAGCATCTTCAGAAGGCAAGAAGGGAGAGACAGTGACAGGGTTGTTGTCCTAGCCCTGTTGGCAGTGGAAGGCATTGCGCTGTGCGGCACTTCAGCCTCCAGCAAACCAGAGCTCCCCTGTGCCCGGGCTGCAGGCTGCCTGGGCACTGAGTTAGCCCTTCTGTGTTCCCTTAGGTCACAGCACTGGCAGGTGACAGGTACTCCTATTCATTTCTAAGGCCCCTCTTTAATGGAATCAGAAAAGCCTTTTAAAAAGAAATTAATTTTTTTGAATTTGTGTTTTAAGCGTGTCTTTTTGTTTTTAACAAATTTATATTTGTTCAATATAACAAATTTAACAAATGGATACTCAACACATATGCACGCTGTCAGTACTACTGATCATTTCACTAAAAAAAAAATGATCACAGGGGATCACTTCACTGAAAGATGAAACCTGACCTTCCTGACTTTGCAGAAGAATGGGCAAAATGTTTTCTTTCCACATGGGAAGAGTTAGAACGGTATGTTCAGTGGCTGTTGTGTGCCAAAAAAAATTTCATCTTCATTGATGTGTCCTCAAGAACTCACTTATTAAAATTCTACTGGAGTGTGATAGATCGAAACAAGGACTAAACTAATGTTTAATATATAAGATAAGCTTTGAAAACTACCACTTGACATTTTTTTGTTTGTTTTCGTAGCAGATAGTTTCAAGTATACCGTATTACTGTCTTCCCATACCCTCTAACCTTCTCTGGATGTTTCTGTGGTTGGTAGCATGTCTGACCCACGCAGCTTTTGAACAGAACGGTGACCAAGACTAAAACAAGCAGTTTGTGTTGAGACTAATGCTTTACCTCCTAACTCCAGTTCCTCAAAGGAAGAGCACTGAGTTAGAGTATGTTTGAAATGTGTGTTTTAAGGATACAATTCCATAATTGCTGCTTATTTGGTCACTGGTGGCTGCACCTAGGGAAAGTTTCAGACCTTTCTTTTTCTTCCCCATGTTCACTGCAGAAAGGCAAAAAGTTTTGCCACTGCTTTGTATTTTTCCCTGCCTTACCTTGTTTTCCTGTACCTGTTTCTGCCTTTGCTGAAGGGACAAACAATGCAGTGTTCCACACTTAGTTTGAAGGGGTCACTTTGAAGATGCAATCACTGCTGGAGTCACAAAATACCTGTCTGTAGCAATGTACCGCAGAAGCCTGTTCCTTCCTCCCTGCTAAGCATAAGGAGGGCTTAAAGTTACCTGCTCTAGAGAATGGTCTGATTGTATCAGTATGGCTACTTGCCTGCACTATGGTGAGGCGAATAAAGATGCCTTAAGTATAAAGGCACTCTTGGGTTGTGTGAATTCAGTTTCTTCTTGATCGAGTTCACTTCCAGTAGGAAGATTTCCATTAACTGAAATGAGTATCATCTTTTCCCTGTCAAGTTTTCTGTGATGGTTTTTTGGATACCTTCAATGTTGCCAGTTAGGTTTCAAAGAGACTTAATACTAAGGATATGGCATAAAAATAAATAATAAATAATAAATAATGGTAGGTTGATGCTGCAGTCATTTATTCATTGCTAGTTTATATCTGGTGCCAATGCTGCTAGCTTGCCTTTCTGAAGATTAATCCTTACTGATATATTTCTAAAGCATTCTGATTTGGTACATATGAGGGCAACCAGGAAAACAGACTATGCTTTTTATACTTCTAGTTTCCTTGTTCATCCGCATTGCTTTTCTCTGCTTTTGTTCCCGTTTCAACAAGATTTGTGGAGCCTATCTCCAGTTATCCTACTAGCAATCTTTCAGTCCATTCTGGAATTGCAGCTGCCTTTTTAGGGTAGCATCATGCGAATACTCCACAGTCATTCAGTTGTCAGTGGGTATCAAGCTTTTTTACACGCAGAGGTTTCCCACTCATTTCGTCTCATGGATAGTACCTGAAAGGCACAATGTACTGCTGAGTTTTTGTCATCCTTATCACTTCTTGTATGCTGTCCTGTGAACTTTGTACCTTCGAGCAGTTTTATGGTGTCTTTACACCCACCCCCCAGCCCGATGCTTCTGCGCTCCATGCTTCCCGTTGTTCCCTCTGTTTTAGCCAAGACTTCACCTTCCCCTAATTCCTCTCAGACGTCTTACCTTCTCCATTGTAACTAATAACGTTCCATGTGGAATCCAATGCCTCATTAAACACTATGCTGATGACATATCCTGCCTTTCCTTTATTTAAATAAAAATAATCAGTTAACCATAGAAAGATGTCAAATGGTGCACGTCTACGCATCCAGTTCATCCGTAGTATATTGATCATCTACCATCAACCATCTACCATACCAGGATGTATGTTAGCCATCCTCCAAATCTGTGCATTAGGTGGCAACTTTATGGACAGTCTTTTATGTTTATGATTGTAATAATGACTTACTGGTAAATATAGTTTTTCAAGATATCTCAGGAACGTTCTGAAACATTGCCACCTTGTGGCTTTTAAGAAACCACCACTTCTAACAGCAGGGGGGTTTTGTGTGCTTAGTTGGAAGAAAGGGCATAGCATAGTTTAATTTGAAATAATTCACTAACGAGATCTTCTGTTCTTGCACGCATTTCACTAGGCTTCTTTGCTCTCTCACTTTTCTGTTTTCCTTGCAGGGAATTAAAATGGCTGTGCAATGTAATATAGGGATGACAGAGACCATAAACCCACTAAGCAATAGCTTTTAAAATTATTCAAGAGTGAACTTATCAAGGTATAATTAGGTAGCAGGTGGTAATATTTAGGATGTACTTTGGAGTCCCTGCTGACTAAGTAGAAGCTGAATCTCAAAATTATATGGATGAGCTGACTTTGTCTCATTAATGGTTTATATGCATGTCTGATGCTCATCTTCTCTAGGAAAAAAATTTTTTTTTAAATATGGTGGCACTTTCTATTTAAGTATAGCAATAACAGAAGACAATCTGTGATAGATGGCAAAAACGGGTGAGTTAGATTTCATATTTTGTATTGTAAAAAAGCTTGTAGAGTAGACGATCAAAATGCTCCTTTCTTTTGTGAGCTCCTTTTCCTGTTTGTCATCACTGTTGGAGTGTTACTATAACAACAAAAAAAAATAATCATATTTTATCAGCCAGGAAACAAAGGTCCCAAACCTCTTTTTCGTACATGCTTCCATTTTTCTTTCTTTCTTTTTAAAGTCCCTATGAAAATGCAAAAAGCAGTGGACTGTGGGCATGCAGCCTATCCTGAATAATGTGGTTCAGTGCCCAGGAGTGTGAGGAAGGACCGGGATCTGGAGTGCCATCCAGGGTTACTGCTTTCCCCAGCCTGAGCTCGGGAACCTCCAAGTCTCATTTGGAGAAGGCTCTGGAGCGCAGGATCCTTGGTGGGTGAGGGCAGCAGTGCCAGCATGCTGACTGTGAGCAGCAGCTCAGGAGGAGCCCAATGATGTGGAATTTTTGAAGAGACTGAGCTGCATCCACTGCAGCCCTTTTCTGATGGGATTGAAAGACATGCAAAGCAGTAAATTTTTCTGCATGGCCCTTTAGCAGGTCCAGACTGTAACTTTATTCCCAAAATGAATTCCACTAGATGTGCATATACAGTAGCATGAGAGGGCAAGGAGCAACGAGATCCAAAGAACAAGAGAAACACGAGAGCCAGCAGCTTTGAGGCAACGCTGAAGTTCCTCTGGATGTTTCTCCTGTCTCTCAGAAAAAAATGGCAACAACTATTTCCTTTGATAAAATAGTCTGCACTGACTATAAATAAGATTTTTATTTTGTTTTCTATTTATCTTATATGATAATTTACAGGATTGTAATTTAGCATGGAGAAGCACCAAGAGTACATCCAGTTTGTTGGTGGAAAGTTGTGAGGGGTCATCTAGCTGCACAGCAGGCGATGGGAAAGAAAAGCAAGGATGCTGGCTGGGAACATTGAGACATATTTCTGCATTTCATCCTGCTTTTGTGATGAAGGGAGAGTGGATTCATAAATGACTTAGAACTTGCTGAAGGAATTTGAGAATGTATCACAGTCATTTCCCATACAGATGTCAAAATAAATCATTGTGTACAATAGGAATAGAACGTGGTATTGGACTGGATAGCGTTATTTGGGAAGTTGCATGAAATGATTATAAATCAAGGTGAAAATTTCAAAGGGACTCTCAGAAAGTCATAAGTGTTTGGAAGAAGCAGTAAAATGAGAAAGACAATGATTCTCAAAATGGGAGGGGGGCAGGCATCTTCATTTGGAGATGGGCACAAGAAATGCATTTCTTAGGAATGTGCACTGTGGACTCCTGTAAAGGCAGAGCTAGGGTGTGGGTGGGAGCAGCTCTCCTAAGCGGGATGGGGATGGGAGAGGGAGCTGTGCTGAGAAGCCCCCAAATTGGAGAAAGCTGAAGAGAGCATTGGGGCAGAATAGAGCGTGCAGATGATGGAAACTTTTGCTTCAACAGTCTCTGTTTGCTTACTTCTTTCCACTTCCTCTCTCAGGAAAGAGAAATCACACTATTGCTAGAGGCTGCTGAGCCTTAAACTCCCCTGCTATTTTAGAAGACACACTTGTGTGCAGTAAGATAGCAGGATGGCTTCAGGTCTCCTCAGGGAGCCACAGGCACCCTTCCCTCCCGATCCTTGTGCTGTTGGCCCCCTTGGTACACAACGGTCAGAAGGGACCTCTGGGGATCATCCAGTCCTGCCACCCCCTCAAAGCAGGACCACCAGCGACACCAGGTCTAGTCCACTGTGGCTTTGTATAGCCAAGTCTTGAGTAACTGCAAGACAAAGTTTTTCCCCAGGTCTAACCTGGACTAAGAATTGGATGTTCAAAAAAACAAGTAGCCATATAGGATCTTTTGGGCCATTAACAGGGAGAAACAATTGTCTCCCCTCTCCCGCCCCATTTCTGTGCCTTTACATATTTTCTTCTTTGTCATGTGCATAATGGTGCTAGTTGTCGAATAGTGCCAAGGTAGTGCTGAGCACTTCCTAATTGGCTTGGGATGCACATTTTGACTTGCCTTGGAGTCAAATGAATGTTTGTTCCTTCTCTTATTTCCAGTGATGCTTCATTGCTGTGGGAGAAAGAAATCTGGATGTTTTACTAAATCGAGTGTCCTTTTCAAAATTAACTAAGTCTTCATTAATGGTGCAGAAATCCTCATTAATGAGGACAAGACAGCTGGCAGAAACAGCCCAATTTGGTGTGCCAAATCCCAGGCTAGGACTGGCAATTTAAAGTACAAGATTAATGAAAAATGCTGTGTATGAAGGAGATACAGGTCTTCATCTGTCATTTTCTTAGTGAGATTTATGCAGGAAATGCAAAATCATTGACAGACAATTCAAATCTCTGAAAAGAATCTTTTTTTTTAAGAAAGTGATTTCACTTTAGACGTCCATGTTAATGCTGAGTGAAGGTTTACAACAGGAGGAGAACAGAGCACAAATTCCTAAAATAGCTTAAGTTCGTCATAGGGCCAGGATTTAATCTTCTGGGTAGAAAACAGCTATAATAAACCTAAACAGCATCGTGGATCAGTGAGAAAGGTGAAATGTGGAAACACTGTTCTCTGTACTAGGCTCTGTCTTTTGGAATATGCCACATGTTGAGGCTACCTCTGTACAACATCATTTGTCACCAACAAGAAGGTCTGCAGTACTGGTGCTGTTGTATTCTAGTCAAAGTTGTTTCTAATTGATTAGCACTCCCTGCCTCACTCTTTCTGTTTTTTTTCTGTCACCACCCATCCCTGTCAGAAGCAACAACCGCTCAGGCATGAATGTCACCACGAATGTGACCAGCCTTGCTTTAGTGCTGTCACTTGTTCCACTCAAAGCACTATGCAGCCATGCACATCTAGTTTTCCTTTTAGTCTGCTTTTCAGATTATTTTGACACACAGGTTAGCCATACAGGAGCAAACAAAAAACATCAGGCAATGATGGTAGGACTCGCTGAGCAGGGATCCAGGCGGAGCAGGGATCCCCAAATTTTCCAAGGCCGTGTTTGGTGCATGTGAATTCCCTCTCACAGCTCCAACCCTCTGAGTCCTTGAGCATTCCTTAGGCTGACCGCAATACTGATCTGCTTGACAGATGAGATTTTGCCCAAAACAAAAAAAACTTCTTATATTATTTTTTTTCTAGAGAGGTAGGTGCTGTCTTTCATTTCTTTTCAGTGCTTCGATACTTTCCATTGCAGGGTGGTTCCTTATATTTTCCAGTCTCTCTTCAAGTGACAATTCTTTACCGCCATGATGATGCTTTCCTTCTTGGCCTGAAAGGTGAGCAGTGGCTGCCCTCTGAGGAAGCCATAATTGAGTCTTTCCTTGCTTGTTAGGTCTGAGGCTGCTCACCCTCTTTGTAGAGACTCTACAATTCTTCCTCAGTAATCCATTTTATTTTATGTATTTTATTTTATTTTATTTTAATCTCTAATAAAAAAAAAGCAAGCCACCACAATTTGATACAGGATTTTCATAAGCTCCCTTCAGGTCTTTTAATAGTCGAGCTAACATGTATAGGAATCACTGTTTTTGTCACCTCCCTTAACAGACCTCAGACCTGCAGGTTTCAGCGCTGTCAGGCACCGCATCCTGCAGCTCTCCCATGCTACCCGCCCAGTAATGATTGTTATTACTTCCCTGTCTTCGGTGCTATTTACCATGCACTGCAGAATGCTCTGTGAGGTTTTTATTCACACATCGTATTGCAATTGTGTTTTCAGGCCATTGAAGAACTATTCAGCTAACACTGGTCTCTGGAAGAGCCTTTCAGTGTAATTTTTGTTCAGTTGTTTCTCTGTTTCAGTCTGACTTTCTAGGAAACAGAAACTGAAACCCCATTCTTTCTCCATAACAGCTTTGGAATTTACTTATCCAGGTCAGCAAAATGACAACAATCTCGTTTAATATACTCACTTAAAGAGAAGCTACAGTGACCATTTAGTCCTTGTCAGACATCGTAACATTGGCATCCAGGATTATACTCATGAAATTCCAGCATCCTTTGGAGTTTATACCGTCTTAACCACCAGAGAATTTAGCCATCAGTCCAGACTTCTCTCTTGTGTGGATTCTTTATTGTCTAATAGGTGGTCGGGTCGTTTTACAACCTCAGTATATTTCAGTTAAAACAGTAAATCAACTGCAAGACACGAGTAGTAGGCAACAGAGCTTTGTAACATCCAGTGCTGACAAAACTATGTGTTTTGGATTTTAACACAATTTAGGTTACCCAAACTACAATTCTGCTGCAGAGATACAAGCATAATAACTTCAGTTAGCATAAAAATTATAGTAATTAACCATTTTCTATCAATATGTGAGGCTTTTTGGTTAATCTCTAATTGATATTGCATAAACCTTTAAGAGGCATTTAATTCCATCATATTCTTTGCAATATTCATAGTATACATATAAGAACAATAGAAAATAGTCGATATTGCTTAGCCTCAAGTCCATATGAACTGCCACAAACATGAAGGAGCTATACTCTAAAGTAAGCACTAGGGCAGCTCTGCAAAATTGAGCTTATTCCTTGGTGTTATTTTCAAATATTCAATGTGTCTCATTCCAGAAGATACTGCAAAATCAGAAATCCTTTGAGTATTGTGTGGTGGTGTTGGCTGGTGAGTATTTGCATGCAAGCAGCACAAAGCACTTGTCTGTGCAGATACCCTCTTCTCAGTGTTAATTGTTGCTCCTGATTTATTTAATGTCATTTAAATAAAAGGAAGATGTGGTTTGGCCAGGATCAGCACTTCTGTGACGTCTCGCAGCTCCATTATGGTGGCTCTCGATCATCAGATAGCAGTATCACAGAATAGTTGGGGTAGAAGGGGAACTCTGGAGGTCATCTGGTCCAGCCACCCTGGTTTCCAGGATGAGATGCTCCATCTACTTTTCCAGTACTCCAGGTGAAACTGACTGGCCAGTAGCTCCCTGGCCCCTCCTTCTTGCCTTTCTTGAGATAGGAATGACATTTTCTTTCTTCCAGTCTCCAGGCACTTATCCCAGTCACCACGTTTGAGCAAAGATTATAGAGATTGACCTTGCAATGACATCTGTCAGCTCCCTCAGTGCTTGTGGGCACGTGTAGAGGAATTGTAGAAAAATGAAGGCAGATTAATTAACATTGATAATATACAGCTGTGGGCTGGCTTCAGGGTCGGTGGGCTGGCTGATGTGGATAATGTGCAGCTGTGGCTGGTTCCTGCTAAGTAGTTAAATAGCTCTAAGAGGTATAGAAGAGGGTCCCTGGATGAAGAGAGACCTGGAAGAAGCAGAGGGAGGAGGGAGAGTGCCCTGGATGGAGGAGAGACAAGGAGAAGGATGTAGCAGAGGCAAGAAGCAGGGTGGACCGGCCTGAAGAGGATGAAGGCACAGCACGGACATTAGATGAACTGTTAAAACCTTGTGGGGGATTGGTGTCTGTGCTGGGGCAAGGTGTGGGAACTACTTATTGAAGTTAACCTGGTATGGGATGGTAAAAGCCTTGTTGTAGCCAGTTAGTTTTGGTAGTGCTGTGACAGGTGTGTCCTATCAGGGCACATGGACTTACATATGTCCAGGTTGCTTAAGTATTCCCTGACCTGATCTTCTACTACCAAGAGTATCTCTTCCTTGCTCTGAGTTCTCTGGAACATGGGATTCCTGAATCAGATCAGATGTGGTTATGTGAATTCATTCAGGTGGTTGCCATAGCTGAAGCTAGCGGGTCTGATGGTTAAACTTGGAACTGCAGTTTTAAATGGTGAGTGTTTTCTGTGTGAAAACACAACCTGAGTAGGTATAAGGACAACTTACAACACCTAAGAACACCTGCTCAGGTGTTATGTGTTAATGGGCCAGAATATGTGGAAAAACTACATAGGCCTTTATAGTCAGTACTGACAAGATCCAAAATGTTAGAGGTCCTCTTTACACCTGTCAGTGACCTATGCCAAAAATTTCTGTGGATATAGCAGGAAAGATGTTTATCCAGGGGTTCGTACTGATGTGTTCCATTCCTGAGATGGCTGGAACAGATGGTGCCACGCTGGATAAGATACCATTAAAATGGTACTTTTATTACTGTTCTGCTGATTCAGACAGTGGATAAATCTATCATCCGCTCTCACTGCTTAATAACTAGCTGTCATAGTTCTTCTAATGTAGCACTTTAATTAGATTCAGAAAAAGGACACACAAAAGGATAACAAACGGTCCTGGGAAGTCTTTCCCAGACAAATAAATGCTACTAACAATAAAGTTGTTATTATTTTTAGCATTGTGATGTTAGTGAACATTATGGACAGTTGTCTGCTCTTGAAGCTGACTCTTCGCTGTCTATAGAGTTTCTTGAGTTTTGGGGGGGTTTTTTTGTGCAGAAGACTTACAGACACCCACACAGTCTGCAGGAGTTTGAGAGAAATGGTTCCTATTGCTTATGCAGCGGAAATTCTCAGGAAGCAGACTAGGTTAGGAAAAGAGTGTTCAGTCTGCTCGTTTAAAACTTTTGAATAATTGTCACACACTGTACCACAAAACTGGTGTTGTTTATGTTTTCTTTTAGGAACGTCTCTTGATGAGTCTTTTGCCTAGGAATGTTGCAATGGAAATGAAGGAAGATTTTCTGAAACCTCCTGAAAGGATTTTCCACAAGATTTACATTCAAAGGCATGACAATGTCAGGTAGGATTGATGTAGCCTGTGAAATAATTTAAAGCAGGGAATATTTAGTACAAATACAGTAACATGCAGTTGCAGCCAGGTCTTAGAGGGGGGGGAAAAAAAAAAAGAGACAGTACAGTGAAGTTTCTTCATTTATGCCGAGGGGAGAATGGGCACACTAGGAAGACTTAATAGTCTCTGAGAAGATAATGGTGAATCAACAAATGGCTTAGAATAGTAGTGCTGGGAGGCAGACAGCTTTTTTTCAAATGAGTAGTCATTCTTTTTTTACTGTATTATATTTTGGGTAAGCAGGAGTACTTACTGCGTGGTAACTTTTACACATTTATATTTTCCTGATAGTAAGATGGGTTACTTTTAATGCAATAGACTTTCTGGGTAATAGCATGGAAATACAGAAAGAAAGAGCAATGTAAACTTAAAAAATAAAATTCCATCATATGAGCATTCTTCCTTAGAGGTTGACTGATGCTGAATGCTACTCCTTGCTCTCTTTCAGTGAAAGACTGTTGTGCAAGTACCCTCATTTACCCTGGTGGTTGCTAAAGTGCATTTTCATTCGCTATTGTTCTCTGCTCCCCCTAAAAATAAATTCCTTAAAGGCCTTGTCTGAATGGTGGTGTTTTATCATACTGCCTCTAGCTACTTTTTTCTCCAAAGTGCCTTACTTCCACACCAGAAACAGTTTTAAAGAAGTTTACTTGGTGCCACCCTTGCCCTAAGCAAGGTGCAGACTTAGTAAGTGGTGCTGCCGAGCTGCCTTGATTTGCACTGTGTACTTGCGTAAATACCCAGCAAGCTGTTGCCAACAGGTCCTGGTAGACTGCAGTTTTACCCCAGGATCTTTGTGACTGCAGATCTGAAGGATGCAGGGAAGCTCCAGTGGAGGACAGCACTACAGCATCCCTCTAGGAAGTGCTGCTGGTGCTTGGTGCCAATACTAAGATGTGTGCTTTACCCTTTTAAGGAGACTAAAACAAGTGTGTGGGGTTTGTTTTTTTTTCCCTTTTGAGTAGTGGTATTTCAGTGCGATACCAGTCAGACCTAAGAGACCATTCCCATATTCTCATGACTTGTGCTCTTCACACCAAATGTTCTGAAAACCACTATTAAAACAAACAGATAAAAAGCCTCTCTACAGTTCTAAATTCCTGGAGTTCTTAATGCCAACGCTATACAATGGAAAATAGAAAATGAGCTGCACTTTTACCTTTCCTAATGCAATGTTTTCTTTTTCTCCCAGCAGATATCTGGAAGAGGAGGTAGGCATGCAGTTAGTAAACTGCATGATTTTTCCACTCCTCACCTATTAAAAAACTGAACAATAAAAAACCCCACCAAACAACACATAAAACCCCCTCAGCAGCAACAAAGCCATCTGTTTCAGTCTTATAGATAGCTGCATGGAGAAAAAAAAAAAAAGCACCAAAGAGTCTTTAAGCACTAGATTTTGCATGTGAAAAATAAGACATACAGCTACCTTCTTCACCTTCTCCCAGAAAAACAGGGGAATACATTACAGTGGGTGTGTATATATATATATACACGCCCATGTAAGAAATGAATGATGGACTGGGAAAATATACTGGCATGTTTCAGATACACCATGTCAACAGTCCTAGTTTATCCATTAGTTGTATAAATATTTTCCAAACTCTCAAATAGTTGTTGAATGACTGCCTGCAGTTGCTGGCACCTCTGGAAGGGAATGGAAACACACCTCTTCATGCTGAGGACAGAGCCCTCAGTTTTGTGTCAAGCTTTGATGAGATCTGTAGTAAAGAGAGGAAATTATTTTGCTCACAGATAACTCTCTTCAGTTAGAAATCACTCCAGACCTCCACATTAGTACCCAGGATTTTATTTGTCTTTCTGTAGCACAAAGCATTGAACTCCTTCAGCATCAATTGAAGATTTCTGTGTGGAGAGGGGATCAGTTTAAAACTTACTTTGTATTTCCATTGGAGACCGTTCTAAGGGCATCAATGAATACTACCCATAAAAGAGCACTGAATAGGTAGCTTACAGTGCCATCAAAGGAACTTGCAAGGGCCTGGGAACTGTTGTGGTTTGTGAGAAAAACCCCTTTTCTCTTCCAAAATGCTCACATAGAGCGAACAAAAAATGCCTGCTAAGAAGGACATGTACCAGCTTGTAAAAGAGAAAGAACCCTAGGCCCTTACTTTTGGCAGTAAGATAATGGTACAAGAAATGGTTGTTGTCCATTCCAACCCTCTGCTTGTATTTATGCCTGTGCAAAAAGGAATAAGAAATCTTCCCCAGGCAGGTTCTGATATCTCCTGTGTAAAGGGTGGTAATTAAGGCGGAATATATTTATCTATGAAACCTCCCCAAAGAAGAGGTCGAAAGGAATTGTCGTAAGTTGATGAAAATCAGGCCTTTCCTAACATATTCTTCACTCTACAGATAAAGCTGCTTCTTTTCCCACGTTTTGTGTGGAACATCTGAATATTACCCAGTGATCTTGAAGAGGGTATGACTTTTTATTTTTTGTCAAAGAGGAAGAAATGAGGCTTTTTGTACATCTGCTACCTTGTAAAGTTTTTGAACAGAATTGCTGTACAGTAGGAAATGAGTTACATGTGTTCTAAATGGAAACAAACAACTTAATGCAAATGCAATATGCAAAAGGCATGCAAATACATGTCTAATGTTATTACAGCACAAGCCCAGTAAGGATACTAAATTCAAGCATTGGGAAGGTAAAATAATCACAAGCATTATAATATGTGTGCCTCATGAGAAGGAAGGAGTCCATATACAGTTCAGGAGCCATTTCAACACAGTATGGGTGTTATCTTACCGGGGTGACCCCAGCCAAGGTCGCCATGAAGGATGTGAGGACCAGATGGCAACTTACATGTGAAAACTCTGCAACAGAGCAGATTTTCTGTGATGCTTGGGCATCTTGTTCGTAACACACAAACAGCTTTTTCCTAAGGTGGGATTAAGTAATGTATGATTCATATTTCCTTCTTTATCCCTTGTCTGGCCCTACAGGGCTGAGGAATTTACAGATTACATGTATGTGCTAGGTGGCTACTGTAAAAACATACTAGTCCTGGCTGAATCTCTCCATGCAGCTGTAATTCAATTAAGTAACTTCAAGTCATATTTCAGTTCAAATATATGCCCTGCATGGAACTTTCGACCCATATTGTTTTTTGTCTCTTCTGGAACGGACTTTCCACACTCCATTAGATATTAATGAAACTGTTTCAGCACATGTATGGGTAGGATATGGCTGGCTTGGTATGTTAACAGACAAATTCCCACTCTGCTCCATAACTCAAAGAACATTCACGAGATAAACAGAAAGTGAACATTGAACTGCTACTCATTTCCTGAGCGTCTGGTACAGCAATTTCATTTAGCCTAATTTTTACAACTGTGAAATAGAACTAGCTGCTTTGTGAGAAGAGAGATTAATTTCAGGCAACACACTGCCTGATTCAACGCTACCAATAAAAAGATCATTGCGGTGTTTAGAGGTTGTTGTGACCCAGTCTGAGGCCAGATCAGTCTGCAGCTATTTATATGCAAATATTTCTGGTGTCTCCTGTCTTCTAGAAAGCATCAGAACTCAAAAAAAAAAAGAGTTTAACTTACCCATTCCAGTGTTTCAAAAAGCTGTGTTCATGGCGCCTGTGAGCAGCATTTCTTATGGTCTTTCTGAGCTCGTAAGACTTCACGGTGAACTAGTTTTCATTAATGATTATTTTGTAAAAACATGCATACCCCTTTGATTTTAGTTTTAACAGCCTGTGTGAATTTTTTGAGAAAGCTTTTTTTCTTAATTGTTGCAGTGAGTTATAGATAAAGTTATTAATAATTTTCCCTTATGATTGATCTTTAAGGAAAAAAAACAAACCGTACAGGTTCCTTTCTGAGGCCGCATGTGCCATTAAGATATTCTTCTTATTATAAGTTCTGGTCTAATTGACCAAATGAGCCAAGTGGAAATAAAAAACGGGGCACACAGCCCCTCCTTAATTTGCTGAGTATTTGTTTATACAAGTGGCTCCACTGAAAGCAGCGGGACTATTGCAGTGCACAAAGTACATGAACGCGCGCTGTTAAAAGTGAATGTTTGCCACCTACAAGCTCTTAAATCTCTTGTGTAACTTGGCAGGATTTCTCCTTCTGAATGCCCCATAGAGTGGCATAGAAAAGGGCTGCTCCTTGCAATTGGGGAGCGGATTCAGTCTCTGAAGCCAAGTCTCAGTTTTCCGTGCTGGGATTTAGCGGGTGCAGCGGCTTCCTGCAGTGCTGCAGGAGGGCTGCAGCCACCAGGCAGGCGCTGGCTATGCCTGCCCGCAGGGATCACAGCGGGGAAAGCAGGAATACAGGGGGGATCACTCAGGGCTTGTCAACACAGGAATGCTCCAGATCGTCAAGGAGTATGAGATAATGATGTGTGTAGCTTGTATACCTGTGCTGAACCAGCTCAACTGCTTGTTTGTGACAGAGATGAAAGAAATTGCGGTTTAAAATGCTTTATTTCCTGAAGTTGCTCACTGCAGTGTTGCTTTGCTTTTATTCAGAATTTGTATACCAGAAGCAGTTGGAAATACCTGTTTGCATATCAAATCAAATACTCAGGTAACTTTAAAAAAAGTTCATATGAAACCTCCATTAAAAATTAAAATCATGGAATCACAGAATGGTTTGGGTTGGAACGAAACTTTAAAGATCCCCTAGTGCAACCCCTTTGCTATGGGCAGGGACACCTCCCACCAGCCCAGGTTGCTCCAAGGCCCATCCAGCCTGGCCTTGAGCCCTGCCAGGGATGGGGCAGCCACAGATGCTCTGGGCAGCCTGTGCCAGTGCCTCACCACCTTAATTGTAAAGAATCTCTTCCTTTTATCTCATCTAAATCTACCCTCTTTCAGCTTAAAACCTTTGTCCCTTGTCCTATTGCTACAGACCCTGGTGTAGTCTCTTGCTGACTTTCTTATGAGCCCCCTTTATATATTGAAAGGTACAATAAGGTCTCCCTGGAGCCTTCTTCATGCTGAACAACCCCAACTCTCTCAGCCTGTCTTCACAGGAGAGGTGCTCCAGCCCTCTGAGCATTCTTGTGACCCTCATCTGGACCCACTCTGACAGGTCCATGCGATTCTTGTGCTGGAGGTCCCAGAGCTGGATGCAGTGCTCCAGGTGGGATCTCATGAAAGTGTAATAAAGAGGGAGAATCACCTCAACCTTAACCTGCTGACCGTGCTTCCTTTTGTGCATCCTGGGATACAATTATCTTTCAGGGCTGCAAGAGCACAGTGCCAACTCATGTCTGGTATCCCATCCACCAGTACCCCCAAGTCCTCCTCTGCAGGGCTGCTCTCCATCCATTCCTTCCTCAGTCTGTATCTGTGTTTGGGATTGCCCCAGTCCAGGGGCAGGACGTTGCACTTGGCCTTGTTGAACTTCATGAGGTTTGCATGAATGCAGTCCACAAGCATGTCTGGGTCCTTCTGGATGGCATCCCCTCCCTCTAGTGAATCAACTGCACTACTCAGCTTGGTGTCATCTTCAGACTTGCTGAGGGTGCAGTCAATCCTTCTGTCTATGTTATTAATAAATTAGGAGAGAAACCAATAGGCAAAAGAAAAACACTGCCCTTCAGCACTTACAAGTCTGTATTTACACATTAAGATCCAAGTATCTATCATACATGCTTTGTCGCAGTAGTCTGTGGGGCGTACAGTCTTATTTATGTGGATTTTAGAGTGTAGGTGTGTTGTCTGTGTGCGGAGTGTCTAGCAGGAGCTGTTCATCCGTAACTGTAGGGTGCAATTACTGTATACTAATAGGAGGAGCTGTTTTCTCAATGTTTTTGGGAAAAGTTATCTTTTGAGAAAGCTAGATGTGTTTCACTAAGAAAGAAATAGTCCAAGATAAGAGGGAAAGATGCAGTGCGCAGAAGTTATAGCAGGACATGTTCTGTAGGAAACAAAACTCCTTTGAAGAAATTCATTTGGAAATTTGGTCTCTTTTGCAGTTGCATATAACTTCTTGAGCTTATGTTTATTTCAAAATGTTTCAGACCTATTTGTTGTGAGATCATTTAGTATTATTCGTAACTAAACCAAGCCATTTATGTATTAAATATTATTAATGAAAAAATCAGATAGCTTTCTATCAAAGTAGTCAAAAATAAGCTAATTTTCCTATCAAATGTAGAAAGGTGACTATGCAAATGTTAGAAAGACGAGCCATGTTTTCAGTTAGGAATATTTAAGTCACACTCTAGCAATCAATACATTTAAATAAAACAAACAAAAAAAATTTAAACGAAAATATTATACAAAAAACCAAACGTTTTAAGTATATTTTAGTAATTGAGGGTAGAGACCGGTCAAAAGTTTCAGAAAGTAGCTACAGCAAAGTTAGAGTCAAGGCTGGGTTTTCTCCTCGCTCTGGGCATGCCCTCAGAAGGAAGGCAGCGCTAAGCCAGGTGCAGCCACACGGGTACGCGGTTATTAACCACCAGCAGAAGGTGTTACAGGAACGACGGGGGGGATTGAGTCATGGAAAGTGTAACCGTAGCTGTTACCTTGAGAAAGAAAACCAGTGAACAAAAGTGTGTCTTGCACCTCAAATCAAGCCATATGAAAGAAAGATTTCAAACTAGTGTCCTGCTGCTTCTTTCTTGTGCTTTAGTACTACTCGGTGTAGGTTCCTCTCCTCTTTTGCGATCAAGAAAGCAGCGTTAGGAGAGAGCAAACCTCTGACCCAGCACAGCACTGCTCCTGCAACACCGTGGTGTCACACAGACTTTAAAATCAAGAGCAGAGCAGAAGTTTGGTAAAGCTCTACTCAATAATCGATTATTCCCCCCCTAGGTTTTAATTAGAATATTGACATTGCTGTTGTAACTCATGACGCTAATAACTTGCCTGTCAAAAAGCCAAAGTGATTGAAGTTTTTACCAGATTAGCCAAACTTCATTATCCTGTGAACTTGCTGGTAAACCCCTGGTATGACTGAAAACTACAGGACAAACGCTGAATATCTCAACGAACGTAGGATTGAAGAGTTTTTCATGTAGCACACAAGGAAAGAGAATGCTAGGTCCTCGGGGTCCCTTTGCTCAGCTGGGGGCTGGAGGGACAAGAGCATTGCTGAGCCTCTGGGCAACGAGACACCACCAGGCTTAGCACCGTAAGGACCACGTAGCCTTGCTGGCCACCACATGGACATCACTTGTCACTGAAAACGCACGCATCATGTACAAGCCATGCTGTTGGACAAACAGAAGTAACCTTTGTCCTTTGTTTTCACTTTCTTTCCACTTTTATTTCTTTTCTTTCTTTAATAGTTGCAGTTGAATTGAGATTGGGGTTTCTTTTTGTTTTTTTTCACCACAGTGCCCCAGTGGCATTGTTAAGATTTCTGTGGAATTAATGCAGGGAGAGTCATATTCCTGAATGGTCATTAAGAGAAATTGTTGTTAATGGGTAACTTCTCACTTCTTGTTTCTGTATATGGTAATATTTTTTTTTCCCAAATAAAATTACTGTGAAATGTCCCTTTGTATACCATACTGTTATGAGGACTCTTTCGTGCATAAGTAAGGTAGCCCTAGTTTACTCTAGCCTAATGTCTCTGAGGATGTGAACCTCAACCTCCATGGTGATTAGCAATGAAGTTACAGTGAGCCAAGGCTACTTTGCTCTTGGAAGAGTGCCTCTACAGGAGGGATTGATGTGCCTTAACACCAGCGCTTTGTCTTAACTTTTCTAATGGTATCAATATATTAGACATGGCCTACATTTAAGACTGTCATTATTTTTGTGTGAATAATACATCCAAATCAAAGGAAAGGGAATTTCAGTGTTAATTTGTGTTCTGGTGAAAAACAAGTGGGGACTTGGACTTTGAAAATATTTTAATATGTTTGAAAATATGGTTTGGCCCTGCGAACACTTCAGGCATATCACTGGAATTCTGGCACTGTATAGCTTATAATTTGTCTCTTTAGTGCTTTTATGATTTTCACGGCTATAGCAAAAATTATAATCTCTTTTCTGTTCCCAGTGGCAGATTTTGCCACCTCCTGACAAAAGGTCTTCTGTGTCCTTTATGTTTCAAAATCCCGAGGAAGACATAAAAGGGGAAAAAAAAGGTTAACTGCATTGGATGCGTGATTTGACTCCGTAGTCAAAACCCTGTGTCACAGACCAACACGCCACCCTAATTTGCTTTAGACATTGTACAATAAAGAGTAAGCATTGGTGCTGCCCCACAATACTTGTAGTGAGGGAAGAGATGGACACAGACATGTGAAGAAGTGCAAGAGATAATACTGGTCAGCGCACTAGTTAAAATAAAATGAACCCACTAATGAGTTTCAATGCTGTTTTTAGAATATCAGAGCTCCATGTGTGTGAGGGGAGGGTCACCCTCTGCAAGACTGCCACCCCTGAGTGGCAGCAGACCATGGAAGCAGCAGACTCGCCATCCCAGTTGCACTTCGGGGCTGCAAAGCCTCTGCTCATCCACTGGCCGTTTCCTTCCACCCCTGCTGAAAAATCAGGTTTGGCCATTTGCATTTCAGCCTACTTCCAGAGAAATGCAGCAGGTGCTATGGTTGTAACATTTCATGGTGGTAGAAATGAGCAGAATTTCTCTGAAAAAAAAGGCAGGGCTTGTACTCACAACACTTCCCCATCTCTGCCATGTTGAGATACAGGAGTTACACTTTGAATATTTTAAGAATACAGTGTTAAAGAAGTTACAGATTTTTAACAAAAGCAGTTAGATTTAAAAAAAAAAATCTTAACACCAAGAAAATGTAACAGTAATCATATTACCTAACCTATTCTATTAGGTTTAAAATATATACATGCAGTTAACTGCAGTATGAAATAGTTCCCAAGCCTAACTGAACTACAGCTGTATCTCAGCACACAATAATTACATATTTTACCTAAATTTGCAATTACTTGTTCAGTTATGTATTGTGGGTACTTTTATGGACTTCATTCTTTGTATGATTACCAGTGTTTTGAATTAAATGCTGAGGGCTAAGCATTTTTTAAACGTTGACTGGATTCCATACTGGGATCCATTAGCAAGGATCCCATACTGACTTACTGAGGTAGTTGTATGTAAAATAACTTTCCTTTTAATGGAATAATTTAATGTGTGAATGTATTGCTTGTGCTCTGTGCTTAACTAATTGAGAGGTTTTGAGGTAAGTGTACATGTGTGCAGGGTAATGGTGCTCTGTTAGTTAAGACATTGTTACGTAGTCTCCACAAACACTGAACACTTCTGGTTTGTGTGTACATGTATGTACGTGTATGTTCTTCAATGTTAAAGACCTTGGTAAACAATTAACATTGTTATTACCTTCAAGGCCTAATCCCCCACCCCAAATACTGTTTTTTTTAAAGTGGAAGTTGTTGGTGCAGCAGGAGATATTACTGTTACTGCAAATGTGGTTAGACAGGAAGAAAAGTGGGCTGCCATATTTAAAATGGAAATAGGAAAATAAAACCAATCAAAAGGTAGAATGTGCAAAGGATGAGAGGTGAAATGGCAGAGAGGCTAGCAGAAACTGTTGTTATAAAGTAGCATCTACAGTCCCCCTCTATACTAACAGTATCTAATTAAAACCTGGAAACTGTGTGACATGTTGGATTGCAGCAACTGTGGTGTTTTCCTCTGTGTCTTTTTTGACTGTACGAATTCTGATGTGAATTTAGGTCATAAGGCAAATGGGTCATCAAGGAAACTGTATGGAAGACTTTGATGCACATTTAAGCACATTTGAAAATCTTCAAGGAATTTAGGAGGATGATTTGATATTAACTGATTAACTGACCAGCCTAGGGCTGTCAAACAACGGAGATGACAATCCAGAATTAAGAGAATAAGTAGGTCTCCATGGGCAAATATGCAGAGCACTTTGCTGGCGTTATTGCACTTCGTTAATGCCCTTTACCTTACCAATCACTTGGTTGGTACACGTTGATGATAAAAGAGACATGAATCAGTAAAATTAAATGCTGAATGCTTTATTTTAAGAAGCCCTTTTTGTTGTGTTTAAACAATGCAGGAATGGAAGAGCTATTTTTTTTTCCTGAGTGGGGTTCATCTTGAGCAAAGTTCTCATAAAGCAGGCTCACAGGAGAAGAGAGTGGCGAGCTTGCCCCAAGGATTGACACAACCACCCAGAGGTTTTGTTTGTAGATTAAAGCCATTAAACATCAGATGAGTCAGGTTTGTGTTGGGATACGTTACCTAATGTGCTCTGGTGGACAAGAAATTTTAGCAACAGGGTTAAAAGAAGGAGTCAGGAGTTGTATTTGCTCATTTTTGAGGCTTATTGGGAGATTTTGGACTTGGTTATGGTGAATGAGAAACAGCAGACTTGCTAGTCCTGCTTTTCTAGCATCTGCTGTTTTATCTATAGAGCGAAGGTTTGTTGAGGGGAAGGGGAGTACGTAAAGCTGAATTTAACTTGCAGTTTTCAAACTAAGTTTTACACTATGTCAAGTACACCTAGGCCATGTAGCATGGGACTGTTTGTTAGCATTCGCATAAAGATTTGTTTGACATTTATAGTCTGGGTGTTGGGGATAAATGCATTAGGTTCCTGAAGTGGGCTCTAGGCCTTTGCCAACAGATGAAGAAATCTAAATAATTAAAAGAATCATAGCTCCATAGTCTCTCGAGTTTCAGGATCTACAATTTTTATTCTCTCTGTCACAGTAGTATCTGTGCTTCTTTCTATCTCCCTTTGTCACCACAGGCGGGCAGGTATTGTTAAGGCAGATTAAACTGTTGGACATAAAAAATTTGTTAACACTGATAGAAGCTGGACACTTACATGAGCCACACGTCGTGGTACCGAGAAGCCTGGCCCGACACAGTCGATGCTAGCTCCTTACAGGGAGCAGTACGACCACGTCATGGAGCTACCGTACGCTAGTTAACGACTCCTCTATTTCAGTACTTAGTAAATCTCATACAGGATTTATCAGTTTGGCTGTAGAACCAGTACTGAAACCATCTTTGAAACCAATTGAGCAGAGAAGATCGCAGCTGTAAAGAGGAGAAGCAGTTGTTCTCTGTGTTCCTGGAGTGCTCGTGAGGGAACCCCATGAATAGTGTGCTTTGCATATCTGCACCAGATAGGTATGTAGGATATGTATGTAGGCATTTAAAGTGTCCCAGGGTTCTCTACAACAGCTGACAGCATGAGATTAATGCCTATTTTTCTGAATCTTTGCCATTTTTGTTCCAACTAACACTTTATTCATAGTGTTTCAAGGCTTGCTTGAGTCTGTGCTTTGGGTCGCATTCATGCTATAAAAGAGGATAATGAGAGGGTGAAGATGTCTTCTGTACTGATATCTCTGTGTCTTTTCCTTTCCTTACAGCATTTTGTTTGCAGACATTGTGGGGTTCACTAGTTTGGCATCACAGTGTACTGCCCAAGAGCTGGTGAAGCTGCTGAATGAGCTCTTTGGCAAGTTTGATGAATTAGCTACAGTAAGTACAACATTCTTACCTGAATTTAATTTAAATTCCCTTCTGCAAAATGATGCATGAGTTACCCATGTTATAAACCTGTAGTAGACTGATTTAGCCCCATGTGTCATGAATTTCTAAAGCTTCCATTGTTAATATTCTGGAGAGAAAACAGACTATTTTCATTGTTTAGGAAAGAAGCCTAAGTTACTATTTTTAAGTGCACTTTTCTTCCCCTTCCTTGGAGGCCATCAGTGTTCTTCATCGGTTTTGTTTGCACAAAATCAAGAAAATATTTCAATATTTACATTTCTATTCTGCATGGAAATAAGCAGGATAATGGAAAATATGAATATTGGCAGTATGCATAAAATGAGTTTCTGTGATAATAAGAAGAGAATAAAATTGGTTCTTTACAGAGAGCACTCCGTGTTACAGAAATGATGGTAGCTTTTCAGAGAGGCTATTGTAGCCAAAATGGGATCCATATCATAGCTAATGCTTATGTTTTGGTCATTGCACTTAGATTGTGCCAGATTCCCCCATGAAAAGAAAATGAGATAAAATGTTCCTTGCCTATAACTCCCAGCAGTCTAGTGGTACCACAAGCATTTGAGAAGAAATGAGAAGAATAGATGTGCCTGAAAATGTCACACACCTTGTTTCAAATTGCATTGAACAATATGCTGCAAATGTGTTTTCCACATGAACAAAGCAAAACTTCATCACAACTATCTTGTTTGCCAGCCATGTCCACAGAACCTTCATTGCTGAGAAGCATTACCTCCACAGAAATTCTGCTACTCCGCTATCTAGCTATCTTGTCTTCAGACTCTGCGCAACAGCCTAGAGAGCACATTTCTGCAGATCCCCAAACATAAACGGCATCCACATTTTTTAGTCCAAACTCACTTCTCCTTGATGTAGTCTTCTACATGAGAGACTTCAAGCCTGTGGACACTTGGCACTTATGGCTCCCTTTTGATGAGGAGCTCTCAGGGACCACGAGGAGAAAAAAATCTGCTCCACGAAATGCCAGGGTTGAGGAAGACCTCTTCTTAGTTAAATGGGTTATCATTTGATCATGTTTGATGTCCTGATTTGCACTGGATGTTCAAGTTGTAACAGAGAGGAATTGTTGTGTATTCCCTTTTTCCAAGAAAAACCAAAAGATTAAGTTAGATGCTGAGTGGAGATGCAATGAAGGTGTGCTTTTTTGGTACAAATTTGTAACACACTCTCATAAGCCTTTATATAACCAGTTCTGATGATGAACTACTGGCAGTGCCTCAGAGAGAGCACAGGTGCCCAGCCCACAGAACTTCATAGACATATACCTTAGAAATGAAAGGGTCTGCCATGTAGATGATCATTGGCAAGAGCTTAAATGACTTCAAGAATTCAAACAGTCTCCTTCCTTTAATTTCATTACTGAATGTCTGTAGAGGAATGAAGCTGGGTTAATTGACATTGATAATATACAGCTGTGGGCTGGCTTCAGGGGCAGTGGGCTGGCTGATGTGGATAATGTGCAGCTGTGGCTGGTTCCTGCTAAGTAGTTAAATAGCTCTAAGGGGTATGGAAGAGGGTCCCTGGATGAAGAGAGACCTGGAAGAAGCAGAGGGAGTAGAGAGAGTGCCCTGGATGGAGGAGAGACAAGGAGAAGGATGCAGCAGAGGCAAGAAGCAGGGTGGACCGGCCTGAAGAGGTTGAAGGAACAGCACGGACATTAGATGAACTGTTGAAACCTTGTGGGGGGTTGGTGTCTGTGCTGGGGCAAGGTGTGGGAACTACTTATTGAAGTTAACCTGGTATGGGATGGTAAAAGCCTTGTTGCAGCCGGCTAGTTTTGGTAGTGCTGCGACAAATGTCATCCTCCAAATGTCAACCAGCTATCTAATAAGCTCTTTTAAAATTTACAGTGCTATCATGTGTAGTTATCGTAGCCATGAAACACAAGGCAATGTAATAATACTGGAGCACTGGGACATGGCACAGATCACATGTGTGTGCACTGAAACACATGGCCCAGAAGCCAGGGAGATGGCTGCTGTGCTGTGCTTGCTCCCGTAGCAGTGGCCAGGTGCAGCCAGCTGGAGGTGTTACTGGAGCTAGGGTACCAGGCAGATGCCAGCTTTTAGTGTGAGGTCAGTTGTTTGCCAGGTCAGAAGCAGATCGGAAGTAGCAGAAGAGCTAAAAAGCCTTAGTTTTTCTGTTCAGCCTGCACACATTTTTTTTTCCAAATTTGAAAATAAACCTCATGGTTTCTCTCAGCTATGTGAGGAAGATTTGTTGTTTAGTTGTCCTTCTAGTTCAGACTGTGCTGCATCAGGGTGTGATTAAGGACAGAACGGATGAGCTTGCTTTGGCACCTTCTGGTGTGGTACAGGGAGACTTGCTGTTCTGTCTCCTGCAGTCACAAGAAATGTGCTGAGAAGTGTAATTTTTCAGAAGGATTCCAATCCCTTGGTTAAAACAACTTCTAGATATTCATTATTAGGTCAAAACACAGGACTGGGCTGATTTTACAACAGTGCTGTGCTGGAGTATTCAGGACGATGGAGGAGGAAACTGCAGGGACTACAAAGAAAAATAAAAGGGTGATAGCTTTGTTCCCTGTGAGTACCGCAGTGTGATCTGTGAGTGTGCATGCTGGGTGCTGCTGCTTCGCAGGAAGCAACCTCAACCGTGCTTTATGACAACCCTTGTTAAAACAATTGTCCTGTCTTAAAACTGTAATGCTTAAAAAAAATCCCTGTCGCCACCATGGAAAGCATAGTGAGTGTAAGGCAGCACATATTTCCTGGGAGTCTCAGGAAGTCATGGTGTTTTGGCATATTGACACGTTGTAGGAATAGCGAGCCTTTCCTTCGGACAGTAGAGCTAGAGCTGACCAGAACCAGGTGCTTCCACAATGAACACAAAAAGAATCTTGTTGAGAGATCTGGGACAGTTTAATCCTAAAGTTTGTCCTTCTGACATTTAGAAGCTGGTCTATGCTTTTTAGCATTAGATTTTTCTCTCTTTCTGTGTGCTGTTTGGGTTTGTGGGTTTTTTTGGGGGGGTTTTTTGGTGAGGCAAATAGTTTTGCTCTTTTTGAAATGCTTCACCTTTTTAAAATCACAGTAGCTTTAAATGTAGTTACAGTTCGTGACAGGGAGTTCTGAAGGCAAACCTTAGGTTTCAATTTATTGTCATTCAACTCCTTTGAAAGCTTGTCTATGCATTCCGTTAATAGAGAGCAAAGAAAATTCCTGATCTTCTTTCTCCCTAGTAGACATTATTTGTACTTTTATCATGTCCTTTCTTTTTTATTTGTCTCTAGAGAAAGTATGATTTTCAAATGCTTATCTTGTATTTCACCTTGTAAATCACTGAGTTTTGAACTCTGTTAAGAGAAGAAGTGACCGGAATATAGTACTTTAAATGATGGCATATTTTTTGTTTTCATAATGGCACTTTGGGTTTCTTAAAGAAACAATCTTAGGTAGTCATATTTGATATAGGAACTTTGTGGTCTTCTGAATAACTTCTGGGTCTATGGGTCAACGTCAGTCACTTTGAAGAAAGGAAAGTGAGTCTCAAGAAAATAAAGCTAAACAAAAATGAATGACAATATTAGTATTCTTGCAGGAGTGTGACTTTGTCATAGACAGGCATCAGAGAACCCACATGGAGAGGCACTGATATGAATACCTCAGGGTTCATTCGTATGTCTGGTTACTGAAGTACTTCCAATGTCACAGCCTTCAGCACCCTGGTTTTCTATAAGCAATTTGGATAAGTTTGCCGGTGCAGACGTTCCCTTGGGACTGTATGCAGCAATAGCAAGCCACCTTCCTGAACACAGGCAGTGAGTTAAGTTTGTCATGAAGCCTATGAATAGTTCGAATAAAAAGAATGAATTTGCTTTAATTTCTATTGGATTTTATCTGCTGTTCAGGCTTGGTTTACTTAGTTCAGGGTGTTATTTCTGAATTTCCTTTGTTTCTTCCAGTTTTGCTTAAGCAAAAGTAGCTTTGTGCAGTCTCAGATGTCTGCCCTAATGACATTCTGCATGACGTATTATCAATGAACCTGAACAACGGATCTTTGCATGAGGTCTTCATATTCCTTGCAATTAACCTTCAGCACTATTGCTAGCTTCCAGTTTTTAATTCTTCAGCTTAATTGGAGGAGTGACAAATTTTAAGGAAATACAATGATTTGCATTGTGCTGTTTTTATGTTCCCAGGGAATTCTTGGACACATGGCCAGTTACATGGGTGCCTTGTAACTCTAATACACTGTATATTTCAAGTGCCTTTTCTGTTCATGCTTTAGCTGTGGCATGAGTTACTGTGAATGAGGGGGGTTCTTAAGGCCGCAGTTACTCAAGTAGCATCACACAGAGTTGCACACACCCCTGCTTGGATACTGTCATAGTTGCAGATCCACTGTCTTGTGATACTGTTCAGCTACACCCAAAATATTTTAGCTTTAAGATGACTTCTTAATAGAAAAAAAAAAAAAAGGCATTTCTCCAGCATCCTGCATTGTAATGAAACAGGTTTGCTTTTTAGAGAAGCTTTGATCTTTAATTGTTCTTTTCTTTGTTTCTTTGATAGATTTTTCTCACACATTGCTTGCATATCGCTACATGGAGAATTGATTGTGTTTACAGATTCAGTTATGTTACTGCATCTTAGATTTCTATGACTTTTCATTTAAAAGTGGATAAGGATAAATGAAGTTTAGGCTCTTTTGAAGGAATATCGCTAGAATCATAGAATCACAGCAACAATGAAGGGTTGTGATTGGAAGGGACCTTAAAGATCATCTAGTTTAAATGCCCCTGCCACGGGCAGGGACACCTCCCAACAGCCCAGGTTGCTCCCAGCCCCGTCCAGCCTGGCCTTGGGCACTACCAGGGATGGGGCACCCACAGCTGCTCTGGGCAACCCCTGCCAGTGCCTCACCACCCTCACAGGAAAGAATTTCTTCCTGATACCTAATCTAAATCTACCCTCTTTTAGTTTAGTTTTGGTATTCTGAATGAAAGATGTTATTTTTCATGCCACTTTTGGCATCTCATCAATTAGCCAGACTGACACGCACCACTTCCTTGTGCTTCCTATTTGCAGCTATGTATACCTCTAGGCTTTGTGACTGTGTGTAGGCTGAGCCTATTTTTATTTCTTTCCATTTTAATTTAGTATCCTTTTCTGATTACCTTCTTAGCTTTTAAAACAAATTTTACTTTCCAAATTTCAATGTTACTGAAGTGCTTTTTTGTAGCTGTTCAGCTTCAAAGATATTGAACTTAAAAACATTGCTTCTGAGCCTTAGGCAAAGAGTCAGTAAGTAATATTTTTAAACAGCTTCTGTGTTGGGTTTATTTTTTAAACTGTGTCAAGAACAGCCAGTTCTTTGCTGTGCTTGAGCTAGCCATTCCTAGAAGCACTCATTTTAAGAAACTGATTCTATTGAATCTATGGAATGTTTTTATCTTTATTAAGATAATTATGATGTATTTTTAAAATAGAAAATAAACAAAGTTTTGTGGGCTGGTTAAGACAGGAAAGTTAGTGCTGGAAAACATACATATAAACTGACAGCACACAGCCCTTTGTGGAAATTGGTAAGTGTGCACTGGGGGAGGGGGGGGATATATATAAAAAAGCTATTTTTAAGGAGACTTGTCTTCCCAAGCTTCCTTGATAGTCAGTGCAGACACAGGATACTACTGGGGCAGAATGAGGCACATAAGCTTGAGTCCGATTCTGAACAGATGTCTGGAGAGGTCTCCACGAGAGAGCTAAGGAAGTAAGCTTTCTTAAATTAAAGTGGTCTTAATGAATATGACTGCGACTCTGTAGGATCAGGAACTAATGACTTCTTTTAAGTATTGTAGGAACATCTAAAGGGGCAGGTACCACCGCAGTTAGGTCTTGCCTAACCTCCTTTACGGTACTTTTTCAGTAAGAGGATACTCTTGCTTGGTATGCCAATTCTCTGTCATAACTTGACGTCATTTGCATGCTTGTGGTATATCACCAATTTCTTTCTGAGTCTGCACTGTGCACATCTGAGATTTGCATCTTTGTATAGGGCTGTGTTGGATTGTTCTGATCAGCTGCGGACGCTTGCATTTGGACATTTGTGCATTTGGACATTTGTACTGAAACTAATCATTTTGACTTCTGGTGCAGTTAGCACAGAGAAAGGTATTTCTGGAATTCAATGTGTCATCCAGGGAGGATGTCTCACTGCACTCCAGAAGTGCCTGCTCACTTCACTGTTTGGCCCAGGTACGTGCTTTAGCTGTCTAATGTTACCTGCATACATAGTCCTGCCTGCAGCCCTGTGCCCACACACAGACGTGTTCTATGGAGTGTAGCAGTGCAGCAGGGGAGCAGCTGTCCTCAGCCTGCGGGGGGACCCATTCCTCCTGCACTGGAGTCCAGAAGCACTCTCCTCAAAGCAGTCAGCTTTGTTCTTCTCAAGCCAGACTTTTTATTTCCTTGAAGTCAATGGAAACCTTTCTGGAAACTACTTTCTTCATAACCAGCTGTATACAGTATCTTGCTAGTTCTCATGCCATCATTATTCAGTAAATCTGCCAAGCAGAGGGGAATGGCTATTTCCAGCAATTAGGTCTTGAAGATTTCCCGTACTTTTTCGTTTGGAGCCTGACTGAGCTTCATACTTCATACTTTTGTTGGTGCTTAAATATCACCTCTCTGTTGTGTTGTTTCCAGAAGAATCTGGAAAAATATCCATTTCCTGAAATTCAGAGTTTAGTTTTTCAACATATAGTGTATTTGGTTTAGGCTTGTTTCTCCTGGGATGTTGCTTTTCGTAAAAAGACGGCATCGTAATGGACACTTGGTGGAAGCTGGGAAGGAGACAAGCATGCATATCAGTCGTGATGACTGTGTAAAATATTCTTGCTAAAATCCTTTTTCATTTCCAAGTAAAGTAACATATATGACTGTTAAATAGGCTCTCACTCTCCAGGACTAAAACCCTTTAACTTTCTAGTTCTGTAAAATTACTCTCCATGTGGAATAAGGAAGGAATTTATGGTGAGAATGGGAATGCACAGAAAAGGTAGGGCAAGAACCAGTAGGTTATTGCAGGTCAGCATATATAATTGCCAATAACACTGAGGAAAAATATTTGATGCAAAATGTCTTCCATTTTATAGCTGTCCTGAATAATTCTACATTTTTTAAATGCATGACGTGGCTTCTATGATGATAATTTCTCCTGATTTTACAAATACAAAATTACATGTGCTCATCTAGAGATAGCCAGCTTTCCTCAATCAGAGCCTACCAAGCCATTTTTTTGTGGTACTTCCTATACTGTAACCAGATTAGATTTCCTTTCCTGTTATTTCTACCACTCTATAGAAGCTCTTGCTGTCTATACTGTTTTTTCAATGAATATGGCTCCATTAGCCTGCCAGATTGAACTCTGTAGAGTATTGCAGTTAGCTTATTTTCAAGTTTGTTTTTTTGGTGTTTTTTTTTTTTTTATGCTGGTACTAGCAGATGTGTGAGTTGGTAAAGTTAGAATTTGCACACATTATTCCATTAAAAGGTTATCAAAACAGTTGTTTCAATTTTTAAACCCACAGCTCAAAACCTGGGTGAAAAGAAATGTGAAAACGTGTATGCAGTAATTGACAGGGTTCAGTGACAGTTCTTTATGAGCTGGACAGTTTTCAAATGTGTATTGTCACTGTTGGAACATGGCAGTGTAATGGAGCTGGCGGTAATTTCCATGTCACTTCATTACACTCGGGATTTGGCTATGAAGTTTATCTGATAAGCTGGCTTCAGTAATCTCTCACATGTTGTGGCCCACATTCAGCATAGCTATTAAAATAGATTTGAATACTATTAAAAAAAAAAAAACCCAACCATTGGTAAATCTTTTTAGTTTACTGGGGAAAAAAAAAAAGTAAGATGATAAGTGAAATTACTGTTTGTTATTAATGAAAGTTGCAGATGACGTGAGTAAACTGCATCCAGCTCTGGGGGGCCCAGCACAAGACTGACATGGACCTGTTAGCGTGGGTCCAGAAAAGAATAATGATCAGAGAGCTGGAAGACCTCTTCTATGAAGAAAGAATGTGAGAGCTGGGGTTGTTCAGCCTGGAGAGGAGACCTTATTGCTGCCTTTCAATATATAAAGGGGGCTCATAAGAAAGTCAGCAAGAGACTACACCAGGGTCTATAGCAATAGGACAAGGGACAAAGGTTTTAAGCTGAAAGAGAGTAGATTTAGATGAGATATAAGGAAGAGGTTCTTTACTGTGACGGTGGCAACATCGCTGGCACGGCTCAAGGCCAGGCTGGATGGGGCTTGGAGGAACCTGGGCTAGTGGGAGGTGTTCCTGCCCATGGCAGGGGGTTGGAACTAGGTGATCTGTAAGGTCCCTTCCAACCCAAACCATTCTATGATTTTGTGATTCTATGATTTTCACAGACTTTTCGTCAGCACAGAAAGAGGGCCTTTTCAAAGGGGATTCAAGGCAGGGTTCTAAGGAGTGTTTTGCATGTGAATCTAAAGTCATAGCTTCATCATTCTTGGCACCGAGATGCATTTGTTCTGAATACTGCTGCAGTCTAAGAGACTTTCACTAGGTTGCCCTTCCCATGGAGTACTTTTTATTTTGTTTTTCTCTAAAGCTCTTTCGTGCAAAAAAGGGAGTTGTAGAGCTGAGGGCAAAAACCAGGAAGATCTTCTGTTTTGGTTAATTTTTTAAAGAAAATAAATACAGTAGGAAAGTCTAAATATCAAAAGGGTAAACGTGCAAAGGATGTCTCCCTCTCACCGTGCACTGAATTTAAATTAATAATTTTATATGGTATTGCTTAGTTGCACTGTACAGCCTTCCAGCTAACTCCATCCAATTCACTGACTTTTCATCTATGGCACAGAAGAGGGGTGGCTTGTCCGTCTCCATTTCCTCACCAGCAGTACGCTGTGCTATGCCCTTCCAAAGCACCTGGAGCAGTGAGGTGTTCACTGTACCTCTGCATAAAGGAAGGAGTGGACTAGCAAGCAATGCTGGGAACAGATATCAACACCCAGATACCTTCTAGCAGCCAGTGTTCAAATCTGTTGAAAGTGGGTCTCAAAAGCAGTGTATGGCCCGTAACTGTCAGGCTGAGCCGCCTTGGTTAGTGGATCAGTAGTCCAGAGGATGAATATTAAAATTTGCCTTTATCCCATGTTGTGTATGTATGCAAGAGGGTGTAGGTAAATTTGCAGAACTGTGAGTCTGTGCTTGTTGTACATACACATATATATGTATGGATGCATATATTTATACAGCATAATAGCCAAAATATAGAGGGGTTCCACTTCTGTTCCAATCTAATGGACAAGTTTAATGAAATTGGATAGAGACATCATTCCAGCTTTAGAGGGTGTAGTAGAAAATAATATTCTTTCTGCAAGTATCTTTTGTATCTCTACACACATCTGTAATATAGATAAATTTATGTTAACTTCTAGAGTGACTCAAAGCTTTCTAACCCAATTTTCTATTGAGATTAATAGCACTTTGGCATAAAGTGCTGTAAATGTTAAATATGCTGCATGTGTTAAAGACATTGAAGATAAGCTGCAGTGGTAACCGTGGTGAATCCTCTCTTGTCCTCTGTTGAGACTTCTTTGAAAACAGAATGATGTTCAAGGTTTGTGAAGAGAGGTAAATAGGGAAGGTATTTTATACCTGTGTTGCAGTTTTGGGGAATTGTATAGGTGCTTTGTATTTTTTTTCCCCCAATAGTCATTTTATATTGTAATAACTAAGAAAGGACTATAACTGTGTTGTGGTTAGCCTGGATTAGGGAGTTATGGCTCAGGTCCCTGAGGATTAGAGGGAGCGCTGGTACAAATTAGTGTAGTTCCCCTGAATACCGATGATGCCATGCTGATTAATATGAACTGAAAATTTGATCCCCTTTGCCTACCTACAACAGTTCAGCTCCGAGCACAGCAGGCTGCTCAGAGGAAGCTGTTGGAATGGGGCTTTCTGAAAGACAACTACTGATAAACCAAGAAGGAAGGAAAACAAGAGGGAAAATATGAAGAACAGTGAAGCTCAAAAATAGTTCTGTGATGGGTTTTTTCCTCAGGGGCACTGATCTGCCTTTTGGCACACTGAACGTCTGTAAGGGAGGGTGACCATGCCCCTCTGTGGCATTGTTTCGCTCCAGTGACAAAGCTCTTAACAGCAGTGGCAGGACCAGAAGAATGGTGACTGTTCCTTCTTCAGCACTTGTGGTTCACTGCTGTCTCCCCAGAATTAATTCTACTCTCAATGAAAACGGAGCCCTCGGAGATTTGCATTTTGATGGTTTCCCTCTACCCAAGACTTGTCTTCGGCATGTGAAGGAAGCATTGACCTCACAGTGGGTTTTCTCAGGAAACAGGGGAACAGCTTTTTTCCCCCAGAGATTCAAACTGTTTTGGGCAGTGAATGGATGGGGGAGGCATGAAGGGGGTTGGGCTGAGGAGCTGCAACACACACTGCCAGTGCACCTCCTTCTACCCCTCTGCTGCATGCACTGCTGTTCTTGCACTGGTTTGCACCTGTGCAGGGGCAATACCCAGAGGTCTCCCTAATGCTGATGTCTGAGCTTTGGTGAGGATGCCAAAGCCTTCCCCTGAGAGAGTAAAGCCTTCAGTTTAACTCCAAGCCTAATAGCACTTTCTTTTACCCCAACACTTAAATAGCTGGACCTGGACACATGTTAGTTTGAGGTTTCTTTTTTTTTTTTTTTTTTTTTTTCTTTCCGTTCTTTTTTCTAAGACTCTAACTTTGCAATCACTAAGCATCATAGGTAGTGGCCAAACTCCTGTTCACATTTTTCTAGCCTAAACAAAACTAAATGCTATTACTGCTCATGTCCAAGTGTAGAGGAATGCAGCTGGGTTAATTAACAATATACAGCTGTGGGCTGGCTGATGTGGATAATGTGCAGCTGTGGCTGGTTCCTGCTAAGTAGTTAAATATCTCTAAGGGGTATGGAGGAGCACTGGATGAAGAGAGACCTGGAAGAAGCAGAGGGAGTAGAGAGAGAGAGAGAGTGACCCAGATAGAGGGGAGACAAGGAGGAGGATGCAGCAGAGGCAAGAGGCAGGGTGGACTGGCCTGAAAAGGATGAAGAAACAACGGGAACAGTAGAATCTGACTGATGGCAAAAGCCTTGTTGCAGCCTACTAGTTTGTGCTGCAACATGCAAGAACATTCTAGGAGACTGTAAGACTGGTAGAGTCTGAGCTAAGGGAAACGGGAATTATTGCTTATGCATCTTCTTGTAGACCTTCTTAATCTTTTCTCTTACTCTGCACAGCATAACTAAATCCAAATTGCCTGAATATTGTAAAGAATCTTTTTATGTACCTTAGGTAATAAAGTTTTTTTAGTAGGAAGGGCAAAAAATTGTCTTTCTAATTTATGGATAAATAAAATCCCTCCTACTTGTAGATTTTGATTCCAGGAGGGTATGATAATAAAAGTCTGAAGAGCACAGCCAAAAATCAGGTTGCTAGCAGGCCTGCAGAAAAAGAAATGGATGCGTACAATAATGGATGTGTATAATTACAGTATATTGTAATTAAGTCACCGAGGGTCAGACTCATCCTTGGTGTAATTCCACTGCAGTTAGTAGAGTTAGGAGAGAGGAGTTCAATGTTTAGCTTCTAAAATCTTGCTTTTTAAAATTATAGTCTAGCTGACCTTCCTTTCCATCAGCTGCTTTATGAAGTGCTTGTCTGAAAGTGTAAAGAAAATTCTAGCAGCTTCGAAGTATCCTCTGCTTTCCAAGTGGGGCTTCCACTTCACACTGGCAAACCCTGTGACGGACAGTTGTGCCAGAGGGAATTCTGCAGATCTGCTGGGAAGCGTCTGGGTGAGGCACCACAGGTGGGCAAGCTGCCTGGCAAATGCAGCGCTAGCAATCTCTGCTGCTTTTTATCATGTGCATAAAACCAAATTATCAGCTGTTTCTAAACAGACATTGCTTGTATCAACTGTGACTAGAATTTGTAACTATCACACTTGAATTCATCGCTGCCACAAAAGTGTAAGATATTGCCGAGTCAAGGGCTTCTTTGGAAGTTGCTGAGGAAACAAAACAGAGAGAGGGAAAGGGTTTGTTTTGTTAATTTGCATATCAATCCTCAGAAAGATTGCTCTTACAAAGCTGCACTGCATCTCCTTCCTGTAAGCCTGCTTTATGTGTTGAGAGAAAGAAAACAAACTTTTTTTTTTTCTAGAGATTACTGCATATTAATTGATTTTTATAAATAAGGACAGTGAGGATAACATCTGATAGGGAACAGAGTCATCATTTCAAAAACAGCAGGTGATTTAGTCTTGTCTTCCATCAAAATTAATATCTCTCCAGAAAAAAATGGAGTCCTTATTTCTTTGTATAATTCTATTTTATTTTTATACTGCAAAAGTAATAAACTGACTTGGAAAAGTGGTAATGGATCAAGATCTGTTGTTTTGGGGTTTTTTTCTCCCTTTCTTAAACTAATAACCAGGCTGTGCTGTGCCAGTCTGACAGTAATTTTGTGCATCCCATTATAAAATGTAGTGGTTCCTGCTAAAAAACTTGGTGGTTTGTATTTAGTGGTTTCTGTGCAAAAACCTTGAGTTGGAAGGCCTGTTTTGTGTCAGGATAGGTTTTGAGGTCTGCATATTACTTTGTGTGCATCAGTAATTATTTTACATATATAATACCATTTAGCCAAGGACCTCAAACTACCCAATTAAAACTCTTAAGTAAAACTGGTGAGGCATTTTGTGGCTATAGTGTGTGGGAATACTCCAAGGACCTGGTGATTATGCTTCTGCAATAATTATGTTCACATTCATTAAAATATATATTACTAATAATAATTAGTGGTATATTTAAAAACCTCCTGTACAGAAGAAATGTAAAGCAGTCACTCTTAGAAAAGCCTTTTCTACTAGCTAAGCATTCCCCAAAAGATGGCCCTCTTCTTTGCTTCAAGACTTGAGTTTTTAGTTTATAAAAAGAAATAGACAGACCAGTTTTCCTGAACAGTGTCTGTAGAAGAATGAAACTGGGTTAATTATCATTGATAATATACAGCTGTGGGTTAGCCAATGTAGGTAAGGTGCAGGTGTGGCTGGTTAAGTGGTTGAGAGCCAGTGGAGAGAGAGCAGCCAAGGAAGAAGCAAGAGAGAAAACCCATGCCCTGGATGAGGTGAGACAAGGAGGAGAAGGCAGCAGAGGGACTGTATGAAGAGTGTGCTGGTATGAGATGGTAAAAGACCTTGTTGCAGCTTGATAGTTTGGAGAGTGCTGTGACAAGCGTCAGCATGCTTTCTTCCGTGTCTGAACAGAAGTGACTTTCATAATTATTGTTCGATATTTGGAAACATGTACAAAGAAGACAGGTGTGGGAATGCCTGCAGCTGGAGGAGTGCGGAATAACAAGCCCCAAGTGCTAGTGTACGACATGTCCGAGACAAAGAGATTGCTGTAGGCATCACCACCGCTTCCAAGCTGGAGTATGGGCAGTGATGTGGAGACTGCAGTCATCTCAGGAGGGCTTTGGTTCTTGTAGGCAGGAGGCTGGAGGAGGACATGTGCCTGTGTGAGAAGCTAAACCAGTATTCCCAGAAAATTTAAATTCCACCACCATAGCCCTCTGTTGTTTTTTTTTTTTCTCCTCTTTCTGTGGCACTGAAATCAAGCCTATGTAGCATGTCGATGGAGAAGGAATTGGAGTTTTGTTAATCTTTTATCATCATATTCACAACAGCTACTTCTGCGTGGCACTTACATAGTCCCAGCTCTGTAAGTTGGATTCAACGAATCAGTTAATTTACTTTTCTGTGCTGTACTCTAAATGAGTAGAAGTTACCACAGTCTAGCTGCAAGAGATGCCATCGTCTTATCGCGTCTCCTTATAGTTTATTATTTAAAGGCACTTTGTTATGTGCCCTCTGTTTAGAAATGAAATTTCTGCTCAGATCAATGTAGCAATCATTGCATGCTATCACTGGTTTTTCAAAATGGGAGAGATTTAGCCAGGTCTTTTTGGCTGTAGAAATTAAACAGTAGGCAAACAGGAGATAAATTTGATGGCAATGCAAACTGACTGTATCTTCTGATCTGCAAGTGTGTCATGTTTACACTGATGTTGCTGTATTTTAAATTGTGATTGATGAATCAGTAATGCACAAATGTGTGCACCTTTACTTGTGCATGATCTCTCCTGCTAAGTTGGAACTGGATTTGAAACAAAAGCTTCTCAGAATACAAACATTTCCTGATATTCAGTAGTGGTTTGGCTTCAGTCCTCTGGCTTGGATTCATACAGGAATGAAGTCTCACTGCAGATCTTGAATACGTACTGACCCAGCATGAGGGCAAGGGGATAATATTTTTTTAGAACTGTAGTTTTAAGCAGAGTTACCTACCTGTCTTGAACAATGTGGGGCTGATCACCAGTATTTATGTGCATATTTATAAATACATAAAGAAACAAAAAGTGTATGTCAGCTGTTCCGGTATGAATCCAGATTTCATGAACTGTAGGTTACTTAATTTGATAAGAAAAGGATTCCCTGACTGATGGAGAAGATTTTATCCTTTAAATGCTGGAATATTTATATGAATAGTAAAAGTTTTCGCATTCTGTTTTGATTAAAGGAAAACCACTGCAGAAGAATAAAAATCCTAGGGGACTGTTACTACTGCGTATCAGGACTGACCCAGCCCAAAACAGATCATGCCCATTGCTGTGTGGAAATGGGACTGGATATGATTGACACCATCACGTAAGTACTGCGCAGGGTGAACCAGACAGAGTACTACAACAGCTTCTGGGTGCCGTGGGGAAGGGTGCTCTCAGAGCGACCAGCAGTGTCTGTGAGTGCTACACACCTAGCAATTCACACTGCTGCACTCAGGCCACAAGATACTTACTGGTTTTAGAGGGGTCACACTAGATGTTGATTTTCTACTCCATTTAATCGCTATGAGGGAAAAGTGCACAAGTCTGAATATGTAGAGGCTCAGACAGGTACTGGTTAGGGGACAGAAAGATACTGGGAAGTAGCAAAATATTCCCATTGCCATTTGCCACAAAGAAAGAAGCCCATGGCTCATTTTGCCACCAGTATGTACACTCAAAGCCAGTCCTGATGTATGCATGTTGTGTATGTGTTTGTATTCTAAAAATGATAATTTTCTGTTTTTTCCTTTCTCTATGTCATGTTTAAACCACTAATTTATTCTGCTTTTCAGAAACGTAACGTGAAATTCACTTTGGTGATCAGAAGAATTTTTTTTATGCTTGAGAGCTCTGAATTGATCATTATTTCAACCGGGCAAAAAATGTGAATGTGAAAGAACTGTGAATGAGCTTTTAGCTCCCATTACGCAGGAGGGAAGGGATAAAGATGGAAAATTTCTTCACCGCTGTATTGCTCTGTGTGGGTGCATGTTTGTTTTATGGGATGGCTGTAGGAGGGCGTGCACACCTGTATTCATTCTGTATATAAATACATACTGTCAACACAGTGCTATTGCATTTGGAATGAGCTTGCACAAGTGTGTCACATCAGGGGCCTTAGCCAGTTCTACGTTGGAAAGTGTTTGACAGCCATTTCCAGTAGGCAGTTATTCTTTCTCTCTGTTGTCAGCTGGCCTGTTGGGAATGTAGTGTTGATTTGAGGTTCTGCTTCCCCTCACTTAATCCCTGAATTTTTGCATTGAACACAGACAAAACCTGCCTTCTCTGTGAAGGTGAATAGACCACAGTGTAATCTCAATTTAAAAACTAATAGTAAAGTATTAAATAAAGGAAAAGTAGAATAAGCATACATAAAGCTTATGAATTCAAGTAAAGCATTTTTGATTTGGAACATTTCACCGCCTTTCTTGTTTCTAGTAGAGCTTTTGCCATGTCCTATATTTCATGTCTTACGTTTGTACGTGTGGATGTTTTCACACATAAATGCACAAAAAGGAGCTGTGCTCATTTCTGGAGAGTCTTAGTGTTGTAGAAGAACATATTATGATCCTCTCAAAGAGTTCACTGTAAGTTTTTTATCTCTGTGGAAGTAGTGGCTAGTTGTTCAAATCCCACTAAGGGTTTGCCTTAGGGGAACACAGACATTACTGCGCATTTTTGTTGTTTCATATCAACCTTAAATTTTTCTGTGATCCTGAATTCATTGAGCTTTCTTTGCAAAGGACTTGAAAACATAGGAAAAAGGAGAGAAGTACTCAAAGCAATTGAAGGTTGATTCTCATTTCTAGCTCAATCCCTACGCTTTTATTGTGATGTTCATTTACAAAATCTCTCAGTGTGAAGAGTTGGATAAATAAATCAATATCCTCCCTTCCATTCAGTGCAAGTTCCTTATCTTTGTAAACATTGTAAAATTGATAAAAGATTTTGTAATCTGTGATAATATATGCTAGTCTATCATACTAAAAAATCCTGAAGGGATATCCTAAGTCTGCAAATTAGATATATGTGCATTCTTTCGGCAGTATATGGATACTCCATTTATAAGGAAGCCTTGACCTTTAGAAGCATAGGTAGATGTACAGGCCTTTGTACACATTTTCTGAAGTCTTTTTTTTTTTTTTTTTCTTCTTAAATCTATGGAAAGCAGTAGCTGATGCATCCTCTTTTAAACCTACCATTAATCTTTAATTCATTAGTTGTGTTGTGTTTCATGTACACAACTAAGGCAGTGTCTGAACTTTCCTTTTTTGATTGTTTTACTGATATTAGGAATGAAACGTTCCCTTTTCGTGTTTATCATTTATTGGCTGCTGTCATGACAACGTAAACTTGAAAAACAAATTGAATTAATAAAGAAGGAATGAACTGGGACTGTTTAGCCTGGAGAAGAGATGGCTCGGGGGAATCTTATCAATATGAGAGTGTGTAAAGAGGACAAAGCCAAACTTTTCTCAGTGGTATCCAGTGTCGGGGAAAGAGGAAATGGGCAGAAACTGAAATACAATAAATTCCATTTAAGTATAAGAAAAAACATTTTTCTGCTGTGGAGGTGGTCCGATACTGAAGAGTTTGCACTGGAAGGTTGTGGGCTTTGCATCCTTGGAAAGATTTCAAACCCAGCTGAACATAGTCCTGGGAAACCTTCTGTAGCTGACCCTGCTCTGAGCAGGGGGGTTGCTCTAGATGATTTCCAAAGGCCCCTTCCAACATCAGTAACTCCGTTATTCTAAGTGGATGGGCTGTGATGTGTTAACTAGACATGTGTAGTCTGAGGTTATGGTGGAAGACAGGTAACTGACAATTTCAGAATTTTGTTTTTTTAAAGAATGCATAAAGTGAAAGTCTTTAGTGTAGTCAGTGGTCAGAGCACAGTAAGAGGGCAAGATGGAGAAGAGGCAAGGTTATAAGAGTGTCATATTTATTTAGGGTTGGTGAATGGCTAGAGACCTATTCTGCATCCGTTGTACATAAGCAGAATTGATTAATCCAAATATATTTTTTTTCCCTCAACAAGGAATTAGTAGTGTGAGGACTGTAAGATCCCAGGATCAAAGTATATTTCTTTCCTTAGTTAAATGAATATGCCTGTTCTCCTTATGCTAGGAAACAGGAGGATGATGCATTTGAAGCACCATTGCCCTTGATGGCAGTACTATTTTTTTTTATTTTACTGCAAGTGGAGCATCATCTGTTCAGATATTGCTGGATTCTGGATGAGGTGCTTTTGTTGACAGAAGCATGTGGGTAAGCCAACTGCACAAAATGCTTCAGACCAGGAAAATATTTTCTGATGAAGATTAGGAAAAAATTCTTCACTCCTCCACAGAGACCCATGTTAGAAGATAGATTCCCCAGAATAATTTATTGGAAAATATGTTGAGCTAATGAAAAGAAGTGAAGAGCTTATGATGGTAAATTTGGAATGCAACATTATTTTTCTATTGGTATGATTATTAGGTGTTGTTTATCAGTCTCATGAGATGCGAGTCACTTTTGTTTTTAAACTTCCCCCTTCCATCCAAAGTTGGATGTCAGCTGATAGTCTTCTAAGAGTCTCTTCACTGTACTGCAGAAATCAGTCCTTGGCTTTGCAAATTCATGCTTGGAAGTTGTCACCCCTAGTGACAGGTTTGTCATGTTACCTGGGATAGATAAATACATAAATAAAATCGCTTGAATTGTGATTCAGCTGATGGATCTGTCAGAAGTGCCTGTCCCAGAGATATGTACCACCAAAACGTGCTTTTTTCCAGGAAATCAAGGAATAGAAACTTCTAGTGGCTGGTTGATGGATCTGTGATTTGACTGAGTTGAATGTTGTAATGAGTTCATATAAATTCATATCCTAGAATATGGTGCTGCATGTGAGTGTAATCTCAGAATGTTGCCTCATTACATTTAGATTGAGATTTTTCAAGGTAGTTTTCAAAGAACATTCTAAAATACTTAAAATTGTCAGAATTTCATCTGCCTTTTACTAAGTATCCTTTTTCAAGGGCACAGTTAAAGTCATACCAGAACCTTTATGGAAAGATGTGGTTGGTTGTGGTGGGTTTTTTCTTGAAAAACCCAACGAAACAGCATTATATTCTGTTTCTATTCCAAAAGAATTTCTGCTGCCAAGGAGTTTTGTGTCAGTGCCTTGGTACAGGTCAGTGTTTGTTCTACTTCAGAGGCACTTAAACCATCGTGGCAGTATTTAAGTGGGAGTTAAATGCTGGACACCACCCATGCTGCTTTCTTCAGGTGAGTTTTAATGGTCAGGTTTTTCTTAGTAATATAATTACAATGGTCATGTTCATTAGTGCCTCTGATGTGCCAGATGTTGCTCTGAAGTGGCAGATGTTTTCCTCACCTTGGTTTTGAAGAGTGTTAGGCCAAGTACTCTCTTCACCTGACTTAAATATCTTGCCACATTTGAAGGTTCCACTCTATTTACTACAGTATTTTACTTTCTAGATATATTTGTTAGCTGATTGCCACGTAAAAAGGTTTCGCCCAGCTACCCAAGCTCTTCCCTCTCTACCCCATAAACTGGCTGGAGTTCTGGTTTAAGCTAGTGTTACAGGGGCAATTTTATACATTCTTAATAGCAGTTTGTCTTTCCTTACAGAGCACTTCATCAACTGATATAAACTATATTTAACAACCATTTGGCTCAGTCCACAAATGGATCCTCTTAGGAGATGAAATGTGATGAAATGAGGGAGTTATTTAAATGCACTTGATAATGCCACAGGGCAAGAAGTGAACCATAACGTTTCCAATTGGAAATGAGGAGGGAATCTGAGTGAGCAGGAGATAAATACTAGATTTGGGACCGGGCCAAAATATTGGGGCTAACCTTCGTAAACTTGTCACAAATGTTATGGGATCCTCTAACTATTCCTGTCATCACATAAGCAGTACATTTTCACAATATTCCTTCCCTTGCCGCCTTACTAGGGTGCCGTTTGAGTGCTGACCCGGGGGATCTCACCACTGGCTGCACCTACATTGGCAGTCAACACAGCATAGCAGGAGCACGTCTGTAGATCAGAGTAGCTGCTGCTGACTTCTTCAGTTTAACCTATACATATTATGGGGTGGAGAAGGGGGAGGCTTGCTTTAGAATAGGTCTCATCTGGCCCTCTGAATTGAGTGTTCCTAATGCACATGGGCTTTGAAGAGGCCTGAGGGAAAGTGTCTGAGAGCCTTTGCTTCTTGAAATCTGGGCACCCCAGTGGGGTCCATCAGCTTTGCTCAGTTTCACATAGGTGTTTATCCCGTATGGATGACTCCACCAGTTGTCCGTGTAGGACCTCACAGAGGGAAATTGGGCTTCTTTTGCATCTACAAATTTTGTTGTTGCTTGGGACACTGCAGAGGCTGATGCTTGGACTGTCTCCTTCCCATGAGTTTGGTCATCGGCTGACCAAAGGTACTGGGGAAGGGAGAGGAGCTACAGCATCTAGTTTGAGGAAGCCCCAGCTGAAATGTCAAGTTTTCCTGTGTGATCGTTTGTTTGAGGAAGAAGACAGAAGCTCCAACTTTCCTGATGTCAACACTGTTGATGCTTTTCCCCCTGGTCCTCTAAAGGTCCAGGGCCTGGGAAAGTTTGGACTGGCAGGAGTGAGTTGACCCTGAATTCTGGGAAAACCAGCAACTGCATTTTTAGCAGTGGAGAAAGCTGTCTACCATTGATGAAAGCTTGGTCAGCTCTCACCTCTGTCAAAGTGAGCGTCTTGACTACTGAAACCATCACACCTTCACAGCCTGGGCTCTGTGCTCCAGCTCCCTGCTGCCATGCTCCAGGTGAGCAACATACTGGGAAAGCATGTAGTTCTGGTCAATATTAAAAAAAAAAAAAAAAAAACACAAACAAAAACAAACAAAAAAACCCAACCAACAAAAGAAAAGAGAAAAAAAAAAAACCAAAAAAACCCCACACACACCACAGATAAACAAACCAATCAAAAAAACCTGAACCTGATCTGGAGAAACAGCTGCCAAAACAGGACACCAAAAGTTTTCAAATTGCCTGACAAACCTAACGTGGCCCTTGCCTTGTGGGAGGGCAAACAAGGGGGTCTGGGGTACGGGTGTTGCTTGGCTGTGGCCGGCAGCATCTTCTCCCACAGCCTACCAGGCTGACAGAGTAATTTACAGAAATATTGTCTTTATCATTAACGTCCAAGAACAGACCAATTCCTGATGATGTTGAAATGGAACTGACAGAGAAATATTTAGCAAGCTATGCAAAATTAAAGGACACCCTTCTCTTAGAACCATAGATAAATATATATGTATATCTATAAAAATATATGAAGTGCAAATGTATGTAACTGAGCCAAAAATCTTGTCTAAGCCTTTAACCAGGAAGCACCTATTTCAATGCAGATATTCTTGGACCTGAAGAAAAGCCCTAAATAACTTACAAGAAATGGAATGCAGAGCTTTATTTTTTCATTCAAATGCAGCACCGGTCTGGAGCTGTTCTGCAGATGATCTAAATGACTTTGATGTCTTGTAGTAGTGCATGAAATATTTGTAGCTAAGGAGAGAACTAAAATTTAAAGGCTTGGTAGGATACTTGAGCTGTCAGGGTCGATAGTTATCTTAGCCACTTATATAGACACTGCATGTTTCTACTTTGAAAACAGTGGTTTTTGATTTCCATTTGTTTCTGGGCCCACTTTTGTGTTAACATTTGGAAAACCTTTCAGTATATTATATCTGAATCTAGGAGAGAGTAAGTTCCAATGAATAATTTATTTGAGAAACATCTTTTCTTTTTTCTATTCATGACTTGTTTGTGAGGTTCTGGTATTTTTTTCAAAAATATATTTATATTCTAAAATGCCTTTCTAATCTAAATTGCCTTATCGGAAACTTTTGTGATATTTTATTGCTGAAATGTTGATGTTGTTTGGGAATATGATTGTGGTTCTGCTCTGATTATATATTTGAAGTCTATTCTTCATATGTTACTTAACATTCATCATTTTTTATAGTTCAGTGGGGTGTATTCATGGAAATTAACTGCATAAAGGGCACACAGGTCTTAAAGGTAAATTCAGAAAGTTTAATGAACTGTTCCTGAGGGCTTTTTTCCTTCTCAAATTTTAAAATGGTGAAAGCACCCCTGGAACACATTGTAGTTTCTGGGGAAAATGTAGAAATGCATTCTTGATTTAGATTCTTTATGAAGTGACTACTTCTGGAATTCTTTTCTTCAAAAATGAAATGTTTTCAGATTCTGCTTTATGGTTCACTGGTACATTATACAGTTG